>NC_081411.1:767574505-768774505 GCF_030272615.1 Cryptomeria japonica | reverse complement strand
AATTCCCGCCAGAGTCATTGTCATAGGGGATGTTTCAGTATACATTGATTGTAGACTCAAAGACCTAGGGTCTCTAGTGATTCACTCCCAGTTGAGTTTGTTCTGTGGAGATGATAAGAAGATTAAACCAGAGTACAGCGTGATCGAGAAGAAGAAATTACACAATCCAGTATATTTTCTCGAGGAATTCATAGAAGATCACATAAGGATCATTCTAAGTAGGGTTCATGGTGACAAGATGTATCTTGAGTGAACCCATGATATTACACCAGAGGAAATCCATGTCGTGACTGGTTTCTACAATGTTGGAGAAGTCCCTGTTCTTCACAAGATCACCGAAACCAAAGTGACAGAGCTCACTAGTTCTGTGAGCGACCAACGGGCAATGACCGTAAACACCATAAAAGATGACTTGGTGAAGTATGTGTGCATAGTGATCGGGTATATAGTATTCTATGCTAGTAGAATGAATTATGTTCCTACAGCTACAGTGCATGTTGCTTATAGGATGATCAAGGAAGATGCAGAATATGACTTATGTACTTGCATGCAAAAACAACTCATGGAGAATCTGAAGTCCATCAAAGAGGACAAGACACTGAGGTTTAAGTTCGGTCAAATGCTTGTCAGTTTGTTTTTCCATTTTCAAGGGTATTTTCCAGGAGTCAACGATGTTCAATGGTCAACTGACCTACCGGTTTCAAGATAAATAAAGGAGAGTCTCCAAGTAGTGGGATTTGCTTATCCAAAGACTCTGAACAAGTATTTTGGTGAGTTCAGACTGAAGATGAACCAGAGAATGAGAATATCAGGTGATCTGATTAAAAAGTATGAAGAGGATATATGTTTCACAATCAAAGTGGATCACTGCATAATAGAAGCGGTTGAACCCAAAGAAGATGAAGTTGAGCCTATGGGCTATGAAGTGGTAAATGATATACTCACTAGGTATGCCTCTACCCTACTTACTTCACCACTAGATCCAAAGAAGAAGAGGACCGATACTTACTCAGAGGATCAAATATATTGAAGTACCGAAGCAAAAGAAGAGGAAAGTTGTGCCATCGACATCGACACCAGTTACATCTATTGATAGTCCTAAAGTGACCAAGAGGTCACCAGCCAAAAAGAAACCGGAGGCCATTCTGCCAAAGGTATTTAAAAGGAAGAGAAAAACTAGGAATAACACACCAGATTCAAAAGACACTAAATGGGAGGTAGAAATGAAGAAGACAAGGCAATCAAGTAAGAAGACAAAGACAACCGGTAATGTACCAGCAACCTCTACACTGGTAAATATACATGTTGCTTCTTACTAGCCTATGACACATTTTCAAAGGATTATGAAGAATGTTCAAAGGAAAGTTCTTGACAATCTAAAATATTATTTTGATGATCTTAGCGATAGTGAAAAGGAAGAAGTAGAGCTAGAGGTCATTAAATATTTGTGTGATAATGAAAGATCTCTGATTGACATTAAACCTGTTGTTCCTAATTATTGGTATAATTATTTGGATAATAAATGGCACATTGTCATTGAAAAGGAGAAAGAAATTAGGCAATAAATTTTTGCCCAATATTTCTCTGATGCCTCTAATTCAGAATTGTTTGAGATTCTTAATCGGTACAAAGGCATCTTTTTCATGCGAAAAAGAAGACTTCGGCTACTTGGAGGCAAAACCTCTGAAGTGGAAAAAGACACCCATTTGTAGGTTAAATCACCTATCAAAATGTAGAAGGTATCTGAAGCTAATCGATAGGCTGAGCAAGAGCCTGACCTATCTACATCCAAACTGGATGAAACCTTCGATAATCAGGGTGAGAGAGTAACTAAACAAAATGACCCCATTGATGTTGATGCACTAGATGTTGAGGACACTGCTCCAGAGAAGGAGAAAGCTGAATAGGAGAGAGTGGAGAAAGAAAAAGATGAGAAAGCGGAAAAAGAGAAACAGGTAAAAGAGAAAGCGGAGAAGGAAAAGTAAAAAAAAGAGCAAGCAGAGAAATAAAAATAAGAGAAAAAGCAAGCGAAGAAAGCGAGATAAGAGAAAGAGAGAGCAGAGAAAGAAGAAGAGAGGAAGAAGGAAGAAGAGAAGAAGAAGGAAGAAGATAAGAAGAAGGAAGAAGAGAAGAAGAAGAAGAAGAAAGAAGAGAGGAAGAAGGGAGAAGAGAAGAAGAAGAAAGAAGAGAGGAAGAAGGAAGAAGAGCAGAAGAAGGAAGAAGAGAAGAAGAAAGAAGAAGAAGAGAAAAAGAGAGTGGAAGAGGAGAAAGAGAAGGTTGCCAAGGCAGCCTAGGAAAAAGAAGAACAAGAGAAGAAATGACAAGAGGAGATCAAGGCAAAAGAAGGAGGACAAGCTCCTAAGGTAACCGAAGATCAAGCTAAGCAAGTTGATTCCACCGATCACACTGATTTGACTCTTGCCTGTCTTACTCAATAAGTTGATTAAGATGAGCTACTAAGGAGCATTCAACTAGCTCGGGATAGATTGGAAGAACTATGGAAAAAGAAAGAACTGGATGTCATTCAATTTGTTGTTGACACTCTTTCCAATCTAATCCTCAGTACTAACCTTCCCAGTACCGATTCCTCACTGGCCAAGTTAAAACTTCTTTGCACAGTAATGGATGATCAAGTACAATGTTTGGAAGATGTTTCCCATGCCACTGCAAAGAAAAACCATGAAAAGTCACTCAAAGTTGCACTGGTGAAACAATTTAATGAAGACAAAGACAAGTTGATCCACTAAAGGGATGATATCCATTTGGCAATAGCTGAAGGCCATAAAATGTTGAGCAAAATCTGCTAGCCAGATCTATTCTGTGATGATGCTTTGAAGAAAAAGAGTCAACTCCAATCGAAGTTAAAGCAGTATATCAGCAACTTCAAATTGCCATATGATTCCTTCACAGTGTATGGGCACACTGTTCACACTCACCAACATCAGATTGCAAAGATTGAATCAGGAATTTGCAAGCAGACACAAGATCTGCAAGAGCTCCAGTTGCTTCTATTACCAAAATTGCAGGTTCTTCAAAAGTGTTTTCTGAACATAGAGGCTATTATTGTTACACAGGAATTGAGCGCCATCGATGCCATGGAGGAGTTAGCTTTCTAGATGAAGACTTAGAGTGAAATTGCTGCCTCACTCCTAGATACCTAGTCCACGGACATGAAGGATTTTCTAAAAAACTTTAAATCTATTTTTGAGAAGTTTTACTCTTTATTGTCATAAACATATCCTCTGTTTTTATGTTATGCGATATGATTTTGGTAACTCAAGGGAATGGTAAACCCACTATGTTTTATATTAATTTGTCATTGTTGGCAAAAAGGGGGAGTAGTATTCATTAAGAAAATTTTATGGGGAGTAGCATTGAATTTGTACATGCTTGTAATTTTGGCAAAGGTAGTAGTGTATATGCTTAGGGGGAGTAAATTTTGATTATGGAATCATTTTTTTTTGTAAGCACTTAGATGTCAAATTTTCCTAAGTGTTGCCATCAATGCCAAAGGGGGAGATTGTTGGTATTTTGATGATGTTTAGTTGTGATTGTCATTGATGGACGCACACTTATTTTATGTAAGATTTATTCTACACCAGCAATATGTGTTGTATTATTCACATCGGTATTATATGTCATTGAATGAATAGTCTTTGTTTGTAGAAGACTATCAGTGTTTTGCAGAAAGTGCTTATCGGTCAAAGCATGACCAAAGACATCAAGCGGTATGAAGACCTCAAGAGTAACGAGGACCCCTAGCAGAAGTCAATCTTTTTGATCGGAACACTATGTTCTAGTTTACCAGTCTTTGTTTATCGATAATCAATATACTATTTTTAACCAGTAAAATTGTAGAGTGTGATGAGTTATCATCCATCGACACTTTGGCAGTGCTTCTGTGTTGTGTTACCAAATGTGTCTAGATGCTTTGAACCTACGAAATTGTAATCCAATCTCATTGGACCAATATGAAATCAACTTCCTATTTAAGAACATCATGTCTAGGGTTTATAGGAATGAATGGATGTATGTTGAAGGACGAAAGTTGAAATAGAAGCATCGTGTGATAGAGATAAAACATGCAAAGGATATAAGACTAAAGTAATGTTGCAATGCATTAACAGAGAGTTGTCAAGGATCTAATCAAGCATTATGTGCTATTATCTAGATCATTCACTTGTTGATTACTAATCTCTTCAACAAGTCTGAAACCCTTAACCGGGTAGGCCCAGTCAAGCCTTTTGTAAATCCTCTAACAAGGTGGTTCACAGTTGTGGATTTGAAATCCTTTAACAAGGTAGTCTTTAATAGGACTTATTTCCTAACAGAGATCTGGATTCCTAACAGGATCTGTTCTGGTGAAGAACATTGTAAGGCCTTAACCGGTCTGATTACTATTCTACAGATAGTAGACTTGTGAGTCTTACTCACCGTGGTTTTTCCCATTTGGTTTTCCACGTCAAAATATCTTATGTTATGGTGATTGTTCTTCTATGGGTGAATTCTCTATTTGCTATTTGTCTTGTTTGTGTTTTAACTGGTTTGTTGTTTAAACTACTATACCGGTTTGCAGTAAAATTGCTTACAAGTTTTGTTAACTTATTGGGCATGCTAATTCACCTCCCCCTCCTAGTACTCATCAAGATGTCCTTCTATATCATCAAAGTCCTTGCATAATCAATAAGAGTTATGTTTCTTCTTTCCGCAACTCCATTCTGTTGAGGTGTTCTAGGTGCAGACATTTATCTCATAATCACCTATTCCTTGGAGTAATTCATGACCTCTTGATAGGTGAACTCTCCTCCTCTATCTAGTCTCAGACACTTTAGATTCTTGTCGGTTTCTCTTTCTACTCGAGTCTTAAACACCTTAAACAAGTGAAAGGCTTTATATTTTTCCTTCAAGAATACAACCCACATCATTCTTGAGAAGTCATCCACGAACAACATAAAATATCGATCTCCATAGAAACTCTTGGTTCTCATGGGACCACACAGGTCTGTGTGAACTAAGTCTAGCACATTTTTAGATGAGAAATTTTTAGTGTTGAAACTAGACCTGATCAACTTTCCTAGTTGACACTCTTTGAACATAGCATTTTTCATGTTTTACTATGTCAAGCATACCTCTGACAGATTTTGCCTTGCTTACTTTTGCTATGCTATCAAATTTAACATGACACAATCTTTTGTGCCACAACCAGCTATCTTCAACCTTAGCCACTAGACAATTACCTATGGTGGTGTCTAGATGAAACAGATTACCTCTTGACTGTTTACCGGTGGCAATCAGGCTTCTTGATTTGTCATTTATTTTACATATTCCTTCATTGAACTCTAACTGGTAACCCTTATTGTTAAGATGTGCAACACTTAACAAACTATATTTTAATCCTTCTACCCAATAGACATCATCACAATTTGTCTTATCATTTAGGGCTATAGACCCCTTACCTTTTACTGCACAAGGGGCATCATTTCTGATTCTCACAGTTCCTCCATTGCAATCCTTCATGCTAAGGAATTTGTTTCTATCATCGGTCATGTGGTGAGTGCAACCACTATCGATCACCCATTTTCCACACTGGTTTGTGCTATAAATCAATGCAATATCTCCTTCCTCTATGTTGTCCTCCTTGAAAACCACAAATGCAATGTCATCTTCATCAAATCTCTCTGATTCTTCATCAATGACTCCTTCTGCAACATGACATTCCTTCTTGCTCTTGTCCCTGTAGCTTCTAAAATTATCCTTCATGTCTCTATCATTGTTGGGACATCTTGAAGCAATATGACCTATCTTATTACATGAGAAGCACTTTAAGGGCAGTTTACCTTTGTATTTTCCTTTACCTCTTGGCAATATTCTTGCCAATAGAGCTTCAATTTCATCTTGCTCTTGTTCCTCAGATAGTAGATTGTCACTTTCATGGGAATGACCGGTTCTGGTAGTAGAACTACTATCGGTTTCTTTCCTTCTCCTTGTTGGTGCATGCATCATGGATGCTTTGAAAGAAGCATCAATCTTTGGTACGTTGTTGTCATAATTGCTCAACTCAAAAGCAGTCAACTTACCGATCAGTGAGTCAAGAGTTACATTGACTTTTCCCAAGGATCTGAGTTCCTAGATAGCAAAGATCCTTATTGCATATTGTGGTAGCAAGGTTCTCAGGATTTTTATAGCCACATCATCCTCCTCAAGCTTTCCTCCAACACTTTTAATGGAGTTTACTACATCCTTTATCCGCTTGCTACACTGCTCTATGTTTTCACTTTCCTGCATCCTCGTCTCATCATATTTTCCTCTCAGGTTGTCTACTTTTGCCTTTTGAACATGGGGATCTCCCCCATAAACTATCTTCAACTTATTCCATATCTGAAAAACTATTTTTAAATCTTGTACCTCAGCAAATTCATTATCTAAAAGAGTGCCAACAATCAGATCCATAGCAGTAGTATTATCTTGCCTTTCCTTGATTTGGTCCTAAGTAAGAGTCCCTGAAGGTTCATTGTACTCTGTGATCACACGATTCTAATAGTTTTCACCTAGGGATCTTATATAGAGTTTAATTCTTCCACACCATAAGGTTTAATTCTCCTTGGGGAACTTAGGACCCTCCTTACGCATCATCTTGGATCTCCTTCTAAGCCGATTAAGATTCTTCTGATTCTAGGGACCTGATGCTCTGATACCAATTATTTGTCTTAATTGGTGTTGAGAGGGGAGGGGTAAATCAGAAATTAATCAAATTTTCACAATTCAAATTTTAACTTAAATCTGTATTCATCTAAAATCCAACAATATACTTAATCACTAAAGTAAAATATGCAATTGCATGAAAAGTTGAAAGTGACACCAAGAAGTTATCTCATGGAAACCCAAATGGGAGAAAACCACGGTGTGAGTAGGAACTCACAAACTTTGTACTCTTCTGAAGTACACCCTATGAGGAGCCATCCCTATTAGGACATTACAAAGACATTGTTAGGTGTCACCCGGTTAAGGGATTTTGATCAAGACCAGTTAGTTCCTTTACCCTGTTAAAGGTAGCCTGGTTAAAGGACTTAGAACATCAATTAAGATTTCACTTGGTTAATGGATTTTACAATAGGGACCTATTAAAGTCCACCGAGATAAGGGATTTATGTTGCAGTGGTTAGAAAGCATTAGATGGATGATCTGCTGAGTTAGCTACTGATAGCTTGATCAGATCTCAATATGCATCACACTCAATACACATCAGTTGTGTCTTCTCTGCACAACATTATTTTTCTTCTTACACCTTCATCTCTTCACTCAACTGATCACCTATCCCTCGGCATTGCACTCTATCAGTTTTGTGTCCTTCATCTCTGCACTCAGCCGATTCTCTATCCTTTGACTCTGCACTCAGCCGATTCTCTATCCTTTGACTCTGCACTTAGTTGATCTACCTCAAACACACTCTAATGTGCTAACACCTCTTAGCACTTCCTCTCACTCTGCTCTTCACCTTGGATCGCCTTCAAGAAGATTTCCTTGTTTCAAATTTCATGATCAAAACTTTCTGAATGAACTCAAGAACTCTTTATACATTTTCTTCTGATACCTTCAAGCACTCCCTCAATCAAAGCAATCATGGATTTCAGAAGATTTAAAATTTAAAATCTCCCACTCTTTCTCTGCATGCCTTACAATGATTCCACCAAGTGTTCAACCAATTATGCCACCGCATCTCCCAAATATAGAAACTTCGGAGTCGTGTTTAGCCAAATAAGTGCAAACCAACAAATCTTCCTGTAATCATGATTGATTGCATGATAACTATAAGTTGACCTTACCAACATGTGATTTTTTGTAGACACAAGCTCACCAACTCATCCTTTGCCACCATAACTGAATAACCGATCACCACTCTGAGATTTATGGTGATCACCTGTCTTCCTTCTGTCATACCAGTGTACTGATATGCCACTGGACTTTTATATTACCAGTTCATCCTTTGATTGCTAGTCTTTTGTGCTAGCACCAAGTCTCTTCCCCTGTTTACCAATGAGTTACCGGTTTGCATACAACTTCAACTTTTCTTGCCTGAGTCACCTTTTGTGACTTCACCATCATCAAAGTGATCGATCTTCCTGAATGATAGACTAGTTGGCTTAGTCTATCTTTCCTTGAGCTGATTGAACCTTTGATCATTCAATACCAATGTTGTTTCCATGTATTGTAGGTCATCTTTTTTGTTTCCTGAAAAAAACACCACTCTACCTATACCACTTCACTAGTTAGTGTCTTCACTGGTAAGTGTTGGACATCAATGACAAATCTTAGCACATATACTAATTCTCTGGATTGACTGGTTTTGTCAATGCCAACAATCCAACAATAATAGTGCCATTATGAGGGAATTTCAAAAATTATGAATTTTAGAAGGGATAACTTTCAAGAAAGAGAGTCAAGGATGTCCCAATTTCACATGAAATTAATCCAATCTAGGAATAATAGCAAAGGTGACATCTAAGCACTTAGTACCAACATCAACAAAAAGGGTGATAGAACCAATAGTAGGGCAAGAGAAACCATCATACACTTTAATCATAACATCAGATTTATTAATGTTATTTGATGAAACTGTTGAGTATAAAAATGTTCTCCAGTAATCACATTCACCATAAACATTGCATCAATGAGCACCCCTTGTGAGAGTTTATCTTTGATCTTCACAATGATATATAATCGACCACCAGGTGCAACGATAGTCTCACTAGGATCAAAAGTAATACATAAATCTTTTGGAGGTGTATTGTCAAAAAGGTTCACAACATTATTAGATTCAATTCCAAGTTCATTAGGAGAAAAAACCAAGAGACTTAGAATTAACAACATTGGTACAATGAGAAGGCAACAAATTGGTAAAAAAATTAAGTTTTTGATTAGGAGGAGCTAGGGAATTATTCTCTTCGTCATTGAAACTGGATATAGTATTGTTATCAATAAAGTATAGGATCTTATTTCTCAACTGGTAACATTTCTTAGTATCATGGCTAGGTTGATGATGATAATGACAAAAATCTTTAGGATCATGGCAAGTTGGAAATGGTTTAGAATTGTCAATTGGTTTGATGGGAAGAAGTTGCAACACATTAGCATTCATCAACCTCGGCATTATACTATGCAAAGACTCATAAAGAGGACTTAATTATTTTCTAAAGTATTTGGATAAAGGGGCCACACCTAATTTCATGGCTGAAACTTGAGTGTTGATGTTCTCATTTATCTTGATGGAACCTTTATTTTGTTTCAAATTCATAAATGATTGTTGAGCACTCTCATTCTTATCAACTAGAACCATTGAAGAGGATGACTCAAATTGACTCACTTAAAGTTGATAATTATGAAGTGTTGCACATAATTGCATCAAAGAAGCAAACTCAGAAAATAGAAGCTTATCTCTAATATCCTTTTAAAAATTAGCAATAAAAATTATTTGAACATCATGATTAGGCACAGGATAAACAATTCATGAATTCAAATATTTATATCTACCAACAAAATTAGTCACTTTTTCTTTAACTGCTTGCTTACAATGAATCAAATAAGTCAAAGTAATCTTAGGACCAAAGTTATTTTGAAATTGTTGAATTAAAGCAATATCCAATTGTTGAAATGAAGTAATATAATAAGGAGACAAAGAGAAATACCATTGGAAGGCTTTATCTCTAAAGGTTCTAGTAAATAGTTTAGCCATAAGTCTTTGGTCATGAGCAAAATCACTACACAAAGTTTAAAATATCTTCACATGAGTCAAGGGGTCACCTTTTCCATTGTACCTCCAATAGGGGAACTTTCACATGCTTAGGAGGAACCACATAAATAGTGTCATTGGATAGTGGGATTGCTACATCAAAAGTAGGAACATTAAACTTGGATTGAGTTATGGAAGCCAATTCATGTTGTAAGGATGTAACAGTTTGAGCTAGGTAATTAATGGATGTCTTGGTGGATGGATTGAAATTAGATATATTAGATTGTAATGGAGGAGTAATATTGTTGTATGTAGGTGGAGGTTGAGAATAAGGAGGGGGAACATTGTGGTATGTTCGTATGGGAGGTGGTTGTGAAACAAATGGTAGACTCATGGAAGGAGGTATTTAATAACATTGATTTATAGGATTTCTCCCATGACTAACATGTGTAAGATTAACATTTTGTGTGGAAGTAGTCATGATAGAAGATGCAAATTTAGGCACACTAGGCAAGGATGTAGACATAGGAATGAAATGGTTAACTTGGCTAGTGGGTTAAAAGTAACCAAGGAATTCAACACAAATTTTGATTGACAAAATATTAGTATCAAAAATTTGAGCAAGGCCATACAACAAATCCACACCTATCTTATCATTTTGCACCATTCTTTTTAATCTTTTAATTAAGGGGATTGCCTCACTATCCGGGTATTGTTGACCCATCCATTGTTGAAGATTCTCAAAATCATTATCAATATTCTCCAATTGGTAAATAGTAACCCTAGTTAGTGATCCATCCACATCATGAGAAGTATGAGAAGAATGGGGGTAAGTGATATCATTTGTTGAATTAGAGGAAGCACCAACATTCACATGGAACAATTTATCCAACTAAGGATTCATATCCTTGATGTTTAAACCTTGGGAAGCCTTAAGTCTACAACTTCTTCTCATTGGAATATTATATGTACAACTAAGGGTAACAAAACTCATGCACAAACGAGGGAAAATTGAATGCAAATATTAGAAACAATGATTAAGAAATGTAATTCTTTGTAAAAATATTGATTAGCCAATAAATTAAACAATGTGAATTATGATATTGGATATTAGATGCATCTAAATTTGAACATAACATATCATAATAATCAGATCTAAAACCACAACTAAAAAATTATGCAACCCACAAGGCAATCTTAGAATAATAAATTAGGTTTTTTATGAATTTAACCTCTAAATTTATGTAATTCAATTGAAAATATGTTTTATGAGTGTAAGAATTAATGTTAAAATGCATACAAAATAGATCTAAGATAATAAATTAGATTAAAAAAGTCATGTTCACAAAAATGCAGTGGATGTAAAATTAGAATTTCACAAGTTATGCTTTGTAAAATAGGAAATGACCTAACTTTCACATGCATTACATTAAAAAGATGATAAAAATAATAGATCCAACCTCAATTCTATTCGGAAGAGGGTAGAATGTTGATTGAAGCCTTGTTTCCCTTTTTTTTTAGTTGAAAATAAAATTGAAATTGTATAGTTGAATCTAGGACAAGTATTTGAGAATTTGAATAAAATTGACCAAAATAGAATGTTGCAAATATCCAACAGAGCCACAGATAGGGATCTGGGCAAAAGAAGAGATTCAAAACCTGCTCGTGAAAGATCAAGCTGATTTTTTGGGACCGGGTAGTAGAGATTCGCCTTGGTACTCCAATTTTTGCTCCATCGCGAACTAAACCTATTTGTTGTCATCAACTCTGTTGGAATCTCTAAGTACAATTCTTGAGTCAGTTCCTTGCACATAGAAAGAGAGACAAAAAGGTTGTGGATAGGGGTTTGCCTAGGGTTAAACCCTAGTTTAGGAACTAGCCTTGAAATTGAGATGATAATTGAAATAGAAAATTGCAACACGAAGCTTTCCTTTTGAGGGAAATGTTGGATCTTAAATGAAATGCTTGTAATTGAAATGTATAACTTGATGAAGCTTTCTTGAATCCTCGTGCGAGGTTTTTAGGATGTCTTGTATAATATCATCATAAAAGGTTGATCATGGATGCCATCTTGAATGCTTGAACTTGAATTCACTTCTTCTCCAATACTTGATGAATGTCTGATTACTTTCCCACTTGATTTCATGAATTTTCTAGATCATATATTTGTTATATTAGGTTTCAAATGAGAGGATAAACATCCTTTTATACTTGATTGCCCAAAAGTTATTTGAATTTTCAGAGTAGCCCAACGTGAGATCTAACTTCCCACTCACTTGTTGTGACCATTGTGATGACCTTGAATTTGGGTCTTGATTGGGAGGACCAAGGCAAGTACCCTGGTCCTAAGAATCAAGACTCAGATTTGGGGAGAAGGTAGGGAAGATGATGAAATTGCAGGTTTATAATCGGGAATCAAAATATGAAGCACTTAGATGGGGTCTAAGTGAGGATAAAATTGTATGCAAATACAATTTACAATGATAAACAATACAATCACCTTTATTCTTCTCTCTGCCTCTACGATAGCAACACCTATGTACATGTGAAAAATCTCCTTATGCCTTCTATCCACATTTCATTCTTGAAGAGAAAACTATATTCAATTATTCAATATTTTATTGCACATAGAATCTACACCCAAAGATTTAATTTATAGAATGGCAAGAGCTCCAAAACCACCAGTAAAGGTCCCCAAAGAATAATCTTCATTACTCACGACAACAACCCTTGGGGTGCCTCCACAAAAATTGAAAAGACATTAATTTAGCTTCCAATACATTCCCTCCAACATGGACACCTATACTTGCAAGATAAACATTACATTAAATGTGATAAATGAGTGGAAACCAAGAGACACTTGTTGCCTCATGCATTCTCCCATGTAGGGAAACTCATAGGTCACTCTTTTTCCATTATCTAAAGTCATTAAATATCTTATTCTAGAATCCATAAGTGAGGAAAACAATAATAAATATTTGTGTTCAGATGGGCTTTTACCACTACAAGTGTAACCCATCACCCCTTATGAATGTATTACAAATAATGGTGAGAATTGAACATTTCAAATTATTTTTCCAATACATCTTAAGTTCCTTAGGACACTTTCCAAGGATGCTGGAACCATGTAATAGGATTTACAAGTTAGATGACACCTTAATCCTAACATTCTCCTACTTGACATTATAAATTGTAAATACATCTATTAGAATCATAAACAAGGGGAAACGATCTCTTAGTCATCCATGTACCATTTGAATGTTCACCATGCTCTCATGATCCAACAAGACACTTACAAAATAATCCATGACAACTACCATCAAGAAAAAAACTCCTCACGTCATCCGACATGCCACATATGAAAGAAAAAAGGAACATGCCAAGGTAAACCATGTCAACTATCACTGAAACCTACACCAATGTCTACATGAACATAAGCATCAAATTTAAATGATAATAAAGGCTCTGAGTAATTGTCATACTCATACCATGTAGAATAGAAACCACAACAAATTAAAATCCATCCAAGCTAGCCATACCTTAGAACAAGGTATACCTGTTGGAAACATGAGCTTGTATGATTTTCATTGATGTCAAACTTGGTGTTTTCGATGGAATCTACTCTGGATATGTTCTTGGTTTTGTCTTGTGTTTGGTGTTGCAATTGAGTTTAATAATTTGGTGTTGGTTGTGGCAATATGCATGAAAGAGTTTTTAATGTATGTAGGAAACACTATTTAATGGTTTTAGATTGCAAAAGTTAGTTGTTACCATTCTTTTGACAAAAGGGTGTCTGTCAGACTAGTCTGAAAAGTCTTCAGTGGCCTCTAGATATGTTGAAGATTATGTTGCATTTTAGTGGACATGATTATGTGGCTCGTACAATATTTTCAATGTGTTTCTCTGATGGTGTTTCTATTCCACAAGAGAGCTATATTGATTTGTGTTTGGTATATTCAGTTGTGTTATGATTATGCCTTCATTTGATGATGATATTGGAACAATCTAATTTGTTTAACATGCAGCTTCTCAAGTCTTCAAATTCCAAGGCTTTGGTGGCTAATCAAGGGAGTCAAGGGAGTCAAGGCAAAGATTCCAACAAGAAGAAGAAGCAATCTAAGTCAAAGCCACACTAGGAAAAAGGGCAATCATCCTCTCCATCACAAGATGATTTTTCATCCTCTTCCAAGAAGGGGACTCCACCTAAGAAGGATAAACCAACTTGTGCATATTGCAAGAAGTATGGTCATAATGAGCATCGATGCCACACCAAGAAAGTTGATGAGTTGACAAATCTTCTTAAGAAAAACAACATCAACTTGCCATCTACCTACACAAAGAAGGATTCGTCTCCTTCCTCTTCCTCGTAGTCTAAGGGAAAAGGGAAAGCATTTGTGGCTACAATAGGTTCTTCATAGCAATGGATACTTGACTCAGGTGCCTCTTATCACATGGGTTCTACAAAGGATCATTTTTCTTCATTGGAGCCATCTAAGGTACCTTACATTTACATAGGTGATGATACACATGTAGAGGTTGAAGGGAAAGGTTCAATTGACATGGATGATGGAACATTTGAGAATGTTCTTTATGTTCCTAACTTGTCTACCAACCTTCTCTCTATCTACCAAATCACTCACTATGGGAATGGGAAAAAGGTTGAGTTTACACCTGATTCAGTTGTGGTAAAGGAAGTTGATGATGATGCCTTGGTAGTAGTAGGACAAGTCAATTACAACTCAAGGCTTTATTAATTCTCCCACTTTGTGCCAAGTTCTCCTTCTAGGGCCTTGCTTACTCATTCAAATTCAGCATGAGCGGTTTGGTCACCTCAACTACCACTATCTTCATCAACTCAGCACTAAAGACATGGTCACAGGTCTACCTTGAATTAGTTTTTCAGAGGGTGTATGTTCAGGTTGTTCCATGGGCAAGCATCCCAAGGAGAAGTTTGATAAGAGGAAAGCTTGGAGAGCTTTGGAAGTTATTCAACTTGTTCACAACAATGTAGCAGGTCCATTTCCAGTACCTTCATTTAGTAAGGCCTGATATCTCCTCACCTTCATTGATAACGACTCCCGCTTCACTTGGGTCTACTTTCTCATTCATAAGAGTGAAGTATTAAACAGATTTTAGGACTTCAAGACTCGTGATGAGAAGCAATCTGGGAAAGTGGTCAAGCTTCTTCGTACAAATAATGGAAGGGAATATGTGAACAAGAGACTTGAGGATTTTTGTAAATTTGAGGGGATTGATCTTAAGCATTCTATTGCATACACTCCATAGAAGAACGGAGTTGCAGATTGGAGTTGCAGAATGCAATAATAGAACTCTCAAAGAAATGGCTAGTTGTATGATACATGCATGTTCTCTTGATCTCGCCTTTTGGGCAGAGGCTATCAGTTGTGTCACACACATCCAAAATCAGGTTCCTCACAAATCTTTGCAAGATATTACTCCTTTTGAGGCTTGGGTTGGTAGGAAACTGATTGTGAGACATTTTAGAGTCTCTGGGTGTCTAGCATGGGCTCGCATACATCCACAGAAATGCAAGGCATTGGAACCTCAGAGTCGGCCTTGCATTTTTGTTGGATATCCTGAGGGTGTTAAGGCATATAGATTGATGGATCCTAAGACACATGAGGTGTTTATTAAGAGGAGTGTTCACTTTGAGGAAAGCTCTCCTATCTTAGCCTCTCTACCTCCTCCACCTTCCTCCATTGTGGATAGTGATGCTAGTGATTCAGATGATGAGACTCGTCCACTTGCAGTTAAGGAGCCTCATTCTCCACCTCCACCTAGACCTCATTGGGCTTGACAGATACTTGAGTATGTAGGTTCTCTTGTTGGGGATCCTTCAGATACAGGGAGGACTCGATCACAGCATCAGGATCTTCCACGTGCATTCATTGCTACTGCTTCTGATCCACAGACATTTCGGGAAGCATCAGGGGTTCTTGAGTGGGACCAAGCTATGGAGGAAGAGTATAGTTCCTTGATGAGGAACAACACATGGGATTTAGTCCATCTCCCTAAGGGGAGAAAGATGGTTCGATGTAAGTGGATCTATCGAACCAAGTTTGCAACAGATGGTAGTATGGATAAGTATAAGGCTTGGCTTGTTGTGAAAGGTTTCTCTTAAGTTCCAGGTGTTGACTATACTAAGACCTTTGCACCCGTAGCCAAGATGAACTCCATTCGCTTGACACTTGCTATTGCTGCAGCTCATGGTTGGGTTGTACATCAGATGGATGTGAAGAGTGCTTTTCTTCATGGTGATCTTGATGAGGAGATTTATATGGAGCAGCCATAGGGTTTCATCCAGGATACTTCCTTGGTTTGTAGACTAAGGAAATCTCTTTATGGCCTTAAGCAGGCCCCCAGGGCTTGGTACGCCAAGATGGATTCTTTTCTTCTCTTAGCAGGGTTCACCAGGTGTCATTCTGATCTGAATGTCTACATTTTGCCATAGGATGACTCTTACTGGATACTTGTTCTCTATGTTGATGATTTGATCATTACAGGGAGCACCGCATCCATCATTAGCAGGGTCAAATCTGTTTTGGATGACAGATTTTTTATGACTGACTTGGGTCTTTACCACTACTTTCTCAGGATAGAGATTTCATAGTCACCTTTTGGGATTACACTATCGCAGCCCAAGTATGCTCTTGATCTACTTGCACGCTTTCATATGGTTGATTGTAAGCCTGCATAGACTCCCTTTCTCTCAGGAGTCAATCTTGAGGCTCAGTGCTCTTCTCCACCAATCAACGCCACATTGTATCGTCAGCTTGTGGGTAGTCTCATCTACCTGACTCACGCACGCCCTCATATTTCATTTGTAGTTGGCATGGTTTCCCGCTTCATGCAGGAACCACATGAGGTTCATTGGAAAGTATCCAAACACATCCTTCATTACATCTAGGGTACACATCACTATGGGATTCACCATGCAGCAAGCATAGGAGTTCACTTGGTTGGTTACACAGACTCACATTGGGCTGGCGATCTTGGTGATCGTAAGTCTACTTCAAGTTACAGTTTTCTTCTTGGTTTCGGCCCCATATGTTGGCAAAGCAAGAAGCAAAATTCTCTTTCTCTCTCTTCGACTGAGGATGAGTATCGAGGAGTTTTTAACAAACCAACTAAGACCATTTGGATTCAGTAGATTCTCACAGAATTTGTGATAGGGAGAAACTCAAAAATTGGCTCAAATTGTGTGTTTGCAATCAATTTGGCTTGCAAGTTCCCTCAAAGGTAATTGTTGAAGGTTTAGTCACTTTTTTAGGTACTTTTTCTTTGATGTCTTTCTACTCTATTCTTCATATCAACCTTGAGATCTTCCTACCATGTTAGTTCTTGTTTTCACTCAAACTTGCTCTCAAGTCTCACAAAAGTGAACATTTGCTTCTTAGCTCCAAACACCAAAATCTCTCACCAAGAGTTGCAGGAGGTATAGGAAATTTTATAACATCCTATTAGGTTTATTTCAACTTGGTTTGGTGATCTATTCAATTGTCTTCTTACCCAATTTGAAGAAAAGCTCAAAACAGGGCTACAAGGAAAGAGCCCCAATTAACCCTCCAAAACTACTAAAACGCTTATAACTCCACAAACTGACAAAACACTTCATGAAACCCTTGCATATATGGATACCCTTTATGGAGATCTTTCAATTTTGTGCTATGAGGAGGTCTGAAAATACCATACAATTGCTGTCCTATAAATGTGCCTAAAAACAAGGGTTTTCAAGGGTTTTGAGGCTTAAAACACCTTATCACCATTCCAAACTCTTGTTCAGACCACCAAATATTTTGAGAAGTTCTATAACATCATTATAAATCCTTCCAAATTCCTTCCATTCAAGCATAAAGACAAACACTTGATGTGCAACCAAGTTTCAAGAGGAAAAGTGCTCAAAAACCATTGTATTCAACACTTTGGCTACTCAAAATGTATTCCAACAAACTATTCATTGTAACATCCTCCCATCTGGTCAAAAAGATCTGTCCAAAATTCATTACACCTTAGGAAATGGAAAATGAGGTCCACTTGGTGGGGGGTTTACAAAGAAGCTTTGTTTTACACCATGAAAATTCACGAGCCGGGCTATTGGAGCTCGCCTAGTGAGCAACAAAAACCATTTTATTTGTCATTTCCATCAAAAAAAAACTTGTATAAACAAGAAGGATATTTATAGAAACTTGACTTTCAAAGGCCATGGAGAAAGAGCCAAAGAAAATCAAGTTGCTTCCATTGTTGAAGCCAAACCCTTACTCAACCAAGAACAGGGCTAAAACAAAATAATTTTGATACAATGTTAAAACTTCACACCAGCACACAAAAATAGGTGAGAAAGATTTAACACAACATGGTGCAAGTTCTCAAATGAAAACAGTATAGCCAAATGCTTAGGAAGTACGGACTACTATAGCATATGGAGCAAAAATGCAAGAAAAGTGACAAAATTCTTAGTTTTTGTATTGAATTATTCTCGTTTTTGAATGCCAACCTGATACAAAGTTGTTTGAGGCTTTAAATAGACACTCACCACCAAAATCATGCCTAGGTATGGACCAATAACCACCTTTTTCCTTATTTTTACAAATTTTCCAAAAATTGTCAAAATGTTGCTTGACAACTTTGACAATTTTTGGTATAATGAGCATTTTTTGACTTGTGAGCAAAATAGACTTAACTCTACCATGTGAAATAGTTTAATATAACCACATAAACATATTTCAATTCCTAACAAGGTTTTATAAGGTGTTTTGACCATTTTTCCACATTTTGCCCATTTCAGGCTTACAAAGCATAAAAGGTCAAAAATTGACCAAAAACTCAAAAAACAACAAAACTAAGACACAAAGGACACTTAAACACACAAAACACACCCTTTGGACATACAAAAAGTACATTTTTCAATTGGGACCAATATAGGCCATTTCAAACCAAAATTTGATGAAGTGCTCCATGAGCTTCACTAGGTGCTCCTGCACCTTACGGAACCCCAAAGACAAAGAAGTCAAGTGAATCAGTTTCGAACCAATGAGGGATCAATGTCAGACTAAAGAAAGTTTGATTTAGGTACCCAAGTAGCCTTGGAGTCTAGTTTGTTCCTCCACTTGATCAAATGCTCCATATAGACTTGGTGTCTAGTCTTTTTGAGAATCCTAGAATCCAAAACTTTTTCAGCTTGAGGCATGGGTGTAGAAGGAAGAGGTATGTCTGAAAGTGATTGGTGAATTTTTGAAACTCTCTCATCCTCCTTGGGAAGCTTCCCTTTGTATCCAACCAAATCTGCAATATTGAAGATAGGAGACAATGCAACATCATTAGGCAAATCAATCTTATAAGCATTAGAGCCATACTTAGCCAAAACCTTACAAGGACCTATCCTCCTCATTTGGAGTTTTCTGGGAATTCCTTTTTGAAATTTGGACTTATTCAAGTGCAGCATAACAAAGTCACCAACTGAAAAATTGTACATCTTTCCTTGTTGCGTCAACTCTGTCTTTGACCTTTTGTGAGGCATCTTGGAGAGATTTCTTTACTTGATCATGAACCTCCTTCATAGACTGAGCTACATCATCAGCTTGACCACTTATTTGTTGGACATTACCAAGGTTTCTCAAATTCATAACACCTCTTTGGTGCATATCATACACTATCTCAAAAGGACTCTTGCTAGTAGACATGTTGACACTCTCATTATAGGCAAACTCTGCGTGAAGAATCTGATCCCAACTCTATCCATACTCTTTTGTCAAACACCTTAAGAGTTTACCAAGTGTTCTATTGACCACCTCTATTTGGCCATCATTTTGGGGATGATAGGTTGAACCAAAAGACAAGTTAGTACCCAATATTTTCCAAAGAGTTTTCCAAAAATGTCCAAGGAATTTGACATCTCTATCTGAAACAATACTAATAGGAAAACCATGGATTCGAATAACCTCTTTGAAAAACAAATGTGCAATGTGACTAGCATCATGAGTAGTTTTGCAAGGAACAAAATGTGCCATTTTATTGAATCTATCAACAACAACAAAAAATGCTATCAAAACCATGCTTTGTTTTGGGTAAACCAACCACAAAATCCATACCACACATTCCCATGGCCTTGTAGGAATGGGTAATGGCTGATAAAGACCAGCATTGGTAGATGTGTCTTTTGCCTTTTGACAAACCATACACTACTCAACATACCTCCTGATATCCCTTTGCATTATTGGCCAATAGTAGAAATGTTGCACAAGCTCCAATGTCTTGTTTAGACCAAAATGACCACTCAAACACCCATTGTGCTTCTCTTGGATCAGATTTTCCCTCATTGAGCCTTTGGGAACACACAATTATCCACCTCTAAACAAAAAACCATTTTGCAAGGTAAAGTCGGCATATTCACTATGAAAATGGTTTTGAGATTCTTGACAAACCTTGTAAATGGCTGCAAAATCTTCATCATTTGGATACAAATCCTTGAAGCAATCAACCCCAATACTCTGAATCTGCACTTCTTGCACTGTTAGTAGCCTTCTGCTCAAAGCATTTGCTACTTTATTACATTGTCCCTTTTTATGCTTAATGGAAAATGTATATGATTGCAAGTACTCAACCCATTTAACATGTCTATGACTCAACTTATCTTGTGAATTCAAAAAAAAAGAGCTTGATTATCTGTGTAAACAACAAACTCTCTGGGCACCAAATAGTGCCTCCATTTTCAAAGAGCTTGGACAAGAGCATACAATTCAAGATCATAGGATGAATACTTATTTTTTGCATCATTGAGCTTTTCACTAAAGAAAGCTATTGGTCTATTATCTTGACTCAAAACAGCACCAACTGTTATGTTACTTGCATCACATTAAATAGTGAACAACTTATCAAAACTAGGAAGAATGAGTACTGGTTGTATAGCTACCTTTTGTTTCAAGAGTTCAAACCCCTTATTAGCTTCTTTGGTCCACTGAAACTTTGTCTTGACTCCACCTTTAATAGTATCTAGCATAGGTGCACAAATCTCACTGAATCCCCTTATAAACTTCTTGTAGAATTGTGCCAAACCATGAAAGCTTCGCACTTCACTTGTTGTTTTTGGTGTTGGCCAATTGGTGATGGCTTCCACCTTTGATGTGTCCATTTTCAAGTCTCCACCTTTGATGTGTCCAAGTTCCTGTTGCATAAATTCACACTTCTCCAAGTTTATTGTTAGTTGCTCATCATACAATTATTGCAGTACAAATTTGAGATGCTTTAGATGTTCATCTTTAGTTCTACTGAAAATCAAGATGTCATCTAAGTATACAATAACAAATTTACCAATAAAATCTTTAAGCACTTCATTCATGAGTCTCATGAATGTACTAGGAGCATTAGTGAGACCAAATGGCATAACAAGCCACTCATAAAGTCCTTCATTAGTTTTGAAGGTTGTTTTCCACTCATCACCTTCCTTTATCATGATCTGGTGGTAACCACTCTTGAGATCAATCTTTGTGAAACACTTTGCACCTCCCAAGAAATCCATCAAATCTTCAATCCTTGGGATAGGAAATTTGTATCTGATAGTGATTCTGTTAACAAAAGTGAAGCTTTGCTTCTTAGCTCCAAACACCAAAATCTCTCACCAAGAGTTGTAGGAGGTTTCGGACATTGTCTAACATCCTATTAGGCTTATTTCAACTTGGTTTGGTTATCTATTCAATTGGCTTCTTACCTGATTTGAAGAAAAGCTCAAAACATGGCTACAAGGAAAGAGTCTCAATTAGCCCTCCAAAACTGCTAAAACGCTTATAACTCCACAAATTGCCAAAACACTTCATGAAACCCTTCCATATCTATATCCCCTTTATGGATATCTTTCAATTTTGTGCTATGAGGAGGTATGAAAATACCATACAATTGTTGTCCTATAAATGTGCCTAAAAATAAGGGTTTTCAAGGGTTTTGAGTCTTAAAACACCTTATCACCATTCCAAACTCTTGGTCAGACCACCAAATATTTTGAGAAGTTCTATACCATAATTATAAATCCTTCCAAATTCCTTCCCTTCAAGCATAAAGACAAACACTTGATGTGCAACCAAGTTTCAAGAGGAAAAGTGCTCAAAAACCATTGTATTCAACACTTTGGCTACTCAAAATGCATTCCAACAAACTATTCATTGAAAAATCCTCCCATCTGGTCTAAAATATCTGTCCAAACTTCATTCCACCTTAGGAAACCAAAAATGAGGTCCACTTGGTGGGGGTTTGCAAAGAAGCTTTGTTTTACACCATGAAATTTCACTAGCCAGGCTATTGGAGCTCGCCTAGTAAGCAACAAAAACCATTTTATTTGTCATTGCCATCAAAAAAAAAATTGTATAAAAAATAAGGCTATGTATAGAAACATGACTTTCAGAGGTCGTGGAGAAAGAGCCAAAGAAAATCAAGTTGCTTCCATTGTTGAAGCCAAACCCTTACTCAACCGAGAACAAGGCTAAAACAAAATAATTTTGATACAATATTAAAACTTCACACTAGCACACAAACCCAGGTGAAAAATATTTAACACAATATGGCACAACTTCCCAAATTAAAATAGTACAGCCAAATGCTTAGGAAGTATGGATTGCTATAGCATATGGAGCAAAAATGCAAGAAAAGTGACAAAATTTTTAGTTTTTGTATTGAATTCTTCTTGTTTTCGAATGCCAACCTATTACAAAGTTGTGTGAGGCTTTAAATAGACACTCACCACCCAAATCATGCCCAAGTATGGACCAATAACCACCTTTTGCCTTATTTTTACAAATTTTCCAAAAATTGTCAAAATGTTGCTTGACAACTTTGACAATTTTTGGTATAATGAGCATTTTTTACTTGTGAGCCAAATAGACTTAACTCTACCATGTGAAATGGTTTAATATAACCACACAAACATATTTCAATTCCTAACAAGGCTTTATAAGGCATTTTGACCTTTTTTCCACATTTTGCCCATTTCAGGCTTACAAAGCATAAAAGGTCAAAAATTGACCAAAAACTCAAAAATCAACAAAACTAAGACACAAAGGACACTTAAACACACAAAATACACCCTTTGGACATAAAAAAAATTCCATTATTCAATTGGGACCAACATAGGCCATTTAAAAACCAAAATTTGATGAAGTGCTCCATGAGCTTCACTAGGTGCTCCTGCACCAGTTTGGGTTCACCACTCCATGGCCGACAGTTCTACTTTGTGACAATCAAAGTGTTATTTCCATCTCAAAGAACCTAGTCTAGCACCAATAGACCAAACACATCGAGATCCATATGTACTACATTCGAGAGCTGATTCAGGAGGAGATCATTGACTTGTAGTATTGTCCTACAGCGGAGCAGGTTGCAGACATATTCACCAAACCTTTCACCAAGAGTAAGTTCCAGTAGTTGCGAGCTCTCTTGGGGGTGTGGGATATCTCATTAAGGGGGGTCAGATGACTTCTCCTTCATCTCTTATGGGGGGGACTTTTTCCTCTTTGAGGTTTTGTCCTTCTTCTTTGAGAGTCTTTTGTACATTCATCTCTCTTTTTGGGGGAAGTTTTTTCCCACTGGGTTTTCTCCCTTTCTCCATTTGTGAGAGATTGCATTGCATATTTTTTCTTGTATTTGCATATTGTACATGGGTACCTATCATGGCCTCGTAGCCGGGACCCATCTTGCATTGTTGACTTGAGTCTTCATTCCCCTGAGTTGCACTTAAGGGAGGGTGTTGGTGTAAATAAATATTCATTATGGATATTATTACACTTTACTTAAGTTAACTTAGGATTATGCATCTCTTCGTAGTTTGGATTTGAGATACTTAGGGAAGTGTGCACATAGGGATATAGCTTGTAGGATAAATTCCACCTTTTGTGGTCTTATTTTGTTGTTACACTCTACATTCAGTGGGTCATCCACCTCTTATGAAATATTATATTATTTCTCCTACCTACCCCTAGTATTTCTTGCCTACCCTTGTTTCTCATTGAGCCACATGTCATGATTGTGTGCTCGTACATCCATATGGCCTTGCCTATATAAGTAGGCCCATATTCATTGTATTGGTTAATCCAGTTGATCATTTTCATATTGATGAGAATACAGTTTGTTCTTGTCATTCTTTTGTCTCTCTTTTATACTTTTCATTATGCCTTTGATCTTGGCAAAATCTCATAGTCACCATTGTCCTTTGAACTTTTTGTCATCCAAAAGGGAACCTATCTGTCTCTATGAATCCTTTTGTTCCTCTGAAATGTATCTCTATAATTGTTCCTGCACACAGTAGATAGCCTTCATAAAATATAAGAAATGAGTGTCATCTCCAATGCTTGAAAGTAGACTGATTGCTTGTTGACTTGAATTTGTTGGATCTCAATTTTTCTCTCTTGAGTGGATTATTAATTTGAATTGTTTTTAAAATGAGAGGGGTATACCTCCTTTTAAACATGCTAGTAGAAAAATAAACCAATTTTTTTACATAGACTGACACGAGATCTAGGTTCCTACTCAAACTATGTTACCGTTATGAGGCCCCAAAATTGGCCCCTTTTGGGAGGACCATGGTGTTGGGCACCTTTGTCCTTGAGGTGACATGGTCTTTTATATTAGGGTCCTAGGATCTTGGGGAGATAAATTTAGATAATAAAAATTTGGACTTGTTGACAGGTGTGAGCAAAAATAGAGCTTCAATTAGGCCTTAGAGGATGAACGCCAAAGTGAGGGCACAAGTGAGGAATTTTTTTTAAGGGAGTATAATTTAGGATGCTACATTTAGCCCCCACTTTAGCAAGAGTATGAGTCAAAGCATACTCATGGTAAAGTACAAAGGTTTACATTGAAGAACTTCTGAGGCATAAAAGAGACAAGACACACTAAGCCCCGAAGGGACTTTAGGATCTTACTATTTCAATATCAAGATAAAAGGGAGATCATAAGAGAGAGATAATCATGACTTCTAGCATAGTAAGGTTATCTTACTATGAGTCATGAAAAATAAAAATACCAAATTACAAAGAAAAAGGCTCACTTTGCAAAGTAACTTGAGTATCGAGGCATTTGATAGTGTGTGCATAAAGTGAAACATTGAGCAGAGTGTATTACCCCACATTAAAGTGATTGCATACTCATCGGGAGCAATTGCTTTAAGGTAGCATGCATCCAAAATACAAGCACATTACCACAATGATATGCCCCCAAGAAAGGAATTTAATCAATTGATAATGAACATAAATATAAAACACATAAGGTATCCAGTAACTTTGGGGTCATTATACTCTTATGATAAATAATGTATATCATGAATATTTGTATTGAATTGACCTCATCCCCAAAAGGTGGTGGAACCACAAACACAATGGAATAAGGGAACATGTGTCTTTTGAGTCAACATGGAAGAGACCAAAAAATATCTCAACACTTTGCATCGTCCCCGAGTAGACAACACAAGGTACAACAAATAGAATAATTGAGATACAAATAGAAGAATGTCACAAGAGATGTAGTCTCTTTATTACCTTGTGTAGACACCTAAAACTGGCACAACTAATTAAATGGATTTTATTTATTTAATCATCATTAAATCACCTATTAATTAAATTAAGATTTAATTAATATCGCTATTCTTCTAATTTCCTATTAATTAAATTTTGATTTAATTAATATACCCTTCTTCTATCTAAGCCATTTAATTAAATACCCCCCTCCCCTCCCTCTAGCCATTTTAATTAAATTCACATTTAATTAAAACTATCAATTTATTCCCTTTCTCATTTTAATTAAATCTACATTTAATTAAAACCTCCTTGTAGGATTTTGCCAAGATCAAGGGCACAATGAAAAGCATAAAAGAGACAATAGAATGACAAGAACAAACTGTATTCTCATCAATATACCAATGATCAAATGGATTAACCAATACAATGAATATAGGCCTGCTTATATAGGCAAGGCCATATGGATGTATGAGCACACAAATATGACATGTGGCTCAATGAGAAACAAGGGTAGGTAGGAGAAATAATATTTTATTCCACAAGAGGTGGATGACCCACCGAATGTGGAGTGTAACAGCAAAATAAGACCACAAAAGGTGGAATTTCTCCTACAAGCTCTATCCCTAAGTGCACACTTCCCTAAGTGTCTCAAATCCAAACTAAGAAGAGATTCATTATTCTAAGTTAACTTAAGTAAGTGTAATAATATCCATAATGAATATTTATTTACACCAACACCCCCCCTTAAGTGCAACTTAGGGGAATGAAGACTCAAGTCAACAATGCAAGATGGGTCCCGGCTACTAGGCCATGATAGGTACCCATGTACAATATGCAAATGCAAGAAAAACTATGCAATGCAATCTCTCACAAATGGAGAAAGGGAGAAAACCCAGTGGGAAAAAACTCCCCCCCAAAAAAGAGAGATGAATGTACAAAAGACTCTCAAAGAAGAAGGACAAAACCTCAAAGAGGAAAAATTCCCCCCCATAAGAGAGGAAGGAGAAGTCAGCTGACCCCCCCTAATGACACATCTCGCACCCCCAAGAGAGCTCGCAATTGCTGGAACTTACTCTCGGTGAAAGGTTTGGTGAATATGTCAGCAACCTGCTCTGGTGTAGGACAATACTAAAAATCAATGACCTGCTCCTGGATGAGCTCTCGGATATAGTGCATATGAATCTCAATGTGTTTGGTCCGCTGGTGCTGGACCAGGTTCTTCGAGATCGCAATGGCACTCTGATTGTCATAATGTAGAACTGTCAGTCGTGGAGTGGTGAATCCAAACTCGGTGAGAATCTGCTAGAGCCAAATGGTATCAGTCGTTGTGTTAACAACACCTTGATACTCAGCCTCAGTCAAAGAGAGAGCAATAGCATGTTGCTTCTTGCTCTACCAACAAATGGGGCCTGAACCAAGGTGAAAATTGTAACCAGAAGTAGACTTACGATCAACTAGATCACCAGCCCAATCGGAGTCTGTGTAACCAACCAAGCGAAGTCCTGTGCCTACTGCATAGTGAATCCCATAGTGATGTGTACCTTGGATGTAGTGAAGGATGCATTTGGCGGCTTTCCAATGAAGCTCATGTGAATCCTGCATGAAGTGGGAAACCATGCCAACTGCAAATGAAATATCAAGGCGTGTATGAGTCAAGTAGATGAGACTACCCACAAGCTGACGATACAAAGTGGCATCAACTGGTGGAGAAGAACAATGAGCCTCAAGCTTGACTCCTGAAAGAAAGGGAGTTGGGGCAGGCTTACAATCAGCCATATGAAAGCGTGCAAGTAGATCAAGAGCATACTTAGGCTACGATAGTGTAATCCTGGAAGGTGACTGTGAAATCTCTATCCCGAGAAAGTAGTGCAAAAGACCCAAGTCAGTCATAGAAAATCTGTTATGCAAAGCAGATTTGACCCTGCTAATGATGGATGAAGTACTCCCTATAATGATCAAGTCATCAACATAGAGTACAAGTATCAAGTGAGAGTCATCCTGTCGCAAAATGTAGACATTCAGATCGAAATGACACTTGGTGAACCCTGCGGAGAGAAGAAAGGAATCCATCTTGGCATACCAAGCCCTGGGGGCCTGCTTAAGGCCATAGAGAGATTTCCTTAGTCTGCAAACCAAGGAAGTATCCTGGATGAAACCTTGTGGCTGCTCCATATAAATCTCCTCATCAAGATCACCATGAAGAAAAGCACTCTTCAAATCCATCTGATGTACAGCCCAACCATGAGCTACAGCAATAGCAAGTGTCAAATGAATGGAGTTCATCTTGGCTACGGGGGCAAAGGTCTCAGTATAGTCAACACCTACAACCTGTGAGAAACCCTTTGCAACAACCCAAGCCTTATACTTATCCACACTACCATCCGCTGCAAACTTGGTCCGATAGATCCACTTACATCAAACCATATTTCTCCCCTTAGGGAGATGGACTAAATCCCATGTGTTGTTCCTCATCAAGGAACTATACTCTTCCTCCATAGCTTGGTCCCACTCAGGAACCCCTGATGCTTCCCTAAATGTCTGTGGATCGGAAGTGGTAGCAATGAATGCATGTGGAAGATCCTGATGTTGTGATCAAGTTCTCTGTGTATCTGAAGGATCCCCAACAAGAGAACCTACAAACTCAAGTGTCTATCGAGCCCAACAAGGTCTAGGTGGAGGTGGAGAACGAGGCTCCTCAACTGCAAGTGGACCCTGCGGAGGTGTAACCTTGCGAGTCGGAGTTGAGAGAGTCTCATCATCTGAATCACTAACATCAGTATCCATAATGGAGGAAGGTGGAGGAGGTAGAGAGGCTAAGCTAGGAGAGCTTTCCTCAAAGTGAACACTCCTCTCAATGAATACCTCATGTGTCTCTGGATCCATCAATCTGTATGCCTTAACACCCTCAGGATATCCAACAAATATGCAAGGTCGACTCTGAGGTTCCAATGCCTTGCATTTCTGGGGAGGTATGCAAGCCCATGCTGGACACCCAAAGACTCTGAAATTCCTCACAATCGGTTTCCTACTAGCCCAAGCTTCAAAAGGAGTAATACCTTGCAAAGCTTTGTGAGGAACCTGATTTTGGATGTGTGTGGCACAACTGATAACCTCTACCCAAAAGGCGGGATCAAGAGAACATGCATGTATCATACAACTAGCCATTTCTTTGAGAGTTCTATTCTTGTGTTCTGCAACCCCGTTTTGTTGTGGAGTGTATGCAATAGAATGTTGAAGATCAATCCCCTCAAATGTACAAAAATCCTCAAGTCTCTTGTTCACATATCCCCTTCCATTATCTGTGCGAAGGATCTTGACCACTTTCCCTGATTGCTTCTCCACACGAGTCTTGAAGTCTTGAAATCTATCAAATACTTCACTCTTATGAATGAGAAAGTAGACCCAAGTGAAGCGGGAGTAGTCATCAATGAAGATAAGAACATAGTGGGCCTTACTGAATGAAGGTGCTGGAAATGGACCTACTACATCAGTGTGAAAAAGTTGAAGAACTTCCAAAGCTCTCCAACTTTTCCCTTTATCAAACTTCTCTTCAGGATACTTGCCCATGGAACAACCTGAACATACACCCTCTGAAAAACTGATTCGGGGTAGACCTGTGACCATGTCTTTAGTGCTTAACTATTGAAGATAGCGGTAGTTGAGGTGACCAAACCGCTCATGCCATAGCTTACTTTCTGAATTTGAATGAGTAAGCAAGGCCCTAGAAGGTGAACTTGGCACAAAGTGGGAGAATGAATAAAGCCTTGAGTTGTCATTGACTTGTCCCACTGCTACCAAGGCATCATTATCAAGTTCCTTTACCACAACTGAATCTAGTGTAAACTCAACCCTTTTCCAATTCCCATAGTGAGTGATTTGGTAGATGGAGAGAAGGTTGGTAGACAAGTTAGGAACATAGAGAACATTCTCAAATGTTCCATCATCCATGTCAACTGAACCTTTCCCTTCAACCTCTACCTATGTGTCATCACCTATGTAAATGTGAGGTACCTTAGATGGCTCCAATGAAGAAAACTGCTCCTCTGTAGAACCCATGTGATATGAGGCACCCGAGTCAAGTATCCATTGTTGTGAAGAACCTGTTGTAGCCACAAATGCTTGCCCTTTTCCCTTAGATTGTGAGGAAGAGGAAGGAGTTGAATCCTTCTTTGTGTAGGCGGATGGCAAATTGATGTTGTTTTTCTTGAGAAGATTGGTTAACTCATCAACTTGCTTTGCATGTCATCGATGCTCATCATGACCATACTTTTTGCAATATGCACAAGTTGGTTTATCCTTCTTAGGTGGTGTCCCCTTCTTGGAAGAGGATGAAAAATTGCCTTGTGATGGAGAGGATGATTGTTCTTTTTCCTAGTGTGGCTTAGACTTGGATTGCTTCTTCTTCTTGTTGGAATCTTTACCTTGACTTCCTTGATTTCCTTGATTTGCTACCTGTAAAGCGGAAAAATCGAACCCTAGTTGTTCTCCCCTCCCCAACTCCAAGGAGAGAGAAGGGAGAGTCACTAGGGTTGATGGTTTTCACTTAGGAGAGACTTCACATTCAAAAGAGGGGTTGAAACCCACAAGATCCAATCCCACACAATGCAAGATTGGATTCTAAATGAGTTTCAAGGGTTGTGATAGCAAGGATACCCTGTTTTGTAAAGAATGTAGATAGAAAGATTGAACTAGGAATGCATGTAAAGTAGGAAAGATTCACTTATAAACAGAGATAGGGATACGGGATGAAGCTGCGGACCTGGAATTAGCAGTAAAATGTCGAGACGGTGTTGTTCTGCAAATTTGAGCGAAAGTTGATGGGACGATGGCGCCCGGCGTGCACACAGTCCTCTAAAAAATCCGCGAAACGAAGGGGGATCTATTCGTCTCTGCACAAGGATTCCAGATCTTCAATTACAGCCACGTACCTGCAACCTACACATAGAAAAGAGAGGATGATTGGGGGGTTAAGGATGAGGGGTTTGCCTTTAGGTCAAATTCCGGTTTTGGAATTAACCAAGAAATGAGAATGTTGTAAATGTAAATGTTTGTAATGTAAACAAGTACTGATACCTTGTTGTAAGAATGTTTGTATTCTTACATGCGAAGGTGTAATGTATGTTGTATGTTGTATGTTGTATGTTGTAAGTGATCTCCTCTTCAATGGTTGAATCCTTGTCTTGAATGCAACACTTAGCCTTGAATGGAGACTTAGAATGCTCAATTGCTTGAAGGAAAGCTTGAATGCTTGAATGTTTGAATGTTTGAATATTGTTTCCGCGTCTTGCTCTTGCTTATTTCCTTCCTCTTTTTCCTTGCCTCCCCAAATGGGAGGGGAAAAGTAGTTTATATACTTGTCAATTAGGGTTGATAGACTGATTTTTCCGACCTTAGGCCGACCAAGAAACATTATTTCCCGAATTGCAAACTTAAAGACCCGATGCCCAAAAGAGACCGGGCCCAAAATAGGGCCAGGGACCAGGGCGCTGGGCGCCATGGTCCTGGGGGACCAGGGCACTGGGCGCCATGGTCCTGGGGGACCAAGGCACTGGGCACCATGGTCCTGGGGGACCAGGGCACTGGGCGCCCTCGTCCTGAAGGACCAGGGCGCTGGGTGCCATGGTCCCACCTCCCGAGACAGTAGGGTGCAAGGAGGGATCAGGCCAGGGTGCAGAAAAATGCAGTTTTTGGTGTCGTAAACAGGTTTCGGGGTCTCCATTCAAGTTCCACATTGCGCCGCCATCATGAAGACCCAAATGTAGTCGAAATTGCAAGTGTCACAATTTTAGGATGCTACATTTAGCCCCCATTTTAGTGGGAGTATAAGCGTACGCTCATACTTCCGGTAAAGTACAAGGAAACAACATTGAAAAACTTTCACCATGTCAAGGAGGCAAGATACACCAAGCCCCCAGTGGACTAAGGATCTTATGACTTCGATTGACAAAGTAAAAGGAAAGATCATGAGGGAGAACCATGACTATCAGTAGTAAGGTTCCCTCACTATGAGTCATGCAAGAAAGATATCAAAAATTTTCAAGGCAAAGCTAAATTTGTCAAGAAATTTTCCAGTATCTTGAAAAGATATGAACGGGATGTATGCCCCCCTACGTTAAAGCGATCGCACATTCCTTATCGGGGGTGATTGCTTTAAGGTAGTGATACATATAACAAATGAGAAGGGAAAGGAGCACGTTATCACAAAGATTTAGCCCCCAAGTGTGAGATAAGCCCAAGGATAATAGACACAGAACACAAAGCACAAGGTGACTTCGCTTTCCTCGGGGTCAATATGTTGTATGATAATTCATGTATATCATATGTATGTATGCATAATTGTTCTTCATTCCCCAATCAAGGAAGGTCACCTAGAAGAAGGGAACACATGTGTCTTTTGAGTCAACATGAGAGAGACCAAAAGAGATCTCAATGTTTTGCATCATCCTCAAGTAGACAACACTAAGGACAACAAATAGAAGAATGAGAATAACACATAGAAGAAGTAACAAAAGAGATCAAGAGAGGAGGAGAGAGTCTGCTATGCTAATGAAACTAGTCTAGCATGTCATCCACCCCCCGATCTTGCTGATCAATATTTCAGGAAGGCAGGAAACACGCTAGAGGAGGAACATCCAACACAGCAGATGGAGCTATCACAAGATCCAAACAAGGTCTATGTTCATGTTCCAAGCCACGTTGTTCTTGTCTAGGAGCTAGGATAAGTGCTTTTGAAAATTCGTTAGATAAATGGTTATCAACATCAACATATTCATATTCACTATCAGAATGAACAGGAGTAACACTTTTATCATAAATAACATTTTCATCTATATCATCATCAAGATTTATAAAAATAGGATCTTTAACTCGCATAGGATCAAGACCATCATGCATCTTATGTTTAGGAGATTTTGGTTAAATTTTTGGCTGAGGAGAAAATGGAATAATACTAGCTGAAGGTGTTTTTGGGGATTGCAAAGTTTGAGAAGCAGTTGCCTGAGCTCGAAGACGACGCTTTCGTCGGTGTTCACGTGCAAAATGATTTCGTCTAGTCTTAGTAGGAAGTTGAGAAGATTGAGGAGGAGGAATGTTCTCATCCTTATCACTTGGGTGTTTAGGTTGTGGTCTCTTAGGTTGAATAATAGGAAAAGAGGAAGGTCTCTTCTCTCCATAAGAGGAAGGAGGAGGAACTGCTCCATATAAGGGAGGAATATTTGGTTTAGGAAGGAGACCAAGTCCATCATGACAAGGAGGTATAGGTCTACTTTTAGGAAGTTTATTAGTCATAGACATAGTCACATTCATAGGGATGGGTTGGGAATCTTCTTGAGGAAAGACATTAGTTTTATCTTTCAAAGGAAGAACTTCCTTCTCAAGAACGATAGGAATGTCAAGTTTGGGTGTTCTAGGTTCGCTTAGAGATAGGATCATATCTTTTTTCCACTTTTGATAAGATTTAAAAAGATGATCACTTCGCGGAGGAAGAGATTGGAATTGTTTAGGCCAAAAGTAATCAATAGGAACGCTAGAAGTTCTTTCAGCAGGTTTAAAGAGGCTATGATTGACAGTAACAACTTCACCATTATGGGGAAATTTCAAACACTTGTGAATAGGAGAAGCAATAGCTTTCATGGAAGATAGCCAAGGATAGCCTAGCTTCACACGAAATTGTTCGGACGATGGAATAATAGAAAAGCTCACATCAAGGGATTTGTTATGGACCTCAATAGGTAATGTAATAGAACCAATTGCAGGAGAAGAAAATGCATCAAATAATTTCACAACCACATTTGTTTCATCATAGATCACTTGATTTAATTGCAAAGTAAAAAGAAATTCTTCAGTAATGATATTAACCATACAAGAAGGATCAATAAGCACTCCACGGCAAGGTGTATTCTTGACTTTTGCAACTATATATAAAGGACCATCAGGTGCCCTGATAGTTTCACTGGAATCAAATGTGATGGAAGGTTCTTTAGGGATTTTCTGCTGCTCTACAAAGTTAATCACATTCGGAGTCATAGACACAAGATCATCAGGTGAGACAGAGGAATCATTAGTATCAATCGCATTAGAGGTATGAGAAGGTAATGGATCAGTAAAAATCTGAAGATTTTGGTTAGGAGGAGCTACAGATGTGTTGCCTTTATCATTCACACCAGAAACAGAGATAGTATTATTATCAATCAAATCTTGAATTTTACCCTTTAAAGCAAAACATTTTTCAGTATCATGCCCAGGATGATGATGAAATTGACAAAAAGATTTGTTATCAAAATAGGGTGAATTAATCTTTGCAGGATCTATTTGCTTTATAGGAGGTAGAGTAAGCACATTTTGTTCCAATAACTTATTCATAATACTATGCAATGATTCATTCAAAGGAGTAAACTTTCTTTCTTTCTTGAAAAACTTAGAAATAGGAGGCACACCTGATGCTGCATTCACATTGTTGTTGATGATGTTTTCATTAAATTTAATGGACTCTCTATTTGGTTTAAACTTCCCAAATGGTTGTTGACTACTATCACCCTTATCACTCGGAGCCATAGGATTTGCTTGTTCCATTTGACTCACAGTCAGTTGATAATTGTGAAGAGTTGCGCACAACTGTTGGAAAGAAGTAAACTCAGAAAACAGAAGTTTTTCTCTAATATCTTTCTGTAAATTAGAAATAAAGATTCTTTGAATATCATTTTCAGGTACTGGAAAAGAAATTTGAGCATACAAATGCTTATATCTACCAATGAAATTAGTCACTTTTTCTTTAACACCTTGTTTACAATGCATCAAATCAATCAAAGGAACTTTATGACTTATATTGTTTTGAAATTGTTGAATAAAAGCATTTGCAAGTTGTTCGAAAGAAGAAATAGAATAGGAAGGCAATGAGCAATACCATTGTAGGGCTTTATCTCTTAATGTTCTAGTAAATAGTTTTGCAAGCAACCTTTGGTCATAAGCAAAATCAGTACATATTGTTTGAAAGGTCTTAACATGTGTTAGAGGATCACCCTTACCATTATAAAGCTCCAAATGTGGAATTTCAACATGTTTAGGGGGAATAGCTCAAACAATGTCAAGAGAAAGTGGGCTCACAACATCAAATGTGGGCACACTAAACTTAGATTGATTCATAGAGGCAATTTGTTGCTGCAAAGAAGAGACAGTTTGTGCAAGATTGTTAATGGTCGCTTCAGTCGAAGAGTTCATATTAGACGTGTTATATTGTGATGGAAGTGTTATGTTATTGAAAGAAGGTATTGATTGAGAGTAAGGTGGTGGGACACTATGATAGTTAGTCATAGGAGATGATTGGAAAGGAGGAACACTACAAGGAGGAATGGAATGGTTAAATGAATTGGCCCCTTGCATCATGTTCATTTGTGGAGATATAATAGGAACACTCATTGAAGGAATTGTATCGTCCTAAAATTGCGACACTTGCAATTTTGACCGCATTTGGGTCTTCACGATGGCGACGCAACACTAAACCTGAATGGAGACCCCGAAACTTGTCCACAACATCAAAAACTGCATTTTTCAAGCACCCTGGCCTGAACCTCCTTTGCACCCTGTTGTCCCGGGAGGTGGGACCAGAGCGCCCAGCCCCCTGGTCCTTCAAGACCAGGGCACCCAGCGCCCTGGTCCCTGGCCCTATTTTGGGCCCGGTCTCCTATGGGACTTCGGGTCTTTTTGTTTGCAAATTGGAAATTATCTTTCCTGGTCGGCCTAAGGTTGGGAAAATCAGTCTTTTAACCCTAATTGGCAAGTATATAAACTACATTTTCCTCTCTCATTTGGATGGATGGAAAATAGATGGAAAAGGCGTGAAAACGATATTCAAACATTAAAGCATTCAAGCATTCAAGCATTCCTTCAAGCAATTGATCATTCTAAGTCTCCATTCAAGGCTAAGTGTTGCATTCAAGACAAGGATTCAACCATTGAAGAGGAGATCACTTACAACACATTACATGCTACAACATACAACATACAACAAACAACAACATCTATACCTTCGCATATAAGGATACAAACATCCTTACAACAAGGTATTAGTACTTGTTTTACATTACATTTACAGCATTTCTCATTTCTTGGTTAATTCCAAAACCGGGGTTTGACCTAAGGGCAAACCCCTAATCCCTAACCCCCCAATCGTCTTCGCTTTTCTGTGTGTAGGTTGCAGGTACGCGGCTGAAATTGAAGATCTGGAATCCTTGTGCAGAGACGAACAGATCCCCCTTCATTTCGCAGATTTTTCGGAGGACCGTGTGCACGCCGGGCGCCATCATCCCGTCAACTTTTGCTCAAATTTGCAAGACAGTGCCGTCTTGACATTTTACTGCTAATTCCAGGTCCGCAGCTTCATCCTATATCCCTAACTCAGTTTATAAGCGAATCTTTCTCACTTTCTATGCATTCCTAGTTCAATCTTTCCATCTACATTCTTTACAAAAGAGGGTATCCTTGCTATCACAACCCTTGAAACTCATATAGAATCCAATCTTGCATTGCGTGGGATTGGATCTTGTGGGTTTCAACCCCTCTTTTGAATGTAAAGTCCCTCCTAAGTGAAAACCATCAACCCTAGTGACTCTCCCTTCTCCCTCCTCGGAGTTGGGGAGGGGAGAACGACTAGGGTTTGATTTTTCCGCTTTACATTTTGGTGAACCCGTCGTGAACATCCTTTCTGATTATTCATAGTTAGATCTGAAAATTAGATTCCTTGATTACATTTCCATGTTTGATCTTTGGCAAAATTTTAGAGGTTAATTGCATAAAAACCCTAAATTTTGTTTTTAAGTAATTAAACTTGTGAAATGTTTAATTGTTAATGCTTGTTTCAGATCTGCCCTTCTATTACAAATTATCAATTCATATTTGTGCGTTAATTTTGAAAATTAAGTGGTTAAGTGTCAAAACCCTAATTTTTGAAACCCTCTTGATTCAACCTTTGACTGATAATTTCACTAATCAAAACACCTCCAAATCGGCTGTAACTTTGGATTCCGCAATAAAATCACAATATCTTTCATCCCTGAAAATTTGGAAAAAAGTTGCGAGGACCGTGTGCACTCCGAGCGCGATCGTCCCCGACATTTTTTCCGAAATTTCGGGAGCGAGATCTTACTGTATTTTCCTGCTAAAATCTAGAATTTTGGCTGATTTTATCAATTTTAACACCTTCAAAATTACAGTCAAAGTTGGTCTAGTGATTGCATGGATTGAGACTTCTAATCATTCAAAAATTGTTGAAATTGAAATTTGTGTCAAAATTGTGTTTCTTATAGTCTTAAATCTGAAAAGTGTGTTAGCATTCATTCGAAATTTCAGTGATTTATTCAAATTTTTGCAATTTGTGACTTTTGAAATTAAGTGTTTAATTGCAACAACTTTGATTTCCGCTTTCAAAATTGAATTTTGCGTCAAATTGAGTCAATTGTTAATTTTCAAAACTTGCATTGCTTTCAGCATTCCCTCTAAAATCATAAAATTCAAAGTTTCAGTTTCCCTCTCTTTTTCAAAATTCAAATTTTGCATTTTTCGACAATCTGGGTAGGGTTCAATTTTGAGATTGCAACTTTAATTTGGCCTATCTACAGATCATAAAATCACTCAATTTTTTCAGGTTAGCTGTAAAATCATCATAACTTTCATCCCTGCAAATTTCAAAAAAAGTTGCGAGGACCGTGTGCACCCCGAGCGCCACGGTCCCAGACATTTTTTCCGAAATTTCGGGAGATTGTCCTGATTGTATTTAACAGCTTAAATCTAGAAGATTGGCTAGTTTTACTGAAATTTGCTACCTCTAAAAATTCAAAATCTTCTCTCTCTCTAGTGCATGAGTTTTACAACAATAAGCCCTACTTACACTATTCCCGTTAGACGAAGCCTGAGAATTAAGTCTTTCCAAGGTTTAATTACTGAGGAGATGGAACCTAATTTGAATGGTCTTTTTAACAAGGACATGGGTAATTCCTCTATCCTCTTAATGATGAAGAAGCTCTCCATGAGGTTTCTGTAGAACAACTTTCAAAATTGGATAACCAATTTGACGATTTTCGATAATGGATGTCTCAAGAATACCCTGATAGTCAAGCTCTTCCTTTAATTGAGGGTCTAAAATGTATGCTTCAAAGTGATAAGAATGGAATTGATATTTTGCGTGGTATTGCACACATTGTGGATTCAAATGTGATGCCTATGAAAAGTTGTGCCGAAACCTTAGGTTATACACAACCTCCTACTCAAGACAATCATTCTATTCCTTTGACGACTCCTATTGCTAGTATACCTACTTTTACATCAAACATAATGACTACTTCAACACAAGGCATTCCTCCTATGATCACCAGTCATGGGGGCAATCCCTCTTCTTCAATTAACCCTCTTCCTTCATTCAATCCAACTTCTTCATTCATTCCTTCAATGAGTGTTCCTATTATATCACCACAAATGAACATGACGCAAGGGGGCAACTCGTTTAATCATTCCATTCCTCCTTGTAGTGTTCCTCCTGTCCAATCATCTCCTATGACTAACTATCATAGTGTCCCACCACCTTACTCTCTACCTTCTTTCAATAACATAACACCTCCATCACAATCTAACACGTCTAATATGAACTCTTCGACTGAAGCGACCATTAACAATCTTGCACAAACTGTCTCTTCTTTACAGCAACAAATTGCCTCTATGAATCAATCTAAGTTTAGTATTCCCACATTTGATGTTGCGAGTCCACTTTCTCTTGACATTGTTCGAACTATTCCCCCTAAACATGTTGAAATTCCGCATTTGGAGCTTTATAATGGTAAGGGTGATCCTCTAACACATGTTAAGACCTTTCAAACAATATGTACTGATTTTGCTTATGACCAAAGGTTGCTTGCAAAATTGTTTACTAGAACATTAAGAGACAAAGCCCTACAATGGTATTGCTCGTTGCCTTCCTATTCTATTACTTCTTTCAAACAACTTGCAAATGCTTTCATTCAACAATTTCAAAACAATATAAGTCCTAAAGTTACTTTGATTCATTTAATGCATTGTAAACAAGGTGTTAAAGAAAAAGTGACTGATTTCATTGGTAGATATAAGCATTTGTATGCTCAAATTTCTTTTCCAGTGCCTGACAATGATATTCAAAGAATCTTTATTTCTAATTTACAAAAAGACATTAGAGAAAAACTCCTGTTTTCTGAGTTTACTTCTTTCCAACAGTTGTGCGCAACTCTTCACAATTATCAACTGACTGTGAGTCAAATGGAACAATCACATCCTATGACTCCGAGTGATAAGGGTGATAGTAGTCAACAACCATTTGGGAAGTTTAAACCGAATAGAGAGTCCATTAAATTCAATGAAAACATCATCAACAACAATGTGAATGCAGCATCAGGTGTGTCTCCTATTTCTAAGTTTTTCAAGAAAGAAAGAAAGTTTACTCCTTTGAATGAATCATTGCATAGTATTATGAATAAGTTATTGGAACAAAATGTGCTTACTCTACCTCCTATAAAGCAAATAGATCCTGCAAAGATTAATTCACCCTATTTTGATAACAAATCTTTTTGTCAATTTCATCGTCAACCTGGGCATGATACTGAAAAATGTTTTGCTTTAAAGGGGAAGATTCAAGATTTGATTGATAATAATACTATCTCTGTTTCTGGTGTGAATGATAAAGGCAACAAATCTGTAGCTCTTCCTAACCAACATCTTCAGATTTTCACTGATCCATTACCTTCTCATACCTCTAATGCAATTGATACTACTGATTCCTCTGTCTCACCTGATGATCTTGTGTTTATGACTCAAAATGTGATTAACTTTGTGGAGCAACAGAAAATCCCTAAAGAACTCTCCATCACCTTTGATTCTAGTGAAACTATCAGGGCACCTGATGGTCCTTTATATATAGTTGCAAAAGTCAAGAATACACCTTGCCATGGAGTGCTTATTGATCCTTCTTGTATGGTTAATGTCATTACTGAAGAATTTCTTTTTACTTTGCAATTGAATCAAATTATCTATGACAAAACAGATGTGGTTGTGAAACTATTTGATGCATTTTCTTCTCCTGCAATTGGTTCTATTACATTACCTATTGAGGTCCGTAACAAATCCCTTGATGTGAACTTTGCTATTATTCCATCTTCCGAACAATTTCATGTGAGGCTAGGCTATCCTTGGCTATCTTCCATGAAAGCTATTGCTTCTCCTATTCACAAGTGTTTGAAATTTCCCCATAATGGTGAAGTTGTTACTGTCAATCATAGTCTCCTTAAACCAGCTGAAAGAACTTCTAGCGTTCCTCTTGATTACTTTTGGCCTAAACAATTCCAATCTCTTCCTCCGCGAAGTGATCATCTTTTCAAATCTTATCAAAAGTGGAAAAAAGACATGATCCTATCTCTAAGTGAACCTAGAACACCTAAACTTGACATTCCTATCATTCTTGAGAAGGAAGTTCTTCCTTTGAAAGATAAAACTAATGTCTTTCCTCAAGAAGATTCCCAACCCATCCCTATGGATGTGACTATGCCTATGATTAATAAACTTCCTAAAAGTAGACCTATCCCTCCTCGTCATGATGGACTTGGTCTCCTTCCAAAACCAAATAATCCTCCTTTATATGGAGCAGTTCCTCCTCCTTCCTCTTATGGAGAGAAGAGACCTTCCTCTTCTCCTATTGTTCAGCCTAAGAGACCACAACCTAAACACCCAAATGATAAGGATGAGAACATTCCTCCTCCTCAATCTTCTCAACTTCCTACTAAGACTAGATGAAATCGTTCTGCACGTGAACATCGGCGAAAGCGTCGTCTTAGAGCTCAAACTTTGCAATCCCCAAAAACACCTTCAACAAGCATTATTCCATTTTCTCCTCAGCCGACGATTGAGCCGAAATCTCCTAAACATAATATGCATGATGGTCTTGATCCTGTGCGAGTTAAAGATCCTATTTTTATAAATCTTGATGATGATATAGATGAAAATGTTATTCATGATGAAAATGCTACTTCTCCTGTTCATTCTGATAGTGAATATGAACTTGTTGATATTGATAACCATTTATCTAACGAATTTTCTAAAGCACTTATCCTAGCTCCTAGACAAGAACACCGCGGCTTGGGATATGAACATAGCCCTTGTTTGGATCTTGTGATAGCTCCATCTGCTGTGTTGGATGTTCCTCCTCTAGCGTGTTCCCTGCCTTCCCGAAACATTGATCAGCAAGATCGGGGGGTAGATGACGTGCTAGACTAGTTTCATTAGCATAGCAGATTCTCTCCTCCTCTCTTTCGTTACTTCTTCTATGTGTTATTCTCATTCTTCTATTTGTTGTCCTTAGTTTTGTCTACTTGAGGACGATGCAAAGCATTGAGATCTCTCGATCTCTCTCATGTTGACTCAAAAGACACATGTGTTCCCTTCTTCTAGGTGACCTTCCTTGATTGGGGAATGAAGATCAATTATACATATGATATACATGAATTATCATACAGCATACTGACCCTGAGGAAAGCGAAGTCACCTCGTGCTTTGTGTTTTGTGTCTATTATCCTTGGGCTTATCTCACACTTGGGGGCTAAATCCTTGTGATAACGTGCTCCTTTCCCTTTTTCATTTTCTTATATGTATCACTACCTTAAAGAAATCACCCCCGGTGAGGCGTGTGCGATCGCTTTAACGTGGGGGCATACATCCCGTTCATATCTTTTCAAGATACTTGAAAATTTCTTGACAAATTTAGCTTTGCCTTGAAAATTTTTGATATCTTTCTTGCATGACTCATAGTGAGGGAACCTTGCTACTGATAGTCATGGTTCTCCCTCGTGATCTTCCCTTTTACCTTGTCAATCGAAGTCGTAAGATCCTTAGTCCACTGGGGGCTTGGTGTATCTTGCCTCCTTGACGTGGTGAAAGTTTTTCAATGTTGTTTCCTTGTACTTTACCAGAAGTATGAGCGTACGCTTATACTCCCGCTAAAGTGGGGGCTAAATGTAGCATCCTAAAATTGCGACACTTGCAATTTTGACCGCATTTGGGTCTTCACGATGGCGATGCAACAGTAAACCTGAATGGACACCCCGAAACTTGTCCACAACATCAAAAACTGCATTTTTCAAGCACCCTGGCCTGAACCTCCTTTGCACCCTGCTGTCCCGGGAGGTGGGCGCCCAGCGCCCTAGTCCCCCAGGACCATGGCGCCCAGCGCCCTGGTCCCTGGCCCTATTTTGGGCCCGGTCTCCTATGGGACTTCGGGTCTTTTTGTTTGCAAATTGGAAATTATCTTTCCTGGTCGGCCTAAGGTCGGGAAAATTAGTCTTTTAACACTAATTGGCAAGTATATAAACTACATTTTCCTCTCTCATTTGGATGGATGGAAAATAGATGGAAAAGGCGTGAAAACGATATTCAAACATTCAAGCATTCAAGCATTCAAGCATTCCTTCAAGCAATTGATCATTCTAAGTCTCCATTCAACATACAACAAACAACAAACATCAACATCTATACCTTCGCATATAAGGATACAAACATCCTTACAACAAGGTATTAGTACTTGTTTTACATTACATTTACAGCATTTCTCATTTCTTGGTTAATTCCAAAACCGGGGTTTGACCTAAGGGCAAACCCCTAATCCCTAACCCCCCAATCATCTTCACTTTTCTGTGTGTAGGTTGCAGGTACGCGGCTGAAATTGAAGATCTGGAATCCTTGTGCAGAGACGAACAGATCCCCCTTCGTTTCGCGGATTTTTCGGAGGACCGTGTGCACGCCAGGCGCCATCGTCCCGTCAACTTTTGCTCAAATTTGCAGGACAGCGTCGTCTCGACATTTTACTACTAATTCCAGGTCCACAGCTTCATCCTATATCCCTAACTCAATTTATAAGCGAATCTTTCTCACTTTCTATGCATTCCTAGTTCAATCTTTCCATCTACATTCTTTACAAAAGAGGGTATCCTTGCTATCACAACCCTTGAAACTCATATAGAATCCAATCTTGCATTGCATGGGATTGGATCTTGTGGGTTTCAACCCCTCTTTTGAATGTAAAGTCCCTCCTAAGTGAAAACCATCAACCCTAGTGACTCTCCCTTCTCCCTCCTCGGAGTTGGGGAGGGGAGAACGACTAGGGTTCGATTTTTCCGCTTTACAGGAATGAATGAAGAAGTTGGATTGAATGAAGGAAGAGGGTTGATTGAAGAAGAAGGATTGCCCCCATGACTAGTGATCATAGGAGGAATGTCTTGTATTGAAGTAGTCATTATGTTTGATGTAAAAGTAGGTATACTAGCAATAGGAGTTGTCAAAGGAATAGAATGATTAACATGAGTAGGAGGTTGTGTATAACCTAAAGTTTCGGCACAACTCTTCATAGGCATCACATTCGAATCCATAATGTGTGCAATACCATGCAAAATATCAATTCCATTCTTGTCACTTTGAACCATACGTTTTAGATCCTCAATTAATGAAAGAGCTTCACTATCAGGGTATTCTTGAGACATCCATTGTCGAAAATCATCAAATTGGTTATCCAATTTCGAAAGTTGTTCTACAGAAACCTCATGGAGAGCTTCTTCATCATTAAGAGAATTAGAGGAATTACCCATGTCCTCGTTAAAAAGGCCATTCAAATTAGGTTCCATCTCCTCAGTAATTAAACCTTGGAAGGACTTAATTCTAAGGCTTCGTCTAACGGGAATAGTGTAAGTAGGGCTTATTGTTGTAAAACTCATGCACTAAAGAGAGAGAGAAGATTTTGAATTTTAGATGTAGCAAATTTCAATAAAATCAGCCAATCTCCTAGATTTAAGCTATTAAATGCAATCAGGACAATCTCCCGAAATTTCAGAAAAAATGTCCGGGACCGTGGTGAACGGAGTGCACACGGTCCTCGCAACTTTTTTCAAAATTTTCAGGGATGAAAGTTATGATGATTTTAAAGCTAATCTGAAAAAATTGAGTGATTTTACGATCTGTAGATAGGCCAAATTAAAGTTGCAATCTCAAAATTGAACCCTACCAAGATTGTTGAAAAATGTAAAATTTGAATTTTGAAAAAGAGGGGGAAACTGAAATTTTGAATTTTATGATTTTAGAGGGAATACTAAAAGCAATGCAGGCTTTGAAATTTAAAAGTTGACTCGATTTCATGCAAAATTCGAATTTTGAAAATGGAAATCAAGGTTGTTGCAATTAAACACTTAATTTCAAAAGTCACAAACTGCAAAAATTTGAATAAAGCGCTGAAATTTCGAATGAATGCCAACACACTTTTCAGATTTAGGACTGTAAGAAACACAATTTTAACACAAATTTCAATTTCAACAATTTTTGAATGATTATAAGCCTTAATCCAAGCAATCACTAGACCAACTTTGACTTTAATTTTGAAAGTGTTAGAATTGATAAAATCAGCCAAAATTCTGGATTTTAGCAGAAAAATACAATAAGATCTAGCTCCCGAAATTTCAAAAAAAATGTCGGGAACGATGGCGCTCGGGGTGCACACAGTCCTCGCAACTTTTTCCAAATTTTCAGGGATGAAAGATATTGTGATTTTGTTGTGGAATCCAAAGTTACAGCCAATTTGGAGGTGTTTTGATCAGTGAAACTATCAGTCAAAGGTTGAATCAAGAAGGTTTTAAAAATTAGGGTTTTGACATTTAACCACTTAATTTTCAGAATTAAAGCACAAATATGAATTGGCAATTTGCAATAGAAGGGTAGATCTGAAACAAGCATTAACAATTAAACATTTCACAAGCTCAATTACTAAAAAGAAAATTTTAGGGTTTTTATGCAATCAACCTCTAAAATTTGCAAAAGATCAAACATGGAAATGTAATTAAGGAAGCAAATTTTTCAGATCTAACCATGAATAATCAGAATGAGGATCTTCACGTCGGGTTCACCAAAATGTAAAGCGGAAAAATCGAACCCTAGTTGTTCTCCCCTCCCCAACTCCAAGGAGAGAGAAGGGAGAGTCACTAGGGTTGATGGTTTTCACTTAGGAGAGACTTCACATTCAAAAGAGGGGTTGAAACCCACAAGATCCAATCCCACACAATGCAAGATTGAATTCTAAATGAGTTTCAAGGGTTGTGATAGCAAGGATACCCTCTTTTGTAAAGAATGTAGATAGAAAGATTGAACTAGGAATGCATGTAAAGTAGGAAAGATTCACTTATAAACAGAGATAGGGATACGAGATGAAGCTGCGGACCTGGAATTAGAAGTAAAATGTCGAGACGGTGTTGTTCTGCAAATTTGAGCGAAAGTTGACGGGACGATGGCGCCCGGCGTGCACACGGTCCTCCAAAAAATCCGCTAAATGAAGGGGGACCTGTTCGTCTCTGCACAAGGATTCCAGATCTTCAATTACAGTCGCGTACCTGCAACCTACACACAGAAAAGAGAGGACGATTGGGGGGTTAGGGATGAGGGGTTTGCCTTTAGGTCAAACCCCAGTTTTGGAATTAACCAAGAAATGAGAATGTTGTAAATGTAAATGTTTGTAATGTAAACAAGTACTGATACCTTGTTGTAAGAATGTTTGTAATCTTACATGCGAAGGTGTAATGTATGTTGTATGTTGTATGTTGTAAGTGATCTCCTCTTCAATGGTTGAATCCTTGTCTTGAATGCAACACTTAGCCTTGAATGGAGACTTAGAATGCTCAATTGCTTGAAGGAATGCTTGAATGCTTGAATGTTTGAATGTTTGAATATTGCTTCCGCGTCTTGCTCTTACTTATTTCCTTCCTCTTTTTCCTTGCCTCCCCAAATGGGAGGGGAAATGTAGTTTATATACTTGTCAATTAGGGTTGATAGACTGATTTTTCCGACCTTAGGCCGACCAAGAAACATTATTTCCCGAATTGCAAACTTAAAGACCCGATGCCCAAAAGAGACCGGGCCCAAAATAGGGCCAGGGACCAGGGCGCTGGGCGCCAGGGACCAGGGCACTGGGCGCCATGGTCCTGGGGGACCAAGGCGCTGCGCGCCATGGTCCCACCTCCCGAGACATCAGGGTGCAAGGAGGGATCAAGCCAGGGTGCAGAAAAATGTAGTTTTTGGTGTCGTAAACAGGTTTCGGGGTCTCCATTCAGGTTCCACGTTGCGCCGCCATCGTGAAGACCCAAATGCAGTCAAAATTGCAAGTGTCACAATTTTAAGATGCTACACTACCAAAGCCTTGGACTTTGAAGACTTGAGAAACCCCATGTTCAACAACTTAGATTGTTCCAATATCAACATTTCTGTGAAAGCATCAAATGAAGGCATAACATAAGAACTCCCCACTGTCAAACGATGAGTTTGGAAGCTAGATACAAATGTTGTATATTCTGGTGCAAGCTTGTCCAACAAGTTGAATATCAATTGAGCATCCTTTTTGTCAATTCCACAATCCTTTAGCTTTGCTCTTAGCTCATTTGCTTTGGTGACATAATCTTGGATTGTATCAAAACTCCTGGGATCTAAGTTGGTGAGCTCATTGTCAATCTGATAGCCTCTGATTTCATCAACTTGTCCATACAATTTCTGAAACATATCCCAAGCCTCTTTAATTGTTTTACACTTCTCAATGTGGAAAATGAGGTCATCTGATACATACTTTCGTAAGGTTCCAAGAGCCATGCAATTCTTTGTGAGCCATTCTAATTGAGCAATTGGATCAGCCTTAGGATCAGGCAGTGTTGTTATTGTTCCATCTATGTAGTGTGTGAGACCCTTTTCCATTAGTTTACTCCATACTTTAATTTTCCATGATGCATAATTATGTGGAGTTAATGGTGGAAACTTATTAGGACTCATTGAAACAAGAATGGAAAGAGCACAAAGAGAGGCACAATCACACAAGACACCCCCCCAAATTCACTCAATCAAAGAACCCCCCCCCCCCCAAATGTGATGATTTGGCACTTTATAAGTAGTGTGTATACAATGGGCCACTTGCAAAAAATGGCAAAGTGGACTTCTGATTTACAATTTTACAACTGCCTCAATAAGGCCAAAAGAGTCTCAAACTGATAATGCAAGAGATCTAACTAAGATCCAAGTAATTTACAAGTACCTAATAGGCCAAATAAGACCAATATCTGAAAGTACAATTTTCACTCAAAATCTCTGAAATTTGATCATATATTTTGAAAGTAGATGAAAAAATAAGCACTTTCAAAAAAAAGGGCACCTGAAAAGGAGGTCGTATGAGCTCAAACGAGGCCTTTGAAGTTGCAGAATTGAGGATTGGATAGGTACAGCTAAGAGAATCCAAAAATTCCAAAAAAATTGTGCACCAAAATCAAAAAATAACCACACCACTATGAAGATCATGAAATTTTAGCCCATTTCAAAAAACATTGCACCAAAAAAGGAGCAAAAATGAGCAAGATATGGCCTTCCAAAGTTGGAATGCAAAACTGAAAAGCCCAATGGAGAGGGGTCAAAAAAATTTCAAAAAGTGTTGATGTGGCGCTGACGTCAGCAAGTCACTGTGTTAAATTTGATGGCTGTATGACCGTCGTGAAAACTTCACCTCCCTGCTGACTGGGCGTCCGTACTGTACGGACTGCTGACTGTGTAGGCGACTGTGCAAATCATACGGATGACATGGCACTGTACGGATGGCTGCGTGGCTCTGTGACGTGGTGCTTGACTGGGCTGCCGTACGAAGATGACGTGTCAGACAGAGGTGGCCACGGGCCAGTGGCCTCCTGCCACGTGGCAGACGTGGACGTGGATCGCCGGTTTTAATGGCTACCGACAGAAGGAGGCGCTGTCGGAAGTCTTTGGTCAGCGGTGGCGCTGGAGGGCCGGCTGTGAGAGTTTGCGCGTCGCCGGAGCGAGAGGCGCGTCACTGGAGCGGGAGGCGCAGCGGTCGGTCGGCGTCGGTGCCGGAGGGCCGGCGGCAAGTGTCTGCGGGTCGCCGGAGCGAGAGGCGCGACGGCCGGTGGTGGATGCAGAGCGGCCGGCGGGAGAGAGCACGGCGGCGACGGCAGCGGCAGCGCAGGGAACACAACAGTCTACGGCAGCGGCGCGACAGAGTACGGCTCTGCGACCTACGGGCAGAAAAGGTACGGGGGGGTCTGCGGACCCCCAAAATCTCTTTTTTTTTTTAATATTTTTTTTTTTTTTTTTTTTCAATTTTTCGAAAATTTTTGAAAAAATAATTTTTATTTTTTTTTTTAAAATTTCGAAATCCGTACGATAATAGCCAAAATGGGGAAAAAAAATTTCTCACCAAAATAGGTTGACTTTATAGTCGAAATTTATGGAAACGGCCTCCCAGATTCAACAGTGATGTCCAAATCGCTGTATGATGCCCTCAAAAAATGAAGATCCACAAATCCGAAAATAGAAGCCTTCCACGATGTCTCCAAAAACCGATCAATGAAGCCCCAATAGCTCTGATACCATGTAGGATTTTGCCAAGATCAAGGGCACAATGAAAAGCATAAAAGAGACAATAGAATGATAAGAACAAACTGTATTCTCATCAATATACAAATGATCAACTGGATTAACCAATACAATGAATATAGGCATGCTTATATAAGCAAGGCCATATGGATGTATGAGCACACAAATATGCCATGTAGCTCAATGAGAAACAAGGGTAGGTAAGAAATACTAGGGGTAGGTAGGAGAAATAATATAATATTCCACAAGAGGTGCATGACCCACCAAATGTGGAGTGTAACAGCAAAATAAGACCACAAAAGGTGGAATTTCTCCTACAAGCTCTATCCCTAAGTGCACACTTCCCTAAGTGTCTCAAATCCAAACTATGAAGAGATGCATTATCCTAAGTTAACTTAAGTAAGTGTAATAATATCCATAATGAATATTTATTTACACCAACACTCCTTTACATCTAAAGTAAACCAAAACTTATTTGCAAATCCCCCCCCCCACTTGAAAAATCCTACAAATGCAAGTTGCATCCTCTTTTGGCTAAATTAAATCTTTTTAATTTACTAAAATTCCTATTTTCCCTCACCCACTTGCCAAATCCTAAATTTCCCACATGCCCTCCTAATTTCTTCTAGAATCCCTCTAATCCTCCATTAATTAACGTATTTCTCCTCATCATGTCCAATCCCTAAATTTGGGGAGTCACCTCCCCAAATTTGGAGAAAGTCTTCAAAATGCATTTAAGACCTTCTCCTTTCAACAAGGTAACTTGTTGAACACCCCCAAATTTGTAAGGCTCTTACAAATTTGTCCCCTAGACTACTAGTGGTTTTCCTCTTTAAGCAAGTTAGCCTCCAAAGTCTTCAAAAATCATTTAATGCCTCTTACAATCCCACGCCCCTAACCCGTGATGGTTGTCCACTTGACCATCTTTTATCCTTGCACAAGAGTTTACCTCTTGAACAATTGCCTACTTCCTTGGATAAAAGCATTATACAATGATGTCACCCCTTGAAGCCTTTCCTAATTCTCAATTAGTATCTGATTCTTGCTTAGAATCTCTCAAGCCATCTCAAGATGACATTTGTCAACTTGGGATTGGATTGAATCTCTCACATGGATTGATAACTTTCAATCCTAGCCCTTGTTGAGATTGCTCGATCTCAACCATCCATTTCTCATTTTTTCTATAAATAGAGCCCATTTATTCAATCTAAGGATCCATCCACTACTATTGCATCCAATCTATAGTCTAATTGTATTGTGCAGGGTATCAAGGAGTTCAATCCCCATCACCAAGCATTTAGGTCATTTTAATTGCACTATAGCTTAGTTTTTCTAATACATATTAGAATATCTTTCTAGCTAAATTCATATCATTTTCATAGCATTCTCATATCTCATCCTCATATTATCCTAACTAGTTCACTTAATCTTTCAATTTGGAACTAATTTCATATCTTCATCTTGCATCTTCATCCATCATCTCATCTTAGCTACGATCTTAGTTGTATGCATTTTGATCCTAGAATCATCATTCATAACTCACTCTCTATCTTGTCATCTTGAGGATCAAGTGCTCTTCCAAGTGATGGCCACCTTTAATCTTAGAGATCTTTAGAGATAGAGGAGCATGGGACGGGCTTAGCAATCTTGAGATTTCTTGGACTAACAAGTAGATTAGTTTGCATTTTCAATCTCTTGATTTCACTAACGTAATGTCTCATGTGTGTGTGTGATTTGTGTTTTATTGCAGGTGCAGGAATCCCCTACATTTTAACCACCCATTAATTGGCGCCCACTGTGGGGCAAAACCCCTAAAATCCACATTTTTCTAACAATTTTTCCACAGGATTCATGCAAGTTCATACGAGTGTTTTTGTTCTGTCGTATGAGAACCTACCATTTGTCATATGGGCCTGTGAAGAAACTCGTATGATTTTATGGTGAAGATAGAGAGATGTTTTTCTATGTTATTCAATCCTCTCTCTCTTTTCTAAGCTCGTATGAGCTAGTGTTTAAACTCAGATGAGTAAACTGTTTTCTCGTACGAGAAAATTGTTTTGTCATATGGGCCTGTAGGAAGTATCATACGAGTCAGTGAGAAACCTCATATGAGTTTCTACTTTAACAAAGGAAAATTGTAACAGAGATTTGGAAATAGGCTTGGAGAAGCCCCCCATGTGATTCTTGATTAAAAGAGATTTGGAAATAGGCTTGGAGAAGCCCCCCATGTGATTCTTGATTAAAAGAGATTTGGAAATAGGCTTGGAGAAGCCCCCCATGTGATTCTTGATTTTTCTAGCTTATGTTTTCTTGCAGGTCTAATAGTTTGATGCAGGATTGAAGAAGTTAAAGTAGGATTTGAATCTAATTGTTCTAACTTTTTTAAGGTTGGCTAAAATTAACTCATTTTCATTTCAATCTAAAAATAACCTCATTAAGTTTCAATTGGTGAAAGAATATCACATTTCAATTTGGGGGTTTAAAAAGAATAAAATTTGCAAGGTTAAAAAGAACAACTTCACATTTTTCTTCTTGCAAGTTAGGCTCACACTTCAAATTTTGGGGTTATAAAAAGAACAACAACAATCATTATTTTCTTGCAAAGGTTAAAAAATTCACAATCAATACTTGTTTGTAAGATTAAAAAGAACCGTCCATATTTCATTTTCCAAAGCAATTTCCATCTTAAAGCAACGTGCATTATTTTAAGTTGACCAGGATTTTATTTCCTAGATTAAACAAACAAATTGCTTTGTGCAACTAAAAATAACACCATGCTTGTTGGAGAAACGTCTCCAAATAGGTCTTAGCCAATCATTGCTTTGAAAAGGATAAAAATCATTGTTTGTGTTGTCTCGAAAGTGGTAGGTATATGCTCTCCCCTTAATTGGGTGACCAAAAAACCAAACCACTCTTTTATTCTTTCTTTTACTTCAAGCAATTAAATCATTTAGAAGGCCTGCCCTCTCGAGTTTCCCTTGGTGCACCATTAAGGCTAGTGAGAAGGGAACAACCTAAGTGGGAAATGACTTTATTGCCAAGTGTTCCAACCCACTATAATCAAATGTGGAGGCTGACAAAAGTCCCCTTCAACAGTTTTTATCAGTGATTAGCTTTCCCCCAGTATCTTTAAGATACATAAAGCCTTTGTTCTAAAGGTTGGGAACCCTCTCGAGGGAGTTTATCACTGAAGATCAAATGAAAGCCTGATTACAAACCATAAAAATAGAAGCTTTGAGCCGATTTAGTTGCCAAACATTGGCAATATCATAGTGCAAGGGTGGGGAAAAATCCGCCCCCAAGATTACTCACTATATATCTCCCAAGATAACTACCCAACTATAAAGTAATTCACTTTGGGTTAATTTCTGGCAAAAGGAAAAAAAATGAGTGCCCATTAGGGGGTGACAAGGTTGTTTGAGCTAACGGAGTATCAAGACTAGTGGGCTATGATATTGTCAATGACTTTTGAATAAAGAGTCTATCTGATGTGTCTTCTATTGTAAATCAAACCAGTCCAAACATCAGGGATTTGAAAACATCCTCACAAAAATGTACACTCAATGTTTAGCATAGGGATAATCATTGTTTTCATGTGTGCTATGTCTTCTTGTCACAAATGTTAAAACATCTTGCAAATTAACCAAAAAACAATCAATTCAAAACAAAGAGCAAAGAGCAACCTTAGAGAAAAGAGAATTTCCAACTCCAACTAAGCACCTTTAGAAATAGGTATCAAATCATCAACTATCTTGATATAAGATTTCATCCAAACAAGATTAAGGAGTATCCAAATAGAGTGATCAAGAGTTTCATCATCCAACAATATTATCAACATCAATACCTAGTTAGGTTCTCAAGTTATCAAATTAAGTTTCTACATCAGTAAACTTGACTCATATCATTTAACACACTTTGTCGTAGAGACGAATCAAACTAAGCCTCTACTTGATAAGTAAACTTGAGTTTCCAAAATAAAGTATCCATATCCAACATCAACATCAACATTTGATCACTTTGTATGACCACTCCCCATATTTTGGGAAGAAGAAGTCTTCATCAAAAGACTAAGTTGAATAAGAGACAACCTAGTTCTAAGGCACTTATCAAGAGGAATAAATTTCTCTATATCAACCGTCAACTCTTTACATCACATCGCACATTCTTGCATCATATGCGGTTGTATATCCAAGGAAAAACCAACAAATTTGACAAAGAGCCTTTGAGAAGTAGGCCTTACATTTAGAAAGCAACATTCAACCAACACCTTAATAGTGGAGGAAGGATTAACCCCACTTTGTTTCTAAAGTTTCTTATCACTTACAACAAGGCTTGACCTGAGCCACCAACTCCACCAAGAACCCCAATAGAAGAAAAATAATTCACCATGATAGAGATATATTAATGCTCCCTGTCACTCAATCCTAGAGAAACAAAAATAAGGAATCACAACTAGAATCAAGTATGAGTCATTGATTGTCCAATCCTTTTGATGAATATACAAATATGGGAGAAACATAGATCACCGACGAACTCCTCCAAGAATGTCAAGAGAACACGTCTCTCCAAAAACTTGTAGAAAGACTTATAGAAGTGGATAAGGAAAAATATCTACTAATGCTAACTAGCAAAGGAGTCAATATTCTTGAGGATTTCGACACAAAAAACTTAAGGAATATAAATGAGAGAATTTCAAGAACAAGAGGGAGAAACTATGCTTATCAAGAACAACAAAGAGAAGAAGAGGCACATGATCAAGAAAAAATACGCAACCAAGATCACACCCATGAACAAGACAACACTCATGAACAAGATCATGCCCACAATCGGGACAATCTTAATGAACGAGGGGAAGCTCCCCCTCAGAGGAAAAATGTGCCCCTAGCTGCTCTCACACAACAAATCCAAACACTTCAAACACAAATGTAGGACATGCAACAAGGGACAATGGTACGATATTCATTAGACGATATTTGTCTTTATCCTTTTGATAGGAGATTGAACATGGTATCTTTCCCCCCAAATTTAGATATGCCAAAGTATGACAAATACGACGGTAAGAGTGATCCCTGTGATCACGTTCAAGAATTTTTTACCATGAGCTTAGATTTTTCTCACAATGACACATACTTAATGAGATTATTCACAAGAAGTTTGGGAGGGAAAATAATGGAGTGGTTGTCAAAACTCACTCCTCCCATCAGATCATTTGATGAGTTGGTGAATAAATTCATAACATAATACTCCTATAACATCCAACATGCAATCACCATGCTGAATGTGTGTAACACGAAATAAAAGAACAATGAAACATTCATGGTGTTTCTACAATGATGGAGGTGCATGGTCTCAAGGTACCCACGAGATGTGCTTGAAAAGGAAAAGATGGAAATCTTCATAGATAATCTAAATAGTGAGATGAGTTATCAACTCAAACTACAATGTATACCATCTTTTGCAAAATTAATAGAAAATGGTATCCAAGTAGAGGAAGATTCCATCAAGAAAGGAACATTGAAGTTCTTTAAAGAAGGTGTTAATTCATCAAACAATAACATCTTTAACAATCAAAATAATAACAACTGTAAAGCGGAAAAATCGAACCCTAGTCGTTCTCCCCTCCCCAACTCCAAGGAGAGAGAAGGGAGAGTCACTAGGGTTGATGGTTTTCACTTAGGAGAGACTTTACATTCAAAAGAGGGGTTGAAACCCACAAGATCCAATCCCACGCAATGCAAGATTGGATTCTATATGAGTTTCAAGGGTTAAGACATCAAGGATACCCTCTTTTGTAAAGAATGTTGATAGAAAGATTGAACTAGGAATGCATGTAGAAGCAAGAAAGATTCACTTATAAATAGAGATAGGGATATGGGATGAAGCTGCGGACCTGGAATTAGTAGTAAAATGTCAAGATGGTGTTGTTCTACAAATTTGAGCGAAAGTTGACGGGACGATGGCGCCCGAAGTGCACACGGTCCTTCAAAAAATCCGCGAAACGAAGGGGGATCTGTTCGTCTCTGCACAAGGACTCCAGATCTTCAATTACAGCCACGTACCTGCAACCTACACACAGAAAAGAGAGGACGATTGGGGGGTTAGGGATGAGGGGTTTGCCTTTAGGTCAAACCCCAGTTTTGGAATTAACCAAGAAATGAGAATGTTGTAAATGTAAATGTTTGTAATGTAAACAAGTACTGATACCTTGTTGTAAGAATGTTTGTATTCTTACATGCGAAGATGTAATGTATGTAGTATGTTGTATGTTGTATGTGATCTCCTCTTCAATGGTTGAATCCTTGTCTTGAATGCAACACTTAGCCTTGAATGGAGACTCAGAATGTTCAATTGCTTGAAGGAATGCTTGAATGTTTGAATGTCGCTTTCGCCTTTTTGCTTTTGCTTATTTCCCTTTTTTTCCGACCTCCTCAAATGGGAGAGGCAATGTAGTTTATATACTTGTCAATTAGGGCTGATAGACTGATTTTCCCGACCTTAGGCCGACCAGGAAACATTATTTTCCAATTTGCAAACTTAAAGACCCGATGCCCAAAAGAGACCGGGCCCAAAATAGGGCCAGGGACCAGGCGGCTGGGCGCCATGGTCCTGGGGGACCAGGGTGCTGGGTACCATGGTCCTAAAGGACCAGGGCACTGGGCGCCCTGGTCCCACCTCCCGGAACAGCAGGGTGCAAGGAGGGATCAGGCCAGGGTGCGGAAAAATGCAGTTTTTGGTGTCGTAAACAGGTTTCGGGGTCTCCATTCAGGTTCAACGTTGCGCCGCCATCGTGAAGACCCAAATGCAGTCAAAATTGCAAGTGTCACAATTTTAGGACACTACAACAACAATTCAGACAAGTCCATATTTTTGACAAGGAACAAAAACATTGTTAATGATGGGGAAATTGATGCCAACAATGTAAAGTCTAAACAACCAGTGTTGAATTTATCAGGCAACCCACCATCCAATAATGATCAAAAAAGTATTAATCAAGGCACTAACACTTATCAACAAAATACCAACCAAGGAGCTTCAACGTCAAATAACAACAAGAATTACCAAGGCAACAACAACAACAACCAAGGGAAGAACACAAACCAAAGAGGAAACACTAACGCTTTCTTGTATCGATGAATATACACGCCATTAGGACAAACCTTGGAATCAGCATTTCAAGAGCTATTGGAAAATACAATCATCACATTGTCAGCCACAGGCAACTTTGAACCCCAAGTCAAACCACCATGGTGGACTGACTTACATTATTGTGATTGTCATCAAAACAAGGGGCATAATATAATTGATTGCATGAGGTTGAAGAACATAGTTGAAGACATGATAGACAAGGGCGAGTTAATGGTCGATGGTCATAAAACCAATAGTGACCATGAATCTTTCAAATACCCTCTTCTAAATTATGACAAAGGAGGAGCATCAATATCCAACAATACCAAAGGAGATTGTATTAATCACATATACAAAAACGCCATCAATCACATATCGGCATATGACAATCAAGTAAATGTAATAAAAAAATCAAAGATAAACAAGAACATGCGTCGATAAATGTGACCACAAGAGGGCAAAAATATGACTTGAAAGGGAACACATCAACATCAACAACTCTCCCCAAGACTCAATATAACTTGGTCGACCAACTATGGAGAACACTCGCTCAGATATCTATACTTGAGCTGCTCAAACTTTCACCAAAACACAAGGATATCTTGGAGCAAGCTCTTATCAAAACAACCGTTCCAAATTATCCAGATATTGATCGATTCCAAGACATGATGGCCCATATGACAATGCCACACAACATATCTTTTTCTAAATAGGATGATGTCTCCTTGAATCATCTGCATAATACCCCACTACATATCAAGGTCTTAGTCTATAAACATCGGGTAAAAAGAGTATTAATTGATGGAGGAGCTAGGCTAAATATATGTACTGTAAAACCTATCTGTGCATTGGGCTTCTCTGAGAAGGTTATTGATCCCAAAAATAAAATCACCATCAAAGCCTATGATGATGAAGAGAGGTCATCCGAAGGAACTGTAATACTACCCATTCAGGTAGGTCATGTACAAAGAGACACCATGTGACAAGTCTTGGACATAGACTTGACATACAATATATTATTGGGTCATCCATGGATCCATGAAATGCAGGCAGTGCCTTCCACATAACATCAATGTATCAAATTCCCCTACAACGGACAAAAAAATTTAATATATGCAGATAATAACCCTTTTCAGTATTGCAATTCTATGGGGGCAGCTCAAGACATCCTGGTTCCATACAACGAGGAAGCCCAAGCTTCCTCAACATCTGACCATCAAGAAGAACTCAAGTCCCTATCCATGAACTTCAAGCAAAAGATGAAAATAAAGGACGAAGGCATGGGGGAGTACTCTTTTGAACCCTTATGTCTATCCACATTGCCAACTTCACCAAGGTCTCATTGATAACCTTCCACATCAAGACATCAGGCAACACAACCCCTCACAAAGTCTGATGGTAAATTTATCCAAATGGGAAAGTTGGCTGAAGAATCAGAAGATAAAGACATCCTTAGCTAGCTATACAAGGATGAAGAAGTCAAAGCTGCTACCATAGAAGTGGTCGTACCAACAAAATAGTATTGAAATGGGTTCCAGATCATGCAATGAATGGGATACAAAGGAAAAGGACCTATTGGCAAGCACCAAGAAGGCATCATAGAACCCCTGCAACTTCCTTCACAATTTGTAAGAGACAAAACAAGACTTGGGTATGGCCAACATATTCTGCCTATGCAGAAGCAAAATCAACATCAAAAACCTCAGTGGAGAGAAAAGAAAAAATATAGCAAAGACTAATGGCAGGAAGCACTAAACCATGCAGCAAAAAAGATAAGGAAGAAGCAAAAACATGAAGAAGATGAGAAACGACAAGAAGAGCTCACAATTCAAAAGGAGGAAGCTTCTTATAAAAAAGTACATCATGTACAAGAACCTGATCAAACCAAGGTGGAGCCACAACCTAAGGAAATTGCTACTCATAGAAAAGAAATGGTGTACGAACAAATTCAAAGAGTGCAAGCAAGCACTGATCCTAAATCAGAATAAGCTACTAAACGTGTGTCAATTATCAGTGATCTTTTCTCACCATACAACATACCTGTCAGATACAGTGAGGTAATCTGGGACAGTGATTTTGAAACCAATTTCAATGAATATGAGTGGGATAGTTGTTTTGATGTTACTGAAGATATTGAGGTGGATACGATCCATGCATACATGCCCCTTTCTCAAGAGGGATGAGGCTCAAGACCTTAATCGTTTGAAATCGGACAACAACATATCTATGAGGCTAGTGAGAACGAGAAACGACAATATGAACAAGGCAATATCAAAGAGAATACCATCAAATACCTCACCAATATCCCAAACAACTATAATGATGACTCCATCATGACACTTACAACAACTGATCTTAACCCACCAAATGACTCCTTACCACTCATATCCTAATCTCATAGACTGGGAAGAACCCGAATATTATGATATACCAATATTCCCAAATGATGAATCCATTGTCCAATACCTATGCTCAGTCAAACCAGAAACATGCTCCAACAGTGAACAAAATAACAATATATCTAAAGGTGAAAACCAGTCAATGGTAGTATTAGATCACAAAAAAAGTAAAAATAAAGGACATATCTAAAGGTGAAAACCTTTTTGAGGCACTTAATGATGGGAGACTTGACACTCTTCCTGAACATTACCAGGAGAGGTCACCAATATTGATTGTGCCAACTCAATCAATAAATATCGACACTGAAGAAACAATCAAAACCATACATCTAGCAAAATCACTCACAAAAAAAGAACGACCAAATTTTATCAAATTATTCAAAGAGAAGCAAATCAATTTTGGTTGGTCTTATGCTAACATGCTAGGGGTAGATCCGAATCTAATCATGCATCACTTATCCATTGCTCCTAGAGCTAAACCTATCAAACAAAAATTAAGGAAAATGAATTCACATGTGGCATTATTGGTCAAAGCATAACTAAAGAAGTTATTAGATGTCGAATTCATTCGACCTATAGACTATGCTGAATGGATCTCAAACATTGTACCAGTTTCTAAACCCAAAAAAAGTATCAGAATATGCACAGACTTTAGGGATGTCAACAAAGCATGTTTGAAGGATGACTTTCCTTTACAAAGCATCGACACTATTGTGGATCTAACAACAAGGAACACATTGTTATCATTAATGGATGGCTTCTCTGGCTATAATCAAATCAAGATAACCCTAGAGGATTAAGATAAAACTGCATTCACATATCCATGGGGAACATATTATTGGAACGTCATGCCTTTTGGCTTGAAAAATGGTGGTGCAACTTATCAAAGATCCATGACAACAATCTTCCATGACATGATGCATACTTTCATGGAGGATTATGTGGATGATTTCCTGGCTAAATCATTCACTAGAGCAGAACACCTAGGCATACTAGATAAAATCTTTCAGCAATTGGAACAATTCAAGGTCAGAATAAACTCTAATAAGTGTGTCTTTGGGGTCACATCCGGCAAACTATTTGGCTACATTGTATCAAAAAAGGGAATCAAAATAGATCCACCAAAGGTTCAGGTTATCATGGAGATGCCACCTCCTAAAAACATTAGCCAACTACGATCTCTGTAGGGTAGGCTACAATCCATCAAATGATTCATCGCTCAGTTAGCAGATAAGTATCTTCCTTTCAATCATCTACTTCATAACAATATAACTTTCAGATGGGAAGACAAGTGTGCCAAATAATTCCACCAGCTCAAACAATATTTGATGAATCCACTAGTTTTGGTACCTCCAATAGCGGGCAAGCCACTCATTTTCAATATATCAATAACAGAAGTATCATTGGGGGCACTACTACCACAAGAAGATCTAACAGGCAAAGAAAGGGTGGTTCGGAGCACACATCACTCCAAGCAATTTTGGTTTGTTCTAAGTTTTTGTGTTTTCTTTCAAGTTGTAATAATGGACCAACCATTTGGGACTCAATGGAGCCATGGTTGAGTTGTCCAAGTTTTTGTTGTGTCCAGGACGTTATTAGTCTAGAAAGTTCTAATGTTGATGTTGTTCATAGATGCACTACTCTAGAATAGAGTCATCATGTAATGGGGTTCAAGGCATTATTTTAGGTCTCCTAGAATGCATTGAGGTCCTTTTAGAGCCTCCTAGTACACTTGAATGCAAAGTTGCATCTTAAGGTTCAAAAATGTAAAAGTTGCATTTTTTATGTTGGCGGTGAGGAAGTTGGTTCTAACCAACTGATCCAGATAGTTTAAATCCTAATACCTCATCATTGTATGGGTTGGGAAGTTTGGAATATAAAAGTAAGTTTTTGTTGCAAGAAGAAATCTTGTTTTGATACTGAATTAACTGATTTCCTTTATTTTGTTGCACTGTACGGTCCAATAGGGACTTGTCAGAGGAAATTTACTGGAAGGAGATAAAATATTGTTGAGTCTAATTTATAACAAGTTAGATTATCAAATTTGATTGTGTCTAGTTGCAAAGATCTAATCCATTCTTTGTGACTAGGTGCAAAACCTTTGCAAACTAGTGTTTAAGCAAAAATGGCTCTAATCTGAGCATCCATTGATGGCACTAGTTGAAATCATGTGGAATACTAGGTTAGGGTCTATAAATGTGTTTAGAGTAGGTTTTTGTGTCTTTTCAGTCCTTTGTGGTGATTGTACAATGATACCCTAGGCTCACAACTAGGAGTTGGTGAGGCTAGGACAGTAGAAGATGTGCGATTTCTGAGAACATGTGGATTGGTAGAAGAAAACTTGACCCATGGTTGGAGACCCCTTTGAGTGACCTTAAATAATCCTTTATTGGTTTCTATATATGTTTTGACTAGTGAAGGTTTTTAAGACCAAATTTGTAAGTCACCCGGGTAGACCTAAAACCCTTAAAAATAGGACAGTATTGGAAACCCCATATGTACGAAGAACCTAGATGGAATTTTGAACTATTGTCTATAACTTTGAAAAGGGTGTCCATAAATGTAATTTATTTGTGGCCTTGTGTGGGAAGATTTCAAACTAAGCCTTGAAAACCAAGATAGGAGGGCCAATTGCATTAGGCCTATTTGGAGCCCAATAGAGACAAAGTAAGGTTCAGAAAGCTTGGTGATGGGATTGAAGATGAAAAAATCACTAAAAGACATCAAAGACACTATGTAAGTTCATTTCACACACATAGAACAAGTTGGAGACTTAAGATCCTTGCAGAGGTTGTTGGATCCATTAGGAGTGGTGTTAGGGATTGAGGTGGAATCCTCAATAGGAAGGTTGATTGTTAAAGATCGGTGGCTATACCTTGGAGGCAAGCCAAAGTGGATTGGGCCTTGGAGGTATAACTATTATAACCCTTACCAAGTACCATTGGATGGGCTTAAGGAGCTAGTGGGTTGGAGAGAGCAAGGAAGACAACTAGGTGTTTTAGAGAAACTCCAAGAATCTCTGCATCAGAGTGGTATCAGAGCACCCTTTTTAAAAAATTGGTGTATGTCAGACTGTGATGAATCAGAAGCAAGTTCAATGACTCCAAAGGAAATGACTATAGAAGCCATCTGGTAGATGGTGACAGAGATTCTATAAGGATTGAAGGATCAGGAAGGAAGTAAAGGAACCTAAGATGGAATGGGGAGATGAGACAGATGAAGAAGTGGAAGATGAGGAGGACCAGACAATAGTAGCAATGCCTCAAGACCAAAAACTATTATTGGATGCAATCAAATCCATCTCCAAGGATAAATTGGATGGATTACCCACCTATAGAAGAAATCTCAATGGAGAGGAGTTACTAGATTGGATAGAAGCATTCAATAATCATTTTGATTATAAGGAGGTAGCAGAGGAGAAAAGAGTAAATGTAGCCAAGTCAAGATTGAGGGGATCAACCTTGGTTTGGTGGAACATGATGCAAGAAGAAAGGGTGCAAGTAGGTAAGAAAAAGATAACTTCATGGGAGCATATGAAGATAAGGATGAAAGCTCAATTCCTACTAGGAGATTATGAATTCCAAATCCACAAGACTACAAAATTTGAAACAAAGAGAACTAGATGTCAATGCATACACTAAGGAATTCCATAAGCTAAGTTTGAGGGCTAGGAAACATGAGAATGAAGTAGAGAAATTGGCCAGATACATGAATGGCCTTAGGAAAAACATACAAGATGAAATAAGAATGCTCACACTAGACACTGTTCATAAGTGTTTTCAGTTGGCATTAAGGGCAGAGGAAAAGATCAAAAGGAGAAGTGAGTAAAATCAGAAGCATAGAGGTGGTAAGAACTTCAAAGGTATAGGAACCTTTAGTAGAGGGAATAATGCTACAATAAATGAAGAACATCAAAACCAAGAAGTAAGTGGGGACTCACAAAGATGAACATATAGAGGATCCTTTAGAGGGAGAAGCAATTTGAGGGGCAGGTTTGGAAACTCAAGGAAAGGAAATACAGTCTTCACTGGTAGGTGTTATCACTGCAACCAAGTTGGACATACCATGAGCAGGTGCCTGAGAAAAGCCTCAAGTTCAACAAGCTCATACATGGGTGAAAGAAGGACTCAGTTAGTGCAAGAGGAAGATACTCAAAGTGAGACCTCTCCAATAAGCAAGGCAGGGTGAGTGACAGATGGAGAAAATTTAATGATGAGAAGAACAATGCTAAAGATACCCCAAGCTCAAGAACCACCACAGAGGAAAAGTTTATTTAGGACCACTTGTAAGTCACATGGGAAAATTTGTAAGGTGATTGTGGATTCAAGTTCCATGGAGAATATTGTCTCAATTGAAATGGTGGATAAGCTCAAACTAAAAATATTACCTCATCTCACTCCCTGTAAGGTTTCATGGCTCAACCGGGGTCAACATGTCTTAGTTGATGAACAAGCATGGGTGGACTTTGAAATTGGTGAATACAAAGACAAACTACTATGTGACATACTACCTATGGATTCTTGTCATCTATTTTTGGGTCGTCCATGGCAATATGATGTGAAAGCCTGACATGATAGAGAAAAGAATAGTTATCTCATCACTAAAAATGGTAAGAAGTATCAAATGGAACCATTACCTGATCCAAATGAGGAAAAACAAGTAGGGTCAAGTGTTATGTTTTTGAGTGGAAAAGAGTTCCTTTAAGTGTTAAAACAAGAAGGTAGTCAAGGTCAAGTTATAGTGTTAAAGCCTAAAGATGAAGCTAATTGCAGATCCAATGAGTGAAGTGCCTGAGGAAGTGCAAGGTCTACTAAAGCAATATGCAAAAGTCATAGGAGATGATATGCCTAATTCTTTACCTCCAATGAGGGATGTAAATCATCAAATAGACTTGAAACCAAAGGCAAATCTGCCTAACAAAGCTGCTTATAAAATGACAGCTAGTCAAAATGAAGAGATCAGCAAACAAGTGCAAGAACTCTTAGACAAAGGGTTTATTAAAAAGAGTTTGAGTCCTCGTGTTATTCCCATAGTTCTAGTGCCTAAAAAAGGAGCAAAATGGAGGATGTAGACGGACTCAAGAGCAATTAATAAGATTACCATAAGATACCAGTTTCCCATACCAAGGATAGAGGACCTATTGGACAATCTAGGTGGAGCATGCTACTTCACAAAGGTGAACTTGAAATCTGGTTTTCATCATATAAGAATCAGACCTGGTGATGAATGGAAGACAACCTTTAGAACTAATGCAGTCCTATATGAGTGGTTGTTGATGCCTTTTGGCCTCACCAATGCACCTAGTACCTTTCAAAGGCTCATGAATGAAGTCTTAGTTGAGTTTATTGGTAAATTTTCTATTGTGTATCTTGATGACATTTTGGTCTTCAGTGGGTCCAAGGAGGAACACCTTAAGCATGTGGAGATGGTCTTGAAGAAGTTGAAGGAGGCTCAACTCAAAATCAACCTTGAAAAATGTGAGTTCTTGAAAACAGAGTTAGTTTACCTTGGTTTTGTCATTTCACAAGGTTGTTTAAAGATGGATCCAAGTAAAGTAGAACCAATATTTAATTGGCCTACACCTAGGAACATAAGTGATGTTAGAAGTTTTCATGGAATGGCATCTTTTTATAGAAGTTTGTGAGAAACTTTAGCCATGTTTGTACTCCTATACTCAACACCATTAAAGGAGGGATTAAATGTCAATTTAAGTGGACATGGGAAGCCAATAAGGGGTTTTAATTATTGAAAGCTAAGATAAAAGAGTTGCCAACCCTTAGATTGCATGATTTCAGTCAGTTGTTTACAGTAGAGTTTGATGCTAGCCAGAGGGCAATAGGGGTTGTTTTGAGCCAAGAAAAATTGAATGAAGCCAAGAAAAGATACTCCACATATGATTTGGAATTGTATGCCATGGTGCAAGCATTGAAGAAGTGGCGTCATTACTTGCTACCCAAAGAGTTTGTAGTTTAAATTGACAACCATTCCCTTAGTTTTCTTAATGGGCAAGAGAAGTTGAATCAAAGACACCTAAAGTGGGTTGAATACTTACAATCCTACACCTTCACTATCAAGCACAAAAAGGGCACTACAAACAAGGTAGTTGATGCATTAAGTAGGAGAGTCATTATTGGCATATGTGTAGAATATGTTGACATGATGATATTGTGTTGTCATTGATGTCAATATGCTAAAAGGAAACTGGTAATATGTTGAAGAGTGAACTGGTAACATGATGAAGAGTGAACAGGATTATTGGAGTTAAGCAACTAACAAAGAGAACCGGTATGATGTTGTCAACCGACATATGTGAAAAAGTGAAGCGATATGCTTATCCATGTGAACCGGTATGATGTTGTGAACTGGAACCAGTATGTTAGAATGAGAACTGGTATATGGAATATTTGGTATCTAGGGTTCATATGGCATAACTACTGGTTGGTAGTCTTAGCTTCAGGGTTTCCAATTGAAGTGTTTCAAGCCTGTGTGTTTCAACCAATGGCATTATGTGATGAGTTAGCATTGTAATGGAGATCAGATCATGTTGCCACATTAGCCTCATGCATGTGAAGGATCTTGCATGAAGGAGATTGATCCTATCTACCTCGAGAATGTGTGAAGTCTCTGCAAACGGTGGAGAATGCGTGATGGGTTATCACCTCTGAGAAGCGGTGAAGAACAAATGATGGAGAATGTCTTGAGATTTGTTCAAGACCATTGTATTCAAATGCAAAGTGTTCAATGGTCAAGATTGAACTAACTAAATTTCACAACCTAAGTGTTTAGGGTTTAGGGTTTATGCTACCGACCTATCTATTTCCTATAAGGTCGATGTGGTGTTTCATGCTGAGGTTGTTGGCAAATGTTGTGTGTGTATCTATGTACAGAGATACATGATTCTTTCTAGACCAATTGAGAGAATCGATACCTGCATAGTGTGTGTGCAGAAAGAAGGAACTAAAGTGGATCTACATTGGCATTGAGTGCTATTACCAGATCATTGTAATACCTGTTGATCTCTAATCACTTCAACAGTTGAAAAATCCCTTAACAGGGTAGCTTTAACCAACTTGTTGTAAATCCTTTAATAGGGTGACTCAAAGCCATTGAGTTCATAAAATCCTCTAACAAGGTAACCTCTAACAGGTTTTAACCCTTAACTGGGTATTCTAGCCATCCCTTAACCGGGTGATCCCTAACAGGATCGGTTCCTAATAGAACCTAATGTAACAGTCTTTAACCAGACTAGGCTTCTAACAGAGCGAACTTCTAAAGAGTTCAAAACAGCTTGTGGGTATTCATCCCCACCATGGTTTTTCCCAGTTGGGTTTCCATGTGAAAAATATGTGTGTCATATGTGATGTCTTTTTCATGTGATGCTTTGTTGATTTATGTCAAGTGGTGAATCATGTTGATCTAGTAAGTTATTATATCTATGATGATAGATTATCTGCTTATGCATAAGGACAAAGTGGAAATGAGGGAGTAGGTTGTATGGAAAGCTAAGAAGATTGACCGGTTCATGTCTTTCACAGTTGCACTATGTTTAACTGGTAGTAGTCTGGTTTGGACCAGTGTTAGGGATTGCCAGTAGTTTACAGTTTGCAATCAAACCGGTTCAGGAAAAGTTTTTGTGCCTATACTGATTCACCCCCCCCTCTTAGTACCGGTTTGGTACTCACTATTCATCATTGAGTTATCAGTCATGACTATGCAGGAGATACAAATGCAAAGTGTGGCATTGACTGAGTTAAAAAACCTCTACAAGGATGATAAAGATTTTGCAGAGATATATGTTGTTTGTTCTAATTTTTCTAACACCTCACATGTCTCTTATTCGGAATATATGATACAAGAGGGTTTGTTATTCAAAGGACACCTTTGCATTCCTCAATGTTCTATGAGACAAAATATTATTCAAGAAAAGCATCAAGCAGGTCCAGGAGATTATTTTGGCATAGATAAAACTTTGGAGCAGGTTAGTAGGTTTTACCATTGGCCCAAGTTGCAATCAGAAGTGAGAAGGTTTGTAGAACAATGTGCAATCTGTCAAAGAGAAAAAGGTCCATCAAGTAATGCAGGTCTATACCAACCTTTGGTCATACCGTAGAGGCCTTGGGAATGTTTGAACATGGATTTTGTGTTAGAATTACCAAGAACTCCAAGGGGATTTCACAGTGTGTATGTAGTGGTTGATAGGTTCATAAAAATGACACATTTTATACCTTTCAAGAGCACCAATGATGCCACCTATATTGCATAACTCTTCTTCAAGGAGATAGTTAGAATTCATGGCCTTCCAATCAGCATAGTCAGTGATAGGGATGCAAAGTTCTTAAGCCACTTTTGGAGGACACTTTGGAGAAAGTTGGGCACAAAATTATCCTTTTCATCTACCTATCATCCTCAATCAGATGGTCAGAAAAAGGTAGTCAACAGATCCTTGGGTAATCTTCTAAGATGCCCTACCAAACAACATGGGCAGACTTGGGATTTGGTAATCGATCAAGCAAAATATGCATACAATGACTCAATTAACCGAAGCATAGGTAAAAGTCCCTTTGAGACAATGTATGGTTTTCATCCTAGGGGCATACTAGAGCTCAGAGATCTCAATTCTATGGCACTTAAGAGTGCATGATAAGGTAAAGTAGACCTTACAACAAAATTCCGAGTAGTATAAGATGAATGTTGATAAAAAAAGAAGGAATATGCAATTTAAAATTGGAGATTTGGTCCTAGCATACCTAACGAAGGAGAGACTTCCAAAAGGGCATCCTAATAAGTTATTGATGAAGAATATTGGGCCTCTCAAGGTAGTGCATAAATATGGTCAGAATGCATATGAAGTTGAAATCCCTCCCACCTTGGGTATTTCTCCTATCTTTAATGTATGTGATCTCTATCCATACAAGAGTCACAAACACATTAATTAGACACTTCATCATAGGATAATGAAGATTGGGTGAGAGATTTGCCACCAAGACAATCGATCAAGTTGGAAAGTATCTTGGACACCAAGGTAGTAAAGAAGACAAGGAAAGGAGTATACAAGCATTATCTTGTGAAGTGGGTAGGGTTACTTGAATCAGATGCTATGTGGATGTCAGAATCAGATATCCTTCAGCATAGATTGGAAATTGTAGACCTCTTAACTCAAGGGACTTGAGTTCTTTGTCCCAAGGGAGTATGGTGCGAGGCACACATCACTCCAAGCAATTTTGGTTTGTTCTAAGTTTTTGTGTTTTCTTTCAAGTTGTAATAATGGACCAACCATTTGGGACTCAATGGAGCCATGGTTGAGTTGTCCAATTTTTTGTTGTGTTCAGGATGTTATTAGTCTAGAAAGTTGTAATGTTGATGTTGTTCATAGATGCACTACTCTAAAATAGAGTCATCATGTAATGGGGTCCAAGGCATTATTTAAGGTCTCCTCGAATGAATTGAGGGCCTTTTAGAGCCTCCAAGTACACTTGAATACAAAGTTGCATCTTAAGGTTCAAAAATGTAAAAGTTACTAAGCAACATTTTGCAACATTGCAAAAAGTTGCATTTTTTATATTGGCAGTGAGGAAGTTGCTTGTAACCAACTGAACTAGGTAGTTTAAAGCCCAAGACATCATCATTGTATAGTTTGGGAAGTTTGTAATACAAAAGAAAGTTTTTGTTGCAAGAAGAAATATTGTTTTGAAACCGATTTAACTGTTTTCCTTTATTTGTTGCATTGTACGGTCCAATACAGACTTGTCAGAGGAAATTTACTGGCAGAGGATGAAATATTGTTGAGTCTAATTTCCAACAAGGTAGATTAGCAACTTTGTATGTCTGGTTGCAGAGATGTAATCCATTCTTTGTGACTAGGTGCAAAACCCTTGCAAACTAGGGTTTAAGCAAACATGACTCTAACCTAAGCATCCATTGATGGCACCAGTTGAAATCATGTGGAATGACAAGTTAGGGTCTATAAATATGTTTAGAGTAGGTTTTGTGTCTTTTCATTCCTTTTTGGTGATTGTAAAATGATACCCTAGGCTCACAGCTAGGAGTTGGTGAGGCTAGGACAGCAGAAGATTACATGTGGATTGGTAGAAGAAAAGTTGACCCATGGTTGGAGACCCCTTTGAGTGCCCTTAAATAATCCTTGATTGTTTTCTACAGATGTTTTGACTGGTGAAGGTTTTTAAGACCAAATTTGTAAGTCACCCAGGTAGGCCTAAAACCCTTAAAATAGGACAGTATTGGAATCCCCATGTGTACGGAGAACCCAGACGGCATTTTGAAATATTGTCTGTAACTTTGAAAAGGTGTCCATAAATGGAATTTATTTGTGGCCTTGTTTGGGAATATTTCAATCTAAGCCCTGAAAACCAAGATAAGAGAGCTAATTGCATTAGGCCTATTTGGAGCCCAGTAGAGACAAAGTAAGGTTGAGAAAGCTTGGAGATAGGCTTGAAGGTGAAAAAATCACTAAAAGACATCAAAGATACTATGTAAGTTCATTTCACACACATAGAACAAGTTGGAGAGTTAAGATCCTTGCAGAGGTTGTTGGAGCCCTTAGGAGTGGTGTTAGGGACTGAGGTGGAATCCTCAATAGGAAGGTTGATTGTTAAATATTAGTGGCTATACCTTGGAGGCAAGCCAAAGTGGATTCGGCCTTGGAGGTCTAACTAGTAGAACCCTTACCAAGTACCATTGGATGGGCTTGAGGAGCTAGTGGGTTGGAGAAACCAAGGAAGACAACTAGGTGTTTTTTAGCAACTCCAAGAATCTCTGCATCAAAGGGCTATCTATTACAACAGAAGGACTTTGAATGGATATGAACTAAATTACACATTCATCGAAAAGGATTTCTTAGCAATGGTGTTTTCTTCTCAAAAGTTCTGCCACTATATGCTAGCCCACACAATCAAGTTGATAGAAAAAATTGATCCTCTCAAGTATCTACTCAGCAAGGTAGCTCTCACAGGAAGATTATCTAAATGGGTCATGATTCTAAGTGAGTTTGATATTCAATACACAGAATGATGGGCTATAAAAGGACAAGTAATTGCAGATCAACTGGCAGAAGCACCACTACCAAACCAACACCCACTACAGGTGGAATTTCTAGACATGGATGTACTCACTATCACCCCCAAGAAATGGACCCTATACTTTGATGGATCTTATACACAACATGGATTGAGTGCCAGCATCATGTTCGTTACTCTAGAAGGGCACACAATTCCAAGATCTTACAGACTAATTTTCCATGCACCAACAACATTGCTGAATATGAAGCCCTGGTAACCAGAATCAAGGTGGTTGTGGAATGGAGAATCATAGAATTAAGAGTCTCTAGGGATTCTCCATTATTTATCAACTAGATCAACAATGACTATCAGACAAAAGATGATAATCTAATGCCTTACAAAAGAATGGTGGATGACTTCAAAAAATACTTTGTGCACATCACCTTTGAGAAAATTCCAAGATTGGACAACAAAGTTGTTGATGCAATGGCCACTATTGCCTTACTTCTACAAATTATAGATAAATAGAATCGTTATGAATTCCTGGTGGAGCAATTGTTTTTTCCAGCCTATGACAATTCTGCATCCCAAGTCATTTGTGCCCTAACTGATTGTGACTCCCCTTTATATGAGAAGATATATGACTATCTCAAAAATAATACCCTCCCACCCGACCTATCTCACAACCAAAAACATAGCTTCATCTGACAAGCCACCCGCTATACCTTAACCGTTGACACGTTTTACCGCCAAGGTCTAGATGGTACTCTTCTTCGATGCCTAGATCGTAACAAATCTGAATCCACCTTACATGAGCTTCACAAAGGTATTTATGGTATGCATTCAAATGTTCCTACTCTCATCAAGAAACTTCTGAGAATGGGATAATACTGGCCGACAATGGAAAGAGAGTCATATCAATTTTCTAAGAAATGTCCTAAATGTCAAATTTATTGTAACCTCATACATTCACTAGCACAGGAACTACAACCATTCACCACATCTTGGCCTTTTTATCAATGGGGACTTGATCTGGTAGGAAAGATTCATCCTTCCTCTTTAAATGGGCATAAGTATATTATCACCGCCACGAAGTACTTCACCAAGTGGATTGAAGCAGTCTCGATGACCACCGTAACTGGAAAATAGATCCCATCATTCATCCTCAACTATCTCATTTGCAGATATGGTATTCCCAGTTCCATCATCACAAATAACGAACATCCTTTCAAGAATCAAGATGTGTGAGAGCTATGCGAATGATTCAAAATCCAACATCACTTTTCCACACCATACTACCCACAAGGGAATGGCCAAGAGGAAGCATAAAATAAAACAATCCTGAAAATCCTCAAGAAAACAATAAATGATGTCGGCAAGGATTGGCATATACAACTTAACCTGGCACTTTGGGCGTATAGAACAAGTATCCGCACACCTACAGGGGCTACACCATATTCATTGGTGTATGGTTTAGAAGAAATCCTACCTCTTGAGGTAGAAATCCCATCTCTCCGAGTATTTTTGAAGGGCCTATCGAGTGAATAGGTTGCAAGAGCTAGAGCTTCTTGATGAAAAACGACATCGTACCTATGACCATCTCAAGGCATATCAGCAATGCATGTGCAGAAGCTATAATCACAATGTCATCCCAAGGGCTTTCAAAGTTGGTGATCTCATCCTAAAAGAAAATCCTAGAAATCAGAAAGATCGAGAAAAGAAGGGGAAGTTTGAGCCTAACTGATTGGGACCCTTTGTCATCATATTAGCCTATGGATCAAGCGCATATCAGTTGTCAACTTCAGAAGGGGACGTGCTTAATGAACCAACCAACAACATCCATCTGAATAAATTCTACACTTGAGTCGTCTAATGCACAGATCAAGCAAAAAAGAAAAAATAAATAAATAAAGTATCAAAAATCGTCACTAGGGTGAAAACCTAGCAAACAATCACCTTGTGACACGAAAAAATTAAAAAATCAGAAAAATACAAAAAAAATGAAAAAATCAAAAGTGCAATAAAAACAAGTGGTGAAAACTTGGCAACAAGTGCCACTTGTGAGAGAACAACTCTTCTATCTATTAATACTCACATCCTATCTTTGATCCATCTAGCCATCGCAGAACGCTTATGCATGCAGTATCAATCCCGAACATACTTAGTGTAGTCACTATCCTTGATTATCTGATCAGTCATCTGCATCATATCTCATCATGGCTTGGTGATGAATTATGTATATTCATATCAAGTAGTATCTAGAGTGGGGGCAAGTTTGTGACCTCGCTAGGGGCATTTCACCTTTGGGTTTTAACATCAAAACAAACACCTAGCAAGACAACAAGGATCAGAACAACCAACAAATGACAACGACAATGCAAGAAGACTAGATATCATGGAATTAAACTAATTGGAATTGAACAAAAGATCTATTTGCAAGATTTTTTACTTGAAAAGAATACATTTCTAATAGCATGCATGCTTCCTTATGTTTGTTAATTTTTGTTTATCATATCTCCTAAGTGACTCAAAGATGTCTCAACGACTAGAGAAGAAAGTAAGGAATGTGATGTTTTATTTGTCTACTATCTGTGAGTGAAGTCTTTTACCATGAAAAATTTTCCTACAAAGCAATCAGGTGGCATATCGCTGAGGACATTTTGGATTTGTATGGTACAAAGGTTAACTCTAGTCTGTTTACGTAAGCAACACTCAAGTCATCTTGGTTCAATTATACTTTGACGCTTGTGTTGTCTTGCAATATCAAAACTCATGTACGTTATACTCAGGTCATTATGGTTCAATTATACCATGATGTTTGTATCAACTTTCAACAACTCAAGGCTCGATGATGAAAACAAAGGAAGCACTGGCACTTTGATCACAATGGATGACAACATTGACAACAAGAATGCATATTTATCTTTGCATTAGTTGCACATCATTATCATCTTAATATTGCATTAGGTTGCATATCATTTTAATCTTGCATTAGTTGCACATCATTATCATCTTAACCTTGCATTAGGTTGCATATCATTTTAATCTTGCATTAGTTGCACATCATTATCATCTTAATCTTTCATTAGGTTGCATATCATTTTAATCTTGCATTAGTATCATTTCATTATCATTATCATTTACACATCATTTTCAAGATACATCTGACATCATACATCTCATTTTCAAGATACATCTCATCATCATCATCTAGTCACATTCATCATTGCATCCATCACATGCATATCTATCGCATCATTATGGAATCTTTCTTCACTTTCATATCTTCAATATTCTTCCAAATATAATCTATCATGTCTTATAAATGATGTATCTTTTCTGAAACCAGACGTTTTGATCATGTCTTATACAGCATGTATCTTTCCTGAAACCAGACGTTTTGATCATGTCTTATACAGGATGTATCTTTCCTGAAGCCAAATGTTTTGATCATGTCTTATACAGGATATATCTTTCCTAAAACTAGATGCTTTGATCATCTTTGTCTATACAAAAGGTGTTATTACAGAAACCAGACTTCACCTCAATTCTATCAGTCCATTTCATCTGATTCATTCTATCATGTCTTATACAAGATGCATCTTTCTTGAAACCTAATGTTTTGATCATGTCTTATACAGGATATATCATTCCTGAAACCAGATGCTTTTCCCATCTTTGTCTTATATAGGAGGTGTCATTCCTAAAACCATACTTGACCTCAATCTTATCAATTCTTATCAATCTTATCAATCTAATCCATATGATCAACCATATCATTATCCCCATCCATGAGCATATCATATCGACATGTAGAATGCTAGATCGCATTATCCACAACACACAAAACCACAAAATATGATAGAAACATTTGCATTCATCAAATCCAACCATCATCTGCATATCACCTTCTAAACATATAGTATCATTACAAACATCATATAAGCATGTAAATCATAAAAATAAAAAACCACACACATCACATCATTTGCATCATCATCTGCAAAATTCATATAGATTAAAAGCATATCATGTTAGGACCTGGAGGCAACTGAGAGGGGGGCTGTGAATCAGTTGTCAATTAAGTTCAACCCAAATATAACTTAATCAAACTTGATGCATAATACTAGTAAACTAAACTTAATGTCGGTTGACAGATTAGCAGTTAATATTAATACCGGTGAAACTCAATGCATAGAATAGGAAGAGAAACAATATCCACAAAACATAACACAGATATTCATACGTGGAAACCCTATAAGGGGAAAAACCACGGTGGGAAACCTTACCCACAATTAGATGATACTACTATAGATAGTATGAGTATACAAATGGGGTCTGTACATGTAGAAAGGCCAACCGCCTAGAGCTCACTGCCCAATCACAAAATAGGAGTCACACTGACTACAATTGGATGGTTAAATCCAATGATAATGTACTGTTCAAATTAGCATCTCCAATGCTGGATTCAATAACGGTTAAGCTCTGATAATCAGCTTCAAACCTTCCTTGAACCTTCTCTATGGTGTGCTCATATGATCTTCAATATTCGCACATACCATGTTACAATACCATAACCTTACTTACAATATACTTCTCTCCCTACCTATCTCACAAATGCGATCTTACATATATATCAAAACCTAGGACCAAATGTGTAGGTTGGCTAACTAAGAATATTATAATTAAACCAATTACAAATAAGTCAAGATGCGATGCATCATGTGGGCTCAATACATTTACAACAATGTCCAATTAATTAAATCATCTCTATAACGTGTTGTGTTGATTTGGAATAGATAATGCATGTCGATCCATAACCTAGACCAATTTGTTGGTAACAGCAAATATGTCAACCCGATTAGACCAATAACCAAAATACCAAAACCAAGTGTCCAAACCATGTCTTTGACATAACCAAGTGATCTTCAGATGATAACAACTTATCTTCAGTGTCGGTGTACAATATAACCTATCGATGAACAATATACCACTGACTGTGCATAAGTCACTGAACTTGTCGGTGAACATAATGTGTCAGTTCAATATAACCAAAGATCTCCAGAAGATAAGTGTTGACATCAATGAAAAAACTAATGCAACACATCTATAATACCAACAATATCCCCCTTTGGCATTGATGGCAACACAAGATGGAAAAACATCTAAGTGCCAAAACAGAATGCCAAAAACCAAAAACCAACAATCTCCAGAATAGATCAATACCAGAAATCCAAATAAATGCAAAGAGTATAGATCTCTCCCCCAATGAATAATATCTCTCTCCCCATAGAATAATGTTTTTCCATAGATATCTCTCCACCTTTGACATCAAAAGCCAAAGAAATACAAATACTAGAACAAATAACCAACTCAATTACAATAACAAATTGTTTTAACCAACTACTCCCCCTGAGAAGTAGCTCTCCTCCATCAAAACTGAAAAAAACTTTCTTTGTTAATTTTGTCGGTTTGATGCCAATCATCAACTATCTAAGTTTCTACCGGTGAGGGTATTACCCCAAGATTCTCTCTAAGATATTCAAAAGTTTCCTTAGGCAAAGGCTTAGTAAATATATCTGCAATCTGCTTTTTAGTATTCACATAAACCAATCTCACTTCTTTTGCTTCAACATTCTCTTTCATAAAATTATATTTGATAGAAACATGTTTAGTTTTAGAGTGAAATACTAAATTCTTAGATATATCAATTGCTGCTGAATTATCACAATAAATGATTATAGGTTCTTTGTATTTTACCTTTATGTCCTTCAACATTTGTTTAATCCATAATACTTGAGTACAGTTAGTTGCTGCTGCAACATATTCTGATTCTGTTGTTGATAATGATGTACAACTCTATTTCTTGCTCGACCATGAAATCAATCTGCTACCAAGAAAGAATGCCCCACCAGTGGTTCTCTTTCTATCATCTACATCTCCTACCCAATTTGCATCGATGTATGCACATAAATCAAAATTTTCATCTTTAGGATACCATAAACCAAGATTTGTTGTGCCTTGTAGATATCAGAAAATACTTTTCACTGTTGATTCATGATTTTCTTTAGGATTACTCTGAAATCTTGAAACAATACACAGTGCATTCATTATATCAGGTCTTGTTTGTGTCAAATATAGTAAACCTCCAATCATAGATTTATATCTTGTCGGACTAACAGGAGCTGAATCATCCTTCAATGTCAATTTATCAGTTGTAGTCATAGGAGTACTTACCAGTTTGGAATTTTCCATACCAAATTTCTTCAATAGTTCTTTCAAGTACTTTGTTTGACATATGAATATACCTCTATCAGTCTGTGAAATCTGCAATCCTAAAAAGGATTTTATCTCCCCAATCATAGACATTTCAAATTATTCCTACATCTTATTAGCAAAGTCTTTACATAATCCATCTTCTCCTCCAAAAATGATATCATCAACAAAAACTTTAATAACCAAGATGCCTTCATTAGTCACTTCTAAATATAAGTTTTTGTCAACATTACCTTTAGTGTAACCAAGCTTCAAAAGATATTTGTCCAATCTAGCATACCAAGCTCTAGGAGCTTGCTTCAATCCATACAAAGCTTTCCTTAATCTACAAACCATATCTTTATCATTTGTCAATGAAAACCCATCAGCTTGTTCAATATAAACTTCCTCTTCAAGATCGCCATTCAGAAATGCATATTTTACATCCATTTGATATACTTTATCGTTCTTGTGAGCTACAAATGTAAGAAATAATCTAACTGCTTCAAGTCTAGCTACTAGTGCAAAGGTTTCATTGTAATCAATTCCTTCTTTCTGTGAATATCCTTTACACACTAATCTTTCTTTATTCTTGATTACCTTACCATCTTCATTAAGTTTATTTCTGAATACCCATTTAGTTCCAATTACATTTTTGTCTTTAGGGCGGGGAACCAATGTCCATGTATTATTGTTTTTAATTTGTTCTAATTCATCTTCCATAGCTTTAATCCAATGTTTATTTTCACATGCCTCAATAATAGATGTTGGTTCAATTTGAGAAATTAAATATACCTCTTCATTTTCTAGTCTTCCTCTTGTCATAACACCTTGATACTTATTCCCAATTATCTGACTTTCAGAGTGATTTAGTCTTACATACCTGGGTGTGTTCACTTGTTGTTGTTCTTCAATCACTGTGGAATTCTCTGATGATGCTGGTGTGACTGGATCCACATTCTGTATCGGTGCACTCTATATAGGTTCATTTATGATCATCTAAATTGTTGGTTCAGAATCCATAGATCTTTAATATCCTCTAAATTGTTCATCTATCTTCACATTTGCACTCTTAATGATTTTCTGCAATCTTTTATTAAAACATCTATATGTCTTTCTCTTAGATGAATAACCAAAAAATATTTCTTCATCACTTCTAGGATCAAATTTACCAATATACTCATCTCTCCTAATATAACATTTTCTTCCAAATATTCTAAAATATTTAAGAGTAGGAGTATTACCAAACCATAGTTCATAAGGGGTCTAACCGGTTTCACCTTTGATGTGAAATCTATTAAAAGTGTAAACCGTTGTATTCATTGCTTCTCTCCAGTGCACATAAGGTAGATTTGCTTCTAATATCATGCTTCTAGCTGCATCGAGAATAGTTATGTTCTTCCTTTCCACAACTCCATTTTGTTGAGGTGTCTAGAGTGTTGATAGTTGTCTTCTAATTCCATTCACTTCACAAAATGTATTAAACTCCTTAGATGTAAATTCACCTCCTTGATCTGATCTTAAACATTTAATTTTCTTACCAGTTTCATTCTCTACCATTGCCTTGAATAATTTGAATTTCCCAAAAGCTTCTAATTTCTCCCTGAGAAAAGTAACCCAACACATTCTAGAATAATCATCAATGATTAGCATAAAGTATCTATCTCCCTGTAGACTTCTTGTTCTTGCCAGACCACACAAGTCAGTATGAATTCAATCAAGAACATTATCAGATTTCTCATAAACACTCTTAAAAGTTGTTTTAACTTGCTTTCCCATTTGACATTCCTTACATACCGGATTATGAGGTTTTACAATCTTAGGTAAATCCCTTACTGCCTTAGATGAACTGATCTTTATAATGCAATTCAAAATTCACATGAAAAAATCTTTTATGCCATAACCAACTTTCATCAATATGTGCAATCAAGCATGTCTTTTCGTTATTATTCAAATGAAATATATTACCTCTAGTCTGATTACCGGTTGCAATCTCCAAACCAATTCTATTCATGATTTTGCATTTACCATTCTTGAACTGTAACTGAAATCCCTTTTCAACTAATTGACCAACACTCAAAATATTATGCTTCAAACCTTCAACATAATAAATGTTGTCGGTATTGTGCTTACCATCAAAAGAAATAGTGCCTTTTCCTTTGATCAAACAAGCTTTATCATCCCCAAATCTTACTAGACCTCCATTGTATTCATGAAAAGATAAGAATTTACTTTTATCACTAGTCATATGATGTGAACATCCGGAATCTATAATCCATTCATCCTTTTCTTCAATTTTAGCTGTCAAGGCCTGCTCCACTGATGGAATAGTAGGTGACAGTTGATCTTCTTTTATTGCAAAAAAAGCCCATCCATTGTCTGACGGTTCTTCATCAGAATCATCAGTAACTCCTTCATCAGCATAGTAACATGATTTGTCTCTATTCTTCTTAAATTTGTATCTTTGATATTCAGGGTTAGGTTTATATGTCCTTTTAGCTTCTTCTCTCAATCTTGCATGTCTATCAGGACATCTAGATGCCATGTGACCAAGTTTATTGCAATTAAAACATTTAAATGGTGATTTACCTTCATACTTACTTCCAATAGGACCTTTAGGCATTTTTCTTGCAAATAGTGCTTCAAGTTCTTCCAATTCTTCATTTTCCTTTCTGATATCTTCAAGTTCTCTTGCATAAAGTGCTTTCCAATTAGATTTATCAGATGATGATGATGATGATGACGCTTTGAAGGCTAAATATGTCTTAATTGTAGCAACAGGACCAAATTCCTCAAGCTCAAATTCTAAAAGTTTTCCAACCAAGGTATCTCTAGATATTGTTGTATTAGGCATTGTTCTCAACTCATTTATAGAAGTTAATTTCATTTTGTATGCCGATGGAAATTCTCTTAAAACTTTAGAGACAATTTCATCTTCACTTAAGGATGTAAGGAAAGCATAGTGCAGAAAAATGCTTCCCTAATGTCAATTTGCAGGGGAAATAAGACTAGTATGTTTTATAACTTTACAGAATACTAAGATTAGCATATACGAAATAGAGACAATATCAGAATTCAAACACACATGGAGATAAACACCATGAATTTACGTGGAAAACCCTTTCGGGGAAAAACCCACCACCGACAACAAGAACACTTTATTCACAGCAAAGAATCTTTACAATAAAGTCTATTATCACAGCACAGGTGTTCACTCTGATTACTTTGGGTACACACCACAATATACAATTTATCATTAGAATAGCAGCAATGTTTGAATCTCCTCTTGGCTTCATATATGTTTTCATGTCGATCATTCAACTATCAGTTTGCACCAATTAGTTAGACATCTTAAAGTTTACATCGATCTGCATTCGTGAGAAAACAATTATCCCACATGCATCCAAGAATCGAACCGGTTTGTATTCAAAAACATCGGCTCAGACAAGTTCACTCCATCGAGTATCAGAGTAGATTCAAAACTACATCTTTGATGGTCGATGACAAACCTGATCGCCAAAGGCGATTCAATCGGGTATCGGTAAGACAAACAATCAGCTATCCTGAACATCCGATCTTTCTCTCTGTGCTCCGCCATGTGGCACCCCCTGATTGGTTCTGGGGTCCCTCCTCTGACATCTTAGCATGGCCTCACTATCCGCTTGAAATTCTTCTTTTTTGTTGGGTCACGATGGAAAGTCTCACGAGCAATTTCCCATCGCGACCTAGTGACCACCGATGGATCTTTTGCAATCATCATCCAATCATTTCGATCTTCTCGGCCTTTAATTCGCCTTAATTGCTCTTTTGTCAGGTCCCACCACTTGGTCGCCATGTCGCGAGGAATATACTAACGAGCAGTTTCCCATCACGACATAACGACCACCGTTGGATAAACCTTGATCGTCATTCAATCATCTCCGATCTGCATGACCCTTATCTCGCCTGGACCGCTCACTTATGTCAGGCCCCACCATGGTCACCAAGTCGCAGGAAATAACATGCGTGCATCTTTTCATAGTGGTAAAATGATGATCGTTGGATCTGGAACTAAACTGCAAGTCTTTTATCCTTTCATTCATCTGATAACCGATGCTACCTCGATGACCGAAGACAACTTCATCAAGACATCGGGATGACTTCAAACCTGCTACTTCGAGCTCCAATATGTCAAGTTCATCGGTAAAGGTTATACTGATAGAGTTCACAGATTTTCTTCACATTGTTTTACCGGTCAGAGTTAACCCAATCAGTATGAACAAAGGTCAAGTGAATTAGAGGCATACTTCCAACAAACTCCCACTTGATGAGGAATTCACTGGATTTCTTGGGTACTTTCCAAACATTATAAAGAGGGATGGGTACTGATACCCATCGAGTTAGAACACCACCTGAACTTGTGAGTGCTCATAGGTTTTGTTAATGCGTCTGCAAAATTTTCCTGAGTGTTTACCTTATTCAGATTAACCTTTCCATCTTCTACCATGTCACGCACAAAATGGAATTGCACATCTATGTGTTTAGACCATGGATGGTATGTAGGATTATTCACTAAACATATAGCACTCCGACTGTCACACTGCACTTCAACCTACCCTGCATCAAAACCAATATTTGTACTCAAACACTTGAGCCAAATAGCTTCTTTACAAGCATGTGTGGCTACCATGTATTCTCCCTTTGTAGTGGACAAAGCGACTACAGACTGTGGCTTGCTCATCCAACTTATTGCTCCACCGTTCAGAACAAAAACATATCCATTGGCAGATCTTCTGTTGTCAATGTCCCCTGCCCAATCAGAATCTGCATAACCACAAATGTTGAGAGTTCTCTTTGAATCATTTAGATTACCATGATAGCATAATGCAAAGTCTGAAGTACCCTTCAAATATCTGAAAACTCTCTTTACAGCATCTCAATGCGGTCTTCCTGGGTTTGACATAAATCTACTTAATACTCCCACTATTTGGGAATGTTTGGCCTTGTAAAAACCATTGCATACATCAAGCTTCCAATAGCACTTGCATAAGGTATACTCTTCATGTCATCTATCTCTTCTGGAGATTTCAAACTGTCATGCACATATAATTTGGTTCCCTGCAAAATAGGAACAACCTATTGTTTATAGTCAGACATATTAAACTTATCAAGAATGCTAGTGATGTACTTTCTATGGTTGAGCCAGAGTTTTCTCTTAGACCTATCCCTCTTGATTTCCATTCCCAGAATCTAGTTTGTTGACCCCAAATCTTTCATTTCAAACTTCAAAGATAATTGGGACTTCAAGTTTGAGATCATACCTTTGTTATTTCCAAAGAACAACATGTTTTCAACATACAAAGCAATAATAAGTACCTTATCATCTTCAACCTCGTAGTACACACAATGATCGGCAAAAATCTTAAAGACAACACAAACGTATCATATTTTTGATACCACATTCTGGGAGACTATTTCAAACCATAAAGAGACTTCTTTAGTTTACATACCAAATGTTCTTTACCCTTTTTCACAAAATGCTCAGGCTAGGACATATAGATTTCTTCTTCAAGGTCCCCATGAAGAAATGTTGTTTTCACATCCATTTGCTCAACTTCCCAATCATATGCAACTGAAAGTGACAAAATAAATCTAATAGATGTCAGCTTAGCTACAGGAGAGAATATTTCTCCATAGTCAATACCTTCCTTTTGAGAACACCCCTTCGCAACCAATCTGGCCTTGTACTTGTCAATGCTACCATCTAGACCATACTTCCTTTTGAAAACCCATTTACAACCCACCATCTTTCTACCTTTAGGCAGAGATAGCAGATTCCATGTTCCATTCTTGTCCAATGATTTGATTTCATCATTCATGGCTTCCAACCAAGAATCTGAATCTAACATATCCATGGCTTCTTTTATAGTGCTAGGCTCATCAACATCAACAAGTAAAGCATAGGCACAATTTACATTCAACATTGAAAAATTATACCTATCTGGGGTAAACCTGTCAGGTTGTCACCTCTCTCGTGTGGATCTTCTTAACACTTGTGATGAGGCTTCATTTTGTTCTTCTTCTGAACTTTCAGAGCTACTTGAACTCTCTTCATTTTCATCTTTAGGTACATCTAGAGTTTTCACTTCTTCTCCTAGTGGGAATTCAACCACATCCTTCTCTTTTTCCTTCTCTGTAGGTTTATCTATAGACATAGGTTTCAGATCTCGGAAGATGACACTTCTGTTGTACACAACCTTTCCAGTCTCAGGATTCCAAAGCTTGTATCCTTTAACTCCAACTCCATATCCAATGAAAATACATTTGACTGCTTTGTTATCCAATTTAGATCTTTTAACATCAGGCACATGTGCATATGCCTTTGAACCAAACACACGAATGTGTCTTAGAGAAGGTTTCTTATCAGACCATGCTTCCATAGGTGTCTTGTCTACCAACGTTGTTGTAGGTGACCGGTTCAACAAGTAACATGTTATAGCAACTGCTTCTACCCAAAACTTATGTTCCAACCCAGCACTACTCAACATGCTTCTTGCTTTCTCCATCAAAGACCGATTCAACCTTTCAGCAACTCCATTTTGTTGTGGAGTATAAGGCGTAGTTCTATGTCTTCCGATTCCATGGTCTACATAGTACTTGTCAAAATCTGTATTGCAATACTCACCACCATTATCAGTTCTTAAACATTTTATTCTCTTTCCAGTATAATTTTCAACCAAGTTTTTAAATTCCTTAAACCGACTGAACACTTCTAACTTACTGTTCATAAAATAAACAAATGTCCTTCTTGAATAATCATCAACAAAGGATACATAGTACTTTGATTTAGACAAAGAAGGTACATCCACTGGACCAAACACATCAGAATGCACATAGTCCAAAATGTCAGAAGATTTATGAGGACTTGAATAAAATTGAACACGGTTTTTTTTCCGTATATGCAATGTTCACAGAAATCAAACTCAAGGTTACAATCAGTAAGTCCTACCAGATTTTTACTCTTTAAATTTTTCAAACCTTTTTCACCAATGTGACCAAGCCTATAATGCCAAAGCATTGTCTTTTCTACAGGAAATTTAGCTTCCATAGAATTTACATCATATGTCAACTCGGTAGTTCTATCAAATTTCTTAGTGACTATATTACAGCACACAGGTTCAGCATTTAACTTGTATAATGTACCAATGCGTTCACCCTTAGCCAAACTAATAGACCCTCTAGTCATCTTACAACCACCAGACACAATAGTTACCAGGACTCCAACATCATTCTTCTTGCTTATAGAAAGTAGGTTTCTTGCCAAACTTGGTATGTGCAAAACTCCATTGATTCCCTTTATTCTCCCATCAGGGAATTGGATTTTATTTCTTCCTCTCCCAAAAATCTCCAGTGTTGAGTCACTTGTTAAGTACACCTCCCACTAGCATACGGTTCATACTTTGAGAACCACTCCTTGTGAGATGTCATATGGAAAGATGCCCCTGAGTCAATCAACCACACATTGTCAGAAGCAGGCATTGCCAAAGCTGCTACAAAGGGGTCTACATCACTGTGAGAAGATTCATTATCAGAAGAGTTCTTTCTCTTCTTCTCCTCTTTGCAGTCTTTTTGAATATGACCCTTTTGTCCATGGTTCCAACATTTCACCTTAGACTTATTTCCAAGAGACTTGGACCTCTCTTGAGACTTGGACTTGGACTTCTTTCCTTTCTTTTTGTCTTTGTCCTTTGGTCTTCCTCGAACAGAGAGTGCATCTTTTGTCATCTTAGAAGAATTTTTTCTCATTTCTTTTGACAAAAGAGTACTGCCCACAGTATCCATCTTGAATTGGGACGTAGTATTGCCAATGGCCATCACCAAATGTTCCCAAGAATCTGGCAATGAGCATAGCAGTAACATGTAACATTCTTCTTCTTAAATAGCTACACCAACTAAGGTCAATTGAGTGAGAACCATGTTAAACGCATTCAAATGATCTACCAAGGATGTTCCTGCATCCATTTTCAAAGAATATAACTTCTTTCTAAGGAAGATTTTATTCACCAAGGTTTTGCCCTCATAGATGTCTCCTAACTTCTTCCACAAATCACTTATAGTCATCTCCTCATGTACATTCAATAGAACTAAATTTGCAAGGTTGTCTTATGATTCCTTTGGCTTTCTAGTCTGCTAAGTCCCAATCTTCTTGCTTCATGTCTGAAGGTTTCTGTCCACTCACTGCAATCCAAAATTCTCGATCAACTAGCAGGTCCTCAATTTTAAGTTTCCATAAATCAAAATTGGAGCCATTGAACTTCTCAATATCCATTCTTCCAAAAGTGCTTGCCATCTTAATATGTAAACAAGTAGACACACTAATAGACTCCAACTGAAATAAATTAACACAAAAAACTAACCCTACCCACAAGGATAACACAACTGGCCAGGCTCTGATACCACTTGTAAGGAAAGCACGGTGCGGAAAAACGCTTCCCTAATGTCAATTTGCAGGGGAAATAAGACTAGTATATTTTATAACTTTATAGAATACTAAGATTAGCATATACGAAATAGAGACAATATCAGAATTAGAACACACATAGAGATAAACACCATGAATTTACGTGGGAAAACCCTTTCGGTAAAAAACCCACCACGGACAACAAGAACACTTTATTCATAGCAAAGAATCTTTACAATAAAGTATGTTATCACAGCACAGATGTTCACTCTGATTACTTTGAGTACACACCATAGTATATAGTTTATCATTAGAACAACAACAATGTTTGAGTCTCCTCTTGGCTTCATATACATTTTCATGTCGGTCGTTCAACTGTCAGTTTACACCAATCGATTAGACATCTAACTGTCTGTGTTGGTCTGCATTCATGAGAAAACAATTATCCCACATGCATCTAGGAATCAAACCAGTTCATATTCAAAAACACCAGCTCAAACAAGTCGACTCCATCGGGTATCAAAGTAGCTTTAAAACTACATCTCCGATGGCCGATGACAGACCCGATCGTCGCAGACGATTCAATCGGGTATCAACATGACAAACAATCAGCTATCCTGAACGTCCGATCTTTCTCTCTGCACTCTACCACATGGCACCCCCTGATTGGTTCTGAGGCCCCTTCTCTGACATCTTAGCATGGCCTCACTATCTACCTGGAATTCTTCTTTGTCACTGGGTCGCGATGGGAAGTCTCACGAGCAATTTCCCATCGCTACCTAGCGACCATCGTCGGATTTTCTACGATCGTCGTTTGATCATTTTGATCTACTCGGCCTTTAATTTGCCTTAGTCGCTCTCCTGTCGAGTCCCACCACTTGGTCGCCATGTCATGAGGAATATACTAACAAGCAGTTTCCCATCGTGACATAGCAACCACCATTGGATCAACTTTGATCGCAGTTCGATCATCTCTGATCTGCATGACCCTTATCTCACCTAGACCACTCACTTATGTTGGGCCCCACCATGGTCGCCAAGTCACGAGAAATAACATACATGCATCTTTCCATTGCGGTAAAGCGATGACCATTGGATCTAGATCTAAACTGCAAGTCTTTTATCCTTTCGTCCATCTGATAATCGATGTTACCCCGATGACCGAAGATGACTTCCTCGAGTCATCGAGATGACTTCAAACCTACTACTCTGAGCTTTGATAAGTTGAGTTCATCGGCAAAGGTTATACCGATAAAGTTCATAGATTTTCTTAACACTGTTTCATCAGCCAGAGTTAATCTGATCAGTATGAACAAAGGTCAAGTGAATTAGAGGCATAATTCCAACAAAGGATCCTCCACAACATTGTATTCCCAAAACAATTTCATTAACCCTTTCCATAAAAGAAAAAATTCTTTCATCTTCTTCCATTTTTAGATTTTCATACCTGACCTGGAAGCATTCTAGTTTTGCAATTTTGACAGTGGTGTCTCCTTCATTCAATGTCTCCAATTTATCCCAAATAGCTTTAGCAATAGATCAGTCTAATAATCCCATGATTTGTTGATCTGACAAGGCGCTCAAGAGTGCTTCTCTTGCTTTGCAATCATTCTCTTGATCCTTATCCAATTTTGGTGGATTAGGTTGATTCGGTGTAGGACCAACATAGCCATTCTTTGTAACATCCCATATGTCTCTTCCAATGCAATTTAGATGTGTCTCCATTCTGATCTTCCATATACCTTAGTTAGTTCCATCAAGTTTCAGACTGTCCTTCCTGAAAAAGTTTGTTGCCATAGAATCTACTCAAGTTGTTAAACTTCTGCAAAAAGAGGACTTAGCTTTGATACCAATTGTTAGGACCTGGAGACAACTGGGGGGGTGAATAAGTTGTCAATTAATTTCAACACAAATATAACTTAATCAAACTTGATGCATAATACCGGTAAACAAAAGTTAATGTCGGTTGACAGATTAGTAGTTAATATTAATATCGGTGAAACTCAATGCATAGAACAAGAAGAGAAACAACATCCATAACACATAACACAGAGATTTGTACGTGGAAACCCTATAAGGGGAAAAACCACGGTGGGAAACCTTACCCACAATTAGATGATACTACTGCAGATATTATGTGTATACAAATGGGGTCTGCACATGCAGAAAGGCAAACTGCCTAGAGCTCACTGCTCAATCACAAAATAGGAGTCACACTGACTACAATTGGATGGTTAAATCCAATGATAATGTATTGTTCAAAGTAGCATCTCCAATGCTGGATTCGGTATTGGTTAAGCTCTGATAATCACCTTCAAACCTTCCTTGAACCTTCTCTATGGTCTGCTCATATGATCTTCAATATTCACACATACCATGTTACAATACCATAACCTTACTTACAATATACTTCTCTCCCTACCTATCTCACAAATGATATCTTACATATATATGAAAACCTAGGACCAAATGTGTAGGTCGGCTAGCTAAGAATATTACAATTAAACCAATTACAAATAATTCAAGATGCGATGCATCATGTTGGCTCAATACATTTACAACAATGTCCAATTAATTAAATCATCTTCATAACATGGCGTGCTGATCTGGAATAGATAATGCATGTCGGTCCATAACCTAGACCAATTTGTCGGTAACAGCAAATATGTCAACCCGATTGTATCAATAACCAAAATACCAAATCCAAGTGTCCAAACCATGTCTTCGACATAACCAAGTGATCTTCAGATGATAACAACTCATCTTCAATGCTAGTGTACAATATAACCTATCAGTGAACAATATACCGGTGACTGTGCATAAGTCACTGAACTTTCCGATGAACATAATGTGTTGGTTCAACATAACCAAAGATCTCCAGAAGCTAAGTGTTGACATCAATGACAAAACTAATGGAACATATCCATAATACCAACATATCATTTAGCTCATCAATATAAAAATCGTTGCATCCATATCATACCATCATGCACATGTGTGACCACATGCTAATCCAAAGGATAATCAATGATACAAGTCAAAACAAATCATCAGTCAGAACAAATAAATGTCCAAAGTCCCTAGATATCATATTATTATCAAAAATCAATCAATCAAAGCTCCATATCAAAATCAATCAATCCAAGTTCCATATCAAAAATCAATCAAATCCCATATCGAAATCTAGCAACATATCAAAGTTCAGTATCATATCAAAAAATAAGTCAATCGAGACCCATATCAAATCAAAACCCATATCGAATCGAGACCCATATCGAATCAAGACCCATGTCGAATCAAGACCCATATCAACACTTGAACCATATCGACAATTAGGATTCATACCAATGCGACCTCGATGGACGTGTGGGGCATGTACACGCTATGCCCACATTAGTCTTCCTCATTTCTTCAAATATTCTTTTTAATAAAATTTATCAACAGATAAATATCAAAAAATTTGAAAATCATATTGCATCGTTGTTGGCATTTTGATGATTATGTTGTGATTGTCATTGATGGACACACACTTGCTATGAGATCACTTTGAGAATGTATGAATTATTCTCAACTGGTAATTGTTCCAAACCGGTATCATGTTGTAGTCTTTAGAATATTGTTATTATGCAGAAAGTGTTTACCGATCTCAAGAAGTATAAAGACCCAAGCAGCATAGAGAGATCAAACAGTTTAAGGATCTCAAGTGGAGTGGAGCAAAGGAGCCCCAAGCGGCAGTTATCTTTTTCCCAGTCTTCAAGTTTTGTCAACCGAAAATCTGTTTGAACCGGTATTACTCTGAGTCACCAACCGTTAACTGGAAAGTTGAACAAACCAGTAATACTCTGTGATGAGTTACCAACTGATATATTTGTGTGATGAGTTACCATCCACTGACACTTTGATGGTGATTTTGTGTCGTGTTCCCAAATGTGTCTAGATACAATGAACCTAGGAACTTGCAATGTAATCCTATTGGACCGACATGAAATCAGATTCCTTTTAAGGACATCATGTCTAGGGTTTTAGTATGTGTGTAGATGATAGGGTTTGTGGTGGTTGATGAGCTCTTGAATGTGCGACCTTAACCGAGAAGATCAAGTTTGTGAGTTGTAACAGAGTAAGAAGCTACTGAAGACTGAAGTAATGCTAAAATGCATTAAGCTATGAGCTATAATGGATCTAATCAAGCAGACTGTGTCATTTGCTAGATCATTCACTTGTTGATTACTCACATCTTTGACAAGTTAGAAACCCTTAACCGGGTAGGCCCAGAAAAGCCTTTGTAAATCCTCTAACAAGGTAGTTCACATCTGTGGATCTGAAATCCTCTCACAAGGTAGTCTTTAATCAGACTTATCTCCTAATAGAGATTGAGATTCCTAGTAGGATATGTTCTGGTAAAGAACATTGTATGACCTTAATCGGTGTGGTTACTATTCTGCCAAAAGTTACTTGTGAGTTTCATCTCACCGTGGTTTTTCCCATTTGGGTTTCTACATCAAAATATCTTGTGTTATGGTGATTGTGCTTCTGTGGGTGAATGCATTATTTGCTATTTGGTTTGAATGTGTGTTAACCGGTTTGTTTGCTAAATTGTTTTACCAGTTTACTGCTAGACTATTAAAGTGTTTAAGTACAGTATTTTTTGGTATACTAATTCACCCCCCCCCCCTCTTAGTATTCATCAATTGTTATCAGAGCCAACCTTTCTATAAGTCTAACCACTTGGAAAGAGATATGGGGGAATACACTGTGAGGGAACTTACTCATCAGCTCACTTAGTCTGAGCAAGCCTATGATGAACTTATGGTCAAATCACTAATACATTTAGCCTAAAATTATGACGGAGAAGGTATTTTGTGATCAAACTTGATTTTTTTTTTTTTAAATACCTGATTTCGTCAGAATTTTGATGATAATGCAACATTTGGTTTCGACGGAGAAGGAATTAGCAATGACATTAGGGTTTTTTTAGAAAAAGTGCCCACGTTCGTTGAAATTCCGACGACTGTGTGCATTACTTTAAAAAAAAAGAAAAGACCAAGTCATTTCTTAAATCCCACCTCAAAATCCTGCCTCTCATTCGACGTCCTGCCTCTATAGCAAACCTGTGGAGATCATTGGTGCGACAAACACGGCCACAGTGGGGAACGGGGGAACGAAGTGCCAAGGGTTGGCACATAACCAGCGAGGATGACTGCAAGGGAGCCCAAAATGGGCTGTGTAAATGATGACGCCTGGGCCTCCATCAATAGCAATAAGAGCTACAGATAGAGGAAGATGACTAATCATTGGTGTGACAAACATGGCCGCAGCAGGGAACAGGGGAATGAAGTGCGCTTGCATGGCAGAAACTCACGTCTGGTAAGCAAAAATCCATTCTATCTTATCTTCCATATAATGAATGCCTATTTCCATTGGTAAGAGAAGATTTCATTTACTGTGTGTTTGAATGTTTGTGTAGAAAATGGTGGAGTCATTTGTAATAATTCTGTCTGTCACGCAAATGGTGTATGTAGTGGTACTCATTCTCTCGCATCGCTGAATAGAAGAACGTACAAGGGTTGCCCTTTCTTGCAACCATTTTGTTTTACATTCTTTAAAACATTTTGAAGTTCACGGGCACAAAGTGCCAAGGGCTGGCACATAACCAGCAAGGACGACCGCAAGGGAGCCCAAAATGGGTTGTGTAAACAGTGACGCCTGGGCCTCCACGAACCTATGCTCGGAGCATGAAAATGATGATGATTAAAGGATCACTTACAAAAAAATGAGTTTGTATTTTTTGTGAGAGTAATGCTTGTGAGTAAAGGGCTAGCAACCAAAGGCGCCAGTTTAAGGAAAGTAAGGATCACGAGACTTGTTTTATTGCTTAGTAAAATTTTGAATATATTTGTTCTGATTGATGAAATGAATTATTTCAATTTGAGCCATATCAATGAGATGAATCAAAGAACAAGTAGCAATAATTGTTGGTGTAATAGGGATATTACCTAGCTACTTCCACTATTAGGTCATTTTATGCCTTATCATTTAAGTTTACTTAAGGTATACATAGGATACTTATCACTTTATGTCTCATATCATAAGATTAAGATACTTTCATAATCTTATGATATCCTACATGTCTCATCTTGACCTATATAATCAAGGGGTTCTATTTATAATCTCATTCATTCATATTGTAAACTTGCATTCATTGATAGGAATATAGTTTATTCGTGTCATATTGATCTTCTCATTTTGTTGTGCTTTCCATTAGACCTCTAGATCTTGGGTGGCTATCTCCATAGTCAAATCTTAAAATATTTACCTTTCTAGATTCTATAAAAGAAATGGTTTTATCAAGAATATCATATGGAATAGCTTCTAAATATTTGCATTTGATAACAATATTGTTAGAGCATTTTGCTTTATAGGAAAATAATCTAAACTAGACTTTTTTTTTCAAGTTAAGACAAAACAAAGTAAGGTAGTAAAATAATCACTTTCTCTAAATTGAGATTTTTTGGCAAAATTTTCCAAAAAAATCTCTAAATTAGTCACATAAACATACTTTCTCACTATCTTCTCCTCCATATAACCCCTTGGATCAAATAAGGGTATAATTCTGAATTCTCTCAAGTTATACATAGTAATATCTTTGTCACATTGTTTTAAGTTTCATATCTTATGGTAGTGGTTACTCTTGTCATATGATTGCTATTGTGTAGATGGGTCCTTGAGCCTTGGTTTAATCCCATTTTTTTTTATCTATATCAAAGATATTCTTGGCATCCTCAATCAATGGCGATCAAGCTCTCCCTACCCAGATTAACCTATCTCTAAATTTGGAAAATGGGTGCAGAAGTTTGAGTATGAGTACTCTTCGGTTATTTGTCATGCTTGTAAGGAGAAAAATAAGGATGAAACTTTCCCTATTTCCCAGGAGATTCAAAATATTGATTCTAATCAAGGAAGTTCCCCTTTGGATTGTTCAAGGATATATAATGCTTTGGGTTCTAATGATGGATGTGCTAATGATATTGTGTCCCTTCATTATCTCAAGAAAATAGGATTTGGAGAGAAGGGTCCTTCCTTTGTGCTCAATCAAAGAGCTTTGGATCAATTTTTTAAACCACCCTGATTTTAGGATGGTTCATTTTTGCTTTGGTTATTCTGCCTCTTGTTGTTTTGTTGTTTTGGAGTTGTTTTGTTTTGTTATTTTGTTGGGATTAATGCTTCATCTTTCTCTTTGCACAAGGGATCAGGGCCCTTTCAAAATCCCTTCTTATCTAATTAAAAACACTCAATGATGATGGATCATTATAGTCCCCCCTCTAAGCTTGGATTTAAAAATAGAATGAACTCTAACTACTTGTTTAATTCTAATAGAATATGACATTAGGGTACCTAGGTAGCATAAGAGGTTGTTTACTAAATTCTTCCACCTTAATGATAGTTAATGTTAAGGATTGAATGAAACAAACTCTTGTTCATGGATCACCTTCTTAGCCTCCTATGGAAGTCATTCTTTGTGTGGTCTACCATGACCATAATCAAGGTCTTAATAAATGTATTAGATACTCTCTACTATCAATAAGAGAGTTATCATAATATAGTCATGGCGAGTGGTTACAAATAAGATTAGTGGGTCCATAGTTCCCACTTGGTTTGTACTTAGAAACATTATCATTTCTTAGTTGTATGGAAACTACAAATTCATGCATCTAGGCAACAATACACACTAGCTATTATATGATTCCACTAATGAGAAAAGCCTAGTCAATCTTATAGTTTGTGGAATTAGTCATATCCCTCATATAGAATATCTATATATGGAGTATTCTTGCCTATAAATTACCTATTATTTTGCTTAATAATGTGATTATTTCACATACATCATAAAAGTGCCCTTCTAATATGTTTGTGCATCAATCTTGAAACCATATTTTTATTAACCAACCAATGATAAGAATTATCTTAAACACACCTCTATATTTGAATCCCACTAGCTTTGATAATCAACCATAATAACCTTAACAATGCATCGACGGCAACAATGCCTAATAAATCATCAATTGTCTTGGGTGAATTAGCCAAAGCCAACCCATCAAATCCACTAATCTCCCTTGCATCCCAATCATAAAATTTTATGGTTGTTGGAACAAGGTTGGGAGATTGAAGAGATATAAGGAACATTTCAACTTCCAAAATACCAAAGGAACAAAAATAATTAGCTAACACATCTTCTTTTGGGAATTTTTGTATTTAGTTCTTCCTTTGCAAATCAACATACCCTATTTTGGTTTCCCAAATATTTACTAAATAACTTTGAAGATAAATTGGGAAGAGAATCCATCATATAGATATTTCTTTTCAACAGCCTTAGAGGACATTGTTTTGTCTATCATTTATTATAATAGCTAATACCCAATTTTTTTATAAGATAACAAGAAAAACCTCCTCTTCACAAACTATGTTTTCCTTAATCATCCAAGAATGAAAAAAGGAACCCACATAAAATTTACTTACTCCCTACCATGAAGGCAAAAGAACATCCAATTTAAAGATTGATGTACCAAAAGGAAAGAAATATCACCTCAATATTTGTCTTGAACTTATACATTGAATCTATACACACGATAATCCCCTTAATAACTCTCTCACAACTTTCAATGCTAGAAGAATGAGTGTTTTCACAAGACTTTCATACTATGATATTTATATCAAAATTCACTTGCATAGTTTTAGAGTCAAGCTGACCCATTCTCATGAGTAGTTTACATGAACCCCTCATAAGAATGGATCACTTAGTACTCATTTCATCAAAGTGATGCTCATAGCGGTGAAGCATTAGAGATTCCTAGGAGGTCACCCATACTAATACTACTCTAAATCAAGCACGTTTAACCATGTAGATTGTCCCAAGATCAAACCCATTCAACTTGCCACCCCATTTGCAAAACCTTCATCAAGTGGTGTGCCTTATAAACCATTCATTATAGAGCAATTTTAGCTTATCCATTGACAATTGGGAGGTGTTGATGTGTTTTTTATGCACATGCGAACGTAGAATAAAATACCCAAAAGTATCTTATCCTCTCTTGAACAAAGTTACTCAAATGCTGGAGATTTGCTTAAGGATCACTTGAGACAACTCGAAGGTTCTGGTATGTCGGGTCACGACGTGTGGATAAACATAGTTGGTTGATGTGATTGCTGGTATCACAAGGGGATTTATGTTGAATTGTCGAATGCTTGAATAGCTGGAACTTGATCATCTGATATTTCAATCTCGCAATTCTTTTTGTCCTAAACTAACTTGAATTGAAAAAAGGGCAAAAGGTGAAGTGTTAATAAAATCTATTCTAAGGCCTAGACTGTAAGAAGATGGATCCTAGTTTATCCCTTTAACCCTGATTAATTTATTTAGAGTGTTTAGTTCCATTTTAATCCTTTCTTTTACAATTAAATATTATTGAAAAATTGTATTATTGTTCCAAATTTTGTGGATATTTAGGAGACACAAATAAAATATAAATGTAATCATTCCATATTTTTGTAGGAGATATTGGAATGAGACTAATAGGAAGAGTAGTAAACATGAGTCACAATGAGCACTTTAGAATAAATCTAAACATTATAAGGAAGAGTAGCTTGGAAAAATAGAAGCGTAATTTTTTTTCCAATATGCAAGATTATTACTTGGAAAAGAATCTTGAAAGAGGATTGAAAAGATTCCTTGAGCTAACATTGTCTCACTTATCCAAAATTATGAGGAAGGATTCATTAATGAAATGGTCATTAACAAGATGGAGAGAATAATAATTAGGAAGAGATAGATTTCACATGCTACTAGGTGACTAGATTGGAGAGAAACTAGAGGCAAATAATTTAGCTTGGCCATGACACAAAGTCTTAGAATAGATGCCAACCTTGGTGAGTGGAATGAAAATCCCAAACAATTAATGAGTAGTGAGACAAGTAGAGGCATGCATCTATAAATTTTGTTTTGAATATATATAAAATAAAGAAAAAATGGGACTAAAACCAAGGGAAATTCACATGGAAAGGATATGATGAAAATCAAAATAAATAGTTTGAAGATAATATTAGTTACCTAAAGGATATTCCACTTGATTATTTGGTATATCATAACTATTTTGACAAATTTTGAAACCATTAGAGGTACCTTTTACTTATGTAGATGAGGCATTCATTCATGTTGAAGTTGTGATAGCTTATTTGCCTCTTTATAGACAACAAATTATCCATACAAATTATCATATATACTTGTAACCTCCATCCCAAACCACCTATTTCACTCTTCTTCCTTTGTGTACCTCTTTTATTCTTCCATTACCTCTTCGCTTACCTAAATTCAATCCAAAACATAGTGTATATAGCATCAAAAAAATTCCATATTTGATTAATATTATCCACAACATATCGAAAAGACAAATACCACACTTAAATGTGTCATCAACCAAAAATAATTTACTTACATATTCAAAGAGTTCAATAATGGAGAAACATCCATGCGGTGCTCTACACGTCCTTGAAGGTTCAAGAAATACTTATCCTCTATTGGTCCAAACTTTAAATCACTTTCCATGCATGAAAATAATTGCAACCATACACAATTTCCCACCCAATGGATTCTCTCAAACTAGTTTACTATCTTAACATAGGGTCAAGGAAAAGTGGGCCAAAATAGGAATCCAAGTGTCTTAAAAGCCTTCAAGACCATAGTGGTGAGGATTGAATTTCTTTCTTTAGTGGTATCTTTCTATAGATTAATTAGTTGGAGATTGTATTAGGACCTTTTCCTAATTAAAAAATATATATAAAGATTACATCCCTAAATATTGCATTCATAATAGAATAAATTTCTGCAATATTGAGACTATATTCATAATAGATTTATAGTGATGAATAAAGAAATATTTAAGATTATGAAAAAATTGATGTTTTCTTTCTCCCAACCATCATTGGATATTGGGTGATCTTTGAGGCATTATGTCAAATAGTTCATGTGCCTTATCTAAGCTTACATATTTTTCATGCATGTGTACCTAGGCAGTTGCACTACAACATCTATACTCACTAATCACATTTGGTTGGAAGTTTCTAAATCCATTTCAAACACATCTTGTGCATATCCTACAATCTATGCTAACGATGATTGTCTTTAATGGCTTCATTGTGTGCATAATTGATTGGCTCTTCACTCCTAAGACCTTCAAAAGTCTTTACTAGCTTCATTGAGTCCTTTTGTCTTCCAAATTCACCTGCACCAACTTGAATTCTCCTGCACCAACTTGAATTCTCCTTCAATGCTTGATTGTCTGTTCACTTGGAATTGAATTGATTTTATAACTAAGAGATCACTTGATTTTATATGTCTTGAAATCATTTTATCCCGATGGCTTTAAATTAAAGTACTTTCTCTTCTATCTGGTATTGGTGGAGCAGATCCTTTTATGATACGTAAGTTGAGAATATTTTATGAAAGGTCCCTAAATGAATACACTTTAAACTGATTTTAATATACCTTGAAGTGTGCAATATGGAAGGTTTGTATTCTTAATCTCCTGCCCATTTCTTAATTTAAAAGATGATATCTTTATTAAATATCTTTATTAACTTGATTTCTCCTTCAATTCTTGATGAATGCTTGATTCCACGTTCACTTGGAATTGAATTGATTTTATAATTAAGAGATCACTTGAATTGTAGGTAAACCCCTTCACATCACAGGGTAGGCTTCCTTTTATACCTAATATATGTCTTGAAAGCATTTTATTGTGATGGCTTTAAATTAAAGTACTTTCTCTTCTATCTGGTATTGGTGGAGCAGAGGTTGCATTGCATCGTCCTAGGATACATATTTCCGCAGATACAACACAAGTTAAATGTATCCCAGGTCGATGCAAAGCAACCTCTGCTCTAGAGATCACCAAAAAATAGAGAAAGAACTTTAATTTAATGCCATCAAGATAAAAGTCTTTAATCAAGACAGATAAAATTTGATTTTGATTGTCATCATTTACTTTGCCAAATTCTTCACACGTAACTCCTAAATCAATTTCCTACTCACAAGAATTTTATTATGTCTCAAATATAGGGAAACAGAAGGCTTCAAATAGTAAACTTGAACATGCAACTAAATCCATTGACTAACCAGAACAACAAAATTAAGAAACAGTTTGATCATCTGAGAGATGTTGTAGACTTGCAACTCACCAGCTAAGTTTTTGCGGGCAAGAATTTTTTTTGTTTTGGTTATGGTTGTGGTGTTTATAGGGAGACATTTACAAATTTATATCTATTTCCACTATTTAATGGTTTATGGGTTTGTAATGGTAATTTAATGTTCTTTCATATTTTTGTATATATTCTTTATAATAGCCTATTATGTTGATTTGTTCTATTATGCATAATGGCGTGGGTCAGACGGCTTTGTCGTCGATGCATGAAAGCATTGAATGAGTTCTACTTTTAAAAATTACATGAAACATTTTTAATTTATTTGATTCAGTGTTATTTGCAAAAAATGATTATCAATGATGTTTCCTTTCTCCAAGAATTGTCTATGACCTTTCTATCAGATAATATGTAACATCGAATGACTAAATCTTTTCATTACAAATGCTTATTTTATTTAATTATTATCTCAGCGTGAATTAAAATGTATATCTGTACGGAAGCAGAACATACAAGTTCAAGAGTCATGTGCAAGCAAATTTCCTAAAAGAAAGCAAGCAGGCATTATCTTGAATGACATGGAAACAAGCTCATCAGCTGCCTAGAAGAGAGCAATTGGAGAATGGCAGAGGAAAGTGTTTAAGGGTGATAAATAGATAGATAGTATGCAATACAAACAAACAATGTCTGGAGTGTCTGATGTGACATCTCTAATTTATGTCCGGAGGGTCTAAATGGTTTTGGAGTTCCTGGGAAACCTATTGGGCCACGCTTGGAGGAAATCAATGTGTTCATGCAAGGAGCACCTTTTTTCTATTATGAGAATGATACTTTTGCACCTAGGGATATTTGGAAGTCAATATTCAAAAATTTCTATAGTGTGGAACAAGAGTTGGCGGACTCGAAGTATAATTGTCAACTTTCAGAAGACCAAGAGGTTATGTACACAATCTCCCAATAGAAGAGCAATTTCAAGAATTACCTCTCCCCCCCATGACTATTCAGGAAGCACTTCCTCAAACAGAGGACTATTGCCCTCCATGGGATCAAAGAAAAAAATTAAAGCATAAACTCTAGACGATGTGGTGGTGTCCTCTGTGAAGAACTCTACACTATAATTGAAAATTCACGAGGGAAACTGCAAGATAGTGAAGAGAAATACAATCTTGAAAAGTGGGAAGAATGGATCTTGGTTTGGGTGGGGCCAAGTCAGGTGGCTCCTCTAGAGGTTGACGAGATAGAAATCATATTAGGATTTGAAAAAGATCACACTCGTGGAAATTTGTGTGTGAGTGATCGATTGTGGTGTTTGGGTAATGCATTCCAAATAGATACAGTTGCATTCCAAATAGATATAGTTGCATGCCATCAAGACTGTATCTATTTGGAATGCAACTGTATCTATTTGGAATGCATTACCCAAACACTGCAATCGATCACTCACACACAAAGTTCCACGAGTGTGATCTTTTTCAAATCCTAATATGATTTCTATCTCGTCAACCTCTAGAGGAGCCACCTGAGTTGGCCCCACCCAAACCAAGATCCATTCTTGTAGAGTTCTTCACGGAGGACACCACCACATCGTCTAGAGTCTATGCTTTAATTTTTTTCTTTGATCCCATGGAGGCCAATAGTCCTTTGTTTGAGGAAGTGCTTCCTGAATAGTCATTGGGGGGAGAGGTAATTCTTGTGGTCGCTCTTCTATTGGGAGATTGTGTACATAACCTCTTGGTCTTCTGAAAGCTAACAATTATACTTCGAGTCCGCCAACTCTTGTTCCACACTATAGAAATTTTTGGATATTGACTTCCAAATATCCCTAGGTGCAAAAGTATCATTCTCATAATAGAAAAAAGGTGCTCCTTGCACGAACACATTGATTTCCTCCAAGCGTGGCCCAATAGGTTTCACAGGAACTCCAAAACTAGTAAGACCCTCCGGACATAAATTAGAGACGTCACATCAGACACTCCAAGCATTGTTTGTTTGTATTGCATATTATCTATCTATTTATCACCCTTAAACACTTTCCTCTGCCATTCTCCAATTGCTCTCTTCTAGGTAGCAGATGAGCTTCTTTCCATGTCATTCAAGATAATGTTTGCTTGCTTTCTTTTAGGAAATTTGCATGCAAGAGACTCTTCAACTTGTATGTTCTGCTTCCGTACAAATATAAATTTTAATTCACACTGAGATAATACTTAAATTAAATAAGCAATTGTAAAGAAAAAATTTAGTCATTCAATGTTACATATTATCTGACGGAAAGGTCCTAGACAATTCTTGGAGAAAGGAAACATCATTGATAATCATTTTTTGCAAATAACACTGAATCAAATAAATTAAAAATGTTTCATGTAATTTTTAAAAATATACCTCGTTCAATGCTTTCATGCACCGACGGCAAAGCCGTTCGACCCACATCATCTCTCGTCGTCGGAATTCCGACGACCACTAATGAAACACCCGACAAGGATGCTTTGCATCCCATGGCTGTCGGAAGTTTATACTTTGGTGTCGGAATTCCGACGACAGCATGAGATGGCGACGGTATTCATTCACAGAATGAGCATGCATGGTGGCCGTCAGAAAGGTTGTGGTAATGTCAAAATTGCGACGACCACGAGGATAGTCAGAACTTTTGACACAAAGTTTTTGACGACCGTTTTTGTCGGTAGTGCGATGAAATGTGGTCGGAAATCCGACGATTGGCCATCAAAATCTTGACCCAAATGTACTAGTGAATATAAGGCCTCTCGGGCAAAAAGAAGAGAGCATGTTGAAAAACTGATGGAGCTAACTAAAAATAGTTCTTCTAATGAAGCGGACATGGAAGCCCTAATTCAAGAAGTTGAAAAACTGAATGAGTCCAATGCCAATCTAAGAAGGGAACTTGAAGGCCTAACTATCAAAATGTGTCAAGAGCTTGAGAAATGGAGGAAAGTTGAAGATCTGGTAAAAGACAAAGATCATGAGATCTCCAAGCTGAAGCAAGAGATCAATGCACTTACCGCTCGTCTTCAAAATGGAAAAAGAAGAATTGCAAGGTGAACTAAACACGGCTATCTCTGAGAATGCAATCTTGAAGGAATCCAATGCTGCCATTTCCAAAGAACTCACTAAGTCAAAGGAAATACTTGCCAAATTCAATAAGAGCTTTGTCAAGCTAGAACAGAAGCTTGAATCAGCTAAACCAGTAAAGAATACCAATGGACTTGGTTTCTCTGAATATGATGAAGGTGAGACCTCTGGAACAAAAAGTGAAGTATCAAAGAAACAACATGCATCAAAGGATAAAGGTAAGCAAAAGTTCAAACTTGTTTTCTTTAACTGTCTCAACGAAGGACACACTGCTAATGTATGTAGAAGTAAGGATTACAATAATTTTCCTTATTTTCTAAACGATAAGCCTAGATCCAATAGATTCAAGGGTAATTGTTATGCATGCAAAAAGTTTGGGCATAGAGCATTTGAATACAGGTCTGTCATGCACAATACCGAAAGCTATCCTCAAAGGAATCAAGGAGTTTTTCCTGAACCCTCTAGGAATCGGAACCCAAACCGGTTTAATACCTATAGTCATCAGTCAGGTAGTGGTGGCTATCAAGCGACAACTAGATGGAGATAAATCTGTGTGATTTGTCATGGTCATGGTCACACTGCTGCAACATGCAGAAGGAAGAATGGAAACGTGAATAATGGACCTTGGAGAGCACCTGGAATGGTTTGCTATCACTGCAACAAACCGAGTCGTATAGCAAGATTATGCAGAGCAAGAAAGAGTATATCGGATGATATACCAATCACTCCGGAAGGAAAAATTGATGTTAAAATTGTTCAAGCAGATATGAAGAAAACCTGGAAGAAGAAGCCAGAAGAAGTGATTCAAGAAGAACCGGTTTCTACACCCAGTGTGGAAGTCGTTGAACCGGCAAACTAAGCATCAGAAAAGCTTAGGGGGAGCAAACGGTGAAATATCTTGAACCCCCGGTTGACACTGGTAAAAGACCTTAACCAGTATGAGATACCTGTTAGATTGGCAGAAGACCAAAAACGGTATAAGACAAAATTAGGGTTTACGCCCTAATAGTGGAGAATTTATTATGGTAGGTGGAGAATCTGTTTAAAAGGAATTTTCAAATCATTTCTCACTATCATTTTTTGAGCAAAGAAGTTTTTAAGTGCAGAGTGAAGAAAAGTGATTTACATTGTGATTCAAAGAATTTATCAAAATCCTAAAGAAGAATCTGAAGCAAACATTTGTTGGAGAAGTGTAGAATGCAAAGCGGTATTTCAGCAACCGAAGGAGTGTGTAGTGAAGTTCAAATTGCGAAACCCTAAATTTTGATCTACGAAGGTATTTTTCAAAATTCTCTGTTTATCATGGCTTCTGCATCACATGCTAGCTCTACTGCACCTGTTGATTCTGTAGACTTCATTCAACGGAAGGCAAAATATAATGCCCTATCTCAAATACCCGCTGGTGTCATAGTGGAAGAAGGCATTTCAAATTTCATTGACTGCAAGATTGAAGACCTAGGATCTCTTCCTAGTTGAGTTTGTTCTGCGGAAAGGATAAGAAGATTAAACTGAAATTCAGCATTCTGGAAAAGAAGAAACTTCACAACGTAGCCTATTTTCTTGAAAAAATTTCGGATGATCACATTCAAATTATTCTGAGTAGAGTACACGGTGATAAGATGTACTTAGAGTGGATGCATGATATCACACCAAAAGCAATTCATGCCATCATCGGTATCTACAACGTTGATGAAGTGCCAGCCCTAAGAAAGATTAGCAAGACAAAAATGACTAAGCTCACTGGTTCTATGAGCGATTCACGGGGAATGACTGTCAATTCAATCAAGGACGATCTTGTCAAATATGCATGTATGGTGATAGGATACCGAATGTTCCATGCCAGTAGAATCAACTCTGTCTCTGCTGCAGCAGTAAATGTCGCCTACAGGATGATCAAGGAAGATGCATCATTTGATCTATGCACTGGTATGCAAAGACAACTTTTGTTGAACCTCAAGTCAATCAAATAGGACAATGCCCTAAAATTTAAGTTTGGACAACTATTGATTGGGTTGTTCTTCTACTTTCAAGGCTATTTTCCATGAGTAGGTGATATTCAGTGGTCTGCTAACCAACCGGTGACAAAGCAAATCAAGGAAAGCCTACAAGTAGTTGGAACCGGCTATCCGGAAGTGTTGAACAAATACTTTGATGAGTTCAGATGCAAAATGAACCAAAGGGTAAGAATATCTAGTGATATAGTCAAAAAGTATGAGGAAGACATCTTCTTCACCATCAAAGTTGATGAGTGCATAATGGAGGTGATTGAGCCTAGACAGGAAGAAGTGGAACCAATGGGATATGAGGTAATGAATGACATGTTAGATGGGTATGCCTCTACCCTAATCGCCTCACCCCTTGATCCAAAGGAAAAGAGAACCGGCACCTATTTGGAAAGGGCTACATCAGTTCAAGAACCCTCAATAAAGAAGGGAAAGGCATTACCTTCAGCATCAGCACCAGCTACCACAGCAAGTCCCAAAGTGACCAAGCGGTCACCAGAAAAGAGGAAACCAGAAGCAGCACCCGCCAAAGTCTTTGAGAGGAAGCGGAAGACAAAAAGTAATACACTAAACTTAGAGGACACTGTCTCTGAAGAACAGCCTAAGAAGACTAGGCAAGCGAGGAAAAAGACAAAGAGTGAACCGCAACATCTACACCAGTAAATATTGATATTTCCTCTTACAAACCTTTGACACATTGTCAAATAACAATTAAGAATATTAGAAGAAAAGTACTTGGTAATTTGAAAGAGTGCTTTGATGATTTTAATGATGATGAAAAGAAAGAAGTTGAACAGGAAGTTATCAATTATTTATGTATTAATGATCAGTGGCCATCAGAAATTAAATCTGAGACGCCTGATTCTTTGTATAATTCTTTAGACAATAAGTGGCGCATTTCCATAGAAAAGGAACAAGAAATAAGAGAGGAAGTATTTGCACAATACTTTCCTGATGTGCCTAAAATAGAACTGTATGAAGTGGTGGAGAAATATAAGGGCCTCTTCTTCGTGAGAAGAAGAAGACTCCTATTAATGGAAGGAAAAAATTTCGGAAGTGGTCAAAGATACCCACTCCCTTGCCCAATCTACTTTAAGACTGCATGAAGTGGTTGAAGCCAACAGGAAAGCAGAGAAAGAACCAAAAATCACTCAACCAAATGAAGTATACAATAGTGAAGGAGAACCGGTCACCAATCAAATGGAACTGATTGATGTTGATGCCTTAAATGGTGACAATGTTACTCTGGATGCACCCATAGAAATAGAAGGTTGGGAAAAATAGGAAGAAGACGAGAGAAAATAGACAGAGGAAGAAAAGGAGAAACAAGAAGAAGACAAGAGAAAATAGGCAGAGGAAGAAAAGAAGAAACGGGAAGAAGACAAGAGAAAACAGGCAGAGGAAGAGAAGAAGAAACAGGAGAAAGAAAAGACAAAACAGGCAGAACAGGAAAGGAAGAAAGAGGATGAGAAGAAAAAGAAAGAGGAAGAAAAGAGAAAAGAAGAGGAGAATAAGAAACAAGAGGATGAGAAGAAGAAGAAGGAAGCGCAAAAGAAAGAGGAGAAGAGAAAGGAAGAGGAGAAGAAAAAGGAAGAGGATAAGAGAAAGGAAGAGGAGAAGAAAAAGGATGAAGATGAAGAGAAGCGGAAAGAAGAGGAAAAAAAGAAGGCAGAAGAAGACAAGAAGAAAGCCAAAGAGAAAGAAGAAGCGGCACAGAGCACTCAAATGGAGACTCCAAAGGCAACCGGTAGTCAAGCCAAACCAGCTGACATTACCAGTCCTATTGACCTCCAGTCTGCAAACGAATCAGAGCTACTGCTGAGCATTAAGCTTGCTCAAGAACAATTGGATGCTCTAAGGAGGAAAAAGGAGGAAGATGTTATCCAAACTGTAGTGGAAACACTCACCAATTTGATACCCGGTACAAACCTCCCCAGTACCAATTCCTCACTTGCCCAATTAAAACTTCTATGTACATTTGTGGAAGACCAGGTCCAAAGCCTGGAAGAAGTTGCAGAAACAAATGCCAAAAAGGAGCATGAAAAGGCTTTGAACATTGCCTTGGTGAAGAAGTTGAATGAGCTTCGGTCAGAACTTCAGAAGGTAAAAAAGGACATCAAAGATGCAATGGATGAGGGAAATCTACTACTTAGCAAGATTTTTCAACCTCATTTATTCTGTGATGATGTGCTCACTCAGAAGGACAAACTGCAATCTGATATACAGTCATTTATTAGCACCCTCAAGATGCCATATGATTCCTTCTCCACTTATGGACAAACTGCTCACTAGTTTCAACTTCAGTCTGCAAGACTAGAAGTAGAGATAAGCAACTGGACACGTAATTTGCAGGAACTTCAACTGGTCCTACTGCCAAAACTACGAATTCTCCAGAAATGCTACCTCAATATAGATACCCTAACGGTTACCCAAGAGATGAGTACCATGGATGCCATGGAGGAGCAGGTTTATCAGATGCAAATGGAGAATGAGGTTGCTACCTCATTGCTTGAATCATGGTCTTTATCCATGAAGACATTTATGCAGGATTTTAAATCAGTTTTTGACAAGTTTCACTCTTTATTGTCATAAACTTTTTAAATCAGTTTTTAATGCTAATGGAACAGGGGTTTTCCAACTATACTTTGTCATTGTTGGCAAAGGGGGAGTAGAATTCTGTATTTAAAATTTTGATGCATGCTTTGCATACTTTCATGTTTATCTCAGTAAGGAAGTAGTATACATTGTATTTTCTACAAAAGGGATAGTGCATATGCTTAGGGGGAGTAATTTTGCTTATGGCATAATTTTGTTGTAAAACACTTAGATGTCAAAAATTTTCCTAAGTGTTGCCATCAATGCCAAAGTGGGAGATTGTTGGCATTTTGATGATTATGTTGTGATTGTCATTGATGGACGCACACTTGCTATGAGATCACTTTGAGAATGTATGAATTATGCTCAACCGGTAATTGTTCCAAACCAGTATCATGTTGTAGTCTTTAGAATACTGTTGTTATGCAGAAAGTGTTTACCGATCTCAAGTGGTATAAAGACCCAAGCAGCATAGAGAGATCAAGCGGTTTAAGGATCTCGAGCGGAGCGAAGCAAAGGAGCCCCAAGCGGCTATTATCTTTTTCCCAGTCTTCAAGTTTTGTCAACCAAAAATCTATTTGAACTGGTATTACTCTGAGTCACCAACTGGTAACCGAAAAGTTGGACAAATCGATAATACTTTGTGATGAGTTACCAACCGGTATATTTGTGTGATGAGTTACCATCCACCAACACTTTGACGATGATTTTGTGTCATGTTACCAAATGTGTCTAGATACAATGAACCTAGGAACTTGCAATGTAATCCTATTGGACCGACATGAAATCAGATTCCTTTTAAGGACATCATGTCTAGGGTTTTAGTATGTGTGTAGCTGATAGGGTTTGTGGTGGTTGATGAGCTCTTGAATGTGCGACCTTAACCGAGAAGATAAATTTTGTGAGTTGTAACAGAGTAAGGAGTTACTGAAGACTGAAGTAATGCTAAAATTCATTAAGCTATGAGCTACAATGGATCTAATCAAGAAGACTGTGCCATTTGCTAGATCATTCACTTGTTGATTACTCACATCTTTGACAAGTTAGAAACCCTTAACCAGGTAGGCCCAGAAAAGCCTTTGTAAATCCTCTAACAAGGTAGTTCACATCTATGGATCTGAAATCCTCTCACAAGGTAGTCTTTAATTGGACTTATCTCCTAACAGAGATTGAGATTCCTAACAGGATCTATTCTAGTAAAGAACATTGTATGACCTTAACCGGTCTGACCTTAACTGGTATGGTTACTAGTCTGCAGATAGTTACTTGTGAGTTTCATCTCACCGTGGTTTTTCCCATTTGGGTTTCCACATCAAAATCTCTTGTGTTATGGTGATTGTGCTTCTGTGGGTGAATGCATTATTTGCTATTTGGTTTGCATGTGTGTTAACCAGTTTGTTTGCTAAACTGTTTTACCGGTTTACTGCTAGACTATTAAAGTGTTTAAGTATAGTATTTTTGGGTATACTAATTCACCCCCCCCCCCTCTTAGTATTCATCAATTGCCACACTGCCCCAGAAATCATAATTTTTCTCAATTTATCTCTCGAGGGGGCATATCGACATCAATTTCATATCAGCCTCATATCAACACCAACTTCATATCGAGATCTCATATCATATCAATTCTTCATATCTGGGGCATCATATCAACAATTCTGGCAACAACATCATATCGAAAAAATCTTGACGATAAACTAAACGTTTTCTTTGAATCAACATGTGGTCACACGTTGACTCAAAGAGGGGAAAAATGTAGACACCTAGAACTGACACAACTTTTAATCATTTAATCATCATTAAATCACCTATTAATTAAATTAAGATTTAATTAATATCCCTATTCTTCTAATCACCTATTAATTAAATTAAGATTTAATTAATATACCCTTCTTCTATCTAAGTCATTTAATTAACCCCCCCCCCAGCCGCCCTCTAGCCATTTTAATTAAATTCACATTTAATTAAAAATATCAATTTATTCCCTTTCCCATTTTAATTAAAATCTCCTTTACATCTAAATTAAACCAAAATTTATTTGCAAATCACCCCCCACTTGCAAAATCCTACAAATGCATGTTGCATCCTCTTTTGGCTAAATTAAATCTTTTTAATTTACTAAAATTCCTATTTTCCTTCACCCACTTGCCAAATCCTACATTTCCCACTTGCCCTCCTAATTTCTTCTATAATCCGTCTAATCCTCCATTAATTAACCTAATTCTCCTCATCATGTCCAATCCCTAAATTTGGGGAGTCACTTCCCCAAATTTGGAGAAAATCTTCAAAATGTATTTAAGACCTCCTTTCAACAAGGTAACTTGTTGAATACCCCAAATTTGTAAGGCTCTTATGTCCCCTAGACCACTAGTGGTTTTCCTCTTGAAGAAAGTTAGCCTCCAAAGTCTTCAAAAGTCATTTAATTCCTCTTACAAGCCCACACCCCTAACCCATGATGGTTGTCCACTTGACCATCTTTTATCCTTGCACAAGAGTTTACCTCTTGAACAATAGCCTACTTCCTTGGATAAAAGCACTATCCAATGATGTCACCCCTTGAAGCCTTTCCTAATGCTCAATTAGTATCTAATGATTTCTTAGCATCTCTCAAGCCATCTCAAGATGAAATTTTTCAACTTGGGATTGGATTGAATCCCTCACATGGATTGATAACTTTCAATCCTAGCCCTTGTTGATATTGCTCAATCTCAACCATCCATTTCTCTATTTTCTCTATAAATAGAGCCCATTTCTTCAATCTAAGGATCCATCCACTACTATTGCATCCAATCTATAGTATAATTGTGTTGTGCAGGTTATCAAGGAGCTCAATCCCCATCACCAAGCATTTAGGCCATTTTAATTGCATTGTAGCTTAGTTTTTCTAATACATGTTAGAATATCTTGCTAGCTTAATTCATATCATTTTCATAGCATTCTCATATATCATCCTCATATTAGCCTAACTAGTTCACTTAATATTTCAATTTGGAACTAATTTCATATCTTCATCTTGCATCTTCATCCATCATCTCATCTTACCTAGGATCTTATTTGTATCCATTTTGATCCTAGAATCATCATTCATAACTCATTCTCTAGGTTGTCATCTTTAGGATCAAGTGCTCTTCCAATTGAGGGCCACCTTGAATCTTAGAGATCTTTAGAGATAGAGGAGCATGGGACGGGCTTAGCAATATTGAGATTTCTTGGACTAACAAGTAGATTAGTTTGCATTTTCAATGTCTTGATTTCACTAACGTAATGTCTCATGTGTGTGTTTGATATGTGTTTTCTTGCAGGTGCAGGCATCCCCCACATTTTAACCACACACCTTGCACCAATAGAGTGACAAGGATCATTAAAAGAGAACCTAACATAATAGGAAAAAACATCACAAGGGAAACACATTATGAATAGGCAAGAGAGGAGAGAGAATCTATGGCACGAATGGAGCTAATCAAGAAAATCATACGCCTCCCAATCTGTTAGATTCTGCGAGAACGAGAATCAAGTCAGGATCTGATGTCAGTCGTAGATCACATGCAACTCCCCAAGCAATGGATGATCGAAAATCAAAATAGCTAAATGAAGATCAATCTAATATGAGAGAAAAATAGAGACAAAGAAGAGAATTTCGAGAAGACTCTCACCAAGCTATCAGTGAACTAGTGAAGATGAGAGTATAATGCTTATTATATATAAAAATAATAGCATATACATCCAAGGGGTGCATTAACTCCTATTTCCCATAAAAAAGTGGGAGGTGTTACCTTCTTGATAAATCTCAAAACATGTGGCATAACCTCCTTACATGAAGATAGGAAAGGAGTTGAGAAAGGTGGCACATAAGGCCAAAAGTGGGTGACAATTCCAACTACCCAATAACTCACTTAAGAAATGACAAAATAGTGGTTATCAGAGGTGGCACAACAAGCCAAAAGAGGGTGTGTAACTCAACTACCCATGTGAGGTGGAGAGTTACACATGTAGTTGAAGTATTTCGCCACGTGTCCTCATATTAACCACTCCTAATAACCTAAGAAAGCTTAAATAATATGTGTAGGAAAAATAAATACCCCCTAACATAAGGAAAAATAAAAACCTACACTAACACCCCCCCTTAAGTGTAGCATAGGTGGGTGAAAAGATGGATCCCAACAAATGAAACCATGTTAGGTACCCATGTACATAGATATCCCCCCCAAAAGAAGAAGCCCCCACCATAAGACGAATAGCCCCCCCTAAATAGAGAGAGAAAGAAGGAAAGACTAAGGAGCCCCTCCTGAAGTAGACACCTGTCGCATCCCAAGCAAAGCTTGCAAATGAAGGAACTTGCTTTCGGTGAAGGGTTTGGTGAAGATGTCTACAGCCTACTCTAATTTAGAACAATACTTAAGATCAATGATATCTTCCTGAATCAGCTCTTGAGTGTAGTGCATATGTATCTCAATGTGTTTTGTCCACTGGTGATGAATTGGATTTCTTAAGATTTGAATAGCACTTTGATTATCACAAAAGATGATGGTAGTATTTCTGATTGGAATACCAAACTTAGTGAGAATATTATGAAGCCAAATAGCCTCAGTGGTGGCATTAACTACCCCTTGATACTTAGCCTTTGTCGATGAAAGAGCAATTGTAGACTGCTTCTTGCTCAACCAAAAAACTGGACCAGAACCAAGTGAGAAGCGATACCCTGAAGTAGACTTGTGATCCTGAGAATCACCTGCCCAATTTGAATCTTTATATCCCACCAAGTCGATATCCACGCCTGTTGCATACTGAATTCCATAATTGTGAATACCCTGAATGTAGTGGAGGATCTGCTTAGCTGTTTTCCAATGCAACTCAAGTGGCTTCTGCATGAATCTAGAGACCATGCCCACAACATATGAAATGTTGGGTCTCGTATGAATCAAGTAGATGAGACTCCCAACAAGTTTTCACTATAAAGTGCCATCAACCAAGGGTGAAGAGCACCTAGCCTCAAGTTTGACCCTTGACAAAAATGGAGTAGGTGTAGGCTTACAATTAGCCATGCAAAATCTGCAGAGCATATCAAGTGCATACTTAGGTTGTCCAAGGTAGATACCCGAATAAGACTGAGTGGTCTCAATCCCCAGGAAGTAAAGCAAAAGATCCAAGTCTGACATCAAAAATCTATCATGCAGAATAGTTTTCACTACCTTGATGGTGGATGAGTGACCCCTTGTGATCAACAAGTCATCAACATAGAGAACTAGAAATGTGAGTATCATGCAGCTTCAGAATGTATATGTTTGGATGAGAATGGCACCGAGTGAAACCAATCCTCAGAAGAAATGAGTCCATCTTGGCATACCAAGCTCGAGGAGCCTGTTTGAGGCCATCAAGAGACTTTCAAAGTCGACACACAAGTGAGGGATCCTGAACAAACCCCTATGGCTTCTCTATGTAGATTTCCTCCTAAAGGTCACCATAAAGAAATGCGCTCTTCACATCCATTTGATGAACTTACCAAAGATGGGTTGTAGCTATGACAAGGACAAGTCAGATGGAATTCATCTTAGCAACTGGAGCAAAAGTCTCAGAGTAATCAACCCTTAGAACTTGGGAAAAAACTTTTGCTACCAAGCGAGCCTTATACTTATCAACTGACCCATGTACTGCAAATTTTGTTCGATAGATCCACTTGCATCTAACAAGTTTCCTTCCCTTAGGAAGAGGAACTAAATCCCATGTGTGATTACTTTCCAAGGAATTGAACTATTCTTGCATTGCAGCATCCCACTCGGGAACACCTGAAGCTTCTCGAAAATATTGTGGATCAGAAGCTGAAGCAATGAAGAGATGTGGATCCTACTGAAATTGTGACCTTGTTCTTCTAGTATCTAATGGATCACCAAGCCAATCTCCTATTGACTCAAATATTTGTCGAGCCCAAAGAGGCACCGAGGCTGGAGAATTTGGGGGAGAATCACCAACCTCTAAATGATGACTATGAGAAGAATGTGAATCCTCATCATTATTGTTGCCATTTGAAGTGGAAGAAGTCTCCCATCAAGATTAGGAGGATTAAGATCCTCTAATGAACTATCATCATGATGCAATGTCTCCAATGTGATAGTGGATGGAGAAGTGGTATGAGAATAACTAGACAAACTCTCCTCAAAACGAACACTCCTCTCAATGAATAACTCATGAGTAGTGGGATGGAGAAGTCTATACCCTTTGACATCATTTGTACATACAACAAATATACAAGATTGGCTTTGTGCATCCATAGCCTTGCATTTCTCTATTGGAATGTGGGCCCATGAAAGAGAACCAAACACTCTAAAGTGCTTAGCTATGGGTTTTCAACCAGTCCAAGCTTAAAAAGGAGTTACCCCCTTCACAACTTTGTGAGGAACTCGGTTTTGGATGTAACACTCATAGTTGATGGACTCCCCAATATTGAGGTGTCAAAGACTTGGAGTGAATCATACAATTGGCCATCTCCTTCAAAGACTTTTTCTTGCGTTTTGCAACACCATTCTGTTGAGGATTGTATGGAACTGTGTGTTGCATGTTGATACCTTCTAAAGCACAAAATTGTTCAACCTGATTGTTAACATATTCACCCCCATTATCTATTCGCGAAATCTTGATGAACTTCCTAGATTGTTTCTCTACAAAATCTTTTAAATCTATTAAATTCTCAAAGACTTCAGACTTTTGTTTGAGAAAGTAAACCCATGTATATCTAGAAAAGTCATCAATAAATGTCAAGACATATCTAGCACTGTTGAAAGATGGTTGTGGAAATGTTCCTACCAAGTCACTGTGTACCAACTCCAATATCTATGTAGCTCTCCATGCTTTGCCTTTATCATACTTCTCCTTAGGATGCTTACCAAGAATACATCCCTGGCAAACTGCATCAAAAAATATAATAGAAAGAAACCCTGAAACCATGTCCTATTGACTAAGCTATTGCAAGTAATGGTAGTTCAAGTGACCAAACTGTTGATTCCACAAACAACTCACCTCATCTGCATGAGTGAGTAAAGTTGTCAAAGGAAAGTCAGGAACAAAGTGAGAAAACTGATATAATCTGGAACGATGATCTACTTTTCCCACAACAATAATAGACCCATTATGCATTTCACTGATTACCATTGTATCTGGTGTGAACTCAACTCTCTTGCCAAAATCAGTGTGAGTGATCTGATAAACAAATGGTGCAGTCATGGTTAAGAGGGACCTCAATGATATTTTTCTAGACCATGAAACAAGTGTAAACAAAACGAAAGCAAGACAAGATGATGGAGGCAATGCAAAATTGAATGAATTAGATCATGAAAATTGATTAAAAATAGCCGATAACATCCAGACTACAAGATTTGGCTCACTGGCCTACTACATACATGCATGATTATAGAATCGGTCAACTCCAGACCTCTAAATCTTAATATATATCTTCTATATTCTTTGGAATGAATTATGATGCTTAATCACATTGATATATATGCTCAAGAGAGATCCACGTCAGCCCAAGAGGGATCAAATGCCGAAGAACAAGATCAAACATGTAAAACCAATAGGTTGGCCTCTGGCAAAGAGAATCCTATGAAAAATCCAAAGGATGAAGTGCGGATCAGAGGGAAGGTCAGCCACATGCTAAGGAACATTGGAATCAACGAACTGAAGCTCTGCAAGCTACGGAAAGGATCTGCAAGATTCACCAATAGCAAATAGGTCTAAGCGGTTCCGATGTTCTAAGCCAGAAAACTCTCTCAAAATCCAAAAGTGATAACTTGCCAGAAAATTATCCAAATATCCCGCAGTTCAGGAATAAGGAAGATAGTCATGATTACAAGCAAAATCCAGCTCCACAAGATCTTGTGAGCAAATGCAAGAAAATGCAAAAAGAAATGTTGAAACTACAAAACATAAAACAAACTGAAAAGAAATATGTTTGGTTGATGCAAGATTGCCAAGAACCGGGGATGCTCCTACATCAACAGATAGGAGATTATTTGATAAAGATCGAACACAAAGGACATCTTGAAATGTTCCTTCGCCCACATCAACAGATGAATGCAGATTTAAGTTAAAAGTTGAATTGTGAAAATTTGATTAAGTGTCGATTCACCCCTCCCCTCTCAGCACCGGTTGGGACTAACAATTAATCATAGCCTTCACCAACCCACTGCAAAGCGTGGAAATTTCGCTCTTGATTACTTTTGGCTTAAACAACCTGAGCCTCTTAAGCCTCTAAATGACACCATTTTCTTATCCTATCAAAAATAGAAAAATGAGATGATCATGGCCTTGAGTACACCTAGAGACCCTACACCCATGAATATTCCTCCTCCTCATAATGGACCTAGAATTCTTCCTACTCCTTTTATTGCTCCTATATATGCTTCAGTCCCACCTCCTACATCCTACAAAGGAAAGTTCTTGGCATCAAGTATCTCTCAACCTATTGGGGTTTCTTCCATTCCTCCCCCTATAAGGGAAAAAAAGAAGCCTATGTCCATTGATCATAAACCTTTGCAAGTCTAGTCTAAAACTAAAAGGAATCATTGTGCAAGAGAAGGCTGGTGAAGATGTCATGTTGAGGCTCCTGAGATGGCTTCCTAAACCATTTCCTCCCCGAAGACACCAAATGTTGACTTGGTCCGATTTATCCAAACTTCACCTAGCCATAGGGAGGAAGTTCAATTCAAAGAATCTAAATTAAAATTGCTTAATAAAATGATGGTTCAACCTCTTTTTGTGTTAAAGATCCTATTTTTATTAATCTAGATGATGATATGGATGATGGTAATGTTTTTGATATTTAAAGAAAAAAACAGGGGTACAAACCCAAAAGACAACAACCCAAAGGGCGTAAAGATAATCAAAACTAGTAGCAGCATATTGATAGCACAATAATCACAAGCTATGAAGACCAAAACAATAGACAAAAAGAGACTAGCCATAGAGGCACTTCCATAGCACACAGGCATAGCTAACACACATCCCAAAACCCAGCTCAAGGATGGGGAGAAGCACCCAGGCCTTGACAAAGAGGGGTTTGGGGGAGGGGAAAAGACTTCCCCTTTTGCTTGCGACAAAATACGGTCCATTAAATACTATTACTATGATTCTAAAGAGAAGGTTAAAGTGGGGAGGACCCCATAGAGTTACAAACAGCATCCACGGTAGGCTGTTGCAACAGAACAGGAGCAAGTTATCGAGATGAAACAATACCAGAAGTAGGTTCAATAGAAGTAGAACAAGGCTGAAGAATAGGAGTAATATGAATGATGATAATGTTTTTCAAGCTAACGATGTTGATTTTAATGATATGTATGAGCTTTTTGAAATTAATCATGAGTTGCCTTCACATTTTTCAAAAGTATTAATTGTATCTCCTAGTGACAAACAAAGAGATTCATTCTTAGAACATGGACCTTGTTTGGAACTTGCAATAACTCCATTTGTTGTGCTAGAAGTGGCTCCTCTTGAATCTTTTCCCCCATCCCTAGATGATGCTAAGAAAGACTGGGAGGCAGATGATTTGCTTGACTAGCTTCATTCGTGTCGTAGATTCTCTTTAATGTGTTTGCTTGTTCGTGATGTGCTTCCCTCGTGATGTGTTGCTTGACATGATTTTGTGTTATGTTTGGTTCTCTTTAGATGACCCTTGTTACTCTGTTGGTACAAGGTAACAAAGAGGCTAAATTCATTGTGGCATTCTTCTATTTGTATCTCAATTCTTCTATATGTTGTATTTATGTTGTGTCGCACATGTGCTATTGTTCGTAAATGTGCCTTGTGTCGTCTACTTGGAGATTATCCAAAGCATTGAGATATTTTTTTGGTCTCTTCCATGTTGACTCAAAAAGATATTTGTTTGTTATCTCTTATGCTCTTCTTCCATTATTTTTTTAGTTCCACTACCTTTGAGGGATGAGGTCAATTCAATATAAATATTCTTGATATACATTATTTATCATAAGAGAATATCGACCCCAAAGTTAGTGGATTACTTACATGCTTCTTTTTCCTATATGTGTTGTGACCATTATCCTTTGATTTGTCCTTTCTTTGGGGAATCTCGTTGTGGTAACATTCTTTTCTTTTGGATGAATGCTACCTTAAATCAATTGCTCTCGATAAGGTGTATGCAATCACTTTAACATGGGGACATACACTCCGCTCAATGTTACACTGTATGCACACACCATGACATATTTTTTATTCTCAAGTTACTTTAAACCAATACTTCTACTTTGTAATTTGGTATTTTTCTTTTTCATGACTCATAGTAAGCAAATATTTCTAGGCCAGTATAGTCATGGGCTCTCTTTCCCTTTCATGTGTTGTCATGTTTATCTTGATATTAGAGTAGTAAGATCCTAAATTCCTTGGAGGCTTCGTATGTCTTGTCTCTCTAATATCTTGGTTTAAATTTTTCAATGTGACTTTGTACTTTACCATGAGTATGTTTAGTCTCATACTCTGGTGGGACAACTAAAGTGGGGAATAAATGTAGGATTGTAAATTGTATCTGCATACAATTTCATCCTCACCTTGGTACTTCATCTTTCGATGTCTGATGCCTATTTTGATTTTGCTCACACCACCTCAAAAACCTGCAATTTTATCATCTCCCCTACCTTCTCCCCAAATTTGAGTCCTGATTCTCAAGACCAAGGCTCCCAGGGCCCTAGTTCTCCTAATCAAGACTCAAATTTGGTCATCACAACCGTCACATCAAGTGAGAGAGAAACTAGATCCCGTGTCGGCCTACTCCAAAAATTCAAATAATTTTCAGGAAATCAAGTATAAAAGGAGGTCTACCCCTCTCATTTGAAACCTAATCTAACAAATATATGATCTAGAAAATTCAATTCAAGTGAGAAAGAAATCAAACATTCATCAAGCATTGGAGAAGAAGTGAAGTCAAGTTCAAGCATTCAAGATGGCATCCATGATCAACCTTTTATGAAGACATCCTAAAACCCTCACATGACGATTTAATCGAGCTTAATCAAGGTATACATTTCAATTACAATCATTTCATTTTAGATCTAGCCTTCCTTCAAAATGAAAGTAGCTTATTGCAATTTTCCATTTCAATTATCACCTCAATTTCAAGGTTAATTCCTAAATCAAGGTTTGACCCAAGGCAAACCCCTATCCACAACCCTTTCTTCTCTCTTTATGTGTACATGGAATTGTCTTAGGAGCTATAATCAAATATTCCAATAGAGTTGACGATGATGAATAGGTTTATCATTCAACGGAGCAAAAATCGAAGGATTAGGGAAAATATCTACTACTCGATCTTGAAAAATCAGCCCAAACTTTCAAGAGTAGGTTTTGAATCTCTTATTTTGCCCATATCCCTGTCTGTGGCTCTGTTCGATATCTGCAACATTTTGTTTTAGTCAATTTACTTCAAATTCTTAAACACTTTCCCTAGATTCAACTATAGAATTTCAATTGCATTTTCAACTCAAATAAAAGGGGAATAAGGCTTCAATCAGCATTCAACCCTCGTCCTAATAGAATTGAGGTTAGATCTATTGTGTTTATGCTCCTTTTAATGTGATGTACGGGATAGTTATGTCATTTCCTAGTTTACAAAGCATAACTTGTGAAATCCTATTTTTACATTCACTACATATTGTAAGCATTTTTATTGAAGTTAATGCAAGCTTGTCCTCTCTTCTTGGTGGAGTTTTTTTCTCGTGAGGTTTTCTCCACATAAATCTTGTGTTATGTGTGGATCTTATGTTGTTGATTTATGCCTTATTGCTACTATCTTATGCTAATGTCAATCATTATCTATTACTATTATAAGTTCACATAAGATAGGTTTAATAAACATGGTTAACAGGCTGATTTTTGGCATCATAAAGAAGAAAGATCTAATCATGGGTTTTCACAATTAAGGCAACTTAATTTTTAGATTTGCATATGAATTTAAAAAATTTATGTTGTTGTTATCCAAGGCTTGAATCTCATCCTTTGATTAGTTTATTGGATAGAGATTGATCTTGTTGGTATTAAACCTATTTATTTCCCAACACAATACCCCTTTCACACCAACACCCCCTTAAGTGCAATTTAAAGAGAGTGTACACAAAGGCAAACAATGAAAGATGCAAGATGGATCCCAGCTACTAGGCAATATTAGGTAATCATGTACAAATGCAATGCAATCTCTCACAAAGAGAGAAAAGGAAAAAACCCAATGGGACAAAACTCCTCCTCAAAAGCGAGATGAAAAGAAAATTCTCTCAATGATGAATGAGATGGAAAAGGAGAAAACCCAATGGGACAAAAATCCTCCTCAAAAGTGAGATGAAAATAAAATTCTCTCAATGATGAATGAGATGGAAAAAACTCCATGCGAGGAAAAATTCCCTCCAAAAGAGAGTAGAAGAAGAGAGATGATGTAGCCTCGCATCAATGTAGAGTCTCCTAAAATGATGGTAGATGACCAACATTGAATGTTGAAGATAATCCATTGTTGTTGAACAATGTTCCTCCCCTTAAGAAGAAACAAAACCAAGATCATATGCAAGATGTCTTCCTATTCATGAAAGGAAGAAGATAGAATATAGCTGAAATGTGATGTCTTTGAAGTATTCCCAAGTGTCTTCATGTTGATGTGGAAAGCTACCACACTCCAATTAGGTTTTCTAGGCCACATTGTTGAAGAGAATTTACCTAATCTCCTATAAATTTATTTAGAACATCATCCAAATACAGGGATACCTCCTCAAAAGACAAATAGACATCCTCCAAATGTTGTTCATAAGTATCCGCAATCATTTCAAATTGTGAGGAATGATCATGTAGAGAATGAAGAAGAGGGTTAATGATTTTCCCTTGCAACAACTGAAGAAGGGTCATCTCAATCAAATTAAAGATTAATGTGATCAATGTTGTCTCCCAAATCTCAAATGTAGGACTCCACAAAAAAACATGCAATGTTTGTCAAGTGATCATCCCATGAAACCATGTCTAGAAGACAATATGTGTCTCGTTGCATTGAATCACAAGGAGCCCATATTGTAGCAACACAAGTATCATCAAATACAACTGTAGATGAAGAATATGGAATATCATCACATCTCTCAAGAAACTTAGTAGGAAGAACTCCAAGTTTCAAATTATTATATTGAATGTCCTCAAATATGTACACACTAGATGTGATAGTGTGTACATCAATTGAATGAATAATAGGAGAAAATTGCGAGAAGGTATAGACTAGAGATTGGTGATCAACCTCGCCAAATATCTCTACTCTAGAAATCTTGAATGATCAAAAAAAATGGTGTGAACTCAACACTCTTTCCTACTCCACCATGTATGATCTAATGGATAGAACGGATATTGGTTAAAAATGAAGGCACACAAAGAATATCGTTGAATGTGAAGAGCATGCAAATACTCAAAGTGGGGATGAATCGGTATATCAACAAACCTTTACTTTTCAACACTTGATTAATCATGGTGTTCAATACTTCACAAATGCAAGATCTAGCAAGAGGAACACAAAATAACACATGATTTACATGGAAACCCTTGCGAGAGAAAATCACATTAGAATATTGCTTTTGTATTAGAAAGTTCTTATAAACTTTGTAGGCACCAACTCATTGGAGACACCAATCCCCACAACTAAGCACCAACTCAGCAAGAGACACCAATGTATTTGAGGAGGCACCAACCTCCAAAAAGAATAAAAAATATCCCCTTCTTACATCCGTTCTAAAATCCTTCACCAATTTTCTCAAAAATTTCTTCTTAAATATGCTTATATTCTTCAATAAAATCAACTCAAAAGTCTGCACTTATTCGCCCTTTATGTCTACAATAAATGACCTCCAATGTCTACTCATACTCTTTAAAAAAATTACTCAAATTGGTCTGAAACAAATTGCTACAAGTATGGGGTTGACATAATGTCTTATATAATCTATTCATGGTATCTAAAATAGTCTTCAAAAAGTTGTTTCACATAAACTCCTCAAATCTGCTCTTGCAGTCTACTTAAAGATGCCTTTAAATCGAATTAATTGGAATGCTTGTCTTTATATCCACCAAACACCTTTCCGCCAACGGTTGCAACTACTCAATTAGGCTGGCCGAGAAAAAAAAAAAAGTAATATATATTTTCTTAATTTTAAATTCACTTTGCCCAATGTGGCTAGCCCAAACAAGTAATTTATTAATTTTGTTTTGATTCCTTTGCTCAAGGAGGTCGTCCTTCTTAGGGACCCAAACATAAATAAATAAATTGCATTCCTTTAAAGAAGGGCATCGCTCGTGTGGGTAGGCCATTTTTTTCTTGCATTTTATTTAATGTTTTTTCTCTGTTGGCATGCTTAACATGGGTTGGCCCATGTAGACAAAATTCTACCCCAAATAAAAAAGAAATTGCAATGAAAAATGAGATCTTGAGCTTGAGATAGTGATGTCTGAAGTTTGTCTTCATAATTGAAAATGCAAATGAGGGGGTGGGCAAATTTTTGAAAAAGGTTGTTTTTCTAGTGCTCATGTCACCGTTCCTTGAGCTTAAATTTTATAACCTACAACAAATCTTGAATATGGGCCGAATATTCTTAAGAATATTCCTCCAAAGCCAATAACATAATTTTTATTGAGGCTCGAAATATTCCAACCATTGGTTGTTTGGGTTGTGGGGCCACCATTGCTAGCATGGCATCATAGGGGCTTCTCGAGCTAGGCAATATTACATCACGTGCATTCATATTGGGGAGTTTAATATCCCAAAAATAAGGGTGCAATATATTGCCTATCGGTGAAAATAAGGGGGGTTTTAATTTCGGCTATGAAAAAATACAATATTTGGTGAAAATAGGGGTGCTTTTAATTCAAGCTGTGTATTGGGAGGGGTGACAAAATAGGAGTTTAGGGCAATTTTTTTGAAAATAGGGGAATTCTTTAGTATGCCATGAATGCACGTGCTATAACTCAGGTTCATTAAGTGAAGCCATTGTGGATGGCATGTACATTGGGACCGCTCCAATGAATGATATACCACCCCGTGGTGAGCACTAGTAGAATCAAGTAATGTCATACCCTAGCATGTGCAAGCCAATAAATTTTTTAATTCACAATAATTAATATTTTTTTTTTAAACTATTTGTGAATCATGTCATGTTGCACCAGCATTGCATAGATGATGATGTCAACAATGTACCATCATAAGGATGTCATTAGTGGCATCGAGGGGGGGGGGAGCAAAATTTTCTAAAGGCCTAGGTCAATTACTTTGATTTGAATGATTTGATAGTCAATCTTAAGATTCTTGTGCATCCCAAGCATAATGGCAAGGTCAATTTTGGCCCAAAATGCTCAAATATGGTAGGTACGTCCCAAATGTGGCAACCACGTCCCACCTTCAAACCTTCATAGATTTAGCCTCTAGTGTTCGATTTGGATGAAACAATAGGCAAAAATTAATTTCTCAAACTTTCTAAATTTAATGGTGAATTCATATTTGTACCAACAAGCTCCAAGTTTGACCTACAATACAAAGCCACAAAAACAAAACCCCCAAAATGCACCAAGATTTGCAATCTACATCTCTTAAATAAGACTAACAAGAGGCAATCCCGCGAGCCTTGATACCATATTAAAGATGGTATAAAATGCTTTAGACATGCAAGATTGGCTAAAGATTATAGTCACCCAAGGTCTAGGCACTCCATGAAATCACAAGAGAGGTCAACAATAAAAGAATAATGTGATAATGTTATGAGATAATATGGTCTAGGCACTCTATCAAGGATGCAAATGATACAATGATATGAGATAATGTTACAAAGGGGACTCATCAATTATAAAGGTCATGGTGAACATAGTATGGCATAAGATGTGTCATAATCTTATGACTTGAGACACAAAGTGATAGCATATCATCCTCTTTAAGATGGAAAAGTGATAATGTGGTAACTATCCACTTTAAGTGGGAAGTTTCCTAAGTGTTCCCTAAGTAAACTTAAGTTACATGTGTCATAAGGACCTAGGTGTCAAACTTAATAGGTACAATACCCTTCACACAACAAGGAGATATAACCTTCACTAGCGAGGTCCTATCATGCAGGTTAGGTACCTGGAATCCCCTTTGCTATGAATTATTCTTTGAAATATATGTGGAACTAGATCAAGAACAAGGTTGAAGGGGGTTTGGGTTTGAAGGACCTGAAGTTGCATGGTGCTTCTTCGGCTATCAAGTGGGTTCTAAAATCCTTGAATGACAATGCACCTTGGAAAGTATTAGTGAGGAAAACCATTTATATGGCATCACCAAAATTGGAAAGATACTGCTATGATTCCTTGTTTTGCAAATTTTCTATCATTCCCTCTAGTTCTAATGTCTTCAAAAGCATTTGGAAAGCTTGGGGAATTGTTAAAAATTTGATTATTGATTGTGAGTTCTAGAATGATAACAATAAGATCTTCATCTCAAGATACGTATGGTGGAGTGTTTTTCACAAGGATAAGCCTCTTTCTCTGTGCAAGAGTGCTCATCAAAATTTTAGAGTAAAAAAGGCATTAAGGAATTTAACAATATTCATGGAAACAACCAACTGAGGTCTTGAATTTCACTAAGTACAAAGTTTGATCTCCCCTATTCTCACTAGAGAACTTAGTTAGTCCTTAGGGAAGCCTGCAAGATATTTCATTTTCATGTTTAGTTTGAATATGATGATCTCATTCTTAACAATTCCAAATGGTAGTTCCACACAGTGAACTCCAAGCTGATCTACAATACTCTTGTTAACTCTCAAAAAGAGACCAAGCACCTCAATGTGTGTTAGAACTTAAACCTCAATCCTAACCATTGGTCTAAAATCTATTAGCAGTTTTGTTCAAAAGTATTGGAACCTAAGAAAGCCTACTTCAAGTTGGTGTTGTTGAAGAAGTTGCTCCTTAATGTGTCCTTCAATCCCTATGAATATCTCTGTCTTGTTTGTAGGATTATTGATCATGTTTTCTTTGACTACATTTTTTATAATGAGATTTGGTTTCTCTTTTTATCTAGGTTGGGAAATTGTGGGGCTAATGGTAAACTTTCCCAAAATGAGATTTTATTTAGTTTTGTCATTGGTCTGAGTAAAGCTTGTAATTTGTTTTTGATTAAAAAAGCAGCGTTAAAGAGGGCGCTGGCCCTTTACAAAGTCAAAGGCTATCAAAATTAAAAAGACCAAGCAGGGGAGCAAGTCCCAAAAGAACAAAGTCGGACAGGCCAAACTGACCTGTCAAACCATCAACAACCCAACCCAAATCAAGAGGGGGGAGAAAAATCCGGAATTTGACCAGGGGGGCTTGGGAAAGGGAGTTAGATTTTCCTTTCCTCCTACGGAAAACAACCATCCATGCAACACTATCATTAGGAACTTTCAAAGAAGAATCAAGCGGGGAAGACCCTGCAGGGTCACTACCAGACTGCTGATGCAGAGCAGCAACAGGCTGTTGCAGCGAAGCAGCAGCAAGAGAACAAACGCTAGGAGCAGAGTGAAGGTGAGGAGCAGGAGCAACAGGTGTAGGAACCAAGGGGGAAGGATCCGCCACAACAGTAATATCAACCAGGCCTTCATCAGTAGTAAGGGGCACCTCATCATGAGATGAATCAACCGAAATAGAATCTGAAGCATTAATCGTCAAGTGGTCTTCCGTAGCATCTTTCCACCAAGTAGCAACACCTTTGCGATGAGAGAGAGAACACTCAGAAGCAAGGTGACCCGTTGAGAAGCACCTTCGACAGCGAAAAGGGAGGCCCTCATAATCTAGCGGTTGGGTCCAAGGCCTATCTCCAACCATAAGAACCACATCCCTAGGGAGGGCCAGAGATAAATCAACATCAATTAAAAGGCGAGCAAAGGTAGAATGGCCCATGGAGAACGTGGCATCATCAACCTTCAAGAAGCTGCCAATGGAGTTACCGATGGCCTCAAAACAAGAATGTTCCCAGAAATGGAGGGGGAGATTGGGGAGGCGGACCCAAACCGGACGAACAGAGAGGGATTTCGTAAGGGGGTTGAAGGAAGGAGTCCAGGGCTTGATAGAGAGGGAGTGATCCCCCCAAGTCCAAAGTTTTCCCAAAATCAAATCATGCTCATGAGTAGAGGTAACAGAGGCAACAAAAAACCCCTTAGCACAAGGGAAACGCTCAATGCCATAAGAAACAAGGGGCTTCCAAGAATCACTCACCCAGCGATGAAGGTTCGAGAGGGAAGGCCAAAACTTAGTAAATCTGTAGACCAGAGCGTTGCGTTGATAGAAGTCAACATTCTCCATAACCTCTCGACCACAAACCACAACAGGAGAGGTCTTGGCACAAGGGAGAGGACGAACTCCCTTAGAAGGTTGGGCAGTAGATTTAGTCACACAGGCAAAGCTACGCTTTCTAGCAAAGGGCCTGGGCAGAGCATCTTCACCCTGAGCATCACCCGCAACAGCAGCAAGGGCCTCCAAATCCAAAACTGGGTCAACACCAATCATGGGGGACCTAGCCCGAAACCCCGCGCAGAGGGCGTGGGTGAAGGCAGAAGGGAGCCTCCATCAGCAACCACGGGAAGAGGGCGACCAGCACCCTATAGACCACCAACGACAAAGGCAGAGGGACAAGACGAGGCATCCACATCACCCACCAGGGAGGCGGGGCCGCCAGCAGGGGATGCCGAGAGAGAGTCCAGCAAGGGCCACAAAGATCCGCCACCAGGTACGTCCGCAGTAGCACTGCCCAGCACAGGGTCCAGCGCTGCAAAGGAGACGTTGCGAGGGTTTTTCAAAATTACCTGGGCGGGAGACGTTGCGGGAGACATCGTCTATGTTGCATCCAATTATTAACTCAAATGTTAACAATAAGCTTGTAATTTATTTTGGCTTCTTTTAACTACTAAATTTTAATGATTTTTCTAGAAAACTAGAAAAGAGGATCGGTTCCAAGGCAAGAGGAGATTGCTTACTGAGTCTTCTAGCAGACTCATTTTTTTTCCACTCTATTATTGTCTAGGTCGTTATTACCATGGAAATCTCCAAAAAAAAAGCTTCAAGAACTTTTGGACACAAGTCAAACCACTTTCAACAAATAAGTACCAGACATTAGCCTCTTCCTAGAGGAAATAATGAGGAATTCTTTAGGAACTACCTGGAGTTTCAAAAAGATACAACAAAAATTATTCCCATAAGATGCTACTTGAAGACTACTTGGGTTTCAAAGAGAAGCAAAATTTATAAGATGAAGATATTGTGTTACAGATAGTAAGATCTAATGAAGATGTCTCAAAGATCGATCCTCTAATTTGCTAGAATAATATTGATGTTTAGAGTGAAACCTATAGCTTTTAAGTTCTCTGTATACTTCATTCATGTTCTATACTTCATTCATGTTCTATATTCATGGCAAGATCCTTTAATGAATATAATGACAATGAACTAGTGACTATAATTAGGACTTTTAATTTGGTAATCTACTATCAATTCAAAAGAATATGAATCAATCAAGCACAAATAAGGGAAAAATCAAAACTTGATCAAAACAAAAATATAAATTATAATAATTAAACATGTAAAGGTAATACATGAATTTATTTACTAATAGGTTTAATGAATATAACAAGGAATGTGGTCTAATTAACATAATTCAATTGTGAAAAAAATAATGATAGAATTTAGAAACCTAAAATTCAAGAAGAGGGAAAGCGCTTAGTTGATTTCTATGTCAATAGGTAGTTTTCAATTATTTTGATAATGAAATTGTTTGAACATGGATACATTAGAAGAAAAACAAAAAAATATAAATTGAATCATTTTCAATATTTTGGTGAAGTCAATTCACATTTGGATTTGACCTTTGACTTTTAGAAATAACCTTCAATTGTACATCTAACCCTAATGCATTCAAACCTTCTATACTCCAAAATAGAGACTTGCCTATTACCTATGCCTACAATTTTGATAAACACCATTTGGAGCTTGCTATTTAAGAATCTTTGCCTTGGACAAACCCCGCAATCAATATAATGATTTTAAAAAGAGTTGGAAGACAACAAAAAGTAATTTAAATGACACTATTTGGCTAGGATAATGCTAGGTGATAAACACTTGGGAGTTGGTATAAATGGAACGCAATACGACATATATTAAAATGACCTAGTCAAAAAGATAGAATTTCAACATGTGTTTATGCAAGAACTAATGTGGAAGGTTGAATAGTGACTAATGATTGATTGTTTGTGATAGATATAGTGGGTTTATCCTAGTTGATGGGCAAATCTAGATGCTTCCTTATGAAATAGCCTAAGAGGTTATGTCTTTGTATAAATGTCTAGGGCACTCAATTTGAATGTTTTTGTCATGAGAAATAATTAACAACTAAATGGATGGTGATTAGCTAGAGCTAGTTATAAATTTTGAATTTGAAACAAGTGAGTCAAATCTAAAACTATGAAATTAACCTAGGTCTACACTAGCATTTTTTCCCCAAGAGAGGAATGTGCCACCCAATGTCAAGAAATTATATGAACACTAAAAATAATCTGAATCTAGGGTCAATGGAAACATCGAAATTAGTTTAAATCATATGCTAAGGCCAAGTATTTAGGGCATACTTACAAAGTGGAATACAACAAAGGATAAATGTGTAAGGTATGCACTTTCCACCCCTACAAAAGAATTGTAAACTAATCTTATCAACAGACAAGATTAGAAAAGGAGCCCTATGTTGGAAGGTCATAAATATAGTGTCGCCTCCAAAATCATACAATAAGTAGCATCAACATTCTTGTGCCAATGACATGTTATGGTTGCAGACTCTCGACTAAATGACAATAACCTATTTCAATCATAATTAGTTTCTTCTTATATGTTAGTCAATCCTCTTATGTAGTATACAAGATCTTTTATATTCACAATAGTAAGATAATGGATACTAAAATTTGCAAGTTGTTAGATATGAATTTAGACAAACAAGTTTTGTGAAGCTAGGCTTTTTACAAGTGCACTCTAGTTTGTCACTTATGGTTCTGCCTCATTTGTTTCAAGATATTTTTTGCTTGTGGTTCTTCTCAATGTCTGCTAATATGATAACTTTTATTAGCCTAATATTTCTCTCCAAGTGATGGTTCGTTAGGCTTTGAGCATACGACATTTTGCGCTCATTACTACCCTTATATGTCTTGTGACACTCTACAAGGCTACAAATTTGTTTTTTGTGTAAAAGCATACCCAAGTTAATGTGAAGTGAGTACTTCACCAAATTCCCATTTGATCTTTTGGTATGGATTCATACATGTACAAAGGCTAAACTTCTACAGTGATTGTATTTAGATATTTATTTTACTTTCATGCTTTGGCTTCTAGACTTCTTTGTAAATAGCTGGTTGGCACGCACCCTCCTACATCCGGGACATGTTATTCTCTGAAATGTAATGTGGGGTTTGCACCATGGAACTCTCTTGGAACCTTACACTCATGTTACACAAAAATGTTCAATAAAAAGTTCTCTTTTAACTACTGGATGACAACAAAAATTCAAGACTGAAACCAGTGACTAGTCCGTGTATGGTTGCAAACCGAATCTGATAATTATATTTTAACTTGTAGGTCCAACGTTCAACTCTCGTCGGCTGGGTTTACCCAGCGACTGGGTTGTTTGAGCCTGCTCAATCATCCATCGAGTTATTCTCGTCTCAGCTTGCCCTCTCTATACCCCAAAACTCGGAAAAAAGTAAGACCAAGGCAAGGTGTGGTTGGGTCGTTGGACTGAGTCACTGAGTTATCTCATGATATCAAAAACAAAAAAATTATAATAGCATCAAATATTTTGCAAGCATCAATTTGTAAACATTAATAATCATAAATTTCATTTTTATCGAATTGGATGACTGATGAACATTATTAGCACGGCTATTGTTGCCCAAGGACATTTTCTTGTGCTACACAATAAAGCCGAAAACATTGATATAGTTTTAAGATGCCCTAGGTATGACAAGGATGCAAGACTCTTCACTATGCATTGGCTACTTGGCTCTAAACCTTCAGAATATTACATCTTCACTATCAGTGTAGGATATAAGAACAACTTGACCTAGGAGAATGTGCATGAAATTTGACCTGCCACCTGATCGATCCACAACTAAAACATTAAAATTGGAAATTCCTTTCTCTTCATATAAAACTGGATTGATTGGGATCAGGAAAAGATAATGGACTTCCCATAACCCAGATTTATGGCTCAAATTAGTAGGAAAGCCATTTCTGAACATGATTTATTCAGTTGCCAACATTGTTTCTGTGTCCAGGACGGGTATGTAGCGACATGGATACATCTTTTCGGGCATGGGAAAAACTTGCCCAAATTATGGGTACAGCAGGGGACATTTATCAAAAAACAAACTAAAAACAGCTGAATTTTAAAAAAGTAAATACTGTGCTGAATATGCAATGACAATCCTTCCAGTTCTAGATTTTTGGGGATATTTAGCATACTTTTCCTTTCAAAGTTATTTTTTCATTTTTATGTACTAAATGTCCACGAGTACCAGGCACTTCAGGGACATCACCTGGATCCCCAGGGATGTGTCCCCATGGAACACTGGTTGCCAATTCATCAAAAAAATTGCATTGTTTTAGAGTAATGTAAAAGCAAGAACTAGATCAGAAAAATTAGAATGGTGACATGAAGTTTCTTGACACTGTAGAAAGTTTACAATTTCCTTCTAGTTGAGGGTAGGGATTTTCTATGTATAAGCAAATGAACCACCAACGAAACTGTTTACGCTAGTTCATATTTTAGTTATTGGGTTCCAGCAATGGGAAGGCAAAGGATAGAACTAAAACTGAATTAAGTTACTATCATAAAGTACACACTGAATTTATCAAAGCTAATTTGTGCCACTAGAAGGGCTTGCACACTGCAGCAGGAATTTAGACTTGTCCTTTCCATGATACTTAAATTAGGGATGATAGTGGATAACTGACAACATTCCCTTTATATTGTTACAAGTATATGCATTTCGATCAGGATTACCTTAAGAGTCTCATTCAAATAGGACAGCTCCACACACTGGAAATATCAATAATGGTAGCAAGATGACTTCTACCACCCTTCCCCCACAACAAAGAAACAATCAACATAGAGTGTGTTTAAATCTAACCCCCTTCAGATGAAGAAGAAATTCAAACAAGAATAGGATTCTAAAGAACAGCCCTGATTATCTCAATCGAATTGCATTTTCTTTCCTCGAACACAAACAGGTGTAGGGGGCACTTGATTTAGAGAAACGAAAGGATCCTTACAATCTTCCAGTGGGATTAGTTTCTTTTCTGCAGTACAGGTGGGCTTTGGTTGGCTCAAACAGATCACCCGTAATCAGTGTCAAGAAAGTTCAGGCCTAGATCTCAGTTGTGGTTTCTGGCCATAACATAGTTGCAAAGGCTCCAGTCACCTGTGTGCCTAGCCTAGATCCTAGGTATCTATTATTTTGGGTTAACACATAGCGCCCATCCTTTTGTTTATAGAAAGTCTTATTTTAGAATCTATATCAAGAGAAAACCTAACCTTCTTACAAACAAAAGAATTAACGGACTCTGTCATGACAAGACTTGGATTCCAATTCATTCCCACGTAAACAGTAACTTATGAATCATTGATGAAGCTAGCTTTATTTTGTTGAAACACGTTGATAATTATATGTATAACTTATTTTGGAGAATGAATAAATGTTATTTTGCTTCTTGTCCCTGACCCTGTCTACAAGAAAAGAAGTTGGGACTATGGTAAACCCAAAACAAAATATTAAAACTATTCTTTAGGTTCAAAATCACCCCCAAGAAAATAGGCATTAACCATTCTTTCAATTTTTGGTTCAAACGCACATCTTGATTGGCCCAAGTAATTTGCTGTATTGCCGTCAGAAATCGGCACAGTAGCCAATTGCTCTATATTCTAATAGAAAAATTACAGTCATAGAGTGATCAAAAGAAATGAATAAGTATTTCCATTAATTAAATATTTTACTTCTTGTCGGTACATCAATAAAAGAATATAATCAATAATCGTCATATTACTAGTTATTGTACCTCAAATCTCTGACAACAATGGTAAAAAGAAAAAAAACATTATGTTGAGAAATCGTTCTTACAGTATGCCAAGTGAGCAAACACTCATAGAATGTTAAGAGAACATTATGTTCTTTCTGTTTTACCGAATAGATGATCCTATCCCTCCAAACCTCTTGAACATAACCCCAATCCCTAAACAAACTACATATGGTAGTAAACAATAGATCATAGCTTTCCAACACTATTAAGTGGTTGAAATAACTTTTTCAATGCTGATCGTAGAGATTAACAACCAAATCTGGTAGGGTCAATTAGATGAGCTTCCAAAAATTTCACTCCAGCCCATATAAATTGACTATACCCTTCAATGTTTCATCAAGAAATAAATGAATAGCTGCATTTTGAACCACAACTTCTCAGAAATGAAGTGTAGTTACAAACACTAATTTGATATTTACCTGCAACTTACAGACTCATGCCTGCACATTCCAAGAAACCCAACCCTCAAAAGGCTAGCACATAAAAGCATTTAGAAAGCAGAATTAATCAAAGAACCATACTCCAAATCTGCATAGCCTCTTTGCCCATGGCCACCCAGCTACAAATTACACAGTACAAATCAGATCATCTCCTGTGCTGTGGATCTATGGAAAGAAGCTGAAAACTCCTTAGAGAATTTTCTTGTTGGCTTCTAGTTGATGGATTTCTAGACATTGTAGATCTTCTGGTGTCAGCAGTTGCCCCTGTGGAGCGAATATTTGGAGAGAGATAATTAGCTAATGAGCGAGAATGTTCACCAGTCTCTGCTGCAGTATTTGGCCTGCTTGAAAGAGCTGATCTCCTTGAACTTCCAGCTCGCGTAAAGGAGGAATGTCCCATGTCAGTTTCTATCCCCTACAAACACATGGACTTCCACGTCATTTTAAAGAACATGATTTCCTGTAATTAACATAAAAGAGTAACAAAATAACAAATGCTTCATTAAATCATCATATAAGCAAAGGTACAACAAGAGGTTAACTGTGATAATGGTTTTGGAGAAGAATTGTGAGAGAAGTACTTAACAAATGCAAAAGTACCACCAAGGGTCAAGGAAAAAATAGCAGTGGAGCAATTCATAATTAACAATATTTAAGGAAAAAGTTCTCCTAATACCTACAGATGACCACAGAGCAATCAGCGGATGTAGAATTGTAAATAGATTTTGGTATTATAACAGAATATGGATGAGCGGAAGTTTGTAATTATTTCTTACCTTTGTTTCAAGATTTGATACTTCCAGAACATGTTACCACATCACAATCACATAGGACTCCATTATAAAAATCTGAAATCAGTTGGTCAATGTTATCTGAATCTTACAGTATGTAGATAAGGGTTAATTTTCTCACCTGCTGAAGAAGCCTTATTCACATATAGGACCCAAATATAATAATAGGATTTAAGATGCATGAAGCTATTCACTTTGTGCTTTATTCTTATACATGAATGATATAGGGTTGAATGAATGAATGAAGATTTTGAATGACGTCCACGAGACCAGGCAGTCTATGGGACCCAAAAAAACTGAGAACAACAAAATGATTGCCAAAGAACAAACCGACCAACCCAGGAGCAGACCTAGAGTGACCACTGATCCTTGCTGATCAAGTTTCTTCTGCTTTGAATTTTGACCAAGTAATGAGTGAAGCTATGCATCTTCTCTGCTGCCCTTACCTATGATAATTCTGCTAATAGACATGAAATAATCCTTATAACAAAACAGACTAAAGAACAGCTTTGTTCTTACCTGTCGTATTTTTAGCCTATTTCTTTACGGTTAAAATATAATAACAATAATTCTTCACTTGTCAGTATTATTTATGATTTCTTGGATAGTCTTTGTATCATTTGCCACTGATGTATGGTTGTATGCTCCACAGATGAAAAAATCACCTGAAACTCGCATATCAAAATGATTTGCAAGGTAGTATAACTCAGTGAAAAATTATTAGCATGTTTTTGGTGAAAACTCACCAATAAATTACGAAATGCAGAGAAAAACTCAGCCACATTACAATACGTATGTCTACCAAAAAGACAAAGATCATTTTTCAAATTTGTTTTTCCAAGCATTTGAGCTGTTTCTCTTTCAAGCATTTGAGCACACACCACAAAGGTTCCTGTGGTCTCAAGGACCTTAATTTGAGTTTGGTGGTGGGGTATCTGCCCCTCGACTCCAACCTTTATCGCAACAGGGGTGCTGCTCCTGGAACCCATGAGGGTGGAATATCTGCCCCTCGCTCCAACCTTTATTGCAACAGGGGTGCTGCTCCTGCAATCCATGAGGGGCTCTACCCCACGCCTCCACAAGAGGCACCACCCCTTAACTCCACTTAGGGCTGCCACCCACAAAACCCCCACCCTGGTTTTAAAAAGAAAAAAAATAAAATTGTTTTGGGCCCATGTTTTCTATGGATGAAATATGTAAAATATTAATATGGCCATGTAATTTATAACCATATGACACTGTGATGTGAATTGAACTCGTTGTTTTTTAATCTTTGAATGAAGGAAAAACTACTTATGACCCTTTTGAATAAAATTTTATGCAAGTTTTTTGAGGTTGTTTTATGGAATTGTGTTTTTTTTGTTTTAAGGTTGTTTTATAAATTTATATGTCTTTTGATGTTCAGAAAATTTGCTGAGTTATTGCCTACATTTTGCCCAATTTTCTATAACTAGTCTTTCAACTATGGTATGCTCTGTAATGTTGTAATTGTATACCCTTAATGCTATATATGGTGACATTTAATATTGGTATCAGAGTATTCAAACAGAGCTCAATAAGGTTAATGCATCGATCTTCAGATTTAATGCTATTTTTCCTTTCAAATCATTTTTTTTTTTCAATTCATATCACTATACTGACTAGGAGGATTAACTGGAACTTGAAAACAAAATGCATTGTTCATCTAGATGCATTGTCTACCATGGACAATTGTGTGGATTATTTGTGGAAAATGGTGTATAAGGGTATAAGGTAAAACATTGACCATGTGACCAATGTATTTGCATTGAGATTAGGATGATTGTAACTTTTTTGTTTCCTAAAGTAAAAAGACTCCTTTTCTCTACATACTGGGTTCAATAAAGCATTTAGCAATAAACCCCACAGTTTACAAAAGGAACAAAAGAATGCAAGAGAAGAGATTTGCTGTGCTGGATAAATTTGGAAACAATAGTCTTCTGCTCTGCAGTTCCAACCAAAGTAGGTTCAGCATGCCATTCTCATGAAAATACATTGAAACTTTCAAGAGAGCTGAAATAACAGAAAAAGAAATTGGCAATCCATGCACTCAAAATCACTCTTTAACCTCTTCTAGACAAACTAATAGAAAATCTCCACTCGATGAACCTCTCTTTTCCCTTTCATTCCAAACTTTCAACAAGCTGTATTATTATTTACAGTACTTTTCTGAACGCCAGTCATGAGCAGGCATCTTTTGATGGGAATTGTACTAATATCAAATTTAACAGCTGTCCAATTTACATGCATAATTGAATATAGTTACTTTAAATCTCTTGGTCTTAATCTGAATGGCACTGACATCGCCAGTAATAATAATTAGGTTGCTTTATTACTAATTACCATTGATACATGTGTGTTTCCAGATTCCTGTAAAACTAAATAAAAAATGTTTTTTAATTAATCCTTGAAGTTTCTTTGACAAATTCAACTAAAACTCTGCAAAATCACCATAGCATTAACTTCAATAAACCTTCTTAAACAACTCTCTGCACTTGTTTATTAACAATTTAATTGTTTTGAAAGTTTCAGGCTTCCACAGTGTGAGTGGTTTTTCTGTTGTGCTTCTGGGATAATTGTGTAATGGTTTTTAATCGTATAAATCATACTAATGTCCTCTGTCATATTATTAAAATATAAAAATCTAAATGAGAACTTTGTTTTATGGAATAAGGTTCACCTACAACAGTTCTCTTTTCCATTCAGTACTGTTTTTCATCACTGCCCTATCTCCTAGCTTGTATAATTGTACTCTAAGTCACAGGATACGGCGATTTTCATGGATGAGGTTCGAATTTAATCAAATTTCAAACTTCTATAAAAAAAATCGAATTTAATCGAATTTCAAACTTCTATAAAAAAAATCGAATTTAATCGAATTTCCTCTATAAAGCACTGCTATCCGCCTCTAAACACAACTCAGCTGGTAGTGGGTATTCTCTGTATATGTTTTGTATCTATTGGGTCATGGGTGTCTGCAACTGCTGGGTCGCCCTTGGATTTTCTCCAACAAGGGTCGCTATTCTGATAATTTATTAGAAGTATACATATATTTAAAAATAAACAAAATTATAGAAGGTGAATTTTATCCGATTTTTTTTTCGAATTTTTCCCTTGTCGAATTTCATCCGAATTTCATGGCTGTCGAATTCGAATTCGAATTCGAACCTTGTGACTTAGATTGTACTTATTTGAGCTTTAGGTGGTTATAAATTTATAATAGCCACAGCCACTAAAATTTTAAAATGAACGATTTCCTTTTAAGTCATGTGAATTAATATACTCAATTTCTTGTTAAATTCCTAAAACTAGCTTCATTTCATATAACAAGAGTGACCTCTTTTGGTTATCTTAACCCATGGAGAAATTCCAGTGCTTCTAACACGCAAGGAAAATGAGTAATATTTAGTTGGTGTTTGCTTGTCCCCACGTGGAACTGGAAGATCTGACAGCTGAAGCATTTGGTTCCAATCATCACCACATCAGCTGGACTACTGTGCTCTAGGACCCAACCATCATGCATGTAGAATCTCCAGCAGAAATACCTCAAAAATTTGGCTGTAGACTGGAACCTTTGTGGTTGATAAATATATTAAAAAACAAATTAGCTCAGATGCTATGTGTCTATCTCCCAAACTCTTCAATTGTAGCACCCAATCTTGTACAACTTCAGAACCTTGGCAGTTTCTACTACTCATTTTTATTTTTTACCAGAAGCACATATAGTCTACAAAAGAATAAAAATTGCATCTGCCTTAACTCAGTGTGTGTACATTTAATGGCATGCCAATGAACTAAAGCAGAGTATTAGACATAAAATTCATATTGTTATGACATTTTAACAATTTTAGAACTGCAATAAGCCTCATAACAGGGCTGGGGTTTTAGTAGAGGGAAGCATCATTATGCACTTTTGGTAGATTAATCACTCTATCAGCTTGTACTAGTATATTATGAACTTGCTCTGTTAATTAAAACCAGCAAAAAAGAAACCATATATGCAGCCAGTGAAAGGTCCATGTAAAGAAACAAAAAGACCAAATCAAAACACCATACTTCCTGCAGTTTCAGTGAAAACTTCGTTCTTTGGACATTTACAGCTTGGGTTAGTATCTAGAAACTAGAAAAAACAGACTGTCAAAATCTGGCTGTGAGCATAAGATTACAAGACCTGCCTCTTCTTTAACACAAAACTGTTAAAATGGATCACTGAAGAGACCACTTCACATTTGTGTTCAAGTGCAGTGATAACAGAAGCTGCAAATATTAAATTGTTCTATACCATCAGTAAGTGCAATCAATCCCCTAGAGCAAAGAGGAAAATGTGAGGTGTGGAGAAAATATTCCCGAGTGGGATGTATGTACTACAAGTGTGTTATTAAAGCTTCAGTCAAAAGACTGTTCCACCATTTCCTGAAGGCTGAAATATTGTATGGCAAGCATCATGTTATCACTCGTAAGGACGTCTCTAGGAGTCTTATAATGAATAATTGAGGCAGAATATATTTGACTTTGAAACCAAGTCACTATTCATCTACTGAGATTCATTTCATTGCAGAAAAGGATTTTAGTTCGAATGAATTTTGGAAGATACAAAACGTCTCCACAGTTTTCCTCCAAAATCATTCAAACTCATAAACATGAACTGTGGAAATATCATGTCTATTATCAGCAGAGGATTTGCCAATCCAAAAGTAGATAATTTCCTCGTAAACAACTTATTCTGCGATAAAACTTTTAAAAGATTCCAGAACATGATGAAAATTAATGAACCAGAAAGTTATGAAGACAATCCACGTTAAACCATTAACATAAATGCTGTTAAAGTTATCCTGATGCCACATTATTAATACCCAGAATGTAGCAGGTTACTTCAGAAAAGCAAATGAATTCAAAGTCTTACCATTCTATTAGATGTTGAAGGACCATCCTGTCCAGAACTTTTGTATTTAGATTGATTGCCAGACCGACTTAAAAGTGTAGCATTAGCTCCATTAACCTTTCGATTGTGTCCTTCCAATGCCCGAGAATTTGTTACATGATTTTCTTGGGCAGCTGCATGCAAAGAAAATTTTGATAAGCATTAAAACAAAGTTGATCTGTGAGAGGAAGGTGAAAATATATATATTTTACAAATGGTAGACAAAATCATACCACTGTACATGAATGACCAATGTAAGTCAATGGAACTCAAAATACAGCAATCTAGGGCACTAAACTGGTAAAAAGTAAACCCTAAAATAGCATAAACATAACAAGAAGGGTTAAAACAAAACAAGTAAACAAGTACAAACGCAAATAGACAAGCCAGGGGAAGTGCACTCAAAGAAACAAAGAGCCAATGAGACTGAGCTTAATAGTTGTAGGAGGGAGCAGGATTTGCTCCACCCAGAACTTCTAACAGCCAATGCTGATCGAACTAGTGATGTGGAGAGAAAATTGGTAATGCATGCCTACCTATATGCCCTGAGCTGTAACTAAAAATAACTAAATGGTTGTTGATATGGAATATAAGACAATCAGAAATCCATAATATATGTATGTATGTATGTATATAATACATATATCTATGCATGTATACATGTTCATACATACATATGTATGTATACATGTGCAGTGGTTCTAGGACTCACCAGAACCCGAGCCAAGTGACCCTAGCCGAGTCTCAGGGATTCGGGACTCTCTAAGGACTCGCTTTAGGCGAGACTCACTAGAAACTAGTATTTTGCCTTGTCCTGCCGAGCCCTTCCGAGTTTTGCCAATTTTTTTGCCGAGTCCCAAGTCGGGTCAGCCTTGCCAAGTCCGTGCTGAGTCTGAGTCTCGTTTCTATGATGTGCATACATGTGTGTGTGTGTATATATACATGTGTACACACACACACATATATATATACACGTGTATATATGTGTGTGTATATGTATATATATGTGTATATATGTCTGTCTGTATGTATGTATATATGTCCATAAATTCATATACATATATATGTATGTCTGCATGTATGTATGTATGTATAGATATGTATATATGTGAAACACTATGAAAATGGAGGTTAGCATAAACTAATAGGAAATCATGTTAGCAAGAGCTTTCAACCACAAGCAAAACATGAAGACAAATCCATTCAAAGCATTATCAAAGAAGATTAACACAAGGGATTAGTTAGGAAATAAATAAAACGAAATTACTTCCCCATGATGCTCCCTATGGCATGACTCTTCCTTGTCCTCCTCTCCAAGATCCTGCTGCTATGTGAAGTATGCCCTCAGCTTGAGCACTAGCACAAAGGGGATGTCAAATGGAGGATGGGAGATGGTTGATTATGTGAAGTGTGGATGAGGATGCAGATGAAGTATTAATGTCAAATGGCAATTCCAACTAGTGGAAGAGCTAAAACATAATACAAATCATTCAAAATCTAAACAAAATAACAATGCATGGATAACTCTTGTGTGTGTGTGTGTGACCCTCAACAATGAAGGAATGAGCTTTATTTATTGGGAAAATGGACAAAAGAAGGGTTGAGATTGAATTGATTGAGGAAGGGTTAGGATTGCTTGAGGAAGTGGTGATCCTCAATCCATGTGCTCTCCTTCAAGCCAATCACATGTTGGCAAGTGTCAACAAGGGAAGGCTTGAGAGGAGAGGGGGACAAAAGCATTAAATGCTTGAAGACTTGAAGGAAGCCAATTAAGGCATAAGAGGACTCTAGAAGGAAACCATTAAAGGCTTGAAGACTTTGAGGGAAAATATTAAAGGCTTGAGAAGACTCTAGAATGAAACCATTAAAGGCTTAAAGACTTCAAAGGAAACCATTAAAGGTTTGAGAAGACTCTAGAATGAAACCATTAAAGGCTTAAAAAATTTAAAGGAAGCCATTAAAGGCTTGAAGACACTAGAAGGAAACTATTCAAGGTTTGATGGGTTTTGGGTTAACCATTGGTTTAGGAATGTGCAAACCATTAAAGGGTGATTAGGCTAATAATAGGGGTTTAGACATGATTAGGATGAGGGTTTAACTTACAACTTACATTTTCTAGAAAGTGCAAGAGGGTGAGGGATTTAGGATTTTAAATAAATATTTATTTATTTAAATGTGAGAGATGGGATTTTAGGATTTTAAATAAACATTGATTTATTTAAATGTGGAGAAGGGTTAATTAAACAAATGTGCTTTATTTATTTAATTAATTGTTAGAATATGGTTAAGTGAATTAAATCAAATAGATTGAATAATTTATTTAATTAATAGAAGAACATAGTTAGGATGAATTAATTAAATATTAATTTAATTAATAGTTGAACAATGGTTAAATAATCAAATAAATATCAAATATCTATTTAATTAAGTGGACAGAAATGGTTGTCTACATTATGTATGTATGTATGTATAGTAGCAAATAAGACATGCTTTTGTGCTTGCTCTTCCTAATTTACAAATGCCTTTTAAAGTAGAGATTGATCATAATCAATATTCTGTGGGTTATGTCTTGCTTTGAGGTGGTAGACCTATTTGTTATCATTCAAAGTTTTTACTTCAATAGTCAGAATAATTGATGTACAATAAAGAATTGTATGCACTAATTAAAGTCATTAAAGAACAGAGTCATTACTCATTTGGCAAAGAAACTATTGTGCATGTTGACCCCCAACCTCTACAATACTTATGGGCACAAAATAAATTACAAGACATCACAAATGGGGATGGGATTCTTACAACAATTTTCATTTGGTGAAAAAATATAATTTGGGAACTAGCAATATAGTGGTAGATATGTTATCAAGAGTCTAGACTACCTATTTCAGCTATGGTAATAGTTACACATTTGGCGACTTCAGCAAAAAGGTTTTACTTTTTAGAATATGAAATGATGTAGACTTCAGAAAAAGTGCAAAAAACTTCAAGCTCAAGGATGTCAAAAGAAATGAAGACTTCTGCCTTTACAAAGTAGGATAACTATGAGCAACAAAGGCACAAAGGCTTCTACAGGAGCTGCATACCTCCAAAGTGACAGGTCATGTTGGTGTTGATAAAACAATGGCTCATTTCCAAAGTTATTTGTTTTGGCACAAAATATAGCAAGAAGCAACAAGGTTTACAGTTTGTTACAAGTTGCAAATTGAATTGCACTAGTAAATCGAACACAACAAATGAAGGAACGTGTTTGCCTCTGCTAATGCCCACAAGGCCATGGGAAAGTATTTCTATGGACTTTGTAGGAGGTTTACTTGTGTCTAGATATGGACATGATTATTTATTTGTGGTAGTTGATAGATTTAATAAAATATGTAGTCTTATTCCAACACACTGCAAAAAGACTATCACAGGTACAGTAGTTAAATTTTTCTTCTCACATTTGGGTGCATCTTGGGCTTCCTAAGTCTGTTATTTCAGATAGAGATACAAGATTTGTTGGGAAATTTTGGTCCACTTTTTGTAGGCTAATGGATACAAGTATCAAAAAGCGTATTGATATCACCCTCAAACTGATAGCCGAACAAATGTGGCCAACAAGACATTGGAGGAACTCATAAGGGTGTACAACAATAGTTCTCAGACTTACCAAATAACAAGCCTAACAAGTCATCTGATGCCTATAGACTTGGCTGTGAGTCTTGGTAAGTTTCTGCAGAACTGCTAAGTTTGCCAAACTTTGCGAGACTCACAGATGTCAGGGATCAAAACTAAGTGGATAAAATTCATTCTTTTACAAATCAATCACTATTTGTGACTTTCTTGGGGCATTTTCCCTCAATTTCACTTGATGTAGCTTTTCATAAGCAAGAAGTAAAAGTAGGACAAGAAAATGAAGTGGCTAAGCTTCAAAATTTGTTGAGACGATTAAACAAATTCAAATTGAGATAAAAGATCAATTGGAAAGAACATGAAGATTATATAAGCATGATCAACATAGAAAAGAGAAAGGTTGGCTTTGCTTGGGTGGAAAAAGGTTACAAGGGCAAGCTAAGGAATATACACCACAAAGGTATGGACCCTTTACTATTTGGAAGCCATTGGTAAAAAGGCTTTCAAACTTGATCTCCTCCCTCCATGAAGACGCACTCAATTGTAAAATTGTAAGTACTTGCAGCTTTATGAGACCTTTATGTTAGATGAAGAAAAACAAGTACTACAGTCTTCACGAGATAGGTATCTAGAAGAAAGAGCCATACTCAAAGGATGTGGTACTAGAAAAGAAAACAAGGAAAACTAGGAAGAGTTCAAGTATCATGGAATATACAATTCAAGGATCAAATGATCAGTCAAGCCAAATGGTATTATAGAGAAAAGGTGGTGGAACCATTTCCCCACTTAGTGTCTCATTAAGCTTTTCTGTGGAACCAAAAGCTCTCTAAGGAGATTTTATCAAGAAGGATTCAATGAACAAAACATGAAGAGTAAGATGGATTCAGAACCTAGGCAGAAAACAAACCAAAAGGATACTATTGCAACTGCAGTAGTGTCCAAAACAAAGTCTTGACCGTAGTTGTTTACTCCAATTGTGTAACTTACAATTTGAAACAAACAGCCATCGTTTTGACTTATAGCATCTCTGGGAATTCTTCTAGGGCCCAAGAGAATGTGCCAACATCAGCATTGTGTAAATAAGGGTGTTTGAGAGGTACTTTGGCATTAGAGGATTCAAAGAACTATCGTAAGAGAGTGTTTAAGGAATTGAATTTTCATTGATTGTAGGAATATAGATAGGAAGTAGAGGTCAGCCATTGCTACACCCATTGGTTATACTATTCTTTTCCAAAGAAATACTATGAGCTAGAAAGGCAATTGCCTCCATCACAAAAGCATTTTGTGGCATCAAAGATATGGACATCTCAACCTCAGTATTTAGCCAAACTAAACAAAACTGCCTAAGCTCATGGATAGTGATATATTGAAGTGAACAACAATATAAGTACAGGATGTTTGGCTAGAAAGCAGAACTATAAGCAATTCCTATAAAAGGAGCTTGGCGTGCAATGGGGGCTTTGAATCTTATTCTTGCAAATCTTCAGTTCTTTCGTTACATTCAAAGCATTGGATGAGAATCAAACAAGCAGACAAATTGAACTTTGTGATCCAATAGTAGGGGAAAATCACTTCCAAGCAATTTAAGGAATACTACAATAAAGAAAGCATTCAAAGAAAGATGACATCCTGTACACCGTTCAATGGAATGAGGTAGTTTAGAGGAGAAACAAGACAATCATGGAGATGGAGAGGTCCATAATGCAAAACATAGGTGTATCATACTGATGTTAGGGTAATATATCTCCTAAACAAAAGTCCACACAATCCTTTGCAAGTGTCTCCTCAAGAATCAGTTTTCGGGCTCAAACCTAAGGTAACACGCTTCATGTTTTTGGTTTATTTATATATTTAATTCTTAATAGCAAGCGGACTAAACTAGTTTCTAAGAGCTTCAGATATTTCATTGATGTGTATGGTTTACAATTTGAGACACATGGACTCATTTAATATTTCCATTAACAAAGTCATCATTAGTCAAGAAGAAGGAATAAAACAAACAAAAAACTTTCTTTGATTGTATTCCTAATCTGCGTGTTGTCAATGATTAGTTAGGAACTAGTGTTGTGATGTGCTTCCTTTAAAAGATAAGGGCACCAGTCCTTGTATTCTATCCTTGTCAAATGCATCAGCCTTGATGGTAGCCTCTACCTAATATTTCTTCTACTGTGCTAATATATCAGATATGAATTCATGGGTTGTTTTCAACTCAAGACATGATTGATTCATCATAGAAATCCCCAATCCCACAACAATGCAAGATGATGGCCTTCCTAAATTTGATTGATGCTCAACCCTGGTGACTGGAAGTAGATTGTTAGTTTATATAAGCATGTTCATTTTGTTCTCTTCTGACCTTTTCAAAATGCATGAACCACAACTATTTACAAAAGCTAAGGAAAAACCTAAATGGATGGATACCATGCAAGTTTAGTGTGATGTCTTGATAAATAATCATACGTGGGAGTTAGCAAAGTTGCCTCCAAGAAAAAATCTCATTAGTCGCAAATAAGTGTGCAAAATTAAATATAAATTGATGGTACTTTGAATAAGTAAAAGTTTCATCTTCTTGTGAAAAGTTATTCCTAGCAAGAAGAGAGATATTAAAAGGAGACTTGTGTTCCTCTAACGAAGGTGCTCACATTTTGGTTGCTTCTCTCCATAGAAATCCAATTTAATTGGAATGTGTATCAAAAGACAAATTTGGATTAGGTCTACATGGTGCATCCTAACAGTCTTTAGGTACCTAGTAGTGATCATCTAGTTTACAAGCTTCTTAAGGCTCTATATAGGCTTAAGCAAGCTGCACAAGCCTAGAACACAAAAATTGATCGATATATTCAAGATTACTATTTAAAAGAAGACTTTCTATCTCAAATATCTATTTAGGATTTAAAAGAAGACTTCTATCTTAAATATCTATGTAAAAAGAAATAATTATGACATTGTGATTCTTGTCGTATATGTTGATGATTGCCATCACATGTAATGGGACTGTTGCATTAACGCAAACGTGGTCTGGGATAAATATTCCTTTGACATGACATAACTAGGCCTCATATGGTACTACCTAGGTATATAATTCTAACAACATGATCATCTCATTTTCATGGCTCAGATAAAGATTGTTACAAATCTTTTGGAAATACTTCATAGGATAAATTGTAATCCTTCCACTACACCTCTGGAGGTCAGGCTAAAGTTGTCAACCTATGATGATTCATCAATAGTCAATGAATCAACTATCACTTTACACACAATTAGTAGGCAACCTAATATATCATAAATCCCCATAACCGGATCTTTGTTTTCACAGGTAACAAAGTGTGCTGTGATATCTCAAAGGTCCTCTTGAAGCTGGCATTCTTTATCAAAAGATAAAGGATTTCAAGTTGACATGCTATATGGACTCTACTTGAGCTAGATAAGTTGATGCATGGATACTAACTAGTAGTTCAATCTTTTCTTTTATTTTAAGAGTTGTTCTGTTTCAAAGTAAGCTTTAGCACATCATGTTAATTTTAGATCAGACTGTAGCAAATTAACTAACAAGAACAGAAAGCAAATCAATGTGCACAATAAACACCAAGAATACCCTGGGAAAACCTCCCTCTTGGAGGTGAAAAACCCAGCTAAAGATCTCAGATCTTATTATGCAATAATCAAAAGTATTTTTACAATATGGCTTCAACACTTGAAGCAATCAGAACCAGCAAACTACGCACAGTAGGATAAAGCCTTCAACTTAGGATATACACAAATGATAAACTTATCTCCAAGCATAGGATATCTGCTGTTAAGGAGGTTTTCTGTCTCAGAGATAGTGTTCGCCGTTCTAGGATGAAGATTGCTGTCATCAATGATAGTTCACAGCCTTCAAATGATGTTCGCTGTCTACAAGAAGGTGTTCGCTGTCTTCAAGAAGGTGTTTGCTGTCTTCTTAGATGAATTCGCTGGATACTGCTGCTAAAGGGAGATATTTGCTGATTAGAGAATGTAATCGCTGTGTGAATGATATCTTGAAGAATGATTGCTGACTTGTACGTATAGGCAACATAGCCTTTTGATTCTCCAAGTCGGCTAGCATATATTTAATTTCAATCCAATGCATTAAGGTGGCGCCAAAACTGAATTGATCCTATACGTTACAAGTAACCCCAACATGGGTCAGCTTCAACACGTTACTGTTGACGTGCTTTTTATGACAGTGTCGAACACAGAATAAAGTTTCCTAACGGTCACTTCACTCTCTCGATCAAAGTGCGATTGAATGCTAAGATTGCAAGAAGTTCAAACAATCGACTCCAAGGTTCCTTTATGCTACGAACGTGACTCAGTTGGTTGATGTGATTGTTGGTAATCCAAGGGGCCTTACGTTTGCATCGTTCTTTCACTTCTTTGTTGTGGCTGGAACTCCATCATCAAATATAGCAATTTGGTGATGTTGTTGCTTCGAACGGACTAAAATGAACTGAAAGTAAAAGGGAAACGGTTTAGAAAGATCTAAATCTACTCCTAAGGGCAGTGATAACAATGAATAGTGCTCTGGTGGACAAATTCCAAATAAACCAAGCTCTGCTTCGCCAAGTTTAACTACAACTCCGCAAGAACCGGTGCAATCTTTTGAGGATGATGACGGATTTTCATATTGAGAAAGTGCATTTGAATACCCAACACGGCGCAATCCAAACGACTGTCCACAACCGAACTTAGCACAAGTTTAGTGGCTCAGGCTAACTTTACACTGCAACTTACAATCAGCAAGATGCAAAAAGCATGAACCATGGAAATTCATCAGACACCATTACATTCTCCATTGAAATCAAAGCACTTTACTATTTCTAATCTAAGTGAGGAAGGTGAAACCATGCAAGCTTTGAAAAAATAACTTAAGTAGACACCATCTGAGAACAATGTTTGACTGTTATTATCTCAAAACTTATCACAAGTCTCCCTCTTTTTACAAATGAGGGGGGTCACCCCTTTATATAGCTCTCAGGCCATGATTACATGCAAACCCTAATTAGCGTTTTCCCTAAAAGATTCTCCACTCAAGATGCAACAAGGTGGGAATCTCCAATTAATAACCCATTATGCCCATATACAATTAATTCAAAAGTACCCAAAATAGCATCCATTGTGCATTAAATGCACCACCTCTTTCAACTTCGCCCAACATGCATTGAATATTCATCCATGCAAAAATCACCCCATTATGTCATAAATGCTCCATCATTTCCACATGCAACGGCTGCATCCAAAAAGAATCTGCCATAAATTCAACATGAAATGACCGGGTCGCCATTTGGTCAAATATTTGGGCAATGAATGCACCACCATATTGCCATGCATTCAATAGATCCTCGCCATGCAAGAAATTTTGATTCAGGAAGAATTTTCTTGAAGTCTCTTCAACTTTCCTTGCTTGAAGAAGGTTTTCCATCACTTTTCACCATCTCCTATTTTTTAGGAATTTTCCACAAATTAGGGTTTCAAGTCCAGGAGGGAGAGAATTCTCCTACGAATCCAAATCTATGAAAATTTTGAAATTTGAATGTGATTTGATGCCCGAGAATGGATTTTTCAAAACTTTTCCTAGGGGAAATTTCTTGTTCAGTTCATCCCTGATTCCTTCCTTGCCAAGAAATTGTTTTTCCACCTTCAATTCATCCCGGCGTGGAATTCATGTTGTGAAGGAATTCTCCTTTGAAAAGAAATTTGTTCCTTACCCCCGAGGAAGGAAATTCTTCATGCCTTAGCCAATTTTCATGATTTCCAAGAACTGTCCTGAAGGAAGAAATTTCAAACACTTAGTCAATTTTTCACCTTTCCTGGAATTCTGTCTTGAAGGAAGGAATTTCCGACACAGCGCCAAATTTTCACCTTTTCCAAGAATTGTCGTGAAGGAAGGAATTTTCGACACTTAATCAATTTTTCACCTTTCTTGGAATTTTGTCCTGAAGGAAGGAATTTCTGACACAGCGCCAAATTTTCACCTTTTCCAAGAATTCTATCGTGAAGGAAGGAATTTCCATCACTTAGTCAAGTTTTCCACTTTCCTGGAATCTTGAATTTTCTCCATCTTCCACGCCTTGTGAGTTTTGGCGCCTTAATGAACCCTTGGGCGCAAATTCTCCATGGAGTTGGAATTCATGAGTTTGAGCATTCTCCAAGGTATATCAACTTTAGTGCCCTCCCTTGGCTTGGGGCGGATTTTTGCATTGGTCAAGGAATTCCTTCATTTTGCATTCTTCCATACCTTCATGGATTTGGCGCCCCATCCTATGCTTGGGCACTAATTTGCTTGGGTCATGGTTTTTTATTGTTCTTTCATTTTCCTTCATCTCTCTTGTTTGGCACCTTAATCTCACCTTGGGCACTAATTTGCATGCATCAAGGAATTCATCAACTTTTGATTTCTCTAGGACCCCTCTCTTTTGGCGCTTTGATCATGGCTTGGGCGCTATTTCACCTGAGGAAGGAATTCACAACTTTTCCTTCCCTCCTTGACCTCTTTACTTCAACGCCCTACCTAAGAGTTTGGGCGGAGTTTTGCACTGGTGGGGGATTCATACATTTTTCATCTTTCCTTGATCACCTTCCTTTAGCGCCCTCCTTTCTCCTAGGGCGCAATCTCACCTAAGGCAAGGATTTCAACATTTTTCACGAATTCCATGGCAGGGTGGTTTTGGTGCCTTGCTACCTTCTAGGGCGGAATTCTTGCTTGTGAAGGAATTTCACTGAATGTTGAATCCTCCATGACCTCTCCATTTTGGCGCCTGTTCTTGGCCTAGGGCAGAATTTCATTGTGGAGGAGGAATTTCAACATTTCATGCCTCTTCTGAACTTGGATGGAGTTTTTGAGTTTCTTCTGGATCAAGCCACCATATAAGAATTTGGGGTGATTTCCTAGACAGACAAATTTCTCGAATTTTCGATTTCAGGAATGGGCTTCCAGCACTTAACCATTTTCTGACCCTCCCTGTCTGCTTTTTGGCTTTCCGGAATTAGAAGTAGTTGCAAATGCCTGATCTTTGTCACCTTGCCTAAATGGTCCTGTCAGAACAAACTTTCCAAAAATAGAACCCTTTAAAATGTCAGCATTAGATCCCTAGTTAGGACACGGGAATGACTTACTATAAACAGAAACTTACTAAAAATAGAAATTACTAGAAATAGTAAGTTTATTTTTGGCAAAATGACGATATTCTGGGACTCAATAAAATCCCTAAAAAATAGGAACTTTCTCAAATTTTACTGGGAGGTTCCTTGAAGGGTCTTGATTCCAGTTGCATGTTTAGTTTATTCAAAACCCTAACAGAAACCCCTAAAATCTAGGACTAAAGGCAAAAACCCTAATATTGACAAAACATGCCCTAGACTTAACCAAATTCGCTCAAACAAAAAGCAGATTGAATCAATATGACCCCCAAACACTTGCAAACTGAGGAAACTGACGAAACGCCACAAAAAGACCCAACAACAAAAAACTAAAAGCCCGAGAGGGCCTAAAAAGTAGGGGGTCCCCATTTGCAATGGGGCGATGTGTTAAAACGTCACAATAGTTACAGCCTCCATATATATTATTATGATTATTGCAAGATGGGACATGACTAAGGCCAAAGGCCAATTAGTCATTCAAACGTGCTAGGTTGTTCCTAGAAGGGATCCGACCTAGCTACAACATTAACACATCAAAGCTTTATCTTCCATTTAAGGTAAATACAAAGCAACCATCAATGCCAATTGTAAATCAAAATGGCTACATCAAGTTGTGTGATTTCCACCTTCTTCCATCTATAGTGACTCCATGTTCCTGTCATAATCAAAGTGTCATGAAGTTGTTGAAAAATCCAATTTATCTTGCTCACATCAAGCACTTCAAGGCTCATCATCACTACATTCAACATGCGGTTAGTTTTGGTGACATTTATCTCTTCTATTGTGCATCAAAAAGCAATACATTAATCTAATGATTATAACTCTTGGTTCTACTCTGTAAAGTTTTGGGACAGACTAGGGATTGTCTCTGGTTTAGTCATTAGCAAGGTATTAGATGTTATATAATATTTAGATAATATATTAACAGGTATTTATTGATTCGATGATGATGTAATGACACACATTACAATAAGTTACAACCACCAATTTAACTTCCTCATATATTTCTAAATGCAGCATATACGCATCGAAATGTGTGCCACACATTCCCTGTCAATCTATATGCATTTATTCTTCTAACTAATGCAGTCTACAACAATCATCTCTGTATATCTCAAAAAGAATTAATGGAGAGGGCACTCTCTTGACTCCATGCATGCTCTTTGCAAATATGGAGAGTATATGCAGAGACTAATACTAACCAGCATTTGTCACATAGAGCCTCTTGATATATCAATACAAAACAACCTCTAAAATGGTAGATATATGAGAAAATAATCAAAGGCCTTTCTAAAGTATAAATAGCTACTAAAGTCTTTAGAAGATTACTGATGGACCTTCTTGATGATATCCCTGAAGAGTAAATATGTGATCAATCATATTGAAATATATTTCAAGTCTTATTTGTCACCCTCCCTCTCAAAGTACCACGCTCCAAATGATCTAAAAACCTCATGTCTAACATTATGGAATACAACTTAGAATGCATGTCCAATCACGAGTCTTTTAATTCTTTGGCTTTCAAATATCTCCCAACTTATGAATAGAATGAATAATGTGTTGTGACCAAGTGGTACAAAAACAAAAACAAACAATCTCTTTGAAAAGATCTGCAATAGAAAAAACAACTAATTCCACATCATCCTTGATTAACTCAACTAATTACCAATTGCAATTGCTACTATGTCAACATTGATTTATGAATAGCTCTGCTAATGTCCCTTGGAAAATAAAAATGAATGCCAAGAGGAAATGAGGCTTGGACAACACATCATTCAAGAAAATTTTAAGGGCAAGTTTCACATGTAACCTAGGTTTAGGTGTCATGTTTTGGCGAGATTTCATCAAAGACAAGGAGCTCATATCGCCTAGATACAAGAAACTAGTATTTCTCACATTTAATTAAGAGAAAAATATGCATGTCCCAACTCAACTGTGAGTTGCAACATTTCGATTGTCCCAACTCAATCATAAATAAACCATAGTTACTCAAGAAATTGTACCTTGACCCATGGTATCAATCTCCCACATTGCAAGCACATTCCCACCTCAAAGATCCATATGGGTATGTCTCCAAGCATTAGGAGACTTCTGATGAAGTTTCTTTGAGTCTCTATACATCTGCTAGAAGCATCCTTTAAAAAATGGGAAGTTTCCAATAGAGGAGGTTTCTCAAATATATTTTATAAATTACACTAGATTTTACCTAGTGTTGACATTAGGTTGATAGAAGCTAAAAGAACTAAACAAATACAATAACGGACTTGTAATTTTCTTTTTTTAACATAGGATTTACAAGTTTTGACTTTTTTGTATCAAAATTTTAACAAATACATAAAAAGACTCATTTTTTGTAATTTTAACAGAATTACAAGTTTTTTTGTATCATTTTTTTTTCTTATCAAATGCCAAAGAGGTAAAAGTAATAACAAAAGAAAAAATGAGGCTTAAGACAAGTACATCCGTTAAAGTTTTATCAAATGATTGAGAATATTGTAATGTCTATGACCCCAGTACCATGTTAATATAATTGAATTCCCCCCCAGTCACAACCTACTATCTCCAAGTGATTAAGGTTTGAAATTGAATTGTTTTTATCACAATCATTGATAAGCAGAACATCTATATGAATACTTTACAATATTAATTTTTAAATATTTAAACATTTTACTTTTTAGTATTTGGCATTCTTTAAAGTTGCATAACCATTGCATAAGTATTTTTTCTAAATTATTATGTACCATATCTCTATTTTTTTTTGAAAATTTTGTACCAATATGAGTATCCATCTCGCATGCCAATATCAGTCCCTATCTCCTAGTAACCATGCAAAAAACCAATAACACAATCTGAAAATGCTATAAATTAGATCCAATATCACTAAAACAGAACAGACTTGGACAAAACAAAGTGCCAGTGAACATAGAGCACACAACTTAAGAAATCTTTGTAAATGATCCTTGTGGATTCTCTAACTAGAATTGTTGACATCACTGACCTTCAATTAACTTTGAAGTTCCAAATTTTCAATAATGTGACTAGTGCTTCAGCACCAATTAAAAAACATGAGAATGTGAAATAATATGAGCAAACCTAATAAATGACCAAATTTATTGGACATGCAAACCTGAAATCCTTTCTGTAGGACCAGCTGCTGTTCCTGATTTTCCAGGTGCAAATATAGGTCGCTGCACAATGTACATATTATTCAGTCAAAGGGGCATGCTTCAATATGAATTAAACATAATATAAAACATATAAAATTGAAAGAAAACTCTCTGAACCCATATCAGGTTATGTAAGAGTTTTATACGATATGTATTGCTTATGCAGAAGATTTATGCAGTATAATTTGTTGACACTTATTTGTATGCTTAACCAGATTTGCAGTGTTGCTAAAGATCAAAAGGTTTGTGGCCAATTTCTAGTTTGTAAAATTAACTAAGAAATGTCTATCCAAGTTTACATAAAATAATATTTAACTTGCCAACAATGTTAAATGAGAGTTGAATCGCCCCAACATGCTTATTTTTTTCTGTGCATAAACAATTTACAGAGAGAGCACTGCACACATAGTTGCATAAGGATCTCAACCGAACAAATTGTGCATTAGGTATCCTTTTCTTGGAATTTTATATCTCTGAAAAAGAAGACCCTTCTTCAATAAAACAAGTCTAGTTTTTCTATTTAGTCATGTCTTTGTTACTGAGCATCAATATTACAGTCTTGATACTTTGAGTCATTAAATGGTGGACTTTTGTTGATTATCCGGTACTTCTATTTTGAGCATAATATAAATATGTCATTACTTCAGTTCATATATCAAACCATTTATCACATGTTAAAGACTGAGGTTCATTATGTAAATTGCAGACAGACAAAGTAGTATATATAAAAACAACAAAAAATAGTACTAGTAAATAAAGAGTGTTCATAAGAGCAATTTTTACATGGACATGCAATAACAGTCAGAAAGGGAAGAGAAAATAATGTAGAGAACATATATTCTTTCTAGAAGATGTGTCAAACAAAGATGCTATCCCAAGGACTTGGGGGGCTCAGAAGGGATGTCCACTTTTTTCTATAATTTCCCATTTTCATTTAATTTAAGTGATGCAGGAGCATCCAGGAGTGTAGGGCAATCCTGCATCTCCCAGAAATATTGTTATTTTTATTTTCTAATATCGTTAGGTGGTTAAAAATAAATGCAAGCATATATAGGTCTCCATGTACCTAGGAAAGTGCCCAAGGGGACATAGGGGTTGAAAATTATTTAATATTTGTGGCCTATGTTCAATGGCAATTGTAATTTTCAAGAAAGTACACATTTTTCTACCATTTATATGCTAAAAAATCATAAAAAACACCCTTCTTGGCATGGGAACAAGGGGACTAGTCATGCACTCATATTTATTGAATGGTTACATAAAAAAATTGGGAAAAGACACCATTTTGGGCACCCACTTTAAAAAATTGAAAAGACACCTTTAAGGAGCCCTCTTGGGGAAGTTGAAAGGTCATCTATTGGCTATGTGTTACTTTTCTTGATAGCCATGTGTTGTTCATCAAGAGGGGGAGTGGGATTTCCAAGAGGCACAAGAATGCTATAAAAGGGAGGCTTGGGCTAGAGGTTATTCATTTGGAGTTGTGTTCTTGTCTTCAGAGATAAAGAGGAGTAGCAGCTAAGGGAAGTAGAAGAGTAGTTTATAGCTCCATCTTGCAAAGTTGTAATGCCTAAGTGGCTAATATTTTGTAATTGAAGAATTTGTATTTCATTTTATTGAAATATAAGGCAAATTATTTCATGCAATTTTCTGAGTTATTCTCTTTATAGTTTATTATGCTATGTATGGATATTAGGTGAAGTAACCCTAGATATTCGAAGATGCGGATTCAAATTGTGGCTGACCTATTATTGTTGTAGTAAAAAGGTCAACACATCCATTCAAGGATCATGATCTATCACTTTACACAAACCCCTATCCAAAAATCAATTGAGCACTTGTGTTCAACCAAGAGATTAAAGGATGAATATCCTTTGATTTTGAAAGTCAAAGGATGAAAACCCTTTGGATGGAAAGTGGTCTCATTTAGAGGTTGCATTGGAGCTTCATTGATAATGGATTTTTGCCACATTGCATTGGTCCACTTTGTTCTTGCCATGAGTGTGAGCATGAAAGTTTAACGTTATTGTAATTGTTAATGATGCAAACTATTTGAACAAAATTGTATCATTATGTGTAATAAGAGAAAGTGTGAGAAATTTTGTCCCTTATATTCCATTTGCTGGTTAGAATGTGATGATAATGATAATATTTAAATTCGAGTCATTTAAAATATTATTATAAAATTAGAATCCAATATTATTGTCCCCAATAATAAGCATTTGTATAAGGTTGAAAATCGGATTTGCTTAAGTATTCTGACCAGAACATTACATTCTCACAAACAAACAACCTCCTCCATTTGGTGCACAAAAGATAAAAAAGATATCCTTCTTAAAAAAATCTAAAAACCTCTAAAAAGCTAAAAGGGGAAGAATTGCCGTTGCAAATTCAACACATGGTATTTACTATTATTATTTGCCTTTAAAATTTTAACTTCTTTTAGGTTACTTATGTTATTTTAATACCTATCCCCCTACCATTCCAACAAATCAAGAATCTTTTTGATTTTTCACCTTTTGTTGCTCATTCAAAGTTCTCACATAGTTGCATTGATAGCATAGTAATGATAGACCAGTGTGACGGTGAGAGATCACCACTAAGAAAACATTGATATACAAAAAGAATAAGACCTTGTTGTGTAAGCAGTCTTCTTTGAGAGTAGGGTCCAATCAAATACTTGATGCTTGATTGATCTATGGATTTAGCTTAGTTATTTGTTGTCGGGCTAGGAAGATTGATTACAATGATTAGTAAAACTAGTTGATTGTTTAATCAGACTAAGTGTCATTCCAATCAGTTGTAAGATTAACTTGGAGCTTTACTTGACACCTCATCTAGTTTTTATTACGAAAAATATAACACAAAACGATTACCAACATATTCGATATTAACAAAAGCTTTATCCGTAAAGGATAAGAGCAACAACCCATAAAGAAATGAATAAGAAATAAAGAATATTCTTAAAGTCTATACTAAAGACTAAATGACCATTATATACTAAATATTACAATAATATTTTAATACCCGCCCTTAACGGTCAATCTACTAACTATGCCAAGTTTATCCTGAAATTTTACAAATTTGTTAGGACTCAAAGACTTGGTAAAAATGTCTATAGTTTGATCCTTGGTTGGACAATACTACAACCATTTTATAGAAGTTGTCTTATGAAATGACAATGAAATTCCACATGTTTTGGTCTCCTTTTAGAAGCATCTTCAGCCAGATCACTATTGTCACCATGACTTGGGCTTCCTATTTCTTTGTCATCTAGATGCTGATCCATGTTATCATCAAGAAATTCTTCTGGTATTATTACCTACTTGGGAGACTCTTCATGCTCAAAATCCTCCCCCCTTTGGGTGGAGCCAACAGAAGCTGAACACCAAAATCCTTAGATTTTATGTGTTGCTCTTCAGTAATCCTGATCTCTAAAGAAAGCTGGAAGGTCCCAAATTCCACACCAATCACAACATCCATGTTGAAGATCAAGCGGTTAGTGTCAGGTTGTCAACATCAATCAGTTTGTAGGCTTTATGATTTTCACTATACCTTGTAAGCATGAACTTTTGAATCCTAGGGTCTAACTTGATTCTCTTTGCATCTAGAATACAAACATATGAAATAGAACCGAAGACCTTAAGATGACTCACTCTCAATTTCCTCCCAAATCTTCCTCTAAAGTCTTTCTCCTTCATTGCCAGTGTTGAAGACCTATTAAGTAGATAAATTGTAGTGCGAACCCTCAGCCCTAAATTTCTTGGAAACACTCCTATTCTCCAACATCAACAGGCCATCTTTGTAATTTTACAATTCCTTCTCTCAATGACTCCATTCTACCATGGAGTATAGGGTGTTGTGCATTCCTCTTGATTTCGTGTTTAGCACAAAATCTATTGAATTTGTTTGAACAAAATTCACCCCCATTGTTATGATGTCACATCCTAACTCTTTCTTTACTAATGATTTGAACTTTTGAAATTCCTTGAACACATTTGATTTTGATTCAAAGAAAAACACCCACATTTTCCTACTGAAATCAACAAACAAAAGAAAATACCTAGCACCATTGACTGATGTCGTATTCATTGGTCCACAAATGTTTGCAAGAACCAACTGTAGGACTCTCGAGACTCTCCAAACCAATCTGTCTGAAAAAGAAGTTTTGTTCTGCTTTCCTACTTGGCAAGCTACACAAACAACCTGTATCTATTGATGGATGTCGAGTAATCCCTCTACCAAATTCTCTTGAGCTAACTAAGAGAGGTGCCCATACCACTAATGCCATAGTGAATTGATACCAAATGTACTCTAGGCTATCAAGGCACACTCCTATACCTGTCCAATATCAACAAGCCATTACAAACCATGATCTTTGATACCATCAATGATGTTTTTCTTTGATTCCTTCTCAATGATATAGCATTTGTGTTTGCTAAATTGACATACAAATTGGGACAATGTCACATAATCTAACTCACAAAAAGTAAATTGAGCTTCATTCCCCACACAACAGACATTTTGAAAAATGTGATTTTTCCCTCCATGAACATTTCCCCTGCCAACAACTTTGTAATCCTTACTACCACCTAAGATCACTAAATCTGAGCAAGCCACGTACATTGTGAACCAATCTTTCTGATATATTGTGAGAAGACACACATCCTCATACAAGAAGTTATTATTTATCCTTAGTTTCCTTATACAACAAGTGGATGTAATCAGTCATATCAATGTGAAAAATGTGTAGGCTAAATTACTCATTACCTTGTACATTTTCCTCCCTGCTAGGTGTAGCATACTACTCATCATAAGTGTAACATAAATCCTACTTATTTTTCAAGTAGAACTAGGAACTTGAACATTATTCAATCCACAGGAAAAGATTGAAGTGCTATCCTAAAACAGACTATACAAATGGGAAACCTTTTGCACTTATCTCCTTTTTTAATTAAATAAATGCTCTATCGAAGTATCAAATGGCTTACCCTAACAATCTAATGGTGGTGTAGCATCATGTTATAGTTGTTCTTTTTTTAACTTGGTTCTTTAGTGTTCTTTTCTACCCCTTGTAGCCACTATTTAGGTGAAGCTCACAAGAAAGTTTCCAACACTTGCCATCCCAATGTCCTATTTTACAATAAGAGGAATATTGGTAGTTTTACACATGCTCAAATCATTTTTTTAATTTCCTTCTTTGAGAGTGTTTTGGCCTTTCTCTCCCTTTTGTTTAGAAGTGTAGCTCTTTCTATCCTTACTAAAGAACATTTGTTCCTTAGTGGTGTTTGCTTTGCACAATATTTTACAATTGGTTACTTCTTCCACATCTAATGAAAGGAACAAGATACCTACATTCTTGTGCAGAATGTTTTTCCTTTTGCAAACATCACAAAAGATGAACTTTTTACCTTGATAACCCACATGCTCCTTTACCTTCTTAGGTTTGACTAGTGGTGAAATATGTGGAGTGAAAACTCCCCATTTCCTCTTTCCTGACAGCAAGTTATCTTTTGTTGCTTCTTTTGAATCTTTGATTATAGAGTATCCGTTTCTATTTCTCCCTTCTACAAAGGCCCTCTACTCAGATAAGGGTCACTTCCACCTAGGTCATTCCGCAAGTGAAGATTCATTTCCGGCCATGTCATTCATGAAAGCATCCTTCTGCATTGTTTCTACTTCTTTGTCCTCCAGAAGTTGAATCTTGTTCCTCTTCTTGTGTCAATTGTTACTTAGACTTTTCTACTAACATACAATCATTTAGAGCTTTAACAAAGACAATATTAGTGAAATTTTTACCTCCAATGAGTTGTTCCTAATGAAACATGTTGTACACCTCTTCTTAAAGCATTCACCAATTTCCATGATCTCATATCCAAGTCCTCCATATGGTGGTCTTCCATTTATTGTAGTCGGTTAGGAAGGATTCCTCAGCCATTTTTACCAAGCCCTCTTCCTTCATACAGCATCTTCAACAACTTGAAGCAATTTCCCAATAGAAGTAGCAAATTGTAATCCATTGAAGAAAACATGGATGCTTTCCTTGCACACCTCTTTTGCTTGTTCTTATTCCATGAGGTTGACCCCTTTATCTCTTCTTGGAACAAAGAAAGCAACTCATCTTTTACTTTTAATTCATGTTGCATTTGCTCAATGATTCCAATCAAAACATCAGATGGATCCTTCTCCATATGAACTCTTCAATTTGCTCCCTCAAATGGTGCACCTCTTCCCAAAGAACTTGATTTTCTCCCAACACCAACTCATGGCTTGTTAGAGTTCTTCAATCTTCTTCTTCATGGATTTGACCATTGTTTTTTCTTTACAACCTATACCCCTTGGGATCAATTGCAAAAATGGTTATACATACAAATTTTTTATGTTACCAAAACATTTTCCTACAAGCCTCACAGAACTTGCTGCTCAGATACCAATTGACTCAAAATTTCCACCAAAATTTAATTGGAAAGTCGGGAATCAAGAAATAAATTACTGTTCTACTTGGTCTTCCAAATGACATTCAATGTTTTTAAAGGAATTAAGGTGTTGCTAACAAGAAATGAAAAGCTAAAACGAAATGAACAACACAAACACAAGAACTTTGATCCTAGGAAAATTGTCTAAGGGATTAACATTTAGTAGTGGCAATTGCTCTTCTATTGGAGCATATTGCTCAAATGGACAATTATAAATCTAGATCAGGCCCTTCTTCTGTTTTTATTTCTATAAAATACCAACTTCAATGTCCTCTTTTTAGAAAGATCGCTATGGATTCTATGATCCTCTTGGATGATCAAAACCAATACTCTCCTCTCTTTTAGCTGCTATTTTAAGAGAACCCATTGTCAAATTGAAGCACTCCTATACACTATTTGGAAGTGGAAGAGTTGGCTGTTCATTTCAGATTCTCTTTTCTTTTATTGGGGATCGAATACATGGTTGTAGATTCAACATGGGTCATTTCCAAGGTGCAAGTTTGACTCTGCAAGTGCAGATTTGTCCCATGTTTCATGATACTGTTTTCCCCTATTTTTCTGAAATGACTGTAATCTGAGACTGAGCTTATCTACACCTCTACACCTGGACCTATTACATATCAATACCTAAGCATTTAAAGTCAAAAATAAAGCCTTAGGAATAGTTAAACACTTAAACACTGTCAATCAAACCATGCATACTCTAATCTATGGGTTCTGTACAAAAGCCATTCGCATGCATATCATGAGAAATCTTTTGACAAAAACAACAAATACAAAGTATGGTCAATCAATCACACTATACATCATCCTGCTAAAGAAAAAGATTATATAGCTAAACAATACTAACATGGGCATTATCGGGTTCATTGCACAAACAAAGAGTCTCTTGACAACTTACAATTCCTGTTGGCCGAGGACTACTAGCAATTTGAGTTTGCTGATACTTCAAGATGGTCCAGTCAAAAACAGAGTCAAACTTAAAACCTGCATTGCAAGGTAGGATGATTGAATATTTGAAAGATTACTGCACATCCTTGACTAAAAGAAAAGTGGTAACTGTAGAAAAAAATCTCAAAATGCTTTTCTTAAATGCTATACTCTCAATTAAGCATCAATTTGTAATATATTGTTGGTTTTTCCTAGGAATAAAAACTTCAAATTGGAAGATGAAATTGAAGCTGGTTGTTATTTAAATTATTGTTACTTTCTCGCACGAACAAGTCCCGAAACATCCTCTTCAAGTATGCATAATCAGGCTTATCTTCAAAGCGCAATGAACGGCAGTAATGGAAAAATGATGCAAACTCTGGTGGATATGAACGACACAGGACCTTCCAAAAGACGCAATAATAACCATTAGCAGGTGTATCACAGACTTAAATTGGAAAGTGCAACTGATACATGATAGCTACCTCAATTGAAGTGGTGACTTTCTTTTCACTTATTTTGTCATATTTTTGCTTTTTAGTCCCTGCTCTTAAACCCTGCCATGGAAGGCTGATATAAACAACACATTAGATATAAACCCTGCCATGGAAGGCTGAAAATCAGAAAAATCAAAAGTTTTGTTGTTTGTTAAATTAACAAACCTTCCTCTTAGGAAGTACATTAGCACATAGCCCAAAGATTCAAGATCATCTCTCCTGCTTTGCTCTGAATATAGCATATAAAAAAACAGTTTGGAGTAAGCATCAAATCATTGTAATAATCTTACTAAAGAGTAGCAATCACATGTTTAACAAACAATGGAGAATGATGTGTGCAAAAGAAAGTTCATATACTGTGTCCAGTAATATAGTCTTAGATCAAGAGAAAATAGTCCTTGGTAGCAATTGAAAGAAAATATTCACACACCTACTCCAAGATGTGTATTGATACTAGCATATCGAGCAGTTCCTGTAAGATTTTTGTTTTCCCTGCAGAAAAGATCTCAATAGCTTATAAAACTCTTTATAGAGGAACAATGAATTTGCAACACAAATGGTTGTATATATGTAAAACTTGAACTGTTGTTCAATCTTAGCATATATTATTATACATGATAATGACCAACAGTTCTTGCAAAATGCTACCAAGTCAAACTACAACTATTTTCCACCTTTAATAGTACCAAAAATTTGCACACCTATAAGGAATATGCCTGTGGGAAGTTGGATCTCGATACTTTTTGGCCAACCCAAAGTCTATAATATATACCTGCAAAGGTACAACAATGAGTATGGGTTAACTTGGGAAAATAATCACTTGTATAAAATATCCTAATATTTATAGGCAGAGACGGCATACTCATCAAGTACAATACAAACCTAGTTTTTCAGCCATTTACTCGCTAGAAAGACTCGCCAAGTTTCTAGCAAGTACTCGCAGGATTTTTGGCGAGTACTCACCAGAAACTCGGTGAGTTTGACAAACAAACTCACCAGACACATCCAAAAATGCAAAATACAAAAATAACACAAAAAAAAGTCAAAAAAGACACGATTTCACCCTATAAATGCATGAACGCCCCTCAAGCTTCCTCACATAACACTTGGAGAGAAAATATTTTTCATAAAAATGTGCCAAATACCTGATTTCTCTCTTAAGTGATGAAATTGTGAAATGGTGTGCGACAAGTTTTGTGTGGTTTTAAAGGCCCTTGACCCCATCTTGTGTTGCAGCAGGGAATGCACCAGGTGTGCTTCCCCCAAAACCCACGAGAGGCGTCGCCCCTCAATCCCATTGGGGTCTCCAGTCCTAGACCCCCACTAGTTATAGGGATTTCTTCTCATATAAGAAATTTGATTACAAAATGAGGGGATTTGGGAGTGTAGACCAAAATCGACAGCTTAGACAATTATCTTTATCACTATCATTATATCATTAATCAATGATGAAGTATCATACTATGAGTATCGAAAATTCAAATGCCATTATTATTATTATAAAATTTAATACAATCTACAGCATTGCACATGAAAGGTAGACAACAAATTAGAGGTGTTCATTGATTTGGTCAAATCAGAGCCACAAACACTTCCTTCAATATCAAGTGAGAAGAGCTATGACAGTGCAAAAATTAGAACCTCCCCAAGTTTTCACTAGACTAGGAAGATGAAGATGCCAAATGTTTTAATATACAATTTATGACTTATGATGATGAATTTCAAAGGCAATCATCATAAATTCATAATAGTTGCCAAATAATTATAGTATTAGGATTTTATATGATGATGCAATTTTGTACTCAACTTGTATTCAAATGAATCAAATTTAATAGAAAAAAGTTTTGTATTCTATGGACTCATCATGAATATTTTCTCTTTGAGTTTTGCACAAAAATTGTGTTCATAAAAAAATTTAAGCTTTTTTTTTTAAGTCGTTAGAGTTATTTGCTGAGTTTTTGCCAAGTTTTTGCTGAGTCAAATTTTTTTGGGTCTAGCAAGTTTTTGTTGAGTCCAAGTTTTCCAACCATGTTATTTGTATAACATTTTTGGCCATTTACAATCAAATGTTCTTGTAAGAAGTTTGGAGGGGTTTGCCAAGGAAAAGATCTTATAATAGTTGATTCAAGATGCAAGCATCCCATATAATAATCTTTTTAGATTTTAATATGCCAACATGGGTGAGAAGGACTAACTCCAATCTCACAATACTATTATATATTGTCTTCTATTTGCTTACATAAACGTAAGAATAGAATACTTTTTGTTGAATATTTTGTCATTGATGTCAAAGGTTGTACAAACTTTGGAAGATTACTCAAAGTAAAAGGGAACTATGGCACAAAAGGTTATATTCTTCAGCTACTTGGTTGTCTATTTGAGTTGCTTGAGCAACTTTGGCTTTTTGCTTGAGCTCCTTGGTTGTCTGCTTGAGCTCAATATTTGTCATATCATCGTTTACAGGTGGATTCTTGAAGGCAAATCGATTAAAAGAGGCACCTTACCTTATTCATCTATTTGCGGAAGACATTAATAGTTCCTGAGCACTTGATTTTTATTTTTATTTTTTAAACCAAAACCCAATCTTTATGACACAGCAGTCATTGTGGATGCTATTATTGGCATAGACTTCTGGCACAACAGTCATTGTGGAGCATATTATTGGCGTTGACAGATAGTGGCGGAATATATACCTTTTCTTGTCACATGATTTTTGTGTGGTGCTAATATTTTTTCTTTTGAATTGGGAATGCTCACGTAGTATGCAACTTGATATACATGTGAACTGGTGAAAATACAGAGGTGAAAAAAAATATCTCTGGTTCAGTCTGCTGCAAGTTTATTTTAGATACCTTAACTGCTGTGAGAATGGGAGTGTTGTGTATTTCTTGGTACAATGTTTGAAGTGCTGAGTGGATTCTGATTTTTTTAAAGTCTTGCATTTGAGTTGATGCTAAACTAGAGTTGGTGCTTCTAGGAGGATTGGTGCTCTCAGTGAGTTGGTGCTCACTTGTGTAATCTGGGTTGGTGCCCATTTTTTGTTAATGAGAGCTATTGTGTGCTGTGGTTTTTTACCTGAAAGGGTTTTCCATGTGAAATTCGATGTTTGCTCTATTTATGTTTTTTGTGGTTTTAAATTTTATGTCTTTTAAAAATTTAAAATACTGATTCACCCTCACCCCACCCCCCCTCTCAGTATTTTCTATGTGCATTTCACTTTCGTCCATGTGATTAGACTAACATGCATTCCTACTCAAGCGATCATGTGAATTCATCACTAAACTTTCAATTGAGGGCAAAAGTATAGTCATCACCAAAGCTATCTTGGAAATATTTGAGGCGCCATTTGTCATCCATCACCAACATCCAAGGCTTTAAGATTGCTAGTTTCTCTAAAAAATCTAAAATATGCACCCTACCCAATACAGTATAACAGGTACAATACAAACATACAAGGGAACTAACCAGATACTCTATGCTAAAAGAAGATCCTCTAGAAAACTACAATGCAACTGCCACTCTCAGCAGTTATTCTCTTACAGTCTCCAGCTTCATTTTACCTTGACACCCTATGTAGAGATCAGAAACTTAAGTGCAAAGATTCTCATACACAGAAATAAAAATCATAAACATAAACACATGCAAATGATGTACATTTCTGCTTGAAATTTGCCAATATGAAATTTACTTGAGTTAAATTGACTACATTCTTGAGCACCTTAAAAGGCATCAAACTCTGTCAAGCTAATTATAGAAAATTTCATTTATGGCAATCCACCTGCAAATTATTATTATCCACATCAATGTGTTTCTCTCCATTTCAGGCCATGCTTATCAGATTTTACTTCATAAATTTTTTATTGTTACTCTTATGAGTTCCATGGTCAAATTTTCATCTGATACTAGAACTTATAAGGAAATATACAGCCAATATTCCAGGGGCCAAAAAACATGCAAAAATGAATCAATGTTTTAATATTGAGATCTATTGAATGCTATGCATCATTTTTAATATATCAAGACCTTGGGGGGGGAAGCAAGATTCTCATATATTGATTTAATCTCATTTACAGTGAAAGGAGAAATAAAAATTTCAACATTTCAGGTCACAAAAAGAATCATTATAAAAGCTAAAATTTACAGCATTTGTCACCTGATTTGCTCTCCGACCAAGCCCCATAAGAAAATTGTCAGGCTTGATATCCCGGTGAAGAAAACTTTTTGAATGCACAAATTCAACTCTGGTGATCTGTAAATGAAGATAGGAAATAAAATTATTGTTATTGATTTTCACCAGTCATCTCAGGGTCCACACCATCCATGTAAATAAGTTATAAGGTCCATATAGATAAGTTATGGGCCTTATGGCAAAGCACTAACTTTAATGGAAAAAAATTAAAATCAAATACAGAACTTTATATTTATCTCCCTCCTTAAGATATTAAGATATAACATGTGTTTAGCTAAAGCAAGATAATTATAGTAACTTAGTAAGTAGAAACACACCAGCTGTTCAGCAAGCATCAGAACAGTCTTCAATGTAAACTTCCGATTGCAATAATTAAACAAATCCTCAAGACTTGGTCCAAGTATATCTATGACCATTGCATTGTAGTCACCTTCAACACCAGACCATCTTATATTGGGAACTCCAGCTGCAGCTCACCATTTTAAACAAAGAAATATATAAAACACAAAAATTAATCTCGACGGATATAAAGCAGCAGTACAGAATGAAAACTATTGCAGAAAATTAGGTCTGAAAAAATAGTCTTTATAATGGAACAGCATTCTTACTTCCTCCTTGGAAAATCTTGTACAATTTGGATTCATAAAGCAATTGTGGATGCTTAGTTCTGACACTTTCCTGTTCGAGAACAAGAAGGTTAGTCATTCAACACTTCTTCTGGCATCAATTTAAACAACTGCAAATACAGAACACCTTTTCTTAAGAACATTATAAGATCAAAACTATTACATCTCATCCAGAGTTCAACCAGTCAGAACTGTTTATAGTATTATTGTAGTTACTAACCACAAGCAAGAGTCTTCAGTGATGGTGTCTGGTTCATGAACCAAACTAGCAACATACTTGATCTGGGTTTTGCTACTAAACAGGGTCAATACATAGTTCTGTATTCATTTTTATCCATAACTCATTCCATAAGATTTGTTGGGAAGTGTCGCTTGGAGAACTCAGCCAATCCTGGGATCCTCCATTTGGAAACAAATCCAGCAGAGGAAGGTAAGAAATGTAGGGCATAAAGTAATGTTTGGACTGTGTTACACAAAGACATGCCCACAATCTGCAGAAAATTTGCAAAAAGTCCCTGAGAAGCCAATGAATCAAAGAAAGTAGAGTTGATATGTTTGGCTGTCCCTAGAATGTCCAGGGATGTCTAAGCATCCCCAATGGCCAAAACAAAAAATTAAAAGGGGTGAGGGGACCCACATGCACTCCCACACCCTTCATGCAACCCTAAACAAACTAAAACATAAACCCCATGTCTTTTTTGTGAATCATTTGACGTTTTTCCCAGCTTGAGGAAGAGGAAGCAAAGAATGGCAAAGAAGGAAAGAGGAAGAAGCTTTGCAACCACTCTCCACGTTGTAGTTCATTTTTATTCATTGCAAACTCACCATGGCTATTTTTTAGTTTGGTTTCATCTTTTTTAATTTTGTCAGAAAGCTTAGGAAGTGTTTTTTTTTCAACTTCGCTCTTTGTTGTCAATAGCACAAACCAGAGTCCTACAGCAGCCTGTCACACATTAAATTTGCAAGTAAAATAAGCAGCAGTTATGAGTGTGAGATGAAGAGTGCAGGAGTGAATTTTAACATAAACCTAAGGCAAAATAAAGTTTAAATGGAATGGTGGGGGTTCTTGTTCTTCTAAAAACACAAATGCTGTTGCAACAAACCATTTTGCATGCCCTTCACCCTCTCTCAAGAATTTTGTCACCATTTTGGGCAGTAATCAATACAAAAAAGAAGAATGCAGCAAGCATTGGTTGTCCGATGTTTGCAATTGTGATTTCAAGAGAGTTGGAGCAGGGTTTGTAACTTTGTGTAGAAATAAAGTTGGAATAATTGAAATGGCAAAGATGGTTGGTGACAAGGCAAAAACTAGTAGATATGTTTCCATGCCATCTACTCAATAGTATTCCAATGTATCAGACGTTGCTAGTAGAGGTGGGGTTTATGATAGAGAAATGAGGAAGACACCTCTATCATAGGTGAGAAAAATACAATGGTGGGTATTGCATTTCCAACAACATGAGGATGCCAATGATTTAGAAGCCAAATTTTTGTATGCACATGCCATTGCAATTCATGTGGCATGGTCTCCTTATTTCAAAGAGACATTGAAAACAAAAACACAATTGGACTTTATACAGCCCCTAAAGAACATCGATTGAGTACCTCCCTCTTCAAAAAAAACAATATCCAAAGATGAATGTACTAATAGAGGAGAAGAGACAAACGTGGATTAGGGCATATTGTTCTATTGTCATGGATAGTTGGACTAGTATTATACATTCTTAGAGCTGATGATTGCTCTGGTAAACATAAAGATTTTGATTACCAATTTGGCCTTTCGAAAAAAACCTTAAGAAAGTTGGGCCTTCTAATATTGTGCAAGTTGTAACAAATTCAGCTTGTATTTGTGAGATAATTGGTTTGATGGTTTTGAGTGCTTATAAACACATTTTTTTAACTCCATGTTGTGTACATGCTTTGAACAATACTTTGAGAAGACATTGAAAAAATAGATCATGTAAGAGAACAGTCACTGAAGCTAAAGACATAAATATTTATAATTTTATATGTCACCACCACATATCACAAAAATTCTCAAACCAATTGAGACTAGATATTCTAGCTATTCCATTCTGTTAGAGAGATTATCAAAGGAGCAGAAGGCCCTACAAGCTATGATGGTTTGTGGAGAGTGGTAAAAATGGGCTAAATCAAAGTCAAAATAAGGGAAGAAGGTGATATAAAGAATGCTTAATGACACTTGGCGTTCGCTATCCAGTAAGAAATTTATATTTATATTTAATATGTTTGTTTTTCAATTTATAATTTACCTTTAATTTCTATTTTTCTTCAAAATTACCATTCAAATTTATTTTTGAATCTTTTGCTTTTGTTTTTAGATTTTTTATTTATAATTGTTTTTTAAATGTTGTTTGCAAATATATTTGCTCTATCATATAACCTGTTTAGAGGGTAATCAAGTACGTTGATACTCCTAGCCTTAAAGAGAATTGTGAGACTTTTAACAATATAACTGATCAAATGAAGCAAACAATTTGTAGTAAGGATTCCGAATTACAATTCTATGACAAGCATATTAAAAATATTGTGACCAGGAGGTGAAATACAAATTATGCATCTTAACTTGGTAGAGCTCCTCCAAATTATGAGGAGGTAAACGAGGGGTTTATAAAGGCCCTTGGGAAGATGTATAGCACTAAGGATGGAACAAACTTCAAAAATAGTGGGTTCAATTTGTCACTTCTACATCCTCCATTCAGTAAACCAAAGGCTAGAACAAACAAATACCCTATTAGATGGTGGACATGGTATGGGGAGGATACATTAGAGCTATGGCACCTTGCTATTTGCCTACTCTCACAAGTCGCTACCTCCTTTGTTGCAAAAAGGAATTGATCCAACTATAACTTCATCCACTCAATCAAAAGGAATAGGCTTACCTCTATACAAGCAGAGAAACAATTTGCAAATTCATAGCATCTTATGACTTCAAGATCAACAGACTCTTGAAAATGTTAAACAAATTGACAATGATGAGTCAAAATTGATTATGGTTCCATTAGACAAGAGGTCTCAAATTCAAGAGCACTTTGGATATTGATAGCTAAGATGAAGCATTGTTGTACTTGCCACTATATTTGTTCTACTACAATGCCTATCAAAAACTGTGTTTGAACAATGAAAACAGAAATTTTCATTTTAAATTTTTATTTCTACCATACTAATATCACTAACAGGCCACGTGAATTACATTTTGAATCTTTGATTTAATTTTAATCTCAAATTTGGATACATTATTTGAATGTCTAAACTTAAATTTTGATGTCATATATAGTTAAACTTGTAAAAATTTGAGTCTCCCCTTTTAAAATTCACATATATATTGAATAACCAAAACATGCCTTACCAACTGTCGTCCCCAAAACACATCCCTCCTTGCCATGGAACATAGAGAGTAATATTAAAAAAAGATAATATATTAAACACAATAAATAAAGAGATGTTGGACATAAACTTTTCCATTACACATTATTATACAGGATGCAAGAACGTACATAGTTTTTCAGCATCAACATGTCATAAATCAATCATTTATTATTCTACCAGTACCACCTGCTCTTTGAATTTGGGATTTCTGTATTGTCACATATTTTAAATCTTGCACATTTATTATGAACCATTTGAGAAATCAAAAGCCCAGATTTTGAATGTCCTATTCAAAAATATAATTGGATCCAATAACGCATCCCCAAGCCCAAGCCCAATGACCTTGATCTGAAAGGAGTTATTATTTGGGTCATACAACTTTGATCTCTGGAAAAGTACAAACAATTTAAAAGACAAACCACCCACTACAATTATGGTGCTAACTATAATTGTAGAAAATTATGGTGCTCACTATTATATTTTTAGATCTTGCACATTTATTATGTATCATTAGATAAACTAAAAGCCCATATTTTAAAGATATCATACTCAAATCACAAGCCCAAGCCCAATGACCTTGATCTGGAAAGGAGTTATTCTTTGAGATGCACCATCTTCTGATCTAGGGAGAAGTACAAAAAATTTAAAAGACAAACCACCACCATTTTTAAATCATTTGAAGGTGATTTTTTGACTTTCAAGCATCTCCAGCAAACTGTGGTGTTAATTGTTAAAAGTAAAGTTTTCCAGCAAATTCTGGTGCTAATTATTATACATATTTTGTTTCCGTGTTAGAGAAGCAAAGATATTTTGTCTCATCAATGCTTGTCAAAAATTTAACCAAATAAGCAAAGTTATTGATAGCCTTATCACTAATCAATAAATAAAAATTATTGTGAAGCACAAATTGATTGGATAATCAGAAACAGTAATTATCATGATAAAATCTACTGAAGAATTTTGGCATAGATACCAAAATCTACAAGCATTTGCAGCCTAGTGTGCATTAGACCCCATTAAATACAACTCTAAACTGCTACAAATATGTTGTATGCACTATCCCATACAAATTATAAAATATACAATGACGCTGAAATATTATGATGAAGATTATTGGAAAAAATCAGATCAGATGGTACCAATATTCTCCTTTGAGGGGCCCTTCTAGGTTTCTCTTCCTAGAACTTTCTATTGTAAAATATTCTACTCTTGAGACCCATTGGCCTACTTTTGGTCATCCATGGACATTAACATAATTTCTTTCTTTCTTTCTTCTATCATGCCAAACTTGATCCATACTTGTGCAGCCCCTATAATCTATTGAGAAATCATTCTTCTCTCATGCAACTTGAAAATAGTTTGAAGTTACCTCCACAAACACTTTGTTGTGTTGCAAACACACATGCCCCATTGCAAATGGGGACCACCTTTTGTTTGCTTCTTAGGTTAGTTGTTTTCTTAGTTTTGTGTAGCTTGGCAGTAGTTTTAGTCTCCAGATCCTGGGAAGGTAGTGATGTCTTGTCCATCCAAAGTGAATGCATTGTTCAATCCATGGAGTAAGTGTTTGAGTCCATCCTTGATAGGGGAACGTTCAAGTCTGGAATAGGATGTTCAAGTTAGGAATTTCTAGGTCGAGATGTGGAGTTTGGAAATTTTCCAAGGATTGATTCTCAAGGAGAAAATTCATGTTTGAGGTGAATTTCCTTTAGGTAATCCGCCTCTAGGTCAAGGTTCCCCTTCAATCCTTACATATGTTGAGTTTCCCCTTCCAAGATCTGGAGTTGAGATAATGATTATTAGGCAATCCATGTTTGGAGTATGGAAATGCAGAATTGGAACGTAGAAATCCTTGTCTAAATTGCAAGATCCAAGACAACCTTCAAGGATGAAAAATGGAGCAAGATCATGAGGGTTCATAAAGTTTTCATAAAGTTCACTCGACAAAGCATGAAGTTGACAAAGTCGTAAAATGTTATCAAAGTTGTCAAATACAAGGAAAGTTGTTAGGAAAGTGAAATGAGGAAAATACTAAGTATGGAAAAATGAGTGAAAATTTCCAAGGAATGTGACACTTAAACAAGGGAAATTCCTCATCAAGGTTGGATTTTTCCGACCTCGATAGGATAGAAAAATTAAGGAAAATTCTTAAGATTGAAAGAATTTCCTTTCCATTGGATAAAAATGTCACGAATTCCACCTCCTAGTCGAATTAGCGCTCAAGAAATGCCTATTAACTCTTGGATTTATTTGTGCTCCATTTATTTCTTCTCCATGGTGAATTTGAGCCCAAGACGTCATAGGTATGGAAATGTGAAAATTCCCTTGGATTAGTCTAATTTGCGCCAAACACTTCACATTTCCTTTCCAAGGCTCATTTCCGCTCAAACATTTCCTTTCCAAGGCTCGTTACCGCTCAATCATTTCCTTTCCAAGGCTCAAGAGCACTCAAGATTTCCACTCCTATGTGAAAGTGCACTCTACATTTCTCAAGAGGCATCAAATCCCACCCATGGAAAATTCCTTCACAACATGGAAAATGCGCTCATAATTCCCTCACAACATGCAAAGCCTGCTAGGGTAGTGTTAAGGCTTTAAGGTCGGCTGACTTAAAAGAAACAATTTGAAATTTTTAAAAAAGCAAAATCAAATCGCATGCAAGCTTGCAAGGCAACGATGAAGTCGGCTTAGAGTAAAATCAAAACATGTGAACTAGGGCAGAAAAAATGCATTAAAATGCAGAATTAAAAGGCAGATCTGAAAAGCAGATGCAGATAGGCAAATTTGTGAAAATCAAAAGCTGATCAAATGCAGAACTAAAGATCAAAAATCAGGAGCAAAATTAAGAACAGCAAAGATAGGTCCAAATTCATTAGCAGAAAAATGCAGAGCAGAAACAACAATTGAGTTACAGCAGAAAAGGGGAAGTGAATTGAAAAGTATAAGTGCAATTTTGCTAAGGCAGAGTAGTGGATGTCCATGTTATTCAGTCACAACTCCAACTTGATCCAAGTGAAGACCATGTGGAAATTCATATCAGATAGGACGAATTTATACAAAGGAATCTACTTTCAAAGGTTCAAATCAGAGTGGAAAACAAAGAGAGAATTGCAGATTCAAAGGTTCAAATCAGAGTGGAAAACAAAGAGAGAATCAGGTATAAATGAAGTCCAAGGAAGAAGGAAGAAGTCAGAAACAAGATGCAAAATAACTTCCAATTCCAGTGCCAGTCAAAGCTTAAAATTGATGTTGTTGTCAACAGCAAATCAAGAGACTGATCCACAATCCAGAAGATGAAAACCAAAGGGGGGGTACAGTCAGCGAATCAGTTTCTTAATCAAAGTGAGAGATGGAAGCAAAAGTGTGATGACAAGTCAACAATCAGAATGTGATATTAGGCACTAAGGATAGCAATTTTGAGTTGTTCATACCCAAGTTTAAACAGCTTCCTCACTTCACTGAACCATTACCAGACCTGGAAATTTATTTTCAGAATCTTTATGCAATTTCCAGATTTTAAAAGGTTTCAAAAGGCATGATTTTGCGAGATATTATTTTCATTCATTCATAGTGTTTTGATTCAAATGTGTTTATTTTTCAGGTTAGATGCAACATGGAGGAGACAAGAAGAAGATCAAGGTCAAAATCCAAGTCATGCAAGGAATAGAAAGATGATGAAGCATGAAGAGGCGGATGGAAGAATTCAACAATGCAATGAGGATGAATCAAGGATTAACTGATTAAGTCATTCGGGGAATGATACATTGGATGAAAGAGAACAAGAAGAGGGACTTCACAGCATGAAAGAGGGAGCTGTTCAAAGATTGCTGTACAAGGAAGATTCTACAATGACCTTAGATTTCCTTTGGAAATGCAAGATCAAAGGGAGGAACTCAACAATATGGAAGATTGCTCAACTAAGGACAAAGCTCAAGACATGAAAACGACTTCACAATGATGGCAAACAAATTAAGGAAAGACAAAGACATGACAAGGATGAGAAAATCGAAGTCAAGGATAGTGAACACAAAGGATTCCATAGCATGTAACTAAGGACAAAGCTCAAAGACATGATTCACATTTCAAAGATAAAGTCAAGGAGAAAGATGATCACAAGGTGGATTCCCAAACATGAGAATGAAATGAAAGAATGGTCAAGGAGGAAGGATAGTTCCGGAAGAGTTAATCAAAGTAGAAACTTGATCAAGATGATGCAATTTAGAAATATGAACCATCACAATCAGTCAAAAGGATAGACAATGTGAGTATTGAGAGATATTGAAAAGGATGCAATGACTTCTTTGTGATCATCTACAAGGAGTGTAAGCTGAGGTGGCAGCTGGTCATCATCAACCAATCCAATGATGCCATGTCAACATGTCCAAGTTCATTGAACCTGACTTATCAACAACTATACATGTGGAAGGCACTAAATTCGATGTAACGACTCCTATTTGCTCATTGGTCCACATTCAAAGGGATATGTGTCCAAAATTGTGTAATTTTTTCATTGGACAGAATTAAATGTAAGGTGGTGGTTGTTGTAACTACCCCAATTAGGGTTTACTTTGAATTATCTTGGCCATTGATTTCGAATCAATCTGGGCCCTTCATTCGTAATCAAGACCTTTATATAAGGCTGTGCCTTCTCATTTGTAAAGGTTAATAGAGTAATAGTAAATAGTTGATAGCTCTTTAGCAAATAGAGTAGAGTAGGAAGAGAAGACCAAGAATTGTTGCCAAAGCTATGTGGGAATAAACATATGATTTTCAATGAAGATATGGTGAATTCTTGTGTGTTGTTTCTACATGTTGCATGGTTTCTACTTCTCAAGTTTCAGATTTGTTTACATGGAATTGATTAGTTAAATAGAAGATCTTGTTGTTGATTAATCGTGAAACCTATATGTTCATACCATTTGGAATTTGTTGATTGCAAATTGCAGCGCATGGTTAGTCTAAACTCAATTGAAAGCTTAATTTCAATTGCTCTATGTTCATTGTTCATGGTATTGATGTGCATAAGTGATATGAAAATCATTTGTGTACCCTTAGGAGATTGCACCATCTTTGTGTAGTTGTTTCCTCATGGCGAAGCAAAGCTTGGTTTGGTTTCACTAAGTCAGAAATCATTTCTTGCATTGTTAGGCTTTAGATTAGATTTTGTATCCCTTTATCCCTTTTTATCTTTCTTTGTTTGAGAAGTTAAGTTGGTTCCAGTTCCAGCAAAGCATAAGTCCCTTTGTGTTACAAGCACTATCAAATCATATTCACTGAGTCTATCCATCATTAAAGTCGATTGTTCACATTCTAAACCTTGGGGTTGCCTTATTTGATCACAAAGTTTAGCATTTTAGGTTTCCTTGTTCAAGAGAGGATAGAATACTCGGTATTTTATTCTGTGTTCGAGATGTCATAAAAAACACATCAATACACTCCTCATCTCCTATTTCAAACAGCCAAATGCAATCTTTTTACTCAGGGAATAGCAAAAATCTGAAAGAGTTTTAAAGTATAAAAGAAAAAGCTTCAAGGCTTGTCCTACAAGAGGCAAGCCCTGGTTGAAATGGAGAATCCCCAACTATTTTGAGATGCTCAATTCTCCAAATTTCCAAGTACAACAATAGATAACAATAAAATAAGATGGATATTTATATATGTATGAATGGCGAGCAGAAATAGGGGCACTAAGGAATATAGTAAAAGAAGGCCATTATAGGCGAGGAGCATGGCATCAAAGAATCCTCTATGCAAGACTGATGGAAATGGTCTTTTTGCTACAACCTTTCTCATGTATTGTGTAGGTGGAAGCAGCAGAGTCTCGAGAGCGAAGATCTACTTGGTTTCTCAGTCAAAGACTTCTCAAATTCCAAATTTAAATTGGAGCAGGTTTTTTACCGTGGGTCTCCAAGGCAACACTCTTGGAATCAACAGTTCCCCTTCCATCAATATGGTTCTGGGTCAGTCTTGGCAACTAGAGAAAATGCAGTTCTGTTTGGGAATGGAAGGTTCCAAGAAGAGGAGACTTTCTTTATCCTGTCCCTTCAAAGATTGTGTTGATAGCTAGGACCTAAGTTATCATGTTGTGTTCAAGGCCCCCCATATCTGGGTCCAATCAAAATAAATATAGAATTTGAGATCCACTTCAATCTAGTTGGGAGGTCATCCAAGAGGCTACTTTTTCCTTTATGTGTCCATCTCAAACAAACTCAAGCTAACAGCGAACGCACACCAAAACCAAAAAAATCTACTAGATCATTAAGTGAACCCACATCGATTTAAATCTTTTGTTAATATTTTTCCTTGTTTAATCTTTTTTGGCAATTAACTTTGACTATGATGGATCCAAACAAATACCTAAGCTTAAGAAGTGACTTCTAAAGCATTTGAAAGACTAAAACAGACTAGTTGTACCTCAATGTGAATGGAAAACACAAAAACCATTCATTCATTCTTGTTGAGTTGTCATTCTTGCTTGCATTGCACAAATAGAGTTGAAGATTGATTAGTGAAGGTTTCAGAATCATTGGTTTGATATTCCTACATGTGTTCAAAATCATTGGTTTGCTATTCCTACATGTGTGCAAGATCCCTTTTGCTTCCAAGGAGATTATAGAGGTAGATTTTGCAAAAGAGCCAAATTTTTTGCACAAGAGCCAAGTTTTTTGGATTTTAGTTTTTTGAAAAATTGTTTTAAAAACATCTCTTGTTTTGTTTTCATTCTTCTATGAATCTATGGCATATGGCATATGGCATATATATACATTGTTTTCATTTGTTTTGAATGTCTTGTTTACCAAAACTGTTGCCATGGGGATTAAAATGGCAGCCAATTCTAGGTCCATAGGCAACCCTATTTCAAAACAAAACCAAATTCTCCCCTTTGGAAATATGTTGAAATGCTGGCAATTATGTTTGGATTTGCAATGGGTTTGACATCGAGTATTCAAGCTTATACAATTGATTGAAAGCCCATTTGTGTGCCATTTCTATACAAGGCATCAAAGCTTTCTCAAGGAACCATGGTTTACATGTTTCATCAAAGCAAGTCCTAGCATCCTTTGGCAATGAAAGGATCTTGAGGAATGAGGCCCCTTCCTACCCTGTCTAATCTTAAACTTGTAGAGAACCACCCATTTTTTGCCACACCAAAGGAACAACTAGTGGCTATTACACATAAGACACCAAATGAACCGTTTGAAATGGTATTTCACAATGTGGCCATTACACATAAGCGATTGCCAATCAACACGTTGCAAGATGTACCTATGCAAATGGATTGTCTTTTAATGTTGCATTCTAAGAATATTGGCAACAAATTGTGAGATAAATTAATGAGTCCTACAAAAAAAACTAGGGCCCGAGTTTTGAGAAAGTCTGTAGCACCTGATTAGAAAAGAAGGTGAAGCTTGTCGAGGATTCACCAAAATACATTAGAGACTTGTACGCCAAACTAGCGGTGTCTGTCGTTGATGATAGATGGAAGGATGCAAAAAACAGCTATTGATCAATGTTCTCACAATGTCCCCTAAAGAGGCAATGTTTTGAAAGTAGTGGATTCTAAAAGGTTAATGATGACACATTTATTGCTAAAATCCTCTTGACAACAATAGAGGAAGTGGGGCCTTAAAAAAATATTCAAGTCATAATAGACAATGCCAAAAATTGTAGAGCAGCTAGTTTGTTGTTTAAAGAGCAATATTTACACATCTTTTGGGCACCTTGTGTTGCCACTCCTTCAACCTTATGCAACAAAAGTTTGGCACCAAAATTGATTGGATCAAATAGGTGTATGCCGAGGCCAAATAGATCCGAATGCTCATCACCCACCACCACTTGTCACAAAGCATACTCAAATCATTTTCAAAAGTGGAGTTGATGTAGAAAAGTGAAACATTAAAAAGAAATTTGATGTAAACCCTACCTTCATAGTGTAAACCTCATGTGGTTCTTTCTTTAGGAAATTAAGATGCCTAATAAAATTGTGGCCTCTACTCTTTTTTACCTAGCATAGCTTCTTTCTCATGTTCAAAATGAGTTGGGCTACTCCTTTAGCTCTTTCCAAGAGGATATTACATATTTTTTGTTCAACATGTTCAGCCATGTTGGTGTAATTAATTATTCATATTGGATATTATTACACCTTACTTAAGATTACTTAGGTACATGCATATCATAGTAGTTTGGGTATGAGACACTTGGGTATTTGTGCCACATTGGGATAGTGTGTGTAGGAGAATTTCCACCTTTTGTGGTCTTATCTTGTTGTTACATTCCACATTCGGTGGGTGATCCACCTCATGTGGAATATTATATTGTTTCTCTTACCTACCACACCTATTTCCTACCTACCCTTGTTTCTCATTGAGCCACATGTCATGTTTGTGTGCTCACATATCCATATAGCCTTGCCTTTATAAGCAGGCTCATATTCATTGTATGTGATTGATTGATGATCCAGTTGATCAGTATTTTCATCTTGATAGAATACAGTTTATTCCTATCATCTATTTTGTCTCTCTATTGTACTTTTCATGGAGCTCTTGATCTTGGCAAAATCTCACAAGCCCTAACTAATCACCTAATTTGAAAAAGAAAAACTTGGAAGGAAATTTTTTGTCAATTGACCCTAGTAGGTTGTGATGATAATGCAATCTCCACAGCTAGATTTAAGCAGGTTGGTTCTTGTAGAACTACTTTGTCTAAATTAGGCTTCAAAGCTTTTATAAATAATAACAACTTGGTAGATGTAATTCCAAGAGTAAGCACCCTCTATTGAAACAACTAGAGATAAGTTTTTCTTACATTGTGGAGCATCTAGACAAGTTTTGGTCTCTTTGAATTGGTTAAGATAGTCTTGGGTCTTAGAATTGCCCATTTTGTCTATTGCAAGGTATGACCACTTTCCTTTTGAGCTTAAAGTTTGTCAAGATCATCCTCCTTCAAGATGTCCCATTAAGTTTGTATTGATGTGATTGGATCTTCATGAGTTGAAAGAAGCTTTGAAGGTTTGGTGGAACTCTTGCCTATTATGATAGATTCCCATATGATCTACTTTGCTCAAATTTTGAATTATGTGACAAGGTACCTCAAGAAATGGAACAAGACAGTTTTTGGAGATATTTTTGTATCTAAAGCTCGGATAGGAAATGAGTTAACACATGTCTGTGAGGCTATTAACTCTAAAGATTTGACAAACACTCTATTCGAGGAAGAATCTTCCTATCCAAGCAAGAAAATATTCTTTGGAAGGAGGAAACTTTATAGAGACAAAAGTAGAGGGAGAGATGAATATCAGAGGGAGACAAAAATACAAAATTTTACCATTTTGCTATGGTAGCCTATTGTAATTCTAAACATATTTCTAGTATCTCTTCAAGTGCTGATATTCTTCTTTCTAGTCCTAGTGAGATCACTCAAGAGGTTGCAAGTTGCTTTGAGTCGCAATTTTTGGATCTAGAGATCTTTGATCTTGAAATGGTGGAAGCTTTCTTGGTTGTTATATCCCATAGTTGATTTTGGACGATTCAAATAAGATGCTTTTCACTCCTTTTGATGGAGAGAAAATGTGAAGTGTTGTATTTGCACCAAAGGTGAAAAAGCACCTAGTCCAAATACCTTTAAGTTAGCTTATTTTTAGAGTTTTTCAAATATTCTAGACAAAGATCTCACAAGTGTAGTAAATAAATCCTACAAGTTTGGTAAAGTGCTTCAATCTTTTGAGTTCAATTACTAGAGCTAAGTTCTCTACCCTTCTAAATGGGAGCCCTTTCAACTTCTTGCAGCACTCTCGAGGGATCAAAAAAAGGGAACCTCCAGCTCTATATCTTTTTGTCTTGATGTCAGAGACCTTGAGGACACTTTTTTCCTAGCAACAGCAAGTGGGTAACATTAAGGGTTTTACAGCTTCTATGGTTGTAAACTCTATCACTTGTTTGAAATTTGTAGATGACATGTCCTATTTGAAGAAGGGTCTATCTCAAAACCCAATATCTTTATGCATATCTTTTGAAAATATAATTTGACTTTTGAGGCAAATTATCAGTATTGAGAAATGTAAGATTTTTTCTATAATGTCAACCAGTGAGTTTAGCCAACAATAAGCCTTTTGCTTGGTTTCCAAGCAACTTCTTTGCCATGTCCCATTGTTCACTGGCCTTTCTAGAGACAAATTATCCAAGGAGATAGTGAGTACAATTCTAGACAATCTAGAAGCTTGGAAGAGCAAATGGTTTAGCTTGGTAGATAGAATACTAAAGATTAAGGTCGTTCTCCAAGCAATAACTATTATTTCCTGTATTTTTTTCCTATTCCAAAGTCTTTGCATGGCGCAATAAAGTCTGTATGCTGCAAATTTCTGTGGCAAGACATCCCAAAGTACTGAAAATCACCTATTTGGTTTGGGAGAAGGTGCATAGTAACAAAGAAGAAAGTGCAGCAGGTATTATGGATCTTGCCTTGCATAATCTAGTCCAAGGAGCTAAGTTGGCTCGGCATCTTCTAGTAGAACCACAATAAAATTGAACCCTATTTTTTATAGGTAAATATTTGAATAATGGCAATCCTTTAGGCTTCTTTTTGTTGATGATTTTGCTCAAGGCCCTCTTGTTTAGAATTTTAAGGCCTCTTCTAGAGACCTTATGGTTCAAAACTTTCCTAGGATCTGTGAAAGACATATGACAGACTTTCAGTTAGATTTGGAGATGGGCAATCCCCCTCTTTCTACCTCTCATGATTTGGATGAAGCCAAGGAGCACCTTACCTCACTTTGGGGTTCTCAGGTATGCAATTACCGTTAATGTTAGAATAAGAAAGGTAAGACACAGCAATCTGAAACTTAGAAAATCTTACAAGAACAAGATACGCAGAATTTTATCCTGGGAAAACCCTCCACCTGAGGTGAAAAACCCAGCCACACCAAAAATCAAACTTTATTGAAGGTACAAACTTGAGTACAATGCTCTCAAACTGAATGATCTAAACACAATTGTTAATACTTAACAATCAGAAGATGAACCCGATAATATCTGAAACTGAAGGCTTCTACAATATGACCAGCACATAAGCTTTCTGTAACATTTAATAATCATACGCTGAAGACAGAGAAGAAATATACGCTGAAGAAGATACAGAAATGCTACAGAAAATACTGTCAAAAAACTCATCCTCTGAAAGATCACTGATGCATATATAAAATAGTCTCTCACATCTGAACTTCACCCCCTGCACGAAAACAATTCGCAACACACTCAAGGAGACAAGGCAATGCTCAAAAATGGCCAGTGCAAAGGAGTACGAAACGCCCATACTTCTCGCACGAAATATTCTTGTCGGCATTTACTATACATGCCGCTACATAAACAATAACCAAAAGAACCACGGAGGTGATGATTCAACCAACCCTTTCATCGGATGGAATAGAAAGAAAACGCTGCCAGCAAGGATGCAGGTCGGTGACAGTTATCAAGGAAGCCGTTACACATCAGCTTCTCTTTGAAGTGTACGAAGAAACCATCACAGGCATAATGAAATCTCCTGCTGCTAAAACATTAACAATTGCTACAAGCTTAGATGGTAAGATGTAAGAGAGGTAAAATCTTGGAAGTGCTAGGATTCTGTCATTCTCTAAACATCAAAAATCTTCATTAAAGACTATCAATTCTGATGTTTGAATTCCCCAAATTGACAACAAAATGAAATTAGATGGATTGGGGATCCCTCAATGATGCAACAAAGATCCAAGGGGATTTGGATGGTAACAAGTTTGTTCTCATAACTCTAATAGTAAATATGTTTTAAGTAGCTCTTTCATTTTGGGTATTTAATCAAATAATGAAGCTGAATGAGTGGCAATTATTGAAGGAATCTCCTAGGTAGTGACTTTCAATTGTCAGTAACAAATTGTGCAAGATGATCCCTCTATTGTTATCCAAGGCTTATGTAAGGGGTCATGTACCAGTTGGAAATGTAATAGCTTAAAAGAGGAAGCATTATTTCTTTGTAAGAATCTAGATGGCGTCTTCTTTTCACATAGATATAGGGACATTATGAAGTTGGAAAACTATTTGGCTCAACAATGTCTTGCGGTGGATCCCTTCTTGTCCTTTTTGCCTAGTTACTTTCCCTTTTTTGTTCTATGGTCTTGTCAGGTCCCCTTGGTGATAGGATGGACCTTCCTTTTAAGAGTAATAATGCCTAGTTATGCATCTGTATGGGGAGATTTGTTTCCATATTTCCAACAACATGTAGAGATTTGGTAGTTTCAAGTCATGTTACATATGGAGGCTCCCACTTGGCCTTTTTATTTGAAGAGTTCTTTCTTTTCACTTTATTTGTGCTCTAGTTTTCTTCACTTGGTAGTGTTTGGAATGGTGTGGTGCCTAATTTCAAAGGCCTTGTCTCAAACCACCATTTGAAGGTAAGTTTTTATTGTTTAAAGACCAATTTTCTTTCTCTCATCAAAGACGTTCTTCGGCCGATGAGAATTGGTGATACAAGAGTCAGTGCATTCTTGTGTCTCCATTCTAGAAGACTTTCATCGAGGGCTAGAAGATAAGATGTTGGACTAGGTGGTTAGACAACGGATGCTCCAACATTTTGATAGGGAAGATATGTTATCTCAGCTAGGCCAGGAAGACTACTTGAAGGGATCTAGATGTTATCTGGAGTGTGGATTGAAAGTTATCTTGAGAAGGATGGTGTTTTTGTGATGGTTTGTGACCACAAGGATGTTGTTGGTGTTGGATGTTCAAGAGCTGTTAATGGTTGTTGTGTTGTCTAATGGTATCAAGGTCTTTCCTTTTGTTGCTGTTTCTGGCTCATTTTGTTGTTTCAGACTTGGCAGTGTAGTTAGTTGTTGGTAGCCGTAGTGTTTTCTCCTTTCAGCTTTCAGCTGCTCTGTATATTTTTACTATGCTAGTTTTCAAGGGTGAGGGCCCCAATAGAAACCCCTTTTAATTATCAAACAAACAATAATAAAAGATGGCCCATGATAAGAAATTGCACAAAATCATTATCTACTAGTAAGCCAACTATATTAGGGCCCCTAAGATTGACCATATACATCCTCCTTGTCATGGCAAGTACATGTCTAATTGGTATGATTCCCTGTTCATACATAACACGAAAAGGAGCAGATCTTATGATAACCTTATTGTGCCTTTTGTGGTCAACCTGTTAAGGCTGTTGTCTTTTTCTTTATCATCTTCCTCCGGTGTTGCTTAGACTTGTCATTCCTCCCAATGTACACAATATATTTCCTGCTAGTTGAACCTATTTTGCAGTCAAGATCCGAATGGTTCTAGTGAAATATTATTTGTTAACTTGACCAAAACTCAAAGTCATAGTGTGAGTTTAATTAACTGGACCCATGTGTCTTTAGAAATAGTGTTTACAGCTACCCGATCATCAAACAATTAGTACCGCTATCAAGATCTTGATGCTCAATACAGCCCCATTGTTCTCATGCACAGAAATAGTATCTTCTATGTAACTGTCAATTACCTTAAGCTCATGTTCATGCAATGAAAGATTTCAAAGCAACCCATGATAATCAGGTAAAGACTCGGTAATGTTAACATCTAACAGCGAAAGAGTTTCAAATTTCCTAGATGGCCAGGGTGATCTTGACCCCATGATTTAAATTCCCTAGAGCAGCGGATCCCTCCCCCTTTCTCTTCAAAATGGGCTATGTTGCTTTGGCCAAAGCCTTCAGAATGAAATCCTGCACTTTCTCCTTGGGATTGCAATGATGCCGGTAGTCTATATTGACTTCTAGGTACTCTGCCAGTTTCTTAGCCTCTTGTCATCAACATCATACACTAGTGTACAAAATCAACATACAGGGACATGCTTTGGGCAATTCTCATTACAGTGGTCACTCGGCCCAAACCATTTACATGTTACATTACAGACTTATCTACTACCCTTGGCAAGGTGATCACCACAAAGTGTTCCTGCTCTTAACAACTGCTACACTTGACCATAGGCATTCCAGCAGGGTCATAAGAATTCCTGCTCGCTATCAGTTTATTCTTTTCTTATTTTGTTGTATTTAAAAGCAACTACTTCTTGTAAACTTTTCCTGTGTTGAAGCACCTTGAGCCATGCATACTTGTTGAGCTTGCTACTTTCTTGTCTTAAAACTGATTTTGCATTTTTATTTACTTTTTGAAGAATGTGTATATGGAGGGTGGGAGTGGAACAATATTTGCTATTGAACTATATTCATATAACTTTACAAACTCATCATAGACTAACTGATGGGTGGAAAAATGGCCAACAATTGACAATGTGACCAACTTCCCTCCCATTGTCCCCGTCTCAACCAAAAAATTGAGTGTGTACCCTACATTTAAAAATATAAAAACAGTAAAACTTTGTGTTCAAATATCTGCTAAAGTAGGTTAACTCTTCCACTGGTGAGAAACTAAAAATGCAGTGCAAACAAAGCAATATGGGGGGTTAGCTTAAAGGTAAAGATATTAAAATATAAGATTCAACAAATCAAAAAATGCTAATACAAGATTCCCTATATTAACATTGCGTTAACATGCAAATCATTATACCTAATCAGCAAAGGCATGCACTGAAATGTCAAAATGGCAATTTGGCCCAATAAATTTCTAATGCATCAAATCTAGCTGTTACCATAAGGACTATAACAGAGGAACTAATGTAGAGCCCCATTATTCATCTAATTCTGTTAAAATCCTACGAAGGATAGCTATGCACAATGGTTAAGACAAAAGAAACCAATCCCTATGCATGGTTAAAACTTAAAAGAGAACAACAACATAAAATTTCAAAAACAAAAATTATGTACCACAGATAGTAGCACAATATGATGAATTAATTGTGGATATGCAGTTACAGATCACATTCCAGTATTGCTTGCACACCACATATCTGACAAAGGTGGCAATGTAAATAAAACTTCGATATCACAACAAGAGACAATAATAGTTTAAAGACCACTCGAAATTACATGATAAGTGGTTTAATATTTGCCTATTTGCCTACATCTAACTTTCATGAGAGCCTCGTAAGAAATAAGATGGACATACCAGTTTGATTGCCACTTCTTCGTTAGTCTGAATATTGACTCCTGAAAATAAAACACAAATAAATCATAAACAAGGTGTTTCAATTATGAAATAGCACAACAAAATATATATATTGATTCAATAATTCTTGTAAGAAAACAAAGATGCAGTTATCTAAAAGTGGAAAGAACATATCTTTTTATTTCAAATATCAAAAGAAAGATTATGCAAAACCACATTTTCACGACTAACTCTAACCAAGATTGCTGATATTTTAAAACTTCCCTCAAGGTTTTGTTGAACATTGACTTTGTTCTCATATGGTCCTATGTTAAATGTTACAGTATTATTTACAGAACTTGTAAGCATAAATTAATACTGATAATTATCTCAGATTTTTCTCTAAGCCATGCTAATTATCTCCTTAAAATATTTTGACAGCCCAACAGCCAGATCCCCATAACCCATGGCTTTTAAGCCAAAGAGTAACCTCACAGAAATGATAAATCATAAATAAGCACTTCTTAGCTATCACGCAGAACCTCAGCGTAAAACTTTGTTAAAGTCTGAAGCAGGTACTCAATCTGAATGTTTTATAAACATCTCTACTGTGAAGAATAATACAACTGACAATTTAAGGTATTCTTTTTTGAAAAACCTAGTTTCATTTCCCTTGAGGCCGGCCTCTGGTTCCTAACTAGTTCAATGGTTGCAGCTATCACCCAAAGTGACAGATGGTGTATCAATCATAGCCATGATTACATACCACTAATTCGACCTCCCCCAAGGATGGATATCAAAATATTTCTCTCAGGCTTGACAGGTGTAATTTTCTTCGATTCAATGTTTATAATCTCCGTTTTCAATTTTATAAACAAGGACAAATCGCTATGAAAGCATTTTCAAGATTGTTGAAGCATATGCCAACCAAAAGACCTGAAAAAGTTGGCTTCATTAACAGCAAAATAAAATGTTTCAATCATATTGCCTCTAGATCAGTCAATCCAATGCTGATTGAAGGTAACTGCCCTAAGCAATAGAATTTTCAATTCATAGATTAAGAAGTCACAGTGACCATCTTAAATGTGAAAATTTATCTAAAAACCGTGCATTGGAATGTCATATAAAACAACCAATATAAACTTAACCAATCGTTTTCCATATGCAAAGAAACTGCAACAAACATCACTGCTTATAAATCGACTCTAATGCACTGTACCCTACATGACTGATTTAGCAGATACGCTATCCAATAAACTATTCAGCTATCTGTATATTTTGAAAAGAATAAATGGTTGCCCTGAGTTGTGGAGGCGCCCACAAAGGTAAAGTTATTCAACTCTCAAAACATTGCATGAATTGATTGATTTCTCTGAGATTTTGAAGCACCGGAAAGGTAAGAGTCATTGAACCCATTGAAAATTGCATCAGTTTAATCGTCTCTGATAATTTTGGAGGCACCCACAAACTCAAACTTATCCAACCGTACATAGATCAGAGACAGAGATTGATTTTTCAGAGTTTTGGAGGTACCCACCAAGATAGATTTCTCCAAACGAACCGCTGCCAATTTTGCGCCCCAATCTGTACTTCTCTCCCACAAGAGGCTCCATTGCAAGAATGTGTGATTAAAAGCACAAGTTCTACAAAATAAAGAAAACAACCACAACAGAGGACAACAACCCCCGAATAAAATGGCCAGTGTTCTGCTTCGCTACCCCATTCTATTTTTCCGATCTGAACATGGATTCTTCAGCAGATGGATTCAGCCCATTCATAGATCATAGGACCGTTGCCCCAACATTCCCTTCCAATCAAGAATTTGTCCACGGTTGGGTATATAATACCAGCCCCGCTGGTCGTAGGAGATTGTTTAGCCCTTCATCTGACTGCAATTATAAATCACCAAAATTGATGCAAATATATTGAAATTATAGAAGAGAAAAATATTTGATCCAATAGATTGGAATTATAAACGGCTAAAAGTGGACTACCAGATTGCAATTGAAAGTGGAATTTTTTTATGAGAAAGGTTATAGATGCCAATTTATACCTAAGAACATATGTGCTTCATGGTACAGGAATATATGCAAGTGAAAGGCGGCAAAGGGTATGGGGATCGCATCTTTTCCTTTTCTTCTTTCCTCCTGCTCAAATATTATATTGGAATAAATCCTTCTCTTTCCTTTATCTTTCCCTTTGCATGTATAATATGACAGCGATCAACCATAGAGTTTTGAAAATATATATAGTTTTTGTCGTTATAAATTGGAGCAAGAGAGCCTCATAAATTAAAATTATAAGTTAAAGGTCTGTACCTTATAGTTTTAAGTTGAAGGTTTTTTTTAAGTTAAAATAGATTTTTCTAGGGAAATTAGTCTTTATTAAATAATTTATTATGAGAAAATAATTATAATTTATATAAAAATTATTTCAGTTATAGTGAATTTACTAGAACTTCAAATTTGATAAAAAAATTTTAAAAAAAAAAATTTAGGTTGTTTATAATTTTTTATTTTATATTATTCAGATTCAAAGAAAGAATTGTTGATTAGACTAACGTGCTAAGTATGTTTAATTTTAGAAGAATTTTTTTTAAAGAAGCAATCTGAATGAGATCAGCTAAAAACAACAAACTAAGAAGATTTTTAAAAATATGATGAGCTCAATAAGACAAACAGCTCAGACCAGCAATGGTTGGGTTGGCACCTTTGTGTGGTTAAGTGTGTTGATGGATAATCTTTCAAAGAATCTAAATGTTAAACTGACACGCAATGAGTGTTAAGTAAACAAGTCATACAAATTATGCAATATAGGTTATTGCAAATCACTACTCATAAATATATGACAACAAGATTGACTCCAAAACTATACAGTTAAAAAAAATGATGGAAACTATCAGATTAGCATAGATGTCAACATCTATATCATTATACAACATCAAATTACAACTCTGAGTAAGCACGCATCTAAACTAGAAGTCATTCTTGGAGTAAGCAACCACGTGGAGGGGGATCTTACTGACATTAAATTTATAAATAAAAAATTCATAAATATTATGACATATAGGTAGTTGCAAATCATTGCTCATAAATATAGAACAACAAGATTGACTCCAAAACGGAAACTATCAATTACATAGATGTCAATCACGTGGAGGGGGATCTTACCAAAATTAAATTTATAAATAAGAAATAAAAGTCTTAGTGAATTTGATAGGCAAAAGAACCCTAATGTAATATTTGTCCCATATAAATGGAACTTAATTTGAACAGTAAACCAATTTACCTCAAATTTTGAATGGCAATCCAAGACATAAACAAAATGAATTTATTTTAAGTAAAAACAAATAAATTTGAAAATAACAAGGAAAACCCTTTAAAATATTGTACTATGTTAGAAGAGTGTGATGTTAACACATTGTAATAACTGTTGTTCAAAAAATATGTTTATTTTTGTCAATTATATTTGGAATTTAAATTGCAACTATCTATTTTAATATTTTTAAATAAAACATTATATATTTAAAAATGCATTCACACTAATCTAATGCTAAAACAGGATAATGCAAGCATTATAAAATTGTTCTAAAAATATGATGAAATATATATTCTTTAATTTTAAAATAATTAAGATGAATAATATACAACTATAAATTTGGTCAAAATATTGAAATAATATTTTATCCTTAAAACAAACATAAAATTTTAATGCATAATTCTAAATTTCTTGAAATATATAATTTCAATTCTAAGTTAAAAATAATTTTCACAATATTTATGTATGTCTCCATAACTCTTAATTATTTAAACAAATCCTACTGTTAATATATTTTACTTCCAAAAAAATATTATTATTTTTCTCTCTCCTCCGATCTTTATTTCAAAATATTTCTCACAACTAAATTTACTTTTAAGTAGTTAAAAGTAATCATCATTACAAAACCAACTCAATAAAAAAATCAAATTTTAAAAGTAAAATTATTTTAAATATCCATATTAAAAACACAACATCCAACAAATTCTTATAGAAAAATTAATTAATATTGATTTACTCAAAAACCCAAAAGAAACAAAGGGCATAATTACCTTACCTTTTATTTTCTTTACAAAAACCAATAAAAATATAAATGTAATGCAAAAGTTGACATCTTTATAGTACTTTGTGCATTTTTCATTAAAGTCATAATCAAATTTAAAATAAAAAATATATTCTCGCTTTGAAAAGTTCTTAATAGAGCGTAGGAAATTGCAATATTTTTTTTAGCCATTGCTTTCAGTGAAAGTTATGATTCCCAACACGCCAAAAAATTAAATTAAAAAAAAGATATTTTTTATGCCCTTTTCTCCTTTTTTTTTTGTGTGACATTGGGGGAAAAATACTTGTTCAATGTTGAAGGAGTCATCCAATGTGGGGAATTGTTTTATTCATTTTATTTTTAATTTTTTAATTTTATTCATTTTTTTAATGAGAGGTGTTGAATAACAACTATTATAATTAGGTGATGACTCACTTATGGATTTGGTGTGGTGAATATGCAAGTTAGGTGATGGATTTTGTTGCTTTAATAAGTCTACCACCATTACAATTATTAAAATCATAGTGGAGGTTTAATGTTATACATGTTTTATTTTAAATTAGTATGGTTGTTTTTTGTTTCTGTTTTTTAAAGTGATGGGATATTTAGTATTATTACGAAGGAGAGTATATTTAATTTAGGTTTTTAGAAGATAAATCTTAGGAATTCAAGTCTTAGTGGAGGATAAGTACAAAACATTTTTTGATAAAATAGTATTAACACACAATATTGACTAAGCGTTATCATTGCATGAAAATTTATAATATATTTTTAATTTTTTTAAATGAGTTGTATCAGCAAATATATTTTTTGGTTGTCAAATATTTGTATGTGGCTATTTATTTTTATATGAAAGATTCAAGTTTTTTATTAGAGGATTTGAAATATTCAACCTCATCTCTTGTGAAGGTTGGATCTTTGCACTGAACAAGTAGTGGTCTTTAATGGACACTTTTTGAACCATTCAACTTTAATAATAAACTAAAAGACACTTGACTAAAGTATTGTAAATGTTATATTAACTTAATATCTTCATTAATTAAACAATGGTAAATCTACTTTGTATAATTTATTTTTAAAATGAGCATAAAAAAATTATATTGAAGTGAAAGGTGGAGATATTTGGCCTAGATTGTTTTTAGTTGACTAGCTTAATATATTTTCCATCAAATTCATATATAGAACAATGTTTTTGATATTAATAGCAGCAAAACAAGGGTGTTGACCCTATGGCAAAATAGCCTGAAGGCAGCTTTAATAGAAAAGCAAGCCATATATAGAACAATGTTAAAGCTTAGCATACATAAATAATTTTTATCATCTTTGCTATCACCTCAATCGAGAGGGAAATCACCTTTATAACAAGACTACAAGATAACTTAGTCCCTACTTGAATTGCAAAGGTAAGTTGCCAAAGCAAAATGTTTATTTTTAATGTTAATTATCAATACACTTACTTTTACACTAAGTAGCAATGTTATGTATTTATGCTCATTTAATTATCGATCAAGGAGGTATCTTTTTGGATGATGTTGGCACTATATGTGTAGCAGAGGATCCTCAATCTTTGTATTGGTTGCATAAAGGGAAAATGTTAACTAACGAAAGCATGAACAAAGTTGGAATGGAAAATCTATTTACACAATAGTTGTTGCGAGTAATTTGATAAGTGACTCTACAGTGGTTGTGGGTAATATAATGACAACTTAGTTGCAACTTGGACTCTAACCATTAATTATAATAACAAAACACTTAACAACAATGGTTTTAAGAAGTAACAATAATCTAATTAATAACTTGCATTAATGAAACTAACTAAACAAAAGGAAACATAGGGAGAGTTACACTACCTCAAGTGGCCCTTGCTTGAGAGAATGTAATCAACAAAAGTAAAAGTGCGCTAACTCAATGTGTGACGCATTGATTTATTCATGTCAGCAACAATAATATTCACTGCTACGTAAAGAATCTAGAGATAAATCTAGTCTACATGATACATGAACTTGTAACTACTAAGATCAACCAAAAATTGAAGAAGTAGAAGAGTAATTAACTTGAACAACGCTCTCTTTTAAACAATCTAAAAGAGTGGAGTATTTACTTCTTCAGATCTAACCTAAGACATGTGTCATTCGTTCCTAATATAGAGGGCGACTTATTCCAAAAAGGAAACTACAATAACAATTCATTCTAATAGGAGTCCTAATTTGAAGTGGACTCTTTATTCAATGGCAACATCAAATCAAGGACATTTGAAGATTCAATTAAGTAGATTTATGAAGCATAACTCCATTGTTCTTCGAACTCCTTAAATTCTTCTCCACATTTATTTGATAGAAAATGTCAGCAAGGCTTCAACATAGTCACTTCCAAGTTAACAATCCTTTGACTAATTTTACATGATTAGTAAGGCAAGTCTTCCTTTATCTATAGGTTGGTTGTGATCCTTTAAGCTATAGGTTGGTTGTGATCCTTTAAGCTTTAGGTTGGTCATGATCCTTTAAACTACATGTTATTTCTTCAACACAAGCATTCATTCCACATAAATAATCATTTATAACATATTGGCAATCTACCCATCATAAAAATCTGACATGGCATATTCATATATTAACATGTCATATATATCATAACTAGATAAAAGTATGGTTCCAAATATAGTTAAAACATATTATAAGTCTGATAAAAGTAGTACTAAACAATTAAAATTATGACAATCCTAGGACTCATCACATCCCTCAAATTTGCCTTTTTCTTGTCCTCAAGCAAACTAGGGCCTAAGATTAAATCCTAAGACATCTAGTTTGCAATCTACAGACTTAGTAGCTCCTAAGAGTTGATGAAAGTAAAATCTTTTATCATTTGTGATCCACTCTCATTGTTCCCTTTCATTTGTCATGTCAATCACCTATCTTCTTGTCCAATGTGGTCCTAGGTAAAGAAGGAGAGGAGGATGGAATCTTAGTGGAATCCAAGATGCTTCAATATCCGATGAGGCCTTAGTGTACCTATGTGCTCTCAAATCCAAGGTAATGAAATTATACAGTGAGTGTGGCTCCCTCCATTTAAGCTCTGAGAATAATTCTACCCACTTGTGTTGGCAATGTACAATGATATTTTCCTTACCTGTCTCATGCATAAAAGTCCTAAACCTATGATAATCATGTTCCCTGCATTCATAAATTTTCATAGCTACCTCTAGTTTATTAGTCATCCAAACCTATTCAACCAAAATTCTTATTGGAGTTAGCTGACTTAGCTCTAATCATCAATGGATGTGACTTATCTCCCTTGATAAACTTGGTGTAGTTCCCCGCTTTCATTTTCATTTCTTAAGTAGGATGTTAATTCTTTCAAATACACATCCTCCATATAAAGTAAGGGATTTCAACTGTTATTGTAGGGAACTGCCAACTTGTGGAGATAAAGCTCGCACATCTAATCTTATGTATCAAGGGTTTTCCTAGAGTATACAGTAAGAAGTGACCTTAGTGAAATAATAGAGATGGGTGCATTACTAAGTAACTGACTAATCCAAAAACATAGAAATTTATCTTATAAATACAGGGTGTACACTCTAGCAAGGGGTTGTCAACTCCTTAGTTGATTGGCTAATTCAACCATCTTCTCAAGATTAACAATTAAGTTATTGACCTTTGTGTCCTTTTCTTATAATTTTTACCTCATAAATGGTCCTAAGTGCTTTCTTTTTCATTTCCCATTGTTCTATATGCCATTAAAATTTCAATTGTGCCCTCCATAAGGCAATTCCATTAGTGAGTGTGGTGAGAGGCGTTGGTGCATTCTTCTCCTTAACAATTGGGAGTTCCTTCTTTTATAGTTCTACAATGGCCAAATTGGCCAACATTTCTAATCCTACCCCTTCCTATTCTTAGAGTTTCAATTGTGTTTCCAATTCCTTCACTCTTCCCTTTAACCTAGTCTCTCTTTTTCTATAATCTACTAGCTAACGCTCTAAATCTTTAATCTTTTCAAGAGCTAGCTTTATCTCATAATTCTTTCCTTCCCCTTTTGGGGTGAGCTTTGGACCAATAAAATAATCTTCCCCTACATCAGCTCCATTAGTGTCACCATAATTCTCCATTGGTGGTATTATCTCATATTACCCCAGGCTCAATGTTTTAGTGGCTCTTTTTTTTGCAATATAAGGGTCATCATCATTAGTTTCATGCTCAGAATCATATCGTTCTTGCCCCTTTTGTACATTATCCCCAATGATTTATTTTTTTGATTTCCATTCATCCTCTACAACAACCTTGCATTCCCTCTCAAAATTAGTATCAAGATTTATAGTGTCTTGTTTAGGAGCCTTTTGTGTGGATATAGACCCCTTTTTTGAGAGACGACTAGAACATCTTTCTGGATTTTGTGGCACCTAAAGCTTACTTTTCTCTTACTTCATTTTTTTAGAATTTTTCATGGACCTTAGGGTCTCAAAATTCTCTTTAATTTTTTCTTTCTCTGACCCTCTTTTTGATACTCTTCTACATTTTTCATAAACTTCTACCTTTTTGACATGTGTTTCAATTTTTTCTTTAGTCCTTTGTTTCTTAAGTTTTGTTGTTGAAAAAGAGGCAAATTATTTCCTTTTTTTGTTTGAGGTATATTTGGAGGTGTAGGGATTTGTGTTGAGGATGAAATAGGGTTTTCCCAGAAGCTACATGTATCTTTATTGATATTGCAGGTGAATTTGATGTCTCATTGTCACTGTTAGGTTCTTGTTGCAATTCTTCTTTCTTTGGCTCCCTGGGGCTTTGAGTAGGTGGAGCAAGAGGTATTAGGTTCCCCTCATTGTTTCTTGATACATTTCCTATGATGGTTTCATCCTCTTCTACACCTATTGTTTTTTCTTCTTCCACCTCGACCCTATTAGACTCTTCAACCCCATTATCTACATTTTCTTGAGCATTCCTTAAGAGCCAATGTTGAATGTTGTCTTTCTTTGAATTCACCCCATCTAATATTCAAAAATTGGGAAAACAAGCTTCTTTTTACCAAAATAATAACTAAACAATGATGAGACAGAGAATACAGTTTCCTCTTATTTCTATATTCAATAGCCATTCTAGTTAACATATGATTGAAGTAATTAGGTACATTGACTAAGATGTTGTGGTGAAGATAAATCATTAACTTGAAATGCATAGTATAAAGAAAATAGTGCCTTCCATCATAGGTAAAATACCTAATTATCTGAGATGCCACTTCTAACTATGGCCAAGGCAAAGAAACTCATTTAGTGCCCCCTAAGTGGATGAGTCAAAATTTTCACATGAATGAGTCAAAAGTTGTTTTTTTCGATTAAATATAATGAGATCACATTACAAAATATATCAGCATCGGAAGTCCCCCAATCAAAAATACATCACGAGTCAAAAGTTTTAGGTGATGACTCACTTATGAATTTGTTGTGGTGAATATGCAAGTTAGGGTATTAATTATGTTGCTTGATGTTCCCACAAGTCTATTACAATTACAATTATTAAAATCATAGTGGAGGTTTAATGTTATACATGTTTTTTATTTTGAATTAGTATGGCTGTTTTTTGTTTTTGTTTTTTTAAGTGATTGGATCTTAGCATTATTATGAAGGAGAATATATTTAATTTATAATTTTAGAAGATAAATCCTAGCAATTCAATTTTTATTCAGGCACCAAGAATTAACCAATACTTTTTGCACAAGAAATTTTTTGATAACATAGTATTAATTTATAATATCGACTAAAGTGTAACCATAGCATGAAAAAAATTATAAGATATTTTTTATTCTTTTTAAATGAGTTGTATTGGAAAATATACTTTTGGATTGTCAGATATTTGTGTAGCGTCCTAAATTGTAATTGCCTACAATTTTGTCCTCTCTTGGACCTCACTTTGGTACTTCGACTTTCAAGGCCTGAATGAAGTGTTGATTCTGCTCACACAACCTATCAAACATGTTTTTTCACCACTTCATAGTCTCCCCCCAAACATAGTGCCCTAAAATTATAGGACCATGGTGCCAAATGCCATGGTCCTCTCAAAAAGGGTCCAATTTGGGGCCTCATAATGGTCACATAATTTTAGTGGGGACCTAGATCTTGTGTTGACTTGTGTCAAAAATTCATTTTTTTTTCGATGAGCAAGTATAAAAGGAGGTCTACCCCTCTAATTTAAAACCTAACAAATGGAAATCAAGATCTACACTCTAGTAAATTCAAGTGAGCAAGAAATCGGCCTTTCATCAAGCATTGGAGCAGAAGTGAAGTCAAGTTTTAGACATTGAAGATGACATACATGAGATCTATGTTTTATGAAGACAACATACATGAGATCTATGTTTTATAAAGACAACATACATGAGATCTATGTTTTGTGAAGACAACATACATGAAACCCTAATTCATTTGTGAAGGTCAAACAAAACTTCATTGAGGTATATCATTAGTGTTTCAATCATTTTCGGCCTTTCCCTTAAAAGGAAAATATTTTTTTGTAGTCTTCCATTTACATTTATCAATTCAATTTCATGGTTAATTCTAAACCTAGAGTTTGACCTAAGGCAAACCCCTATTCCCAACAATTTCCCCTTTCTCTTTGTGTGCAGGAACAAGTATAGAGTTGTGCTCGAGGGGATTAGCAAAGTTCATAGGGATGAACAAGTTCAGCTTTCAATGGTGGAAATTTTAGAGGACCATGGTGAAATGATACTACTTGGTCTCGAAAAATCAAGCCAAACTTCTACAAGCATATTCTAGACAACTTATTTTGCCTAGATCTAAGTCAATGGCTCTGTGTGACATATGTAGCTTACTATTTTTGTCACAATAATTCAATTAATTATCAAATCAATTCAACTTAGTAAGGAGAAAGGCTCAACCAAAGGAGCTAGAATATGATCAAAATCTTAGTATTTTGAGGCTAGATCTATTAGATTCCCTCTCCTTTCAAATGTAATGGTTAATTAGGTCATTTAGTGGTTTTATTATCTTAATTTAACCCTAACCCTAACAATTTCACACCTATTACATTTTGGTGAACCCAACTTCTTGCACCTTAATTTTTTATTTGTGATCTTAGATCTGATTTGTATGCATTTTTCAAATTCATACTTGCACTCGTCATTTTATTTTCAATTGAATTACATAAATTTAGAGGTTAAATTCACAAAAACTTTAATTTATATTTCTAAAATTAAACTTGTGAGTTGCATAATTTTGATTTATTGTTTCAAATCTTATTGTTAATGCTTTTAAAATTTAAATTTACACTCATAATTATATAATTTTAGAGGTTAAATTCACAAAAACCCTAATTTATAATTCTAAAATTAACTTGTGGGTTGCATAATTTTTCAAGTGTATTTCCAGATTTGATCTTTATGACATGTTATACTATGATTTAGAGGCGTCTATTGTTCAAATTCAATATTCAAATGGCTTAATTAATTGGTTAATCGATCATTTTTACAAATAAATTACATTGTTTAATCACAATTTTTAATTTTTGCATTCAAATTTCCCTCTTTTGTGCATGATTTTTGTTACCATTGGTCCTACATACAATATTCTCGTGAGAATTTATAGAATTAAGGCTTCCCAAGGTTTAATTACTAAGGATATGGAGCCTAATTTGGATAACTTATTTCATGAGAATGTTGGTGCTTCCTCTAACCCAACAAATGATATCACGTATCCTCATTCTCCTCATAATTCTTACTATGTGGATAAGTCACTAACTAGGGTTACTGTTGACCAATTGGAGAAGATTGACAGTGAATTTTAAAATCTTCAATAATGGATGAGTTAACAATACCTAGAAAGTGAGGCAATCCCATTGATTGAAGGATAAAAAAGAATGGTGCAAAGTGATAAAATTGGTGTTGATTTGTCGCATGGCCTCGCTCATATTATTGACACTAATATCACTATGCCAATCAAAATTTGTGTTGAATTCCTTGGTTACTCTCAACCCACTAGTCAAGCTAATCATTCCATTCATAAGTCTGCATCCTTGCCTAGTGTTCCTACATTTACATTTTATATCATGACTAGTTCCACACAAAATGTTAATCCTACACATGTTGGTCATGGGGTAAATCCTATTAATAAATATTTTATACCCCTCCTTTTGTGAGTCTTCCATTTGTATCTCAATCATCTCCCATACCCACATATCATAATGTTCCACCTCCTTATTCTCAATCTCCACCCACATACAACCCTCCATCACAATCCAATATGTCCAATTTCAATCCTTCTACTGAAGCAACCATAAATAACTTAGCCCAAACTATTACATCCTTACAACATCAATTTGCTTCCATCACTCAATCCAAGTTTAATGTGCCTACATTTGATGTAGCAAGCCCATTATTTGATGACATTTTTCATGTTGTCCCTCCTAAGCATATTGAAGTCCCTCAATTGGAGTTATACAATGGAAGGGGTGACCCCTTGACTCATGTGAAAACCTTTCAAACTTTGTGTAGTGATTTTGATCATGACCAAAAACTTATGGCTAAATTGTTTACTATAACCCTTAGGGATAAAGCTTTCTAATATTATTGTTCTTTGTCTCCTTATTCTATCACTTCTTTTCAACAATTGGCTAATACTTTTATTCAACAATTTCAAAATAATATTGGTCCTAAGATTACTTTGACCAATTTGATTCATTATAAGCAAGGAGTTAAAGAAAAAGTGACTAATTTTATTGGTAGATATAAGCATTTATATTCTCAAGTTTATTATCCTATGCCTAATCAACATCAATACTCAAGTGGCAGCTACAACATCAGGTGTGGCCCCTTTATCCAAATACTTTAGAAAAGAGTTAACTTCTCTTTTTGAGCCTTTTCATGTAGCATAATGTCGAGATTGATTAATTCTAACGTGTTGAAACTTTCTCCCATTAGACAAATTGACTCTTCTAAACCATTGCCACCCTATCATGATCCCAAAGTCTTTTGTCAATATCACCATCAACCTGACCATGATATCGAGAAGTGTTATACTTTGAGGTGTAAGATTCAAGACTTCATTGATAATGATACTATATCCATAGTTGGTGTGAATGACAAAGGAAACAAATCTGTAGCTCCTCCTAATCAAAATCTTGAAATCTTCACCAATCCTTTGCCTTGTCACTCTACTAATGTTGTCTAGTATGAATCTCATGCCTTTTCTCTCAATGACCTTGGTGTAGAATCTAATAATCTTGTGAATATTGTTGACAAACCTACACCTCCTAAGGACCTATGCATTACCTTTTATCCTAGTGAGACTATTGTTGCACCTAATGGCCCATTAAATATCACTATGAAGATCAAAGACAAACTCTCACGAGGAGTGCTCATTGATCCAGTGTGTATGGTGAATGTGATCACTGGAGAATATCTCTACATTTTACAATTGTATCAAGTAACGTATGATAAATCTGATGTTATGATCAAGGTGTATGATGGTTTATCTGTCCCTATTATTGGTTCTATTACCCTTCCCATAGAGGTTGGTACTAAGTGCTTAGATGTGACTTTTGCTATCATTCCTACATTAGATCGATTTAGTGTGAAGTTGGGACATCCTTCGCTCTCTTCCATGAGAGTTATCCCTTCTAATATTCATAAATTTTTGAAATTCCCTCATAATGGCACAATCATAACAATTAATCATAGCCTTTACCAACCCAAGGCGAAGCATGGAAATTTCACTCTTGATTACTTTTGGCCTAAACAACATGAGCCTCTTAAGCCTTGAAATGATGCCCTTTTTTCTATCATATCAAAAGTGGAAAAATGAGATGATCGTATCTTTGAGTAAGCTTAGAGACCCTAGGCCTATTCCTTCTCCTCATGATGGACCTAGTATCCTTCCCACACCTTCTATTCCTCCCATATATGTCATAGTCTTACCTCCTATGTCTTGCAAAGGAAAGCACTTAACATCTCCTATTTATCAACCTAGCAGGGCTTCTCCTATTCCTCCTCCTTTAAAGGAATACAAGAAGCCTATGTACATTAATCCTTAACCTTCACAACCCTCAGCTAAAACTAAAAGAAACCATTGTGCGAGAGAATGCCGACGAAGATGTCCTACTAAGGCTCAAGAACTTGCTTCCCAAACCATTTCCTCCTTGAAGCCACCAAACATTGACTTGTTCCCATTTGTCCATCCTTTTCCTAACCCTAGGGAGGAAGTTCAACCTAAATCACCAAAGATTAAAAATGTTTAAGAAAAATGATGGGTCATGCCTTTTTTCTAATTTTAGAGATCCTATTTTCATTAATCTAGACAATGAAATGGATGGTGATGTTGTTCATGCTAACAATGTTGATTCTGATGATTTTGATGATATGTATGAGTTTGTTGATGTTAATCATGATATATCTTCAAATTTTTCAAAAGCATTAACCCTATCTCCTAGTCACAAATAAAGTGACTCATCATTAGAGCATGATCCTTGTTTGGAACTTGTAGTAGCTCCATCTACCATGCTTGAAGTGGCTCCTCTTGTATATTGTCCACCTTCCCAAAATAATGCTCAACAATATTGGGAGGGGAATGATTTGATTGATTAGATTCATTTGTGTCGTAGATCCTATGTTCTTTGTTTTCTCGTTTGTAATGTGTCTCCCCCATGATGTGTTTTTGTGCTATGTTAGGTTCTCTTTGGATGACCCTTGTCACTCTATTGGTGCAAGGTAATAAAGAGGTTGAATCTCTTGTGACATTCTTCTATTTGTATCACTATTCTTCTATATGTTGTCCCTTGTGTTGTCTACTTGGAGACAATGCAAAGCGTTGAGATCTCTTTTGGTCTCTCCATGTTGACTCAAAAGACACATGTTCTCTTCTTCCATTGTGCTTTTAGTCCCACTACCTTTTGGGGATGATGTCAATTCAATACAAATATTTATGATATACACTATTTATCATAAGAGCATGCTGACCTTGGAGTTAGTGGGTCCCTTATGTGCTTTTATGTTTTGTGATCATTATCCTTTGATTTGACTTTTCTTGGGGGCATCTCATTATGGTAACGCCATTGTCTTTTGGATACATGCTACCTTATAGAAGTTGCTCACGACAAGGCATATGCAATCGCTTTAATGTGGGGGCATACACTCTTCTCAATGTTACACTTTATGCACATGCCATGACATGTTTCAACACTCAAGTTACTTTGCAAACTAAGCCTTTTGCTTTGTAATTTGGTATTTTTCTTTTTTATGGCTCAAAGTAAGCAAATATTACTAGGTTGTTAGTCATGTGCTCTCTCTCTTTTCTCTTTCTTACGACATTCCTTTTTTTCTTGATATTAGAGTAGTAAGATCTTAAAGTCCCTGTGGGCTTAGAGTGTCTTGTCTCTTTGGTATGTTGATGAAAGTTTTCAATGCAAACCTTTGTACTTTACTGTGAATATGCTTAGTCTCATACTCCCACTAAAGGGGAGGCTAAATGTAGCATCCTAAATTGTACTCAACTATAATTTTGTCCTCACTTGGAGCTCACTTTGGCACTTCATCTTTCAAGGCCTAATTGAAGTGTTGATTCTGCTCACACAACCTACCAAACATGTTTTTTTACCACCTTCATAGTGTCCCCCCAAACTTGGAGCCCTAATTTATAGGACTATGGCGCTAGGTACCTTGTTCCTAAATCAGGACCATGGTACTCAACACCATGGTCCTTTCAAAAAGGACCCAAATTGGGGCCTCATAGTGGTCACATAATTTTAGCGGGGACATAGATCGTGTGTTGGCTTGTGTCAAAAATTCAATTTGTTTTTCAACAAGCAAGTATAAAAGGAGGTCTAATGCCTTTATTTTAAAGCTAAAAAATGGAAATCAAGATCTACACTCTAGAAAATTCAAGTGAGCAAGCAATCAATCTTCCATCAAGCATTGGAGCAGAAGTGAAGTCAAGTTTTAGACATTGATCAAGTTTTAGACATTGAAGATGACACCCATGATCTATGTTTTGTGAAGACAACACACACGAAACCCTAATTCCTTTATGAAAGTCAAACAGAACTTCATTGAGGTAAATCATTAGTGTTTCAATCATTTCTAGTCTTTCTCCCAAAGGAAAATATTTTACTATAGTCTTTAATTTACATTTATCAATTCAATTTTATGGTTAATTCCAAAACCGAGGTTTGACCTAAGGCAAACCCCTATTCTCCATAATTTTCTCTTTCTCTCTATGTGTAGGAATAGGTCCAGAGCTATGCTCAGGAGGATCGATAGAGCTTACAGAGATGAACAAGTTCAGCTTTTGACGATGGAGAATTTAGAAGACCGTGATGAATTGATAATACCTAGTCCCGAAATATCATATTGAACTTTTGAGAGAAAATTCCAAACAACTTATTTTGTGTAGATCCAGGTAAATGTTCTATGTGACATCTATATCTTACTGTTTCTATCAAAATACTTCAATTATAACCTATATTTCCCTAATTATCAAACAATCAAATCAATTCAACTTGGGAAGGAGAAAGGCCCTACCAAAGAATCTAGAATCTGATCAAGTTCTTAGTCTTTTAAGGCTAGATCTATTAGATTTACTTTCCTTCCAAATGTAATGGTTAATTAGGTCATTTAGTGGTTTTATTATCTTAATTTAACCTTAACCCTAATAATTTCACACCCATTGCAATTTGTATGTGGTTATTTATTTTTATATAAAACATTCAAGTTTTTTATTAGAGTGTTTGAAATATTCAACCTCATCCATTGAGAGGGGTTATTCCCGTAATGTATTGGTTAGGTGGTGTTCTTGTTGTTGTGGCCACTAAGGTCCAAACCCCCTTGGGTCGTAGGCTTTTTCCTTTGCTAATCCAATGTGCTCACAAGTTTGAGTATTAGCTTTGATTATTGAGGATGAGGTTCCCCCATTTGTGACCTTATTGGTTCATAGCTTTGGGTCAAAAGTGTTTCATGTGAGGCCAGAGGGCATGTCGTGCTATCATCACCAATCACATTAAAAAGTTTACAAGGTACTCATTTATAAATTAGGAAAAAAAACTCATCCCTTGAGAAGGCTAGACCTTTGCACTAAACAAGTTTTGTTCCTTAATGGACTCTTTTTGAATCATTCAACTTTACTAATAAACAAAAATCCACTTGACTAAAGTATTATAAATGTTATATTAACTTAATATCCTTATTTTTTAATTTAAAGTAAGTTGTGGACAAGGTGCCCAGTCCCATATAGTTGAAATTTAAAAAAAAAAAGCATGCATGACCCAAATGGGTGTATGATAGATATACAAAATTTAAATTTCCTCTCTTCTTTATTAATCTTAAAGTCATTTGATGCACCGATTTAATGATTTTTTCTTTCTTTTTATCATAGTCCATTCATGTTCGTTCTTGGATAAGGGATCCAAATTAGATTTGTCTATCCTTTTTGGCCTTTCATCATATTTGGTAGTTGTGGGAGACCGATCACACACAATTATGAAAATAGGGTTGCATGATTGAGTGGTAGAACTATCCCATAATGTTTGAGCATTGACAAAATGGGTTGTATGATTGAGTGGTAGAAGCCTCCCCCAAAGTTCAAGCATTGACTTTTGCATCAGAGTTGACTACCAAAGTTGGTACAGACGTAGAACTAGATGAACTCAGCAAAGGTGGGGCACCTAGTGAAGGAATATCATCATGACAAACAACTGGGGCAATAGATATAGATGTCTCATTTGGAGGAATATCATAGTGGTGTTGTAACTAGGAAAATGGGGGAAAACATCAAAGCATACAATTAGATAACCAAAAAACCTAATCAAGCAATGGAATCAACTCCTAATTCAATCAATGAAAGCACAAAGACAAGATTCTAGAATTAAAATGCAAACCAAAATGCATAATCTCCTCCATGTGATTCCATTGTCCTTCTTTCTCCTTCAAATTGGATGTGTGGATCTCACCTACAAAGAAAATGCAAGTGAAAGCAATATTTCAAAGTGAAATTCACAATGTAAGGATACTAGAAGCATGGTTAGGATTGATAGAGAAAAGAGCTTAATTTATAGGACAAAAAACTCCAAAATTGATGAGCAATTGAAAAGGGAAACAAATTAAAAAATTGGCATGATCATGACATGATGGAATGACAAATTTCATGACAAGTTGCTATGTCAAAATAATGGCAAATTGGTAGCAAATTATTCTCATCAATTATGACATGATTGAGAGGGAAAATAGCCACTTGATTATGACAAATTAGCCACAAAATTTGCTCATGAAATAATTACAAATTGAGCATGAAAATAGCTTTCAATTAAAGAAAAATTAGCCTTGAAAAGTGGAGACAAATTAGAGGAAAAATTAGTGGAAAAAGTTAGGAGAAAATTAGGTGGCAAAAAGAAAAATTTAAAAATTAGGAAATCAGGTGCCACTAGCTCACTAAAAGGAAAACTAATTAGCCAATTAAATAGCTAAATTTAATTGTGACATAGGATACTTAGAATAAATGAATAAATTCATTCAACCTAAAGAGAAGCGTCAATAGGATTAAAATGATTAAATCATAAAATCCTAGAAGATAGACTAAGAATGAATTAGGGTCTTGACATAATTAAAGAAACAAATACATGATGACAATCATGATCAAAAGGAAAAATGACAAGGACTTGATAATGATATGAAACCGATATTGATTGATGAAGACTAATGACAAATTGGTTAGGTATGACAAAAAAATTAATTTGATAGATGACAACTGACAAGGATCAATGACTAATCAATCTAAAATTGATGAGGATTGATGATTGATTGAGATCAATGATGAATTGATCAAAGATTGATAAAAGGTCAATTTGATCAAGGTTGACTTGATAAAGAGATTGACAAGGACCAATGACGAATGGACCACAAATTGATAAAGGATTGATGATGATGAAAATTGAAGATTGAAAGGGATCCAAAATGCTCCAAATTGATCGATAATTGATCAAGGATGATTAATAATTGATTGAAAATGATAAAGATATAGGACAAAAGTTTAATTTTACACCAATTAGGATTGACGATGTCTAATTGACATGATAAGCTGGTCACAACCACTGATTGCAATTTGAAAACAATATTGACAAGACCTAATTGAAACACAAGAGAATCATAATCAAGCAGGGGAGGAATGTAGAGGAATGGCAAGATGTCGACAAATGATAAAGATTGGATGTGCGACATAGAAGAAATTAGTTAGCAAGCATGAAAACCCTAAAATAAGGTCACACAAACATGTTAAAGTATGACACCACAACCATTGACCATTTTTAGATGCCTACATTTTTCCCCTCTTTGAGACTGTTTAATTTTTAGTGTTTTTTCAAAGAACAGTCAAGAAACATGCCCTAGACAATGAAAAGGTATATGTATGCCCCCTTGAGGAATTGGCTAGAAAAATATAGAAAATAAGCCAATTGATTGACAAAAATGCCAGGACTAGACCAAAGAGGACTGCAAGGACTAACAAAAGAAATGTTAGTAAGAAGAAATTAGATGGATAGAAATTAGTAATTAAGAAAAACTTGCTTTCACAAATTCAAAAGAGTAGGTGAGAACCTTTATTTAATTGGCAAAGTGGATGCAACGCACCATGGTAATGAAAGCCAGGGTGATAATGTAATCCCTTTCCATAAAACAAACATGTCATAGACAAGGAATGGTTAAACCATCCTAAGACATTAGGTGTGTCAAGGGTCGAGGTATGTGTGACAACCACAATGTGGACATGCTAACAGAGACACCCAAGACATACTTACCCCTGAATGTTATGAAACACTCCACAAACAAAAAACAAAATCAAAAGACCATGAGACATCCCGACCACTCTAAATAACTTAGTGACATCATCAAGAACATGGGAACATGGTTGAAGATAAATCAATAAAAAGATAAGACACAAATTCAAACAAGTCAAACAAACATTCTAATCTTCGTTGTTAAAGTGGATGATATTGTGGTCGATAGGATGATCATATTGTCTGGTTTCAGGGAATGTAGTACCCCGTCTACGACAAGTTACAATCTAGTTTCGAGTATGCCACACCCTGTATAAGACCCATGATAATGTTTACAAGGACCAATGAGGTTGATGTTGTTTGTTGATATGACAATTTTGATCAATTTGAATACTTGCTTGGTTAAATAGTTCATTTGTTGATACTTGATTTCATGTAAGTGCAATATTTATAGTGCTATATGTCTGATGTCCACTCAAATGTTTGTCTATGTACAAAAAGGACAGTATATTAGTGAAATTAAATGAAAACGATTGTTTTTGGATTTTTGATGTTTTCAAATTTTTAGGGTTTTAAACTTTTTGAAAAAAAAAATTTAGGACATTTTATGATGTTTTTTATTTTTTCAGGACGTTTTTTATTTTTATTTTTTGTTATTTAAGGACATTTTGCAAAAAAAAATTGGATTATTTCAAGTCATTTTGCAATTTTTAGTTGTTTTTTTCATGACATTTTTCTTTTTGTTTTATTTCACGACATTTTGCAATTTTTAAGATTTTTCCAGGACTTTATTTGATTTTTTATAGATTTTTTCAAGAATTTATTTTCTTTTTAGGGATTTTTTTGGGGGGACTTTATTTGCTTTTTAGTTGTTTTTTAGGGATATTATTTGATTTTTATTGATTTGCTCCCAGTGTCTAGCAAGGCAAAGAATATGATGAATGGATAAATAAGCTTGCTGAAATGTTGGTGGATAGAGGGAAGACAAAGGCCATTTATTATGGAAACAAAGCAGATTTAATTTCCAACGACTACCACACGATGGGATAAGGGACTAGATATGATAATGTAAAGCAATGGAATGGCATGATGAACATGTCAAGAGAGTTTAAAACCATGTTTTACATTTTACATCCTTATGTTAGATCAAGATCAAGAGATGAAAAAGAGAGTATGGACAGTGATAGGATATATATTGGATAAGGGACATGGACTGAAGGTTGCAATAGGCTAAGGGATAGTGATAGAAGGTTGCAATAAGCCAAGGAATATAGACAAAAGGTTGTAATAAGCTAATGGAAAAAGATCAAAAGTTATGATAGATTGAAAGTTGTGAACGTGATGCATGACACTTAAGAAAATCCTCAGCCTTGTCAAGATCAAAGGTGGAAAAGGGAATATGGACATGATGGATGATAGGATGATGGAGGGTATGATAGGGGTACGAAGGGGAATAGGATGATGGAGGTAATGCCAGGAGTATGAAGGGGAATAGGATATGATAAGATAACATAAATGAAACTTGCCCCCAAGTATGGAATGCAAGAAGATGAAGGATTACACATGACGCCTATTTGCCAGGTTTTCATCATGTTACTTGTCCAAGGCACTTTTTTTCCAGATTTTCACCAATGGATGAATGATTTTTCTTTACTTTTTTTCTTTCACACAAAGTGCCTATTTGCCAGGTTTTCACCAAGGTGATGATTTTTTATTTTCTTTTCTTTTTAAAAAAAAAACTTTTTTGACTTTTTAGAAGAAAATGGGCACATGATAAGATATGAAAGGACTCAAGCATCTTGTTGTTTAGATGGTAGCATTGAAAAATAGACCATGACTATTAAAATTATGCTCATAGACATTGGTAGGATAATGACATGGAAATGAGATGAGACTATGGTAAGGATTTATGCAAAATATTGGATTAGAGGGACATAAGGATGAAACATATGCATTGGATAATGGATAGGGTATTGAAAGAATTGTGCGTGAGTGGATCGAAATAATGGCAAGATCAACATTGGAACATGCCTTGAGGGGTGGTGGATTGATGGAGAAAAAGTGGATCTTAGATTTTGAGATTTGGATGGAGGAATGGATATGGATTTTGAGACACAAGGACCCAAAATGGATGAAGGAGGTGATGGAGGAGTATTTTTGAAAGGTTTGGATGGAGGAATAGCAATTTTGGATGCCAAGTTTGATGCTTCTTTTTTACTATTGTGCTTCAAGGAGCCATTTAGGAATCCACATGGTTTTTTATTTTTCATGCTTTTGTAATTCCTTGGAAAGCATTGCTTCTATGAGTGCCTTAGGAACCCATATAAATTTTGAATTTTCTTTATTTTTCTCAGTGGGCCTTTGTGGCCTTTTGGATATTTGTTTTTCTTTTTGGATCATATTTTCCTTTATTTTGACATGTCGATTAGATGGGACATGTTGATCCTTGATTGTATGTGGATTTTTGGACTTATGAATTTTATACTTGGCATCCAAATTGCTTGGGGGGGGGAAGGCATGCATGGAAGGATAAGAATTATATGGATTTATTTTAGATGGATGAAAGGTTCTCAAATATGTATGCCTTTACTGATCCTGCATAGTGGGCAGAGGGATATAAGGACCTAAAATGGATGGAGGAGATGAAGGGCTATGTGTATGTTTGGATTTAGGTTTGGTAGGGATACCAACATCTTGAGGAATGCCACTAAGGCCATGACCATTAATATTTTCTTCTATATGGAGGAGTTATTGATTGTGAAGGTTTATCCCTTTGCCTTTATAAATATTTTGGCCCACAGGATACTCTTTGCTTTGTGAAGAAGACGCAAGTCCATTATGAGGTGGATGTGATATGGAAGAAATGATGGGATCATGAAGTGGATCAGATTGGACCAAAGTGGAGGAACCCATTGTGCATGTAGGGGATTCATGAACATCTTGCACCAATATGTTAGAATCATAAGGAGGGTCGGGATCAATGATGACTCCTCATGAGATGGAATGGGAGTAATAATGGGATCATCAAAAGAAATGAGATCTTGGAGTGTATATAGAGGAATAAGACACAGAGATGGAAAAACAAAGTGTTCTTGTGGAGGACTTAAAGGGATGATAGGGTCTTGTGGTGGACATGAAGCTAAAAGGATACTTTTATCTTGTCAAGGAGGAAGATCATTAGATTCCTCATTAAAGGTTCTTTGCTTGACTTTTAATGGGATCATTGGAAAGGATGGAAGGGATATCTTGACCTTGCTTAGGGAGTGGAATGTCAATGGGATTTAAAAGGACATTTTTTCATGAAATGGGAGGGGATCATTTGGGATAGGATGGATAGGGGTATCTTCATCTTGATCTTCATGCTTTGAATCATCCTCTTGACATGGGGTTGGACTTTGTATATCCATGAGGGATTCTGGAAAGGAATCAATTATTTGACATGAGAGAGATGGACTTTGTATGAGACTCTCTAAAAGAGAAGCATTTGGTGGCATTGAATCTTGCATTTCCAAATAGGATAAGGGATTTGTATAAAGACATAGATTTTCATGTATTTTTGTTGTAGGCAGCCCTTGGGAGGATACATTATTCGATGTATCATTTGGAGGAGATGGTGGAAATTGCTCTTGTGAAACTTCAAGATCTGATAGAATGGGAGGGGAAAAAGAGGCCACTTGAGGGTCAATTTCTTGATGGATTTATGAGCCATTGCTAGATATGGGTTGAATTTGTCGCTGGTATTGCATAAGTGGAGTTTTTGTCTCTTGTTCTAAAGTACGATTCTAGACTTGATTTGTTTGAACTTGTTGTGGGACACAATTCACTTTCTCATATGCCAAGGCTAGTGGTAGGTCTACATTATTTAGGAGAGATCGATGCTCAAGAATTGAGGTTGGTTCTCTTATAATGCATGGGAAGTATTTTAGAGGCTTGCTTAAGATTACTTGGTCCAAAAATTCTGCAAGCTCGAGATTTTGTTCAATGGCTCATTAACTTCAGATTTTGTGTATGATTTGTCATATGAATCTACGTCTTCTTGGAAATTTGATAATGATTAAACTCAAATATAACCAAAATCTAGATGAAAGATGTGTTGTCTATTTGACAAAGGTCCTTGTTGGAAGTGGCCTTGACTTAACTGATTCGAATAAAAAATTGGTGTCATATTCGTTGGTGGCATTGGTGAAACATTGCCACATCCTAGTTGTAAAATTGATTCAAAGGGTGGTGGTGGTGCTAATTAAATTGTTCCATACTCTAGTAGCATGTTTGTAGGTGGACCAACATTTGGATTAAAGTTTGGTTGTCTTGTATCGCCTTATTGTTGGGTTGAAAAGAATTGTGATTGTTTTGGATTAAAACTGGATTGCATTGTGCTATTCATTGGACCAATCATCAGTTGATATGTCAAAATTTGTTGCATCATAGGAGCTTGGAACCTTGTTTCAATAGACATGTCACTATGCTATGCTGTATTTTTGGAATTTTTGGATTTTAAGGATGCAATGAGATGCAACCAATGGAATGACAAATGCAATCCTAAAGGATGACAATGCAACCTATTTTTGGACTTTTGAATTTTTGAAATGAAAATGATTATGTAACTACGTGCAACATTTAAAAGATGATAACACAATCTAAAGGATAATGCAATCTATGTTTTTGGATTTTTCAAGATTTGGACAAGCTTATGGAATACAAACCTAAAGATGCAACCTTGGGAAATTGAGATGAAGTCTAGATCTTTAGAGGACAAAGGACCAAATGATAATAAGACAAATGACAAAGTCTCACCTATACGCTTGGATACTAAGCTAGGTTTGAGGAAATGATGATAACAATAGGATAAATGTTTGACAAGGTCAAGACTTCCTAATAACAAATTAGGGTTTAGTCTAAATTTTTTATTTTTCAAGTTTGGAAAACCTAATTTTGAGACTAAATGGAAGAAGGAAATGATAACGATAAGACCTAAGGATATGATATGAATATGATATGACCTCAAGATATGATATAATATAGGGATATGATATGATATGACAAAATCAAGATAAGACAAGACTAGGGTTGGGACAATGTAATAATAAGGATATGTGAGGACCACTGATTTTGAATGTGCAAAATTCAACTTAAGCCAAGACCTAATTTTGGTATGATAATGATCATGCAACCAAGACTTAGGAAAATGATTCTAAACCTAAGTGCAAGTGGGGATAAATGACCAAGCAATGGACCTAATATGAAAGGAGATGAATGTATGCTCTAAGACCTAAGTTTGAACTATGCAAGAGCTAACCCTACGTGACATGAATTTTGAAACAAGAATACCAAATGCTTTGACAAGCCATGTTCATGAAATATTTTTGAATGTTGGATGGATACTTCAAAATGTTTTGGACCAAGTTTGGTTTTTTTTTTAGCTTTGTTTGGACACTTGTTTGAACTTTTAACACTTTGTTTGAGAACCAAGGCTGATTATACTTGCTTTTGAAGGTTGTTTTGTTTGCAAATGTTTGCTTGATATATGCCCTTTGTTTATGATTCACACCTTTAACAAGCACAAAGAATATAATATTTGTTTGATTTTTTTGCATGAAAATAAAACATTCAAGCACAATTCCTAAGGTTGCTCGGGACAATACTTATTGAATCCCCTTGCCCAAAACACCTCATTCAGTTGGATAGATAGAAGCTTGGTAGCACTGGCTCCCCTCAATGACACACACTTCTCGGGCATACCAAGCTTTGAATTTCTAAGGACCCAAAGATCCCAATAAATTTACTATCTCAAGTTGAAGGGTACATGAGGAGTTTCTTCGGCATGTGCGTAACACAACGCCTAAGTCAACAAGTAGAAGGTTTTTGGCAATCTAAAACAATGGCTTCTTTAGTTTGGGCATCCATATAGGTGGCCATGCATGCAGTGTTTTTCTCTTTTAAAAGAGGCCTCCCAGCCCTTTCTAATTTTATGCACCATTGGGGTACTTGAGGAGATAGACGTCGGTATAACACATCAATACCTGTCACTTGTGAGTTTCCTCACAGACACATTTATTTATAGTCACTTGGAAGAGCTTGGCTTTAGCACGTTACCACTTGGTTCATCCCCTCTCACTTGGCCTTATGGACTACTCGAGACACAAACCCTCTACCTAAAAAGAAAATGAGCGTTGCTAACACTTTTCTCGTGCACCCAAGACCACAAGGGCCAAGGGGAGAGGATAGTGTGTGTCAGTTGTGGGACCACTCACATGCATAAAGTTTCCCAACAAAGAAAACACATGTTAATTTTAAAACCCAAATTCAAATGTTTTCTAACTACTAAAAACAAAGACAATATGTTTCAAATATTGGTCTTTGTTAGCGTCTTGCATCAGATTGTATTAGTAGTTCATATTTAGTCTTCTCCCAATGTTTGCCAAGTTGTTGCATAGAGTTATCAGTAATACCAAAAACCCAAGCTCTAAAAAATGAAGTGAAATTGACATGTTTGAAAGATTAAATGAATAATTATACCTTAGGTTTTGCCTCTACACAAGCGCATAATAGTGCTACATAGGCGCAATTTGCTGCTACACAAGCACTATTTGTTGCTACACAGACATAATTTGTTGCTACATAGGCACAGTTTGTTGCTACATAGGTGCAATTTGTCTCAACATAGGCACTGAAGCTCTGAATCACCCCTGAAAATCCCTTTTCCTGCAAATTTGACCTACAATCCATTAAAGAACACTCACAAGGCAGAAGATTAGTCATGTTCATGTCGGGTTCACCAGAAAATGTAACTAGGAAAATGGGGGAAATCATCAAAGTATACAATTAGGTGACCACAAAACCTAATCAAGCAATGAAATCAACTCCAAATTCAATCAATGAAATCATTAAGACAAGATTCAAGAATTAAAATGCAAAGCAAAATGCAAAAATTTCTCCATGTAATTCCATTGTCCTTCTTTCTCCTTCAAATTGGATGTGTGGATCTCACCTATAAAGAAAATGCAAGTTAAAGAAAGATTGCAAAGTGAAATTCAAAGCGTAAGGATACTAGAAGTATGGTTAAGATTTATAAAAAAAAGAGCTCAATTTATAGGACATAGAACTCCAAAATTGATGAGCAATTGAAAAGGGCACTGAATTCAAAAATTGGCAATGATTATCACATGATTGAATGAAAAATTTCATGACAAGTTGCTATGTCAAAATAATGACAAATTGAGAGAAAATTATGCTGATCAATTATGACATGATTGAGAGGGAAAATAGCCACTTGATTATGACAAATTAGCCACAAATTTGCTCATGAAATAATGACAAATTGAGCATGAAAATAGCTTTCAATTTATGACAAATTAACCTCAAAAAGTGGAGACAAATTAGAGGAGAAATTAGTGGAAAAATTTAGGAGAAAATTAGGTGGCAAAAAGAAAAATTTGAAAATTAGGAATTTAGGTGCCACTATCTCACTAAAAGGAAAACTAATTAGCCAATTAAATAACTAAATTTAATTGTGACATAGGATACTTAGAATAAATGAATAAATTCATTCAAGCTAAAGAGAAGTGTCAATAGGATTAAAATGATTAAATCATAAAATCTTAGAAGATAGACTAAGAATGAATTAAGTTCTTGACACAATTAAAGCAATAAATACATGATGACAATCGTGATCAATAGGACAATTGACAAGGACTTGATAATGATGTGAAACTGATATTGATTAATGAAGACTAATGACAAATTGGTCAATTATGACAACAAAATTAATTTTATAGATGACAACTGACAAGGATTGATGACTTATTGATCCAAAATTGACAAGGATTGATGATTGATTAAGATCGATGATGAATCGATCAAAGATTGATAAAAGTTCAATTTAATGAAGGTTGGCTTGATAAAGAGATTGACAAGGATCAATGACAGATTGACCATAAATTGATAAATGATTGACAATGATGAAAATTGAAGATCGAAAGGGATCCAAAATGATCCAAATTGATTGATAATTGATTGAAAATGATAAAGACCTAGGAAAAAAACCTAATTTTACACTGATTAGGATTAACGATGTCTAATTGACATGATAAGCTGATCATGACCACTGATTGCATTTCAAAAAGGATATTGACAAGACGTAATTGAAACACGAGAGAATCATAATCGAATAGGGAAGAAATGTAGAGGAATGACAAGATATCGACAAATAATAAAGATTGGATATGAGACATATAAGAAACGAGTTAGCAAGTGCAAAAACCCTAAAATAAAGTCACACAGACATGTTAAAGTATGACACCACAAGCATTGACCATTTTTAGATGCCTGTAGGTGCGTTTTAAGCCCATTCCACCAAGTTGGAGGTGACCAAGAATGAGAATTTTTCTTACTGTAATGGGAGGTAAGACGTTCTATTGAAAAGCAAATCCTATACTTGAAAGTGATTTTCTCATAGTCAACTAGTTGCCTCTAGAATCTATTACCAACCTTCAATGAGAACTTGGATAGAAGTCCCTTCGAAAGATCTATCTCCATGCGAGCCTAACTTAAGTGAAGTTTTCATAATTGATTGTTTCTTTCGATATGCATTTATATTTTCCCAAATTGTTACTAATCAATTTTAGATACTCAATCTCCTAGAATTGTAATGGTAGATAGGGAAGCCAAACCCACAAAATGATAGAGGAAAATGTCTCTATTCAAGGGTCAAAGGAAGGGAACCACAACTTCATGCATATAAATTCCTCATGAAACACCAAGGTCCAACATTAAGAACCATCTCCTTGTCATCCTCATACTCAAATTCCAAAATAAAGAATCCCTTGGCACATGGATAAATGCTAATCTCATCTACCAAATATTCCTTTCTATATTCACAAATCCAATTATGGAGATCTCTCAAGTTTGGCCAAGTTCTCATAAATCTATAGATAAGGGTGTTGCTATGTAGAAATTCCTCTATGTCACTTATGTGGTTGTCAACATTAATTTTAGAGAGAAAAACTAGGAAGGGAGGAAAAAGATTGCTAGAAGTTTGAGGGAATAAGATCATAGTAAGAGAAAAACCATTAGGTGGTGTAGACGTCTAAAATTAATTAAATTAAGTATTTAATTAATTTAGATTTTCTACACAATTAATTTATTTAATTATGTTTATCCCTATTCTTCTTAAAACTAATTAAATCAAATTTAATTAATTTTATCACTATAGTCAAATAAAATAAAATTTTCATTTAAAAATAAATCAACAATTACTAATTAATAATGCAAAAAAGGGCTCTGCTCTAAAATGCGAAAAAATATTCATAAACCAAAAAAGAAGCATTCCTTCCCGAGAAGTTCTGTTTGACAACAAAGAAGAAATGGAAATCTCCAATAAAGGTCTCTACACCAAAATAATTAGGCATTGAGGCTTACTGTGTCTCTGGAGCTCCCCCTCGACAAGAATCTAGCACAAAAAATCCTTGACTAGGGTTCCAAAGAAAAGCAATGGTGTTGAATCTATCCATCCCGAAGGATGGCTTCAATCCAAACATCCACAATATAAATTCGTTCATATGTTCATCTAGGGAAAACTTTAACAACAATATAATTCGACCACAATGGGTCTTCGAAAATGGAGGTTGGGTAGAAATATGCAGAGACCTTTCTCGATAAAATTCTATCGATAATCACAAGCCAATTACTTTTTATCCAACAACAAAAGAAGGATGGCATATAGTTCATTCCAGAAAAAATAGAAGATTTTTTTTGGAATGACACAATCCCCCTTAGCTTGCTCCAGGAATCCCAATAAACAGAAAGATATGGTCCCAATACTTCAAAATGAAGAAACAAAATAAAGTATCCAGGGCAAAAAATATTTCTCAGCAGAGAGGCAAGCATTTCCCAATGGGAGCAAATTATATCCCACTAGGGAAGACAAGGATTTTCCCCCTCCTCAGAAATCGACCGTGCCCATCACAAATTTGCAGGAAAGTAAAATCTCTATCAACATAGCTACAAATTTAATTGAACCTATCTGGGATCAATACTCCAACTTTGGATTATTTGCAATATGGAGCAGACAGAATCAACTAGTGCAAAGCATGATCAAATGGTGGGAAGATAAATTTCCCAACCAAGTAAGTATTTATAACCTAGGAAATAACTTTCTATTTATTATCTATAAAAATATAGAGATCAAGTAGGAAATATTATATGGTAATATAAAGTTCTTCAAAGGATATTATTTTCACTATATGGATTGGTTTCCCAATTTCAATCCAAACACGTTTAGACCAAAACTCTTCCCTAAATGGCTAAATCTAGGAGTACTCCCAATAGAATACCAATTCCCTGCAATCCTAGAATCAATTGGCAATAAATTAGGATCTTTTATTGGGTGCGAAGGCGTATCTAGGGATAATCAACCAAAGCCTATTAAAATTATTATAAACCTAGATTCTAGAATCGAACAACTCAATCAGCTAGATCTTGTAATAGAGAAAGGCATTTGGAACATTAAACCATCCTTCTATTATGGGTTTATAGATGAGAAGGATATCATCCTCAATATGAAACACAAACCTAGCAACAACTATAAGAAAAAAATTCTACCTACTCCAAAACATAATGTGATTATAAAATTTAATATGAAGATTGGTGGATTTAGTATAGAGCCCAAAGGCATAGTTCAACAAAGAACTACTCTAGAATCCCCCCATTCCAATTAGTCTCCAGGTCATTCTGGATTAGACTTCAAGTCCTGGACATCTAACAAAGAATCCCTAAAGCAACATCTACAAGATGCAAATTATTTTAGGGAAGAGATCAACGAACAAATTGCCAAAATGGAACTATCAGAGGATGACCAGAACCGAGGACAAATGGATAATGATCCAAAGATGGAAATTATTGACAAAAATCAAGGTAACATCTTAGAATCTGTAGCTCCTAGTGCCCAAGAGGTCCGTCTGGAACTAGAATTAGTATATGAGATGATGAACCTCAACCAATAAGAGGTTGAAGTACTAGTTAATGAAGTTGCAAAAAAGCAAATTCTAATTCAGAAGATATTAGAAACTATGGATACCGAGGAAGAGAGAGTTGAGGAAGATATGGAAGAAAAGATTATGGCAGAAATTGAAATAAGAGATATGGATATTAATGAAATATCCTTGGATTAGATTGACGAAGGAGAGGTTTGTAAGGAGGAGCTCAAATTGGGCATTATGCAAAATTGTCAAAATAAAGACTACCTAGATTGTGCAAAAGATGCCAAAAGGAGAGGCAAGAAATCTCTTAGTGAACTAAGATTGAGAGATGGTCTAGAAGATGATCAAGTAAAATTGACCATCTTTTTTACTGCAAGGAAGGGGAAGAGTCTTCGCAATGAGTAATGAAACTTGTCACATGGAATGTTTGGGGCATGAATGCCCCTAACAAACAACACATTATTAAGCGCAATATTTTCTCCTAGAAGTCAGAAATAGTACTTCTTCAAGAAACAAAACTCAATCTAGAAGAGATAGAACACTTCAAGAAAAAACTACATTCTTGGAAGATGGAATTGGTAAGGGCAAAAGGAGCTTCAGGGGGCCTCAGAGTAATCTAGGATCCTAGAAGAGCATCCTTCGAAATGCTTGGAAGTGGAAAAAACTGGCTAGGAGGGTTTATTAGAAGTTTTCATAGCAACCCAACCTTGTTGTTAGTAAATGTGTATGGACCTGTACAAATAGACAAAAAGAGGGAATTGTGGACTAAACTGGAAGGTCTCTTCAACCAGTTTACATACAATTTCATTATCTTAAGAGGAGACTTTAATGCCATCCTGGATTTATTAGAAAAGAGAGGGGGTGTGAGAAAGGAACCACAATCCCTTATTGACTTTACGCATTGGGTTAATCAAAATAACTTACTGGAAATTAAGGCCAACAATGAAAGTTTTACTTGGAATAATAGAAGATCAAGTTTTTTCCACATAGCAGAGAAACTAGACAGATTTCTCTTCAAGGGTAACCTGACAAATTTTCCATTTAACTTGAATTCTATCATCCTTCCTATCTATAGAGCAGATCATTTCCCTACGCAATTAGTAATTGAAGAGGAAATTAGACCCTCAAGATGTCCTTTCAAATTTGAAAAGATGTGGATGATGGACGATAATTTCTTTAAAAACATAGAACATTGGTGGAATGAGGAGAAATTCATAGGGTCTAAATTGTTCTGTTTTATCTCAAAACTAAAAACTATTAAGAGGAAGTTGCTTCAATGGAACAAAGAGCACTTTGGGAACATATTTGAATCAAAAGAAAGATTAGAAAAATAAATGGCAATACTAAACAAAAAAGTACTAAAGGAAGGCATGAACCAAAATAGCTATCATAAGGAGAGAGAATTATTGAGTAAATATGAGGATATCCTTGCAAAAGAAGAAGTTTTCTGGAAACAAAAATCCAAAGAAACATGGTTACAACAAGGAGATAAGAACACAATTTTTTTTCATAACAATGCTAAACAAAGAAGAAACATTAACAAAATTATGAGAATAAAAGATGGGGCAAGGAATACGATTGAAGACCCCAAAGAGATAGCCAAAGAGGCTGTAAATTTCTTTAAAAACATACTAAACAATTGGAACTCGTCAGACATTAGAGCCCAAGCCGATCTATTGAAGAATATTATGGAATTAGTAACCAAAGTTCAGAACAAAATGTTAAACAACAAATTTACTAACTCAGAGATTCACATAGCTCTAACTCGATTACATCTTGACAAAGCTCCTGGCCCAGATGGCTTCCCAGCATGTTTTTTTCAAAAATGTTGGCATATCCTAGGAAATGAAATGGCAGAAGCTCTAGAAGCTGCTAGGAACTCAGGGAGATTCTTAAAGAAAGTTAATAATACTTTCATAACTTTAATACCAAAAAAAGAGAAAGCAGAGAATTTTGATGAATATAGGCCAATATCGCTTTGTAATACTATTTATAAAGTACTTACTAAAGCATTAGCTAATAGGCTAAAAATAATCTTGCCAAAAATTATAGTTGATGAACATACATGATTTTTGCTAGGAAGATCCATCTTTGATAAAATTATCATAGCCCAAGAAGTTATTTACTCCTTTCAACAAAATGTAAACCCTGGGATGTTGATAAAATTAGAAATTCAGAAATTATATGATAGAGTCAACTGGAGGTTTTTTATGCAAGTGCCTAAAAGCCTTTGGATTCTCAAAACAATGGATCGACCTAATCTATGAATGTATCTCCAGCCCTAGAATTTCAATCCTTATCAATGGAACCCCATAAGGCTTCTTTGAGATATCTAGAGGTCTAAGACAAGGAGACCCAATCTCTCCTTTTCTTATCATTATCATGATAGAGGCCCTAGGTAGATCCATTTCCAATCCCCTCAACAACAGCCAATTAAAAGGTATTAGAGTAACTAATGGGATTAAACCAATCACTCACCAACAATTCACTGATGACACCATGTTGGTGGCGGAAGCTAGTAAACATGAAGCCAAGGTGTTTGAAGAAATAATATTTAATTACTCCAAAGCTTCAAGGCAACTGGTTAATCATAACAAATCAAAAATATTCTTCTTTAATTCTACCCCTAGAATGAAATTAGAAATCTACAACATCTTGGGTTATAAAAAAGGAGAACTTCCAAGTAAATATCTTGGACTACCTCTAGATAAGGGTCTGAGGAGCAAAAATTCTTGGGATAACATCTTAACCAAGATAGACAAGAAACTAGAAAACTAGAAGAATAAATGGTTGTCCTTAGTAGGAAAAGTAACAATGTTAAAAACAGTATTATCGATAATACCCATTTACCAACTATCTTGTCTTCCACTACCTAAAGGTATAAATGAGAAGCTCAACAAGAAAATAAAAAAATTATTCTAGAATGGGTCATCTAACCAAAAGAAACTTTCCTTTGTAAGGAAGTTAAGTAGTGGAACAACTTCTTACACTAACCTTGAGAGGAGGGTAATGCAAAACTTTTACAGATCGTCACAATGTTACAAAAAACAAAAATAGATATATAACATTCAAACCATAACACAGTGATTTACGTGGGAAAAACCCTTTTGGGAGAAAAACCCCACACTCCAAAAGCCGCCTAATATATTATTCCACAATAAAAAAATATATTACAATATACTTGCAGAGCAAGATCTTTGCAGGAGTGCCACTAATCAGATATTTAGAGGTAACTAAATAGCTATAAGAATCTTACACACAACCTCTGTCTCATGCACCTCATGTATGTTGGCATTTGCATGAAGATTGCACTAATGATATGTTATGTTGTCATTGATGTCAATTGAACCAGTGAGGGTATTTATGATATTGCTAATATTGTTATTATTGATATTATCTTGTAACTGGTAGGATGATCTTTGAGGAAGATGTTGTAAATTGGTATGATAGTTTGTGAGTTAAACCGGTAAATCGGTGTATAAGGTTAAAACCCTTTCTATGCATTGTAACCAGTAAACCCTACCAGTTGTTTTTGTTAAAACCTAACTGATCAAGCTTGTTGGTTTAAGATCTAATGTTGAGCGGTAATGATAGTGACACGTGTGATCATTGTATGAGGATAAGTTTAGATTCTTTTGGCGCGTTTGTTTGTTTGTTTGATTGTCTAGGGAATGAACAAAGTGGATTGCATCTAATGCAAAGCGCGTGATGAGTTACAAAGTCCAATGAAGCGGTGATCATGGAGCAGTTAGAATTTTCTTGAAGAATGTGTATTAATTGCTATGTAAATCCAACGGTCACACTTGAACTGATTTGTTTGTAATCTCTATGAGAGAATTAGGTTTTTGTTGTGTTACCGACCTAATTGATTTGTATTTAAGGTAGATGAAATTGTTTGTAAAGGAGTTGGCAAAGTGTTGGCTGAAATCAGTTGAGTGTGTGGTTGCCTAACCGGAGAATGGATTTGCAGTTTGTGTAAAGGCAGATTGAAGCTTAAAAGGATCTGATCAAGCAAATGTAGTGCTATTTAGACAGATCAATAAAACCTATTATTTTCTAACAATTACAACATAAGTGAAATCCCCTAACTAGGTAAGCTCTAACAAGCTTTGTTACTATTTAAATCCTCTAACAAGGTGGTCCATTAGCTTGGATTCTCAAACCCTCTACCGAGGTTACTCCTAACAGGGTGTTTTGCTTTTCATCAAGGCATTTTGCAAATCCCTTAACCGGGTGATTCCTAACAGGATCAGTTCTTAACAGGACTTATTGTAAAAGCTTTAACAGGCTTGACTCCTAACAGGGTGAACTTTAGAAGAGTTCAGATAGCTATCTTGTAAGTATCATCTCACCGTGGTTTTTACCTATTTGGGTTTTCCACGTATAATTATTGTTGTCAAGTGGTGAATGTTTTTGTGGTTATGATCTTAGTTGTTGATTTGATTAAATACTTAACTATTATGATAAGGCATGATAACTGGAAGCATTGAGAGGTGAAGTATGTTGATGTTTACAAGTTGAATGATGTTTACTATTAAGTATTCTTATAAGCATTGATCTTGACAAGTGAAAGTTTACTTTGTGAGTTTGATTTTGAGTTTGGGAAGTTTGTATCTATTTTTCAGTTTAATAATTCACCCCCCCCCCCTCTCAGTAATCTACTGGATACTTATTATTTCATCATACCATCAATATATAGGAGATTCAATACGAGAAACCGTTAAACAGTATTATAAACCATGGGCTAAAACCACCTAATAAGGTGTAGCCGACCTTATCTCCCTTCTAGATGCCCTATGACATGTCCCTCCCTTTCTACAACTCATTTATGTGTCCGATGTATTTTATATTTCCTATTTTAGGAATACAAACTTCTAGAGGCCATAACTTGAGAACCGTGTGTCCTATTGACGAACCATTTGAAGCACTAGAAAGCTCACGAAGTGCTCTATTGCCTCGTAAACAACTATGCCATTTATGCCCACTTTTAAGGACGTTTCAGGGCTTCTAAAATCCTCAAAATTAAATTTAAACCTTTCATTAGACCTCTCCAAAACAAAAAATATTAATATCTTCAAAACTAGTTATGATCTTGTGACGTAACTTTACCGAAATGCTTATTTAGCCAACCAGAAGCTTCAGAGAAAATTTTGCACCATTTCGTGCTCAAATGAAAACTTACTATAAATAGTAACCTCATTTAAATGCAAGGTTGAGACACCATTTTCCCAACAACCTTGATTGCCTAGGATAAATTTGCAAACCAATTAATGAGTGAGGAATTGGTCTGAAGAACCAAATTAGGCATAATAGGGCTTTAGGAGCCAAACTGATTTGGAAAATGTCTAAGGAACCAAATTTTAAATGGGTCAAAATTCTTAAACTTAAATATCTCACCAATTGCAAACCATTAAGCATATTTAGAACCGCCTCCCCTCCTAAAGGCTTAAGGATTTGGAATTTCCTTCTAGATTGCAGGGACATAATTCTGGAAAAGTTGACTTGGGATGTTGTTAAAGGTGATGAACCCTTATTTTGGGAAGATTATTGGGGTGGCTACCCAAAATTGGATAGTCTTACCAACAACAACCTAGTAAAAGAAAGGTTGAAGACTCAGTGGGGGAAATATGTCAAAGATTATGTAGAATTTCCCAAGGGTGACCCCACCCTGGGATAGAAGTGGAAGTCTCTGGACAATCTAAACCTCCCAAGGCAAGACTTAGAGGCTTTCAGGAAACTATTAGAAAATAGAAAGCTCTCTTTTAGGTCAAGGCATGATAGACTTGTTTGGGTTGGTTCCAAAATGGGCTCCTACAATGTAAAGGAAGGGTACAACCTACTTCACAAAAAAATGTAGCACCCTGACACAAATTTACTATTTAAAATTTGTTGGAGAAACCAATGTTTGCCTAAGGTAGGGGTCTTTACATGGGCAACTCTTCAAAAGAGGATTCTAACAATAGATTGGCTCACCAAGTTAGGGTTTGAGGGTCCTACAAGATGTCCCTTATGTGAAGATGATGAAGAAACAATCAATCATCTACTAATAAATTGCCAATACAGTAACAAATGTTGGAATTGGTTATGTAACAAATTAGGATGGTGTACAACTATCCATAATGATCTACTTAATTGGTTTCAAACATGGCCAACACCGGATCACAAAGGTATATATAGTATTTTATGGACCTTAGCACCATCCATCTTGATTTGGGAAATCTAGAAGGAGAGAAACATAAGAAGCTTCAAAATAAAGTATATGAACAAGGATCAACTAATTAATAAGGTGGAGTCATCTATAGTAGAAGTTACAAATTGCAAGCTTCTCTCACAACAAAAGAAGGAAGTAGTCTTAACAAGATAGGATGAAATTATCAGGAACAAATGGAAGGGACTAAAAATTCCACCTTTCATTAGAAATGGGAGTGGGGGTAATCTTAGCAAAAGGAATCAAGATAAATGGATTTCCCCCCGGGATGGATGGTTTAAGCTAAATTTTGATGGATCCTCTAGAGGCAACCCAAGTGTGGTTGGGATAGGATGCATTATCCACAATTGGAAGGGGAAAGAGATTGCTAGCCTTAATAAACCTATAGAAGTAGAAACTAACAACATGACAGAATTTCAAGCCCTTGCAAAAGGCCTAGTTATTGCTAAGAATCTAGTTATTAAGAAAGTAGAAATAGAAGGAGACTCAGCCAAAGTCATCAATGCTCTCAAGACCAAATCTACATCAAACTGGAAATTGAATGGGAAATTAGAGAGAGCTCTTGACTTACTAAAATCCTTTGAAGAGTATTCAACAAATCACATTTACAGAGAAGGTAATGTCAAAGCAGACAACTTGGTAAACCTAGAAGCTGATGAGATTCAGAATGAAACAATTATAACAATAATGGAGGGAGTAAAATTATCCAATTAGAATATTTTGTCATTCTCAGAATTTTCCTGGTCTAGTCTCTTTGGTTGAAATACAAGAAGTAAAGCTCTCATTTCATATAGCTATATATTTCCAATAGTTACATATATATATATACATGTCCACCTCACAAAATAATAAAATAATACAACAATAAAATATTATTATGCAAGGTGTACAACACCATTTTCCCAACAGTTGCCCAGTAATATCTAGTTCTCAACAATTTCTTTGTCAATGTAGGGCCACTGGAATGTGCACCACAGATTCCAACATGCACTTCTTGTAAAGCTAACTATGCTTCTTTGGCATTCAAACTTTGAAGAAGGGTCCCATCAAAGCCTTTTTTGTATAGGGTATCAGTAATGATAACATGTCTAGATTCTTGATGTATGAGATTTTTCCTTTGATTTCTAGATAGGTCAAGGGACATGTATTGGTCATGCAAATATGCATATATTTCATTGTACCACGATGATTCAAGGTCTACTATCATTCATACATACTCGAAAGAGGAGATGTCATATGCTAGCACCATTAGTTGTTCCACTATAAACTCAAACCGAGTTTCATTATTTGGCATATCTAAAAGGGACCCTACATTTACCATAACATTTGTTGCTTTGTTCTAATATTTAGGAATTTGATCAAAGCTTATATTATTAAAGTATTGTTTGAGTTCTTCAATCACTTGTTTATAGGGCATCAATTTATCATCCTTGGAATTATAATCATCATTGACCTGATTAACAATGAGTTGTGAGTCTCCATAGACATTTAATTGTATTATTTTCCACTAGATTGCAGTACGAAGTCATATGATGAGGGCTTCATATTCAACTATGTTGTTTGTACATGAAAAATTTATTCTATAAGACTTTTGGATTGAGTCACCTTGAGGGGTAACAAATAGGATTCTGACACCTGCATTGTGATTGGTGTAAGAACCATCGAAATACAACTTCCAAGTTGTTGATGTTGTTAGGGTGAACACAGATTCATTGGGGAAGTCTGCAAACAGTGGGTGATCATCTTGTATAGGAGCTTCGGCCAACTGATCTGCTATGATTTGGCCTTTGATCACCTTTCTATCTACATATTCGATATCAAACTCACTCAATATCATGACCCACTTGGTCGGTCTTCCTATTAATGCAACTCTGCTCAAAAGGTACTTAAGAGGGTCAAGGCGTGCTATGAGTTTGATCTTATGACTCAACATGTAGTGTCTAAGCTTTTGGGATGTGAAGATCACTGCTAAACATGCTCTCTCTATGGGTATATAATTAAGCTCACATCTCACTAATGTTTGGTTGAGGTAATAGATGGCTCTCTCTCCCTTGATCATCATGTTGTGGCAATAGAGCTCCTAAGGAATAACTAGTTGTTGATATGTAAAAAGGTAAAGGTTTACTCGGTGTTGGTGGAACTAGCACCAGTGTTGACAAGAGGTATTATTTCAATGTCTGGAAAGGTTCCTGACATTTTTTTTCCATTTGAAGGTTACACCTTTCTTGAGAAGGTTTTGAAATGGTTGACACTTTTCTCCTAATTTTTCTATAAAGCACCTGATGGATTGCAATATCCCTTGTAAGCTTCTAAGATGTTTGAGTGTAGATGGTGGTGGAATTTATAGTATATCTTTGACCTTTGTAGGATCTACCTTAATTCCTCTACTGGATACATTGAATCCCAAAATATTTCCAGATGTCATGCCAAACACACTTTTTTAGGTCGAACCAAATATTGTATTGTTCAAGCCTGCCAAAGTTTTTGGCTAGAACATCAAGATGATCATCCCTCATTTTAGATTTTGCTAGTAGGTCATCAACATAGTCTTCCATGATATTGTGAATCATATCATGGAACAGGGTTGTCATTGCTCTCTGATAAGTGGTGCTAGCGTTCTTGAGGCCAACTGACATCACATTCCAGTAGTATGTTCCCCCAGGACAAGTGAAAGCCATTTTATGTTAGTCTTCTGGTACAATATTGATTTGGTTATAGCCAAAAAAACCATCCATGAGTGAAAGCATTTCATGCCCAGTAGTCAATTCCATAAACATATCTATGTTGGGGAGTGGGAAGTCATCTTTGGGACAAGCCTTGTTCAAGTCCCTAAAGTCAGTGCAGATTCTGATGCCTCTAGTGGGTTTGGTCACTCGTACTAAGTTGGATATCCATTATGCATAGTCTATCAGTCTTATGAAGCCCACATCAAATAAATTTTGTAGCTCCACTTTCACAAGCAAGGTGATTTGAGGATGCATTTTACATAACTTTTTCTTATATGCCTTTGTTCCTAGCAACAATGGCAAATGATGTAGCACTAGTTCTGGATCAATTCCCGACATGTTGGCATATGACCAAGCAAAATTTATTGGTCATTGTTTGAAGAATTGGATAAATTTCTCTTTTCTTTTGATTTGAGAGACTGAGCCAAGTGTATCTTGATGAACTTATAAGGCACTGAGAGGGGGGGTTGAATCAGTGATAGTAAAAACAATACAAATCTGATTATTAATTTTACCAACTTAAAACTCAATAGGCATGTAAGACATAACACCAAGTATGCAATCACCACATAAAGCATAAACCACATGACACAAGAGTTTATACATGGAAAACCCAAATGGGAAAAACCACGGTGGGAGTTAGTACCCGCAAGATCCACTATCTGCAGTATAGAGATCTGACTGGTTAAGGTCTACAACACCCGGTTAGGGGCACACCCTGTTAGAAGTGTCTAAGCCCGATTAATAGATTTACAAAAAAAAAAGCCTATGAGAACCAACCCTGCTAGGAGCTACCCAAGTTACTGGGATTTGCAAACACAAGTTATTGTGTCACCTGGTTAGAGCATTTAATGATCAGACCTATTAGGATCGGACTGCACCTTGTCAGGAGTGACCTTGCAAGAGGATTTTCTTGCTGCAACTGTTAGGGAGACAACAAGTACAAATGATCTCAATATAACACCTTCGGTATCTAATAAGATTCGCTTCAGAATATTAAAACATCACATAGAATTCATCTCTCAACTCCTCTGATCATAACACTATTAGAAAATAAAAAAATTGCTCATCATCTCTCACACTATCAAGCTCATATACATATATCATTTCATACCTCATCACACATTTAAAATCATCATAAGGTCGGCTAGAACCTTGTTACAATTCCCTAGGTTCAATGCATCTAGACAATCTTGCATTTTACGCTTTAGTTTATGTCGGCCACCGACATAACAAATCCAATTTTGTATCATTTTACTAATCTGAGTGATTTTAATCACTACCGGTTAAGTCTCCATCAACTTATTTGTTCTGTCAAACAAATCTCGTTCACCTGATCGAATTACATGTGGTCAATCATGAATATATCTTCATCTGATAGTCTTCAATGTTGTTACAAAACTGCATCGTCTCATTCTTCGTGATTCTCACGTAACGGTTGTCGGAATGTAACACTGTCAGTCTTTTACCAGTTGAAGTCCTAATAACTAGTTCTGATAAAAACTGTCTCTGCTAACCGGTTAAGCCTTGCTGGTTGAACTGTAGGACCTAGATGACTTAAATAAGGATAGTTGTCATCAATGACAACATACAAAATAGTCATCATACATAAATCTAATCTCTATGCACAATAAACATATACTGGTTGCATCAAGCAAACACACATTACCGGTTTAGTTCAAATGATCAAATGCCAACATACCTTGCATATGATTTCGGTGTGTCCAATGTTGACTTCCTCCGTCTTTTCTACAAGAAATGCTAACCATTTTTTTATCAATAGGGAGGTCATCTAATCTACTAGTGCTTGGGTGTTCATCTCCTTCAACCTCTGTAGAAGAGGAGCTTGCCTCTCCAAAATAAGTTGTCTTATCCAAGTCTATTGCAAATCTATCTTTATGATCATCATAAGGAAATCCATCTCAAGCTCCTAGGAATTCTGTGATAGCTTCATCATTTTCAAACCAATCAAGATGTGGCTTGTCCTATTTCCCCCTGTCTATCAAGTGGGGATATATAAGACAGATATATGCCTTCCTCTAGAGGGGGTATTGTTGATATCATACAAACTCGGTTATCATAAACATACTTGATTGAATTTGGATATATTTGCTTGTCTTCATACGTAATGCCTTCATTAACAGGTGATTGGTTGTCATAAGATTTGTATACTGTATATGATCTACAACTATGAAGAAATAGGAATTCATAATCATGGGAATCATTTATAATTTCAATGTATGTTGATCCTTCTTCATTTGGTTCATCAACTTCCTCAATGGGAGAGAGAGGAGTTTCAATAGTATTGATGACTAGTGGGATATCCTGATGACTTGTAGATCCTTCCTTTGTGATAGAAATGTCATTTAGTGCTTGGATGAGAGACTGAGGTAATATGATATTACAGTCACTTGCTGGTGTTATGCCTATTTCCATTGATGTGCTGCTTGATGATGATGGTGTGGAATGGGTATTTGTTTCATCTGCTGGTGCTATTCCCATTTATATAACCACATTTACATGTGATGTTGGTGTGAAGATGATCATTGACAAATTATTTTGGTTTTGTGCCTCGGGATCTTTATGCTCACTCGTTAGTGGTGGTGCTGCTGAAGTCGGCAGATTCAACATAAATGAGTGTTTGGTTTGACTGTTGTTTTCATTTTTGTCATGCTGTTGTATCCAAAACCCTAATGCTTTGGATTTTTTGATGGCAATATAGGTTCTATAATTCCTTGAGCATGTGCCCCCAATCTGGTTGTGCCATCATAACCATGTTTTTGTAATATTTTTAAGCCATTACCATATTGATATAAAGGGAGTTTGATATTTGAATTGTCATCTTCTTCTCTATATAGCCATTTGTTCACATCTTCTTCCAAGGATTCTTCATTTATCTCTCCCCATCTTATAAAGGAATAAGATTCTGAGAATTGGACTATTTCTTTTCCTTTATCTTTGTTTGTTGGATTTGGTAAGGCTCTCCCAAAGGATCTAGGAGACAATTGTCCTATTGATAATATCCCAAAACATTAATATTGACCACATCCTTTGTCCTTGATGGAGGGGTGGTGTTGTAGGTATGCGAGATGATGATGCTTGTGTATCAATTTTTTTTAGGGATTCTAGTTGCATGGTGAGTGGATCCGCTTGATTGATAGGGACTTGGTTGCTTGTGCTTTCTCTTAAGTAATTGCAATGCTGGAAGGGATTTGGATCACCTTGTATTATGATCTCAATGCCATTATAAGGGAACTTAACAGATTGGTGGAAAGTTGATGGCACAAATTGCATGGCATATATCCATGGGTGGCCTAGCAGCACGTTGTATCCCAATTCTTGATCCAGGACTTGGAATGTGAGATCAGTGGTAATACGTCCTTGTATAGGCAAGGTAACTATACCTTTTGATTGGTGTTCTTCATCAACATATGCTTTAATGTTTATTCTTTTGGTAGGATCAATATGATGTTGTGAGTATCCCAATGCTTTGACTAGGTTAAGAGTGTATATGTTGAGTCCGGCTCCACCATTTATTAATACTCTTTTGACTTTTCTCTTGTGAAAAAACACTTCTAGATGGAGGGGATCATTGTGTATGGGCTTGTATGTCAGGACATCATGCTTAGTAAACGCCACACGAGAAGCAGCTAAATTTCCAACCATGGATTGGAAAGTGTTTTCATCTATATCAGGGGTGACAATAGATTCCTAGAGTACTTTATCCAGGATTTCTTTGTGACTTGGGGAGATGCGAAGTAGCTTGAATAATAAAATTTGTGTAGGGGTCTTTCTTAGTTGATCAATTACAATATAGTTACTTTCTAATAGAGGAGGATGAGACAAAACCCCTTGTAATGTGACCTTCGACTAGTGAGTAACAACTGCACAATTTTGGTTCCTTGGGTTGATAGTGATCATGGCTACTATTGCATCTCCTGCACTGATTGCATTGATTATATAACCATATGCTACCTTGGTATAATTTGCAGTGTTGTCTCATGTCCCTGAATTGGAGGCCTTTCCTTTGTCATGCTTAATAAAAGGATCCTTGAAGATAGTATGATTTGTGTTGGTAGATCCTTTATTAGCATCCACAATAATGTCACCTTGGTCTATGAGATATTTTATCAAGTTTTTGAGCTTATAAAAACTTGACATTTTTATGGCCTTTCATGTGATGGTATTCACAAAATTCATTAATTCATTCCACCAGGTTGGTTTGAAACTACTTGGTTCATATGGCCTAATTTTTGGTAGGGTGATCATATTGGTTTGTATTAGCTTCTTGAGAGCTGACTCAATTGGTTCTCCAAGTGGTGTGCAGTTTCTTCTAGGTGTATTAACCCTTGGAGGTCTAGGGTTACCAGATTGAATTGCATTTGCGTTCATTGATGTTGCACTATTATCTTGGGACCGATTCCTGTTTGGCATAAAGGACACAACTGATCCTTGTAATGATACCACTTGTTGAACTTTGTTAACCACACAAGCATCTACAACTCCATCATTTGTCACATTCTTATTTTTTGTCTAGAATTTTAATTTTTCATTATTTGTGTTGTTAGTCGATCCACTTTCCTTGTGTTTTTTCAGGACCCCTTTCTCTACAAGACCCTTCTCACACTTTAGACCCTTTTTTGTGATCTCCTTGAAGGTACTCAGACATTGCATCTGCAGTGGATACTTGATTTGAGGAATGAGATTCTCGACAAAGATGTTGACCTGTTCAACTTCTGGTATATGAATAAGGCATCTGTACTACAAGAATTTCCATCTTTGTAAAAATGTAGTGAATGTCTCGCCTTCCCTTTGTTTGGTAGCACATAAATCCACTAGAGTAATTGGATTATCTATATTGTGTGAGAAGTTTGTTATAATTTTCTCAGCTAGCTCTCCCCATGAGGCAATATTTAGTGGGAGGTACAAAAACCACTTGTGTTGTTCCTCCAAGACTTTTGGGAAATAGGCACATCGAGTATGTGTCTTCATGAGCCACCTCAATACATGCAGTGAAGAATTCCTTGAAATGATCTTAGGGATCACCTTTTCCTCTGTATTTGTCAAACTTGGGAGTTTCAAAATATGGTGGAAAAGGTGGCATATACACAGTCCTGTCAAAGTGATAAGGATGAAGATCCTCCATTATGTAGCTTTTCTTTTCATTCCCTATTTTCATATTTGTCATTTGTCTTTGGAGTTTTTGAAATTGCTGAGCCAATATCTCTATCTAGGTCAGAGGTGTGTTTGTTGCATATGTATTCCCCACAAAGGATCGGTGTTTGAGTATATAGGAGACTATTGGAACATCGACTAATCATGCAACTGTATGCTATGATTTCCACTGGGTGCTGTGAAGTAAGCAAATTGGGTACTGACTGGATCCGTACATCCTAGTGGAGCCTTGATTCAAACCCTGACCACTATAAGTAGATCTCACAGAAACTGATATTGTTGGTTGAGAGGTACTTGTGGGAATGGTACTCTAAGTTGTACTTGTTTGAGTTTGTGCAGATGTATTTGAGACATTTGATGTGGGTTGTGAGGTAACATTAGAGGTTATTTGGGATGTCACATTTATATTTGAGGACGTTGCACCTAGTTGGGAATTCTGAGTGGAAGCCATCATGGCTTGGTTGGCAATTGTTTGTGTATTTTGAGGTGCACTATGAATTGTACTTGAAGATGCAGCTTGTGTTTGTGCAGAGTTTGGTGTCTAATTTACATTCTGGTTCAAAGTTACCCCTGGAGACAATATTATTGAAATGTCAAAATTTGGGGGTAACTTGGCTCATTTCTTAATCAAAAGAGAAAGATATATGTCCTTATCATGATTAATAAGTACATTGAGAACCATGAGGACTTCCGGATCTTGTTGGGAGGCCTCAAGTTCTTCTTGTTGGGAGGCCTCAAGTTTCACTGGATTTCTTATATTGAAGGCATGTTGTTAATGTTGGTTGGTAGTGTTGCAGCTCTTCGAGGTTGCATGTGTTGGTAGTTTGATAAGTCCATGTTCCACGTAGGGTTAAAAAAGGGTCACTATTTGGGTCCATCTTATTTTTAGCCCTTTGTGATCTTTTTAAGGGCATAAATGACTCCTAAGATGACTTAGAGAATGCAAGACCTGTGACAGTTATGATGCAATTAGAATGATAATAATAGACTCTTGAAAGACTATGTATGAAAATTACCTTGACACTCTATTAAGGATTGGGATGAGGAGGTTGTTGTTGCTGCAGTCTAAGTCTTTCAAGCCTTTGTTGAAGGATTTCTCTTTCAACTTCTCTTTGTATTCAGACTATTTTTCTTATTTCCTCTTGTATGACAAACTTGACTCCTCTATATTGGGGAACACTTGATCTTAGCCTCCACACAAGGTTATCAAGACCATTAATGATTTCTCCGTGATCATCGTTTGGACCAAGATTGGGTTGCTAAAATAGGAAGAAACCTCACCACACAAGACCATTGCAACATACGCTATGGAGACTCCCTAAAGAAAATGCAAATGCAACTAAAGGAGACTTAATCTATTGACCAAGTACATGACACTTCTCAAAAGATGTTAAGAGTTTGTTGATGACCCAAATTAGAATTTTAAAAAGTGATTCTCTATGCTAGACTGATGAGCAAGGGAACCAAGATTGATATGATGATTGACTAAAATTTGGGGTCTTTTGGACTCAATAATCTTTTGGGAGAATGTTTGGACCTGATGTAGATTAAGACTATGCAAGGACAATATGAGGACTAAGGATGGAATATGCAAAATGAAGACTAAGTTTAGAATGTGAAACCCAATGCAAGGTATGCTAGGTAATGACTTATGCACATATAATATGAGGACTAAGGATGGTGTATGCAGAATGAAGGCTAATGACTTGGAACCAACCTATGATCGCAAAAGGCATAAATAAGAAACTTTGTTTTGGGAATTTGGGACCTTGTTTAACTGTTTGGTATTGATTGAGTTGGTTTTTTGAGTGACCTTGTTTGGGCAAAATTTTGTGTTTTTGAAGGATTTTGTAAACACAACATACAAATATGAAAGATAGTACATCAAGGCCAACTAAATTTGTTTCTAACAACTCTGAAAAATTAGAGTTACGTGAGCATAAGGGCCTAAATGGGCCCAAGAAAGACTGACTCTTACTGGCTTAAGACATTAAACACATTAAAGACACGAGAAACATTTACAACCTAGGCTAGAAAGAGGAAACCATTCAATGGGCCCCCCACAACAAAATACCAAGCAAGACGAATAGATAGAGAATCTGGTAGCACTGGCTCCACTCCATGGCACTCATTTCTTGAGCATGCTAGATTCTCTTACCCCGAAGATCTGAAGATCTTATCATTAGGGAATTATTGTATCATTATTGAAGGGTACATGAGGGGTATCCACGAGGTGCGATCCACACTCCCTGAACCATCAAATGTGGGATTTTTGGTCAACTAAAACAACTAGCTCATAGTATAGTTTCGAGGGATCACCAATCCAATGACATATTCTCAAGGCAAACCACTTAAGACTTTAACTAAGCTTGTCGATGTAGAGGGGGCCTCCACATACATCAAATTCACTTAGCGCTCCAATTGCCTGAACAACATATTTATATAGTGGCTCAGAAAACCTACTCGAGATCACGTTGGGAGAGTTGATATCTCCAATGTGTCACAATTCAAGATACCTCTGTGGGGTGATGAAATTCCTAGTTAAAGATATCCCTCACTACTAAAATAAAAGTAGGTGTCATTGTCACTTTTCCCTATCTCCCAAGACCTCAAAGGCGGGTGGAAAGGTACTTCATGCAACTGTGGGTCCACCCTACGAAACGAGAAAGCTTTCCAAACACGAAAGACAAAAGTTCATCTACCCTTTAAACATAGCAATGTGTGACCTATCCTAAGCATAAAACAGATCCATGTCCATTTTTAAAACCAAATCGAAATGTGAATTGTATACACATTTTTATTTTAGAGGACCAAAACAAAAAGTGAGTAAAAATGGAAGTCTCAAAAGGACACCCTACAAACCACAAGTTAGTAGTTTCAATAAGGTTCTGGGACCATTCCTTTATTCCTTGTTCTTTCCACCACACACTGCAAACAAACTATCAAAAACATAGAAAAACTAGAACATAACAAGATAAAACATAAACAAAAAGTGATCTATTCTAGATAAGGAATGCGACACAAAATATAAACGAATGCAAAAAACTATAACTACGAATGCGAAATGATGTAACCACGAATGCAAATTTCTAACAAAACTCTTGCGAATTTATGTCATAATGCATGCGACACAGATACTGAGCAAAAAAAATAGAACTTGAAAGTGTAATACCCTAAAAATGGTCATCTAAACCATGGGCCCTTAATCTCGACAACGTCGCCAAGGTCCTAACCAAAGGCAATTAAATAAATCTTGAGCACACAATTAATTTCTAAAATCATCAATGTCACATGGTAAAATTAATCACTCAATATTAATTAAATATTTATTTAATTAATTAAATCATTCCAAGTAAATCATTTTAAACAATTATCTTATTTATTTTATTAAATATCTTTTGCATATTTAATTAAATAAATCAATTTACCATTAAATCATCAAAAAGAGGAATTAATTTGAAAAATAAATAAAAATTGCCATAAATCTTCAAAAAAGGAAACAAATCAAGAAAGAGGAATTGGAAATTATGAGCACAAATCTTCAAAAAAGGAAACAAATAAAAAAAGGAATTAATTGCCAAAAAAGAATTAAAATTTGAGAAAAGAAATCAATTGGAGATAATCTTGAAAAACAAATTAAAAATTGATAAATAATCTTAAAGAAAGCAATTAAAATAATTAAATATTAAAATTGAATGAAATAGAGAATAAATCAGTTTTTTCCTGATTTTATCTTAATTTTAGTTCAATTTCCTTTAAAACTGAGAAAAGCATCCAATCACATCAATTCACCTGGATTGTGCTTCCTCTTGGAAAATCTTGACCGCTCATCATCATTTGATCTCAGATGTTGGTTTCTTTCTGAATTTTCTATAAATTCAGGCTCTCATCTCTCATTCGAAAGATCCTTGAGAATATATTGTTATTATGTTGTTTTTGCTCTAGGTTCATTGAGAATTTGCATTGAGATATTGCATATTAGTTATTTCATATTTTTAAAATCATTTAGCTTAAATATTCACATATTGCTTAAATCATGTTAGATTAATCTTGCATTCATCTAGCTCATATTCATGCTCATATAGATTTAAAAATCCTTCGTTTAGGTGTTGTCTAGTCACTGGATAGCTTAGCAATCTAAGAGCAATCTAAACTCGCATCTACTAGAAGGCACTGGGTCGCTTTGTAATGGTTTATTATTCATTGATTATTGATTTACTAACCATGTATCTAATGACTTAATTGAAGTGTTGTGTATTCCAGATACAGATACAGGTCCACTTTTCACACACATTTTTGGCACCCACCGTGGGGCAGAAAACTAAATTTTCGGCCTCAAAATCATTTTTTTATCCTGCAGGTTTCGTTCGTACAATCTCTGTGAAATATCATACGAGTAGTATCACTGCATCGTACGACATCATATTGAAGCCTGTTATTTGTCGTACGAATCAAAAAATGGTGTTGTACGACATATTGTTTCTGATTATCTGATTTTATCTTCTGTCGTCCTATGCTTAGTTCTGACTTGTACGATAAAAGTCTTTTGTCATTTCATTCTATGTTAATTGTCATACAATGCTGTATTTTGTTGGGTTAAAACAAATTTCACTTTTCAGGTTTTCTGTCTAATTTTGATTACACAAACGCTAACCCTGAGTTGTCTTCTATCTACTTGAGATTTTCACAGCCTAACCAATTTCTTGCAAGACGCTTGTCATAGAATTTATCAATCAAACATACACCTGTTAAAGAATAAAAACAACATGACTACTGATACATTGTTTTTGCAGGTTGCCTAAAGAGAATCAGCCAAACATCGTGTATTCTTTAAATTCATTTTTAGGCACCTAACTTGTTATCTGGTTAAAGAACAAATCTGTATTTCATGTTTTAAGTAAATTCTGAGAGGTAGGAGAGTATGCTCTTGTCTTTTTAGACAATCATAAATCCAGACCCTTGAGGCATTTTCTTTGTTTGAGATTTGTACATCTTTAGCAGGCCTGCCCTCCTGAGGAGCTTAAAAACTCTTAAAGCCTTTACGACTGATGTGAGGGGAACGACCTAAGTGGGAATGACTAAATGCCAAGTACTCCAACCCACTATAAAATAAACATGATTTGATGAAAATCGAGTCAATGACAGTGCTCGAGAATAGCTCTCCTTAGTACCTTCGGGTATATTGAACCTTGGTTTTCAAGGCTGGGAGACCTCTTAATTGAGTTTATACCTCGACACGTCGAACAGACCCCTTACTAGATCCAATTAAAATTAGAAGCTACCCGATTCACCTCTGAAAGGTTGATAATCTTTGTGCAAGAGAGATAGAATCTCTCCCAAGACACTTGCCATATCGTGCCCCCATTAGCATTTGGAGTTGGCTAATACGGTGTTGAGAATCCATTGCATGAGACTTAGCGGTCGTATCCTGATTAGCTATTGGGTGTGTACCTAAGTCAGCAAGCAAAGGTTTTCTTCTCTAAACCAACTTCCATAGGGTTTGCATGTTGTGATTGGAGTTACTATTCGTACTACGTGTTTTCTATATTTTCATCCCTCAAACTAAAACTGGAATACTAAAACTGGAGAAAACAAATCAACAACTCAGTGATAAACTATGTCCGGGTAAAAACTAGTCTATCCTGGTAAAAAATCAGTCCATCTCAGAATTGGTCATACTCAGTTGTCATACTCAGCTATTGAAAAACTCATAATTTTTGTCTCTGTCCTGTTAATAGTCATACAAACCTGATCATTTGTCATCCAGCACCATATCCTGTGTCGTATGAGTCTGCTAATTTGTCGTCCAAGCTCAATCCTTTGTCATACGAAACCTAGAAGTCTGTCATCCTCAGTTAAATCCTGTGTCGTACAAAACAGAACTGCATTGAATCCTTTGTCATTCGAGACATGCCCATTTGTCGTACAGTACTAAGCAGCAACTCGTACGAAACAAAACTGTTATTTTCCTGAAGCTGTTATACTGTCGTATGGTCTTAGAAATCCTATTGTACAAATCTTTGATTTTGTCAGTACAGAGTAGACAAACTTGCCTAGATTAGTCTATAGTGAGCATAAAACTGGTCATCATCCTCCTAAGCATAAACAACCTTGATAGTGTACCACTACCGTTGTGTTGCACGATTTTATCGATCATCTTTAAGCTAGTCCAAACAAAATATTATCAAACCTAAGTTAACTTAGATAACGTCTTACACAGGATAGATCATTCCTGAAACCAGACCAGATCTTAGTAACTTCTCTCAATCACTACATTAAATGAATAACTAGCTACAATTTGATCTTGACTTCTGCAACACATCTAGCTCTCGGTCTCATCAGTTATAAATGCCTATTCAAACCAGAAGCTCTTCTAATTTTTTTGACAAAAGTAAGAATCTCATGGATAGCTCAGCTCCAATTCCCATGGCTACCTTGGCTCAAATGCTTCAAGATATCAAGGAAGAAATATATGACATGAAAATCCAACAAAATAAATCAATGACTCCATTTGAAAAACAAATGCATGATAACAAGAGTGAGAAACTTCAAGGAATGCTAAAACGATTATATGATTTGACAATCAAATACCAACAAATAATTGACGATCAAAAGCTAAATCTCAAACAATCTCACAAGACACCTTCACAAAGTCATAAAGACATTTCCTCCAAATATCCTCTAGATAGACAGTTTACACCTTTGGGACAATCTATTGAGTCAACTTTGAAAGATCTTCTTGAGAATAATCTTATCATATTTCCTAAAAAGACCACATGGGGATGTGAATTTATGAGTAATTATTGTGCATATCATAGACAAAATGAGCATAAGACTTCGAAATGCATGGAATTAAAACATAAGATTCAAGATCTCATTGATAATGGTGTCATTGAAATTGAAGATCCTAATGACTCACCTAAAGAAAAAGAAGGAACTACTTCTAAGCATGATCAAAATCATGAACCTATGTCTAGCAAGGCTCCATATGTGGCCTTCATCCCTTCCATGATGCCTTCATCTCCTAAAACATCTCAACAACAATCCATACCATCTCCTTCAAATAGTGAAACTTCCCATGTTTACCTTCAAGGGCTATCTCCTATGGAAATCTAAGTTAATCCCAATATTGATACAAGTTCCAATAAAGATTTAAAAATCCTAGATCCTATGCCATCATGCACTCCAATTCCAAATGTACCCACTCCAAAGAGTCCCACTCAAAATGCTTCCCCATCATGCCAAAATATGAACCTTCCAAGAATCTCCTATGCCTATGCACAATCCTACCCCTTCCTTAGAAGTGACTCCATGTCAAGAGGATAATCTAAAAAATGAAGAAACAAGTCCTATCATAAATCAAGATCAAGACACCAAAACTCCTCAATCCCATCTAATGATTGAAAAAGATCCTATTTCATTGGAATCCCATGATGATCCCATTATACCTTTCCATTTCTTCCAAGATGACCCCCTTCCATCTCAAGAGAAAACCATCCTTCCAAATCCCATTCCTAATCCACTTTCTAAGCAAGATCATGATGCCTCTTCCACCTTTTGAAATGGTCGTATTCAAAATGAAGAGTCAAACACCCTTCCTACTCTATCCAATGGTCCTCTTCCATGTAAATATCAAAGTATCCCTTCAGCTCCTTGTCATAATCCTCCATATTCACTTTAAAGATCCATCATCCCTACAAATCCCTCTCATGATCCTATCATTCCCTACATTCCACCTCCATCTCATAATGGACTCGTGCCTTCTTTCCAAAGCAAAGTGTATCCTACAAGTCAAAATATTTATAAAGGCAAAGGGGTAGATCTCCACAAGAAAGAACCCATCCATGTTAAAGAAAATGTTAAAGGTCATGGCCTCAGGGACATTTCTCAAGATGTTGGTATCTCTCATAAATCCTACATTTCTCCAGTTAAATCCAAATATACGCTTTCTCCTTCGCCCCTTCCATCCATTCTAGGTCCCTATATCCCTCCATCCCTTATGTGAGATCAACAAAGGCACACATCTTCGAGTACCTTCCATCCATCTAAAAGACCTCCATATCATTCCTATATATCCACACATCTCCCTCCAAGCAATTCGGATGCCAAGCATAAAAGTCATAAGTCAAGTAATCCACATATATTCAAGGATCAACATGTCCCATCTAATCGACATGTAAAAACAAAGAAGAATATGATCCAAAAAGAAAAAGAAAAATACAAAACGCCACAAAGGCCCACAAAGAAAGAAGAAAATTCAAAAGTTATATGGGTTCCTAAGGCACTTGTACAAGCAATGCACTCTAAGGAACTACAAAAGAATCAAAAATCAAAAGCCATGTGGATCCCTAAGCGGCTACTTGAAGCACAACAGTCTAAATAAAAATAAAAATTGGCATCCAAAATTGTTGTTCCTTCATCCAAACCTTCCGAGTCTATTCCTCCATCACCTCCTTCATCCATTTTTGGTTCTTATGCCCCACAATCTGTAACCTTTCCTCCATCCAAATCTCAAAATTTGAGATTCATTTCTCCTCAATATGTCCACCATCCCTCAAGATGTGTGCCAATGTTTATCTTTCAAACATTTCCATCTATCCATACACAATTCTTCCAACATCCCATCCATTATCCAACACCTCTTTTTCACCCTTCCATCCCTCTTATCCAATCCTTTGCATAAATCCTTGCCCTAGTTTCATTTCATTATCCTGCCAACATCTTTGAGCATACCTTCATAGCCATGGTCTATTGCAACTCATATTCTAAGGGTGCCATCCAAAGTAGTGAGATGTTGGGGTCCTTCTTCCATCCCCTATCATGCCTCCATTATCTTTCCCAAAAAAAAAAATGATGAAAAAGTGAAAAAAAAAATCAGAAAAAAAAGTAAAGAGAAATAAATTTGTCCTTGTGTGAAAACCACTTCTTGTGGCGCCTTGGGAAAGTACCATGATGAAAACCTGGCAAACAGGTGTCATGCGTAATCCATTATCCTTTTGTACTTTACATTTGGGGCAAGTTACATCCATGTACATCCTCCATTATCCTTCACCCTCCATCATCCCTCATTTGCTCTATCTACATTCATATCCCTTTTCCACCTTTGATCTTGACAAGGTAAAGGATCCTTGCAGGCTTCATGTGTCCTATATATTACACTTGATCTAGACCCTTTAGCTCCTCTCCATTGCTTGCTTACATCCTTCATTACTCCCTTTTGATCTTACTTCTCATATCGGCCTCCTATCCAAATCTATCCCTTGATCTTGATCAACACTATGGACAAAATGCAAAAACATGCTTTCCACAAACCTCTTGACATTGACACTTCTTTGGACCATATGGCTTCGTTACGCTATATCCTTGCTTTACATCGCTAAAATCCTTGCTTTACATTGCTATATCTGGACCCTGTGCTTGGATTAACATTATGAGATAGTCCTTGGAAGCATCCACCATCATTCACTTATCCATTCATGTACTCAAAATCCCTTTTGCCTTACTAGACACTAGGGGCAACCTTTAAAAAATCCTAAAAATCATAAAATGTCCTGAACAAAATCCTAAAAAGTCCTAAACAAAATCATAAAAAATCATAAAATGTCCTGAAGAAATCCTAAAAATCATAAAAAGTCTTGAACAAAATCCTAAAAAATCATAAAATGTCCTAAGTAAACATCAAAATCCTAAAAATCATAAAATGTCCTGAACAAAAAATCTAAAAATCAGAAAAAGTCCTGAAATAATCCCTAAAATTTTATTTTATTTTTGACAAAATCAAAGCAAGCAAGCATAGACAATCCTTCAAACTAAATCAACATTAGACAAAGTCTCAAAGTCTGCAATCAAACTTATCGCATGTCATGTTAATCAATCTATCAAACTCTATCAAACATCAACATGTCTTATACAAGGAAGGGTACACTTGAAACCAGATAGATCAGTCTTATACGAGGTACTTACTCTTTGAAACCATACATTCCTATCAATGATCAAATCAAAACAATGACATAGATCAATATGGCTAAGGGATTTTGTCTAGGTTAGTCTTATCTCTTGTACTGAAATGATGCATCTTTGCTTTAGCTTGTACATATCTTTTAGTCACTTTCATGACATCCTAGTTCTTTTGGAACCCTCATGGCTTCAAACCAATCACTGACCTAGTCTTAGGGTAATCGACTGATCAATTTACATGCCCTAAGAAGTATCAACCAAGTCATCTTTATGTCAGTGATACCCAATCATTCACTCTGACTCAGTCACCTATCTCCTGACCACTGAAGAGTTTTATCATTGAGTACACAAGCAAAACAAGACTACTGAAAACAATCACTAAATTGTTTGAGATATGCATGAAATTTTCTTTGTGTTGTCTTTTATATTGGTTTTCAATTATTATCCCTCTAAGTAACTTGAAGAAGTCTATCTTGACTAAGAGGAGCAAGGATTAGGGGCATAATATTTTCTTTTTCTGCTTGTAGGAATGATTCTGATGATCTGAAAACATCTAATAGACTTGGTGTCTGTGATAAGTGCCTTCACATTAAGGTGAAATCGCCACACATACCTCGACTCCGCTTATTTGTATGCTACAGGGAGGTTGGAGTCATTTCTTTGTCTGTTTTGAGGGAATTTCTTTATCATGCAATCTAGGTCCCTACGAAATTTGTCCAAGGATATGAACGAAAAAGGGTCATTGCAGACAAGATAATTAATATTGCACATGAAAAGAAAGGAACTCTAATCTGCCTGCTATGTTTGTAAAATGCTCAATGATGAAAATTGAGCTTTTTAAATCCAGTGACTAGGTTTCGGTTGCATCTCATTTTGCATCTCATCTTGCATTTCATTCAGCATCTCGTGAATTTTGAGTGATTTCAGCATGATAACAATGATCTCTTTATCTTTTGAATGAAAGTTGGAAATATCATCATTTCTCAGCTAAGTGGTCCCTTTTTCATCATCGTTTCTCCGATCGAGTACTTGTGTATTGATATGTTAGCTGCATACATGAGCATATTATATAGATCCATACATTTCATTTTATACTTATTTGCATTCATATTATTTCATGAAGAAAAATAAATATTTGCATTACTAGTTACTCATTCTCCTCATTTATTTGCATAAAAAGAAACAAAAATAAACATCCATATTCCATTTGCATTCATTCATCTATACTAAAAAGATATGCATACATATAGAATAAAGCATATAGAACAACATCTCATAATCAATCAACACAAGTATGATGAAATCAAATCAAGAACTCGTAAATCGGCTATCCTGAGTCCATTTTCGGGATCCAAATCAAAATCTGATGTCAACTCTCTCATCGAAATTTTACGATGTTGACCACTTAGCGCTTTCATCAATTGCTAATTCTCTTCTTCAATTTGTGCTCAATTTCTCATTAATCAATACTAAATCTCAATTTAATTCTCACATTAACTCTGATTTTAATCTTCAACATTAATCTTTGTGCTCAAATAACTTATAATCGCTCAAAAAATTTGCTTAAAATCACTACACAACCCTCACCATCTTTCGAGTTCACTCTCGAGGGGGCATACTCATGACCTTATGACCTCACATCTTCAATGTCGAGAAAATTTTCAAATCTTCAAGCAGCTAAGCTTCATCAAATAAATCGCTAGGGGCATATCAATTTTATCGCTTCATATCAAGATGATATTGTCTTTGTCTGAATCAATCTCTTAAAGTTAATCAGTTTCATCACTCTTCATCAAGCTGATTATTCGTTTAAACTCAATCAAGGGTTTAAAGAGTATCTTCGATCATACTCAATCTAAGTAGGTGTTCAGTTTCATCGCATGGAATCAAGTTGGACAGTTTATCTTCGCTCATCATGTCTTGATCAATCAAGTTCAAGATCGATTTTATCTTCACTCACTGTGTCTAGTTCAATCAAGTTCTAGATCAGTAAGATCCACTTCTTGATCAATTAAGTTCAAGTTCGGTATCTTTGCTCTCTATCATTCCTAGTTCAATCAAGTTCAGGATCGGTATTGCTTTAATCAACTCTGTTAAGCTTCATCGCTTCAAAATAAGCTAAACACCTCACTCTTCATCTGGTTCGTGATCAATCAAGTTCAGAATTGGTATCTCCTAGATATCAACTATTCTTTGAACCAACGCGTTGCTTGCACATTAATTCAAAGAGGGGCAAATGTAATACCCTAAAAATGGTCATCTAAACCATGGGCCCCTACTCTCAACAACGTCACCAAGGTCCTAACCAAAGGCAATTAAATAAATCTTGAGCACACAATTAATTTCTAAAATCATCAATGTCACATGGCAAAATTAATCACTCAATATTAATTAAATATTTATTTAATTAATTAAATCATTCCAAGTAAATCATTTAAACAATTATCTTATTTATTTTATTAAATATCTTTTGCATATTTAATTAAATAAATCAATTTGCCATTAAATCATCAAAAAGAGGAATTAATTTGAAAAATAAATAAAAATTGCCATAAATCTTCAAAAAAGGAAACAAATCAAAGAAAGAGGAATTGGAAATTATAAGCACAAATCTTCAAAAAAGGAAACAAATAAAAAATGGAATTAATTGCCAAAAAAGAATTAAAATTTGAGAAAAGAAATCAATTGGAGATAATCTTGAAAAGCAAATTAAAAATTGATAAATAACCTCAAAGAAAGCAATTAAAACAATTAAATATTAAAATTGAATGAAATAGAGAATAAATCAGTTTTTTCCTCATTTTATCTTAATTTTAGTTCATTTTCTTTTAAAACTGAGAAAAGCATCAAATCACATCAATTCACCTGGATTGTGCTTCCTCTTGGAAAATCTTGACCGCTCATCATCATTTGATCTCAGCCGTTGGTTTCTTTCTGAATTTTCTATAAATTCAGGCTCTCATCTCTCATTCGAAAGATCTTGGAGAATATATTGTTATTATGTTGTTTTTGCTCTAGGTTCATTGAGAATTTGCATTGAGATATTGCATATTAGTTATTTCATATTTTTAAAATCATTTAGCTTAAATATTCATATATTGCTTAAATTATGTTAGATTAATCTTGCATTCATCTAGCTCATATTCATGCTCATATAGATTTAAAAATCCTTCGTTTAGGTGTTGTCTAGTCACTGGATAGATTAGCAATCTGAGAGCAATCTAAACTCGCATCTACTAGAAGGCAATGGGTCGCTTTGTAATGGTTTATTATTCATTGATTATTGATTTACTAACCATGCATCTAATGACTTAATTGAAGTGTTGTGCATTCCAGATACAGATACAAGTCCACTTTTCACACACACACAAAGCTACAAGACAGAGTTAGAAAAATCAAATTTTAATAAATTTTTCTCTAAAATCCCAATCCCATTCCTTCTATCATTCCATTATTTTCTATGTAGGTGAAGACTCATCTTTGGTATTTCATATAGGCGATTTGAAGTTCAGGTTCGTTGAATTTTCTTTCTGCTTGCAACAGTCTCTAGAAAAACTGTTGTTGCTTTCTCCGTTCAACGCTCCTCCTAGATCCTAAAATTTAAAAATTCACCTTGTGTGCCATGGGTTAGGGTAACTTTAAATGAATACATGAAAGTAAAACAAAAGAAAGCAGAATTTCCTAAACTAAGACAATTAATCGGGATCTGAGAGAAAGATCAATCATAATTAGAAATGATTTAATCGTTAGCATGTGTCTACATTCTATACATATGTGAAATCCTTGATCAACAAATGCAAAATTTGGTAAGGACGTATGCGAGATCTTAAAAGGACGAATGCAAAATAATGACAAGAAATGGGCTGAATTTATAGATTCTAGAGGATGAGGATGGACTGTTGAGATTCATTCTGGAATAGATTTGATCAAGGATGGAGATTGCTTGAGACAAAACTGATTTAGAGTTTAACTCATTTGATTGATGAGTCAACTGGATTGATTGATCAGTGAACTTATTAGATTGATCAGATGAATGGGTTGATTGATTTGTTAACTTTGAATTGATTACTCTATTCCAAAAAGGTGACTGAGAGTTGAAAAAGGTGACTGAGAGTTGAAAAAGGTGATTGAGGAGTTAGCTAAGTTAACTGGGGGGATGATTGAATAGATTACTAAGTTGGCTGAATTGATTGGGAGTTAAAATTTCAACATGTGATGTAGGATTTTGAGATGAAATTCACATTTCATTTTTATTTCAATTTGAATTTAGATCTTCGAAAAGGGAAATACACATGAAATTAATTGAAATTTGGGGAGAATATGACATTTTGAATTTTGAATATTTCAAAAGAATGAGTTAGTTAAATAATTTAAAGAAATTATTTAATTATTAGAAATTGAATTTAATTAAATAATAAAGATTATTTAATTAAAGGATTAAATCATAATTAATTAAATAATAAATATTTAATTAACTTAAAGAAGAGGTTAAATGATTAATTGATTAAGATAGAATAGAAATTGAATAATTAGTAATTTTGGAGAAACATGATGATTAAATTGATTCAGAAGAATAAGAATTAGTTCAATTAAAAAATTATTTAATTAATAAGATGAATAATTAGTGCAAGATTGATGAGACATTTTTAGGTGTCTATAGATGTTATCACATATTGTTGGGGAGGCCATGATTTTTTTTATTCTAATTCATGAATACATGATAGAAGGTGAACACTTACACAATAATAATGAATGACCAAAGAATAGGTTGGTGTCTTTAAAGAACAAAGAAGATTAAGTTTTTCATGATGCTAGGGTATGTTTCATATATGGGAGGAAGTTCCTATATACGAGTATTTGTTTTGTATTAATTCCTAATAACACCATACATTCTAGAAGTACCACTACCAATGATAAGGATACACCATAGGAGATTTCAAATTTATTGTTAAAGAATAAATATATCACATTAGACAACATGCCAAAAATAATTACCACAAGGGGAATCAATCATCACATTAATATAATTTTTAGATCTTGACTACCAAATAAGGAACCATTTAAGATGATGCTAGTAGAAAATGAAGAGTTAAATAGATATCTGTTAGAATTATTGAGGATGAGTTTGATCTAGGAAATTTTCATCCTATGTATTACACAATGTTGAAACCTAAGAAGGATGGTCAATGGATGACATGTCATAATTCCACATCAATTAATAAGATCATAGTAATATGCATATTCTCATTACCAATGATGAATGAGATAATGGACTATTTTTGTGGAGTAAAGTAATTTAACTTGATATTGACTTAAAGAGAGGCTATCATCAAACCAAAATAAGAGAACCTAAGATGAAAAAAAGATAGCATTGAAGATTAATAGACAATATGAGTGGTTAGTTATTCTCTTTCAATAAAAAAATGTATTGAAGATATTTATAAGGTTATTGAATGAGTACTAAGAATTTTTTTTTGCTAAGTATATGATTGTTTTATTAGAGCTAAAACAAGTTTTGAAGGGGCCCTAAAACCCTATACAAAAGACCACAATGGGTCCAAACCAACAAGTTTTGAAGTTACTTATACCCCAAATTCAAACCATTGCCCAAAGATAGACAAACCCAACCAACATCCAAACAACATTAATCCAAATGAACTAAATATAAGAGATGCATCTGTCGTTACAATATCAAGGTCATAGCCATGATAAAAACCAACTCAGGAAAATAACAATTATGAGGATAAGAAATTGAAGATTTAGAAGGAACACATGAACTATACCTTCTAACCTTGTTTTCCTTTTGGCATTTTTATCAATTCCAATACTCCAAAATTAGCATGTTTTCGAGGGGCTATTTTGGAACAACCAAAATACCTTGTCTCATCAATCCCAGCACCATTGCCACAAATGTTATGGTTTCCCATATAGTATAATTTTATTTTGTGGTATCACTCAAAAAAGGTTTGTATGAATAGTCTATCTTAGGATTGGGATTTGAGGGTTGGTTTTCTCCATCATCATCAAATTCATCATTAGTTTCGTCACCTTCATTAGGATGCTCTTTATTCCATAAATTGCAAAACTCTTCATCCTTTTCTTGAGATGTCTCCAAAAGTTGCAGTAGTTTTTGGTTCACCTAGATCCTTCCTCATAGGCGAAAACCTGCATTTATTTTTTATCGTGCCCAAATTTTCTCTCTACAAGCTAATGCCAAATAGTTTAGTATTTTTTAAAGAATAGATGGTGTTTCAATTCTTTTTATGAAAATAGATGTTTCTCTCAATTTTATTCTCTAATGGAAATTGATGCAAGGTCACTAATTTTGCTAACAATTGTTCAAAAAAAACTATTTTAGCAACAATTTTTTCCATATGTTTTTAAGCTCATCCCAAGAATTCTTATTTCTCAATATTTCAAGCAAGGGTTTACTTTTATGTTGAATTATACTTGTATTATTCTTATTGTCTATAAGGCTTTCTTTAATCACAACACATGAGTCATCATGCTAGTGATAGACAAATGCAAAATAAAAAAATCATTTACAACATTGAATGTTTTTCTCTTGAATTTGAACCCTCCACATGAAAAAGGTGTTTAATATGGAGATGGAGCAAGATAGAACTAGGGCCAAGATCCACTTTCACACAAACAAAGGAATACGAAGCCACAAAATATGTGATTGAATTTGACTAACTCTTGTCAAAGAGAGCCAAATCATACCTTTGGGCTTCTATTATTTTGATTCTTTGGAAAGTGTATGGATTTGAAATGATATTGAACGAGGATCCTAGTATAATGTAAATGAAAACTTAAAGGACTATAATAGACTATGCACAAACAATTTTTTTACAATAGGTACAAAATTGAACAAGAAATACATAGGTGCACCTATGATTGAAATCTAGAGCTAATTCAGTGGACTGAGTCACCTAGAGCACCTTGGTCCACAAACCAACTTAAATACAACTTCTTAAGACTTAGAACCGACTTCTTATGAAATCTAGAAAGATTTTCTAGGGACCGAGATGCCCATGGCACCCTAGTCTTAGATAGGGACACACAAAGCACCCTAGTGTAGGGTTTTCCAGTCCTAGTTTTGGGTAATGCTCTATCTTGGTGTACTGATTTCCCTCCCAACTTCTTGTCTTTGCCAAAAAATTGTATCTACACATAATAGGAGAAAAATGGTTTTTTTGATAGGGGTTTGCCAAGGTCAAACCATGGGTTTGGAATTAACCCTTGAATTTAATTGTAAATGCTTGAATTGAAATGATTGACTAAATTGGTTATACCTTCAATTGATGAAGCAATGTCCTTAGGATAAGTCCTTCATGTGTTGATGCAATAACATGATAAATCATATAGAATTCATCATTAAATCATAATTGAAACATAAATGAAGGTGACTTGGTATAAATTGCTACTCCTCAAATTAGAATTATTTTTGGAGAAGAATAATTGCTCTTGAGTTGGAGTGAAAATACAATAGTAAAATAAGATTGGGTTCTGAAATGAATTGAGAGGGATGCCTTATTTAGGGATTTGATAATAAAATCACCTTTATGCCAACTTATAATTATCATATTTTTGCACGGAGCTAAATTTGAATAGGACATGACTGCCTTATTATCCTCCCAAAGTTTGAGGCAAAAAGTGTGGGACCAAGATGCATTCATCGACATGGTCTCCACAATTTTAACCCAACTTTTTGGGAATGAAAGATAATAGAATTCTAATGCCAAAATTATGTTTGCATGAAAATATATAATGTTTAGGTAGGGGAAATGTGTCTTGAGATTTGAAATAAGGTAGGATTTATCACAAATCAATATAATAAAAGATATAGGGCACATCTTATAATAAGGGCCAAAATAAGAGTGCGATGATGTACTAGATGAAGGAACACAAATGAACCACTGAGAGGGGTCATGAATCAATGGTAATTAAAACTTGAACTTACTAAATAATCTAGGTTTTAATAACATATATCAAGAAACAATGAGCAGAGATATTAAACTCATTCTTACACACACAAGGAAAACATATAACACTAGATATATGAGGAAAACCCACGGTGGGGAAAAACCTCAGTGAGAAATGCTGCTAGAGTCTACTGGTCTAATCCAACCTCACCAATAAAATATTGATTACACATTTGTGGGCACCAACCCAAAGGAGCACCAACCCCTGAAGTTTATGGGCAACAACCCAAAGGAGCACCAACCCCCTTTCCGAGCACCCACTTAGATGATTACGATGGGTAAATATTATAATACAATTATGCACCTTTTTACAAATGAGATTTTGTACTCACAGATTATTTTCTACACTTGAGATTGACATCACTCTTCTTTAGTCTCAATCTCCATCCTCTGCTCTTTGATCTTTGCTATCAATCCCTGTTCTCTACCTTCTGTCCTCTTCTTCTCTTTGCAACCAACTCTCTAATTTATGCTATGATCACTCCTCTTTCTCTGATACACTCTATGTGTATAACCTTTTTTGTTATCTTCCTTGGCTCTACACTCTATGTTCTTTGGTCTCTTCTATTTACTTTTGTTCTCTTGTCTGTTTGCTCTCTTCTCTCAGTTATTTTCTTCAAAGAATTTGTCATTTCTCTTCTCTTTTCTTTACCTAGTGTGGACAACCTTCTATGTTTATTGCACTCTCTAAGCAGCCTTCAGTCCTTCGTGCCTTCATTTATGCTCTTCTTTGTTTGTTTTGCACTCAAGTTCAACATCTTCTCCTTTTCTATTCACAATAAATTGTTCCAAGTTTTCTTCTGCATGCTGTTTTCTATTCTCTATTATGTATCCTCTATTTTGTTTATCCTCTTCACCTTTCTGCAAGTCTACTCCTCACCTCACAACATTCATACCCCTTGTCTACTTTTCTTACACACTCCTTCTCTACAAACCTACACACATCTTCTTCTAACTTATGATAATATTTTGTGTGTTGTAGGGTTTTTGGGTTCTACACTTGCTCACCACTGTGTTTTCCACACATGTTGTAGCTGCTTCTCTATGCCCCCTCTTTCTTCAGTTCTCTATTTTTTCTATTTTTTTTACCTTAATTCATCACTTCTCTGCACGCCATCAACTCACTCTCTCTACATCCTTCAACTTCTTAGTCAACTAACTCCACTTAGTGGCCATCTACGTAACCTAAGGATTTTCCCTCCAAAAACATTATTTCAAAAACTGTTCCAGCAATTTAATAATAATTATTGTCTCATCTTTTCTGTCTGTAGCTGTCCAAATTAAATGCCACCATTTTCTTCTTTCAATAACCTCTTCTTTCTTTTGACCACACTTTGTCTTGAACACATAACCCCCATTTAAAGAATATATTTTTCAACTACTGCTCTGCTCAGAATTTATTACCATTCGTGCTTGTTGTTCAGGCTGAAGAGAAAATCTTCTTTGATATGTATCCCTTTCAGACACAAAGATCTTTCATCAAAGGTTTTTCCACCTAACCATCATAAATTACTCAACAACAACATGGATGGTGGGACCCATCAATATTTCCCCGTGCTCACAAATGGTGCACGTGTAGGAAGTATCCATGGTGCACTCGCAGGTGAATTGTTGAACTGGTGATGACATGGCGACAAACATAGTATGTTTTCTGCATCCCTTGTTGCAAATTCACAACCACCTTGGTCAATGCATCTAGTTGACCTGTGAAACAGTGAAGCATATTCTTCTTTGTCTTCACTGTGGTGATAAACACTATGTGTCATTTGCTTCTCTTTTCGTAGTTTCACAACCTCCTTGGTCAATGCAGAGAGTTGACTTACAAATGAATGATGACCCTCTCTTCTCCATGTTCATTGTGGCGGTAAACACAGTTTGTTATCTACATCTCTTGTCATGGTTTCACAACAACCTTGGTCAATGTAGTCTGTTGACCCGTGAAACAAGGATATTTTTATTTCTCCATCTTTATTGTGGTGATAAACATGATGTGTTCTTCACAGAACCACAAAAGGCTTGTCGCAATTTCGTAGCTGCCTTGGAAGTAGTTAATGTCCCACCTGCAATACTACGATAACACTTTGGTGATAAACACAGTGTGTTATACAATTAATGTTTCACTTTTTCTGAGTCAAGCCAGTTCCCCCAGTGTCTTCATAGCTCCATGGCCTTTATCCTCTATCCACCTGCAAGTCCACATAGTTGACCCCAAATGTCTTCTTTATCTTTTCTATGGCTTTTGACTACATGCACACTCCATACTGATCCATCTTGCTAGTATTGTTCTCACTATACTTTTCTGAACCTACCAACATAATACACTACCATATCTCTCAACCAATCTGACCTTCCTTTGGGACACACATCATGCTACATCTCTATCCAATGGATGACCCTGCGCACCTTCACATCTCTGACTAGTGGGTGTGAAGCTATCACTTTGCACATTCTCTATCAAGTTGCACTTTCTCTTTGTGGCACTTATCATCTCTGCATCTATGTTCAATATGATCTATGTCTAGTGCATCTTCTTAACTATTGACATCAATGACAATTTAATGCCAACAATCTCCCCCTTTGGCATTGATGTCAACCACACTGAAAATCTCCTCATTTGACAAAAATTGCAAAGGGTGGGGCAACCAACTGCCAACCTTGCTCATCTTCTCCCCCTTTGACCTTCTTCACTCAGCTAGGAGCACATCACTCCCCCTATCACAACTAGATTGTACATGTGGTAGATAACACGTTGTGTACACCAACTACACTTTTCCTTCTGTTCCTACACATATGCAACACCTGTTACCGTTTTGCTGACCCCCTTTTGAGTAGTAGTCTCCACTTGAGAACTACATTGATAAATTGTGGATGTACACTTCCATTTATTCTCTTTAGAGTGTTGAAACTTTCACGTTTATCATGCAGAGACCACTTATATCTTCTCTCTTGTTCACTTCACATTAATCTTTTGCACTTTTTTTTTTCACATAGCATTTCATTCTTTCAGATTCACACATACACACATCACTCTGTGTGTTCTATCTTTCTTGCTTCACACTCTTTCTTTTGAGAGTCTTCCTTATGTCCTTAATGTCCTGTTGCCACAATCAAATAGCTTGTAGTCTCTGTCCATGTAAGCAAATAATACAACATAACTAGTTCTATACAACCAACTATTGTTCCCATGTGTTCTGTCCTTTCAACATCAATATATATTATCTTTCATTGTTTTCCTCTTGGCTTCAAGTTTAGAATGACTATGATACACTCATTCGCAGCAAGAAGGTCAACACAAACATCTTGCATCACTTAAAAATATTTTTTAATTCAAACTCCAATCTGAATATCCAATCCATCCTCATATATTCAACTCCCCCCATGTTGCTATTATAAAACAATTCATTTGCCTCATACCATTACATTACTCATTTCAATTTCTATGCTGCTCCAAACTTATCATTTCATTGACCAAATGAATTGTATCCTTCCATGCTAAAACAAAGTATTGTCATAAATATGTGTATGACCCAACTGACATGCACAATACAAACCATTTTCACACTATGGACTGACTGTAGATTATCTTCAGCACTTCCAGTAATATTCATCCTTATATATGTAGATATGCAACTACAACCAAATGCCTTTTCACAGTGACCTATATGCCAACAATGTCAAATCTTGATATTCCGCTAAGGCATAAACTTCTGCAACTGAAACTGTATACACCTAAAAATGGTATGAAGATAGTTAATTAAATACACAGTTATTTGATTAATCCCCCTTCCCAATTAATCGAATTCACAAGCAAATTGATTAATTTCTCTATTCTTCTACTAGTAAATAAATCTACATGATTTATTTATATAGTCCATTTCATATCCCCCTTTGATTAACTAATTCTAAATTAATTAAATCCCCTCATTTTAATCAATTCTTCTAATTCGTAATTAAGATTAACAAACTCAAGTTTGTTGAGATTAATTATCATTTTCCAAATTATTTGAATTTCTAAATTCAAATGAGCACATGGCTCCTAACTTTTAACCACCTAACCTAACCATCCCCTAACCTAACCCATTCCACCTCCCCCTAGGTTTAACTAACCCTATCCTATCTTGCACATTCTAACATCCTTATCCTAACCTCCTATGGTGTGGATATTCTCCCCTTGAGACACATGGTACTTTTTCCACATGTCTCCTCCCTTGGACACTTGCCTTCTCATGAGAAAGGCTCCTTGACACTTGTCACCACAGAGATGACAAGTGTCCCTTCCTCCAACCTCTTCTCCAACTTCCTCAATCTTGGCCCTTGATATCATCAGATCAGATCTGGACCATTGATTCCTTCCACCCCAGCTTTGGCCTTGGAATTCCTATAGATATCTCCCATTTTGAAGCAATAAGGATCCCTTGCATCCATAGTTTTAGCATCATTACTATAGGCATTTTTATTTCAATCATCTAGTAATTAGCATCGTGGATTATCATAGCATTGTATTTCATATCATTTGCATAATCAATCATGATCAAGTAGCTACTCAACTCTTGAGTTGCCACTTTGGAGGTCATTGCTCTGCTGAGAGCCAATCAATCCAACACCTTCAAGGTCCTCGAGAATAGAGGAAAATGGGACATTTCAAGGAAGGCTTATGGTTTGCATCTTTAATTTAGTTTTCAGTTAAGATTTCCATTATATTTTATTGTCTCATTATATGTGTATGCTTGCTTCTATTTACCATATTTTTAGTATCACATTAATTGGTGCCCACGATGGGCGCCAAAATGTCATGTGTGTGAAGTAGGGTACTTGCAGCTGCAACACAAACACTCAATAGATCATTACAAGCATGGTTAGAAAATTGAAATCAAACGAAAGATAAACCATGACAAAGTGACCTATCGCCTCCTAAGAGATGCGAGTGTGGATTTTCTCTCAAATCTGGATAAGCAATCCCAGTGACTTGACTACACCTAGACGAAGGATTTAAAATGATGATGTTATGCAAGCTAGATGAGATTGATTATGCTAGATTGATCCAAGAGGCTAATTAAGATAATGATATGCATGATTAAGCTATGATGATGATGCAATTAAGCTAGAATAGAGATTGATTAAGCTACATGATTCAACAATTATGCTAGAAAATGATCAACTTAAGCTAGATCTAATATGCAATTGCCTATAATAAAAATGCATAAATGATATTCTATAATGGATATGCCTATAGTAACAATGCCTAAATTGATATGACATGGGATCATTTGTGCTCCAAAATGGGGGATATTTATAGGATTTCTGAGACCAGGGGTGAGGTGGCAGGAATCAATGGTCAAGATTGAGTCTGAAGATATCAAGGGCCAAGATTGAGGAAGTTGGAGAAGATGTTGGAGGAAGGGACACTTGTCATATCTGTGGTGACAAGTGTCAAGGAGCTTTTCTCCTAAGAGGGCAAGTGTCCAAGGGAGGAGACATGTGGCATAAGTGCCATGTGTCTCAAGGGGAGGATATCCAACCCATAGGAGGTTAGGATAAGGAGGTTAGGACGTGCAAGATAGGATAGGGTTAGTTAAACCTAGGGTTAGGTGGAATGGTTAGATTAGGTGGTTAGAAGTTAGGAGGCATGTGGGTAATTTGAATTTAAAAATTCAAATAACAGGAAAAGGCTAATTAAATTTCAATAACTCATAAATTGATTTGTTTTAATTAATTAGGGGATTAGAAGGAATGAATTAGAAAGCTAGACTCATCTTTTGCTTTCAATAGTGCATATCTTTAGCGGGCTTGCCCTCCCGAGGAGCTTATAGGGCCAAAGCCATTAAGGTCGGTGAGAGGGGAATGACCCAAGTGGGAATGAATAACGCCAAGTACTCCAACCCACTATAAAATAAACGTGATTTGATGAAAATCAAGTCAATGACAGTGCTTGGGAATAGCTCTCCTTTGTACCTTCGGGTATATCAAACCTTGGTTTTCAAGGCTGGGAGACCTCTTAATTGAGTTTATACCCCCGACACGCCGAACGGATCCCTTACTAGTTCCAATTAAAATCAAAAGCTACTCGGTTTACCTCTGAACATTATTAAACTCTTAGTGCATGGAGGGGGAAGAATCTCTCCTTAAGATACTCACCATATGTCCCTCTTGAGTGTATGTGTGAACTCCCCTTTTGAGACCTTATTGCTAGGCTCATAATGGGACTCCACTAGCTCTCGCAAAGGCACAAACATAGGCACCCTTTAGGGGCTGACAAGGTTGTGTGAGCTGATAGGGTACCAAGTGTGGGCTAAGAACTAATAATGAAGCCAATCTCCTTAGTATAGACTGAATGATGTGTTTTCAATTGTTCAAAACTCATGAAAACTTGAGCTTTCTTTAAAGCTTCTTGAACATACACTTTATGTGTCCTTTGGGACAAAAATACAATCTGATTTTTGTGTTTGTAAGTCAAGTCAAGATATCATCCATTCAAATACAACAAATATTGCAAACTCAAACCTCAAATTGTCAAATTTACAAGTTTCACAACAGATCAACTCTTTCAGTCCAAACAGTCGCACATACGGTCCAAAAAGTCACACTTTCAGTCCAAACAATTGCACTTACGGTCCAAACAATTGCACTTACAATCCAAATAGTCACACATATAGTCCAAACAGTCACACTTACAGTCCAAAAAATCACACTTATAGTCCAAACAGTCACACTTTAGGTCCAAACGTTAGCTCTCTTGGTATGAATGTTAACTTTCTCATATTTAACCATTAACTCTCCAAGGTTGAGCTTGCTAGGTATAAGCATCAATTTTCTTAGTCTACACATCAACTCTTGGAGTCAAACAACCATTGTCTAAGTTCCAACATCTTAATTTGCAACAACAAAGGTCTTGGTCTAAACAACAGAGTATCTGGTCCAAATAGTAGCTCTTTGGATCTCAACAGTGGAGTTCCTGGTCTAAATAGTAGAGTTCCTGGTCTAAACAACAAAGTTTCTACTTCCAACAACAAGGCTCTTGGTATAAACAACATAGTTCTTAGTCTAAATAGTAGCTCTCTTGGTGGCGCCACTGCTCTAAAAAAATGATAATTAAAAAAAAAAAAAATTAAAAAAACTAAGCATGATACATAATTTTTTTTTGGGGTGCGAGTTTTCGAAAAAAAATAAAAATCCAAGAAACCCATTTTGTAATTCGAAAAACCCATATCGAAAATGTAAATTTTTTTTACAAAACCACATGGCGAAAATGCTAAAAAATGATTTTTTCTACAAATAACTAATTTTTTCAAAAATCAACAAAAAATTGACAAAGCTGGGTTTTCTCAAAGTACGTACTGATGGACCGTAGGCTGGAGGACGCTCGTGTCGCCGAACTCTCTTGAACCTATGCCGGTGGTACGAGATCACCATTCTTTCCTCTAGAGCAACTTTTTCAAACAATTGAAGTGCACAAATGAAGAGTGGTAAAAGAAATTCACCTTTTTAAACTCACAATGGGGCATTTAAGTGGATTTTTATTCCACTAATTTTTAATCATCTAATAAACTAATCAACTTGGCAGGGCAACATTTTCAAATTTCTTATCGGGAAATGAATCAGATCAACTCTAAAAATTAGACAATCATTAAAAATCTAAAAATTGTAAAAATTTCACAAATTTCAAAAAAATCAAAAAATCGCGAAAAATTCAAATACATTGAAAAAATTATCCGATTCATCTTCTGAGGGGGCATCCTCACATCGATATCTATCAGTCAGCGTCTGGGACATAATATCGAGATTTATCACCTCAAACATCGAAACTGCATCATATCGATATTTATCATCTCAAAATCGAATCAGTATCATATCGAAACCAAATCTGCATCAAATCAAGATCAAATCTGCATCCTATCAAAACCAATATCAACATCATCAATCAAGTTTTCTTTGAACCAACACATCGTCACACCTCACTTCAAAGAGGGGCAAAATGTATACACCTAAAAATGGTCTGAAGATAGTTAATTAAATACACAGTTATTTGATTAATCCCCCTTCCCAATTAATTGAATTCACAAGCAATTTGATTAATTTCTCTATTCATCTACTAGTAAATAAATCTACATGATTTTTTTATATAATTCATTTCATATCCCCCTTTGATCAATTCTTCTAATTCCTAATTAAGATTAAGAAACTCAAGTTTGTTGAGATTAATTATCATTTTCCAATTATTTGAATTTCTAAATTCTAATGAGCACATGGATCCTAACTTTTAACCACCTAACCTAACCATCCCCTAACCTAACCCATTCCACCTCCCCCTGGGTTTAACTAACCCTATCCTATCTTGCACATTCTAACCTCCTTATCCTAACCTCCTATGGTGTGGATATTATCCCCTTGAGATACATGGCACTTTTACCACATGTCTCCTCCCTTGGACACTTGCCTTCTCATGAGAAAGGCTCCTTGACACTTGTCACCACAGAGATGACAAGTGTCCCTTCCTCCAACCTCTTCTCCAACTTCCTCAATCTTGGCCCTTGATATCTTCAGATCAGATCTGGACCATTGATTCCTGCCACCTCAGCTTTGGCCTTGGAATTCCTATAAATATCCCCCATTTTGGAGCAATAAGGATCCCTTGCATCCATAGTTTTAGCATCATTACTATAGGAATTTTTATTTCAATCATCTAGTAATTAGCATCTTGGATTAATAATAGCATTGCATTTCATATCATTTGCATAATCAATCATGATCAAGTAGCTACTCAACTCTTGAGTTGCCACTTTGGAGGTCATTGCTTTGCTGAGAGCCAATCAATCCAACACCTTCAAGGTCCTCAAGAATAGAGGAAAATGGGACATTTCAAGGAAGGCTTATGGTTTGCATCTTTAATTTAGTTATCAATTAAGCTTTACATTATATTTATTGTCTCATTATGTGTGTATGCTTGTTTCTATTTACCACATTTTTAGCATCACAGAAACAACTGTAAAAAATTTGCAAATATTTTAACTAACTCAACATTAATTGAAACATACATAAATAATTATTATTCTCAACAACTTCCTTGTCACAAGTTGCTTTCCTTTGAACTGTCTTTACACTTGTCCTTTCTCAGAAATTTGGGGGTAATATGATCAGTTTTAGCTCCCCCTAAGGTTCTTCTTCTCCTTAAAATTGAGAGGATATTGAATGTGCATGGTGTGCACCATGCATGCTCATAGATAAATCCTTGTTGCCTTTCTCATCTCTTGGGTTGTCTTTCCTCCTCCAAACTTTCATAGATTCTTTGTTTTGCCTGATCAGAGAGCTTGCCTTCTTGCCGCTTCTAGATGATTTCATTTGACTACTTCTGCGATACTTTGCTCTGTGCCCAAAATTATGGCAGGCATAACACATAGTATTTGCATCCAGCTGAGGAATGAAGTAATTTTTATTTGGCTGATTGGGTTTCCTTCTCCAATCCATATTTTTGTGACCAATTGATGGAACAACAAAATTTCTTGACCATTCAGGCATATTTCTATTTTTGTACCATGTATGTCCTCGTCTTACATAAGTTCTACCTACTCTTTCATGATGACCATAGTTGTTATAAAGTGGAGGGATTGCTACTTGACTGAAATATTTTCTTTCTACATTCATAGCCTTTATGACCAATTTTGTTACAATTATAACATGTAACATTCCCATCTCTTAGAACAACAAAAACAATCTTGCTCTTATAACTTGGAGAAGATCCATGCATGAGTCTACAATTTGAAATTTTATGCCAATATGCATTACATCTTTGACAAACTACATTTCTATTTCTAGAGATTGCAACTTGACTCATTTTAGACTCTTTTCTACAATCACTAGCTTTATGCCCATAACCTTTGCATAAATAACAATAACCAGAGAAGGAAGGATTGTAACTTACATAATGATTTGTTGAACAAGTGGAGATCTTGTGAACTTGTTTGCTCCATATCTTCCTTTTCTGTAACCGATCTTGAACTATTAATTTGCAATAGTCTTTTCATCTGATTTCTTCTTGTTCTTAGTCTTGGGAGCAACATATTTTGGTCTTATATAGTTTTTCCTTATGTCTTTAACTTGAGAGAAACCATCATCAATCATCTTGGTCTTTCATTTTGGATCAACATTATTACTCCTTGTAGGAGCAAGAATCTCCTTCTTTGAAGTAGCAACATGTATCTTCAGACTTTCAACAATAGTATTTGAATCTATTTTATTTCTTGGAGTATCTTTGACTATGAAAGTTTGGTAATGATTGTTCATACTTGAAGATACAAAGTGTATGACCCTTTTTGATGAGTCCATGCTGGTAGAACACTAGCCAACCTCATATCCTATGCCCGTAGAATATCTTTTTTTCTTTTGCTTACTCAACATATCATTTAATGCATTGGTGTTGCTATCACACTTAATCCTCAGCTTGATATCTTCCTTGCAACTCTCAAGCTCTTTCCTTAGATTTTCTATTTCCTGTTCCAACTTTTGACACTCATTTTATTTTGCATCCAATTCTAATTTTATTATATCACTTGTCCTTTTAGCTTCTTCTAACTAAGTTGTCAATGTAGTGATGTTATGAAGAATCTTAAATCATTTTGCTTAGCTGATCTTGTTCCTTATAGCCGATTTCTTATAATTTTTATATTCTTTCCTTACATTATCCAATTCTTCAAGAGCATCGATTATTTCTGTTTCAAGATTCACCTCAACATCAATCTCACCTTCTTCATCACTATCAAATAAGTTTTGATTGTTGGATTAAGATCCACTATCACATCTTGATGTCTTCTTCTAATTTTGGATCTCTTGTGCCATAAGTAGCTGAGTTTCCTTTTTAACTTTAGTGCAACAAATATCTGATCCACTTTCATCATCTGTACACTTACCTAATCCTTTCTTCTTCTTCCTTCCAGAGTTTGATTCAGTAGTGCTAGGCACTTCACCATGGATTTTCTTTAGTTTGTCTCATATGTCCTTTGCAAACTTACAGTCCTTGACTCTCAGAGACTATAACAGAAAGCCCACTGAGAATAGAATTATTGGCTTCAACATTAGACTCATATTCCTTTTAGCATCAGGGTTAGTAGGAGGAGTGGTAGCGATAGGGTCTCCAATCATAACTGACATCCAGACATCATAACCTAAGACAAACAAATGAACTTCCATTCTTGAGCTCCGGATGACATAGTTTGTGCTGTCAAACATTGGTGCAGGGAATGAAACATATCTAGCCATTGTGTTCATAAAATATAATCTACCCAAGCAAGAGAAAGCTTTTCAAAAAGGGAACCTAGTGCTCTGATGCCAATTGAAAGAACACAAATGGACCACTCAGAAGGGGGTGAATAAGTGGTAATTAAAACTTGAACTTACTAAATAATCTAGGCTTTAATAATAAATATCAAGAAACAATGAGTAGAGATATTAAATTCATTCACACATACACAAAGCAAACATATAACACCAGATATATGAGGAAAACCCACAGTGGGGAAAAACCTTGGCAAGAAATGCTGCTAGAGTCTACTGCTCTAATCCAACCTCACAAATAAAAGATTGATTACACATTTATGGGCACCAACCCAAAGGAGCACCAACCCCCTATCCGAGCACCCACTTAGATGATTACAATGAGTAAATATTATAATACAATTATGCACCTTTTTGAAAATGAGATATTGAATAGTATCATGGTTAGTATGGACATAGAATTTATACTTAATGATATATTATAATTTTTTTTATCATAGACTATTGCTAAAAATTCTTTCTCAATGTTTGTATAATTTTCATTGTTGGACTTAGGTTCTTTCTAATGTAATAATTAACATGGATGTCTCTAGACTCTCTTTTTTCTTCTCCGAATACAATGTCTATTACTTGGTTGGATGCATTAGTATGGATATGGATATGTATATGTTCCCCTAATTAGGTCCTTTAATGTTAAGAGTTGTTGTTAGAGATATTTTAATAGCCTTGAAGGATGTTTAGATATCTATGATAAAGCTGAATTTTGAATGCTTTTTCAACAAAGTAAACAATGGGTCTCTAGTATCATGCTAAATTATTTAATAAACCATTTGTAATATCCAACATGTACTAAAAATATTCAAACTTTTATTTGCATTATTGGATCAAGTATTTTTAGAATATACTCTACTTTATTTGGAAATATGGTGTCCAAAAATAATGCCTTTAATCATCATTAAGAGAAATTTCTCACAGTTTAGGGACAATATGTGTTCCTCACACTGTTCTAAAACTTATTTCAAACTTTGCAAGGCTTGATCAAATATTTTTCCATGAATTATGAAATTTTCCATACACCTCAACACAGGTAGTAGTGAGTCTATGAAATTTGTTAGTACTACCTATTGGAATATGGCAAGGGCATTGCAAAATTTGAAAGGTAGAACTCCATAGGCATATGTTCCCAAGGGACAAGTAAAGGTGTCTTTTTATTGGTTCCCTAGAACTACTTGGATCTGATTGTATCAACTAAAATCATAAAAAAGAGAATTAATTTCTTGCAACCAAATTGTTTAGGACCTAATCTAGAAATGGAAGTGAGAAATAATCCTTCTTTGTTTCCTTATTTAGTTCCCTATAGTCTATGTAGACCCTCCATTTTTTATTTTTCTATTTTTTATTTGGGGCTATAACCAATGGGGAAACCCATTTGCTATTTGAAATGGGCTTGATGAACCCAACTTGTAGCAACCTCTCTATTTCCTCTTTGACTATACCTCTCTCAGTTGGGTTAATCCTTCTTTGTGGTTGTCATACAAGTTGAGCATATTCAATATAGATACGATGAGAACAAATACTTACATGAATTTATCTCATATCCTTGTATTCCCATTCAAATAAATGTGTGTGTCTTTCTAAGAGTTGTTTTAATTTTATTTCCTATTTAGATAGTAGTGTGCCTTTGATGAGCAACTATTTATTGGACTGGAATGTAATTTTATTTGTCTCCATTTGTATGTTATGAAAATTTTGAAACAATGTTTTTTAATGGACAAGAATGCGGGATAAATTGATGTAAAACATGTAGATGCTGACAGTTTGTTCAAGGAAGGATTGTCCCTATCAAAGAGAAACTATTTGATAACATTGAGTTTTCTTTATAGATTCAGAGTGGTATGGGTTTATCTAATTGAATTTTTGAATTTAAATCTTCCTCATATTGATTCTTTTGGTATTCCTCTAAATGTTTGACTATTATGACCATAGCCAAGGTAGAGGCATATTCCTCATTAGGTTTTGATATATCATTAATCTATAGCTGGTTTCCAAACTAAAGGGAGGATTTAGCCCCTAAATCAATCAAGATATTAGACACTTCCTTCTCTTTGATAGTTAATGTGATGGTAGGGATCCTTGGGTCACTATACTTTTGTGGAATTATTTTTCCTTATAAAGCATTAGAAAGTTTTCCTCCAGTTTGTATTGTGGTGGGAAACTTCTTTCTTCTAAGGGTCTCGATGCACAAGGTTTTGTTTACTTGATTAATTTTCGGTATGTCTTTAATGGCTTAGAGTAATGTAATCTCAGTATGGATTTTCTTAAGTTCTCAAACCAATTGAGAATCCTCATATGTTTTTAAATTTATCCAAAGTGATTTGGAGCTATAGGTTTTTGCTTCAACCCTTCTGGAATTGGGGCCTTCTTTACACTTGATGAATTTTTGGGCTGTTTTGGTTTTAAAACTTCATCAAGAATATCAGTTGATAGGGTTTCCTTTGGTTATTTTGGAGAAGGCTTTATTTGTATAGTACATGTTATGAATGTCATTTACATTAATTACTTTAAACATGATGGTGATTTGTTCTATATTGTATGCAACTTGTTGGGGTCTATTGTTTTTAGATTTGGAAAAAGTTGGGTAGGTAGTTACGGTTTATTAACCTACTCATTAGTGTTTGGCATCGAATTTTGAGGTTGATTTCCATACCTTCTTTTCTCATGATTTTATCAAGGTTGTTGATATTGATTTTGGTTTGACCATTGAGAGGTATTACGAGAAGGAATAGTTGACTTAGGTGGACCCCATGATGCCCCTATGGTTCTAGAATTTGAGGGAAAGACTTTGGAAAATGAGGCATGACCCATTATCTAGACCAAGAGCTTGGTCCCCAATTTTGAAGTGTTATTGGACCATATTATCCATGATATGAGTTAAAACTTGTTAACCCTACTTTTTGAGGAAATAAAATTGTTGGAATTATTGTGTTAAACAATTTGAGTCGATAACGATATTCAACGAAAAATGAATATATGCAAAGCATGAATATGTGTGATTTCTTTTCATTTGACGAAGTCAAGAGGTCTAACCGATCAATTTCTTTAAAAAAAAAAAATTATTATTAAAAGCCATTTTAGCCTATGTCATGAGTCATAAGAAAAGAATCTTGAAGTTGTTTTAATGTTCGTGTCATTCAAGAAATTTAGAAACCCCTTGATGAAACAACCTACTATCAACAATATCTTGTAAATGTACCAATGACACAAGAAGTGAATTTGCCTATGATAGGGATGGTCTTCCTATTCCGTGGTTAACTATTAATTTTTGGCTTTGAAAGAGAGTAAAATGACTCAGGCGGACTTCATTGCTGAATGCACCCTTATCCGTCCTTGTGATATGTAATGTGATAATCGTATTATACAATCGAGTTTGAAATATAGATTGCGGGTTTTCACGGCATGGAGGTAAGACACTTCAAAGAATGGTTTTGAGATTCTTACACTAGAAGCGACTCACTTGGGAAATGTACACCATCGGCGGTTTAAGCCGGCAGTTAACCAAGTGTTAGTGGCAGGTTGGTAGAACAATCAAAGCGCCCATATCCACCAAGTTCAGAAAGTGAATTGATTGTTATCACCAAGTTGGTAAATAACATAAGTAACCGATATGTTTTCACGCAAAGTTTTGACAACTTCTTCATCGGTAAGTTGGTGGAGTCCATATATATATATATATAAAGAACAAACTAAATCACTTTATTTCAATATCCCACGACAACTTGTGGATGGAGATTAAACCACCGATAGATAAAGATCCAATTATCATTAATGAAGTGTTGATGGCCAGATTATCGCTAAGTTGAAAGCATCAAATTACCAATATGTTTCTTCACATAACGTGGGAAAATTTGAAGTTGTATTGACCCCTCATGATAAATGTAAATAACTTAGCAATCGCCTCCATGCACCGGCAAGTTAACAAGATACCAATACATGCTAAGTTGCTGTTCTTATCGGCAAAGGAGAATTTTAAAGAAAGAAGACCAAGAATCCCACGTGGTGCATAAAAGACATTATTGTATCATGCTTTATAGCCATGGTTTTGTTTCATTATCGCTGAGTTGGTGGGAATCATCAAATTACTGATACATTCCATTCCTACGCACAACGTGGAAAAACTTGAAGTCATGTAACTGTTTCATTCACCAGTGAGTTGTCCAACCTTAACAAGATGCCGATACACTTCAATTCCTCTCTACTCTCATTGGCAAAGACAACGTCTTCCCCTTGAACGTCCATCTGGCGGATTGAATACACCACGTGGCTTGTGAAAGATAGCAAAATCAGTTTTATAACTACTTTCACCGTTTGCTTTGCATGCTGATAGATATGCATGCTATCGTGCTCTTTAACTCCACTTGCAAGTATTGAATATAAAATGTTTAAGTGCCTTGTATTCTGTAGATACGTGGTATGTGTATCAGATGGCTCCTTTCACACAGATGCAACTGGCGGGTGCTAGTTGATATTTGACTAGTTTCTAAGTCATTTCCTTTTCTTCATGACAAAACGTTAGAAATATCTTGCCATTCTTGGTAGTATTATTTCTGTTAATACGTATTAGTGCTACCAATTATATAAGATTTTACAGTTACAAATGCTCTGGTCGACATACATACAAAAGACGACAAGGTGTTTTAGGTAGAGGATTTCGATAGAAGCAGGGTACGGCAATAGTGGATCCGGATGTAGAGTCATCAGTAACAAAGGCAAAGACACTTCCTCAAATAAATGTGGTCGCAACACAAAATGAATTAGTTGAAGAGGTTTTAGAAGCTTTCAAGTCTATAAAACGTACATCCAAACATAAAGAATGGGTATGCATGATTACTTTCTGCACTAACAGAGTTATGTGTTATAAAAGAGTTTTAAAGACTTCCTTGCGATTAAAGAAGAAATTGTGTAAGTTTCAGTTCAAATCGATATCATTCATGCATTGAAGAATACTGGGTCAGTTTACTTCAAAACCCATGCTCGCTATCTCAAAGAGCTTTAAATATGTTATGAGTATTCTTTTCAAATGCAGATTGAAGAAGGAGTTGTGTCAGATACCATGAAATATGGAGAATGAGAGATATGATTTATTTAATAAATTATCTCAAAGAAACATAATGCAATGATTCTAGCAGTAGCATGGTATTGTTTTAAATGATCTTTCAAGTTTTCAAACCTATGGGATAAGAGGGAGTCAAGAGATATTTTTAAACATTGTTTAATTTGCTGCAATTGGTAATAACAAGACACTTTAAGAACTTCTTAGTATAAGAATCTGCAAAACACATCATCATGAAATAAAAGGCTCAAGAGTATGAGTATGCCCTGATGATCACCACCATGATTCCAGAGGTTCATGATACCAAGATTGGGCACATAAATTTGCAGGAGATCAAAAAGTTCTTCATGGAAGGTGATAGATCAAAATTGTCTTGTAGAGTGGCGGGAAGTGGCTTGATTGAAGCAACATGTTTTCCCATCTCAATTCAATGTACAAATTTGGTGCTAGAATGCTCAAAAAGATATAATCCCAATGCAAGAGAGATAAGAGCTGCAGATGGATCCTTAATGGCCAAACTAGACGGAATTTCAATAGCTATTATTCTTCATTTGCCATATAAGGAAAAGTTCACTCACATCGATAAGCAAAAAGCTTAAAAATACTTCAGCGATAATAGAAGCAAATGCCTCAACAATCTGGCTAAAGAATGGATGGTTGCACCACGGGGAGGACAGTCTCAGCTTCCAAAAACACTCCATCGTTCTCTTTTCATCAAAGATATTTGTTACTTGATTTTGTTACTCCATAGAGTGACAGGAAGTCCTGACTCCACTGATTTTGAAATGTGGATGTATCTCTTCATAACAGTCATCTCTGCCAGTAAGCAATTCATTGACTGGGGCCACTTCATCAGCAACTTCATACATGACCAGTTAGTGCACTTCAAAACAAGTCAACGCTTCCATATGACCTCTTACTTGATATATGCTATTGCTAATTTGAGGTCATGGCCAGGGTTAAGTACTAATGGTGTCCTGAATCAAGAAACTCAAATTTACCATTATTACAAGCAACTGCAACTCGAGGAAAGCTTTGTGTATTTCAGGCGGGTGAATGATGCTTTCACAATGTGGGCAGTAAGGTTATTACAAGGAGACATTGCCACCAGAATATCAAAGGAAGCCGCTAAATTGATAAAGAAATATGGAAGTTTCTTCATCTAGTTTTCGAGATTTACCTATCTTCGAGTAGGAGGATTTGAAGGTTATCCACACAAGCTACCCAGATATGTTGATGATAAGCTCATTTTAGTTGAGCTTTGTCGGCAATTGGTTTCAGTTCAAAAGAAATGTAGAGATAGAAAGAATAAAGGGGTAGCTTTTCCTATTTGTCTCGGGCACTATAGATGTGAGTCAAGTTCAAGAGCAGATGAGGCAGAAAAGGCTTTGTCTAAGGTCAACTTGTATCCATACCAGATGACGTTTCCTTTTGATAGTAAGGATTATGTCAAGAACAGCTTAAAGTTAGGTCCTGGCTATTTTCATTTTCCTAATCTTGAAGACTTTTGGGAGGATTGTGAAGATGAGTTCGAGGTTAGAAAAAGAGATTGGACGAGGTTGACTTTGAAGCAAATGAAAGATTTCAAGATGGATTGGACCATAGAAGGCATTGAAGATGATGGATCTGATTTGATTGATCCTATCTATTTTGAGCAAGTCCAGTCCCAGCCACTTCCTAATTTGAATTGGGCAGATCCATAAATGAGAGATGTCAGAGAAAGAACAAGTTTTGTAATCAAGAATTCTGAAGCCTGGATTAAGAAGAAGATTACTCAAATGACTGCTACTAGGCCAACAAAGGAAACTCCAAGAAGAAAAGGAAATCAGCTTGAGAGCTCTACTTCACTACATTCTTCCCATACTCCAGCTAGGGATACTCCTTCTTACCAGAATACCCAAGGAAGTGATGGAGATGAAGACCCTCCAAGGAGGAACAATCTTCTGAACACATGTGGTGATGAACCCCGACAAAAGAGGAAGAAATCCAGAGCAAAAGACATAGAAGAAAATTCTATTGCAAGTCAAGTAAAGGATCAAGTTCCAGTGGAAATTCTGGATGACACAAGATTTGATGATGGAATGCATTCTATATCTCCCTCAGTTCCTATTGAATCCCTACGACAAGAAGCACAACAAAATACTTTAGTCATGGATTCATCATTTCCAAGCAATCCAAGCGATCAATTTGAAGAAATCAGAGAGGTGACAACAACAATGGTAGCAAGACAAGAAATCATCCAAGAGTCTACAGAAAATTCTTCTTCCCATGGTTAGAACAAAGTCTATTGAAGAAAAGGAAGGTAGAAAAGCTAGTGATACCTGAATTTAGTAGCATATCTGATCTCTTTGGAAAAGCTGAAAAACCGAAGAAACTCAAAGTATCCTCAAGAATAAAGACTAATCCAAATTCAAGGAATATGTGCTTAGAGATTGCTCAACCCATATCTGAGAAAGATACAAATGAGGCCACCTCTGCAGACTTTGTCATGATGAAGATTGATATGGGACCTTCTTCTCATGAGTCTGATATACAGAACTTTAATGTGATGGCAGCCAGAATGGTGGAGAGAAGTGAAAAGGATAAGCAATCCAAGGATCAATTGAAACAACAAGTGCACACTTTGTCTTCTTACTTGAAATCCGTAGTTGATACCTCCACTATGCCACTAAGTGTAGATCGCCAGCCAATTATATTGACACCAGAAGGAGAAATTGAAAGGAATGTTATGGATAATCTTCAAAAGTACCAAGCCTATGGAAAGGTAACTGAAGGTTGGGTAGAAAAGGTCAAAACTCTCGCATGTGAATTCCTAGTCCAAGCAAAATCTATCCATGATGAGGCCTTAATAAAGAAAAATACTATTGAGAAAGACTTGAAGAATGTCAAGAAAGAGGAGGCAGCTTGGAAAGAAATTGTGAATGATTTTAAACAAATGATAGAAATTGGAATGGACACCCTTGCAACCGAGAAAATCTTGCCTAGTAATGAAAAAGATTATCCAGAGATATGGATAGAAAGCATTAACTGGAAACTAGTGATCATAGATCAAGTTTCATCAGAGTTAGAAAAGCTCATGCTTTCATGTGATCAAGTGTGTGTCAAACTCCAAGGACAACTCACTGCTCTTCTCCCAAATGTGACATTAATGGAAGACTTGCAGGTGTTACAGAATAGCTTCCAGAACATGGTAGATCAACAACTTTTTAACAGGACAAATTTCAATGAAAATACCATCAGAAGGTTGATTGATATTTACTATTCCTTGAGAACTTCTATGCCTTAGACACTCAACATGGTGATAGAACTAAGTGGCATTCATAGAAACTTGAAGACATGGAAAATAAGGATAGCTAACATCCTAATTCCCAAAGGAAAATCTGTCACTTCAGCCATTCGACTTTTCAGAATCTTCAGAGACAAAGGACCTGGACAACCTAATGTGCCTACAGAAGCAACAGCCTCATCGGCAATGCAAGGAGTTAGCTTAGAATAAGTGCAGAGTTGCATTTTGTATAGTCTTCATTTTTGTTGTGTTACTCGCATCATGTTTTTGTCTTTCTTTGTAAATAACTCTCATGATCGAGTTTCCTTTCTCTCATCTCTATTGTAATAAAGGATAATCTTGGCTCTTTTCATATGAGGTAGTTATCCTAAGTTCTCATTTTGGGTAGTTATTCTAAGTAGTTATTTCTCCCAAAGTTGAGGAAGTATTTCAAGTAGTTGAGGAAGTTATAAAGTAGTTATAAAGGTGGTTAGGGTAGTTACCTCAGGTGGTTACCACTTCACCTATATATACCTCATTATTATTCAATGTGAGGGGATTCCACTTTTTCACAAGCTTTGTATAAGAGACTTGGATAGTGTTATTCAAGCAATTAAGCAATAGAGATCAATTTGGATGTGTGTTCAACTTATTCTCATGGGTTATTATCAATGTTCTTATGTCTAATTGATGATTACCTAATGCTTTCCCTTTAACATTGAATGTGAAGAAGTTTATTTCAAGTTGTGGTATCTCAAACTTGATTATATGGAATTTATTTTAATCTAGATTCATACCTTATATGGCGTTCAATCTTTCTTTATTGTTCGTTCTTTAAATTTTTGAAAAATCCAAATACCCCCATTATACAAGGGAGCTGCCCCTCTCAAATGCAGAGAAGAATTACCATTTCTTTGTGATTCTTCAACTGTTGTGAACGTTTTTGTTGCTAATTACAGGGCAAAACAGAGTTTTTCAAGAAAGTTTCTTAAAGCAACAAATCCGTTTACCAACAAAACTAAAATTGGGTTACCTTTGGCCAATAAAATTAAGTTCCTCTTCAATTTATGGAGCCTTTTTAGATTTTTTTTTTTAATCTTTGAGAGTAAGTTACATATACTAGTGGCATGTTTCTTCTTACAAATTTCACATTTTTTTGGTTGATTCAAAGGATATTCTTTGAGTGGATGTTTTTACCTATACTTGGGGTAGTAAATGGCTAATGGTTCCATCATCCTTTTGTTTTCTTGATAACTATCTGCATTAGTATTGAGATATAGGAGAATGTTAGTATTGATATTTGCTAGTTCTTCCACAACCTTAGTGACATCACTAGATCTCTTTCCTCCTTTTCTTATCATTCTAGTGTATTCTCTAGTATGAGAGTAGTTTGTGAAGACATAATTTCTTCAAAGGTTAAATTATTGACTCACCCTTTCCCATAAGATTTAATACCTCTTTGGAATCATCATCAATTCCTCTCAAGATAATGGTTAAACTAATCTCCTCATCTAGGCCATTTCCACATCTCCTATGGACAAACAAGTAACAATCTACATAGTTTTCCAAGTTTTCATCTTCCAATTGTTTCATCCAGAAGAGTTCATCTTTCCTATCTCTTACCCTACAGTTTTCCAAGAATGTATCTAAGAATATAGTTTCCAATATTTCATGCCATGTATATATATATAGTTGGCATTCAATCCCATTAATCAACACAAATTTTATTCCTTTAATATTGAGGGAAATAGTTTTATATTTTGAGTATCAATCCCATAGTTCTTAAGTTTAAACAATAATTGTTTAGGATACTTAGACACTTTCCCTCTAGATGCGGGTAATATAGAAGGGGAGATGTTTTCCATTGGAGATCTATTTATTTTAGGATTTAGGGCTACAAGATATGCAAAATTTTTATTAACAACCCCATCATCTGCCTCTTCAACCATTATGTTGGATGGTTCAAATGATGTTTTTGATCCTAAAAATTCTACATTTAGTTGAAACTATACTTCTATTATGTTTTCTATAAGTATTCTCACAAATCAACCTAGAGGATGCTTAGGTATGCTCATCAAGTGAGATACATCTCATTTAACTTCTTAACTGACATCATGGCTTTGGATTTACAACATGTTCCTTGACAACAGTGTAAAAAATAATGGTGGGCTGAAATAGTTTTCACAATTCCTACAAGCATTTAATTTATCAATTCAGAGGTGTCTAAAGCAATCTATGGTAAGCCATGTTTGGGAATAGCATCTTATCATTTTCAATGTTCTCACCTTATTTTATTTTTTTTAAGATTTTAACTGTAAGGGAATACTCAAATCCCGTTCCATCATGCTATTCAATCAATCTATTTACTTACAGAAAAGTAAACATTATTCTAACACATCATGGAGAAATTAAGATGTTTCTTTTACTCCATTCATTTATGAAGAAAGATATGTAAAACTAACTCACACTTGTAAAAAAAATGTTACACTACACACACTTGTAGGAAAGGTAATCCACACTTGCAGGAAAGCAACTAATCTAAACCACATTGTGGAGAAAAAGGAAACTAATCCAATCCACACTTGCAGAATAGGAAACATTCATCATTACAACAATATTCTATACAAAAGCAAGAGTCCCACAAACATGATTCATTAATTCTTTTATAAGCATGTATTTTTCATGGTAAGTGTCTTAAAATTAAGAAAAATTCTTTAAACATGAGTTTAAAAATTCAATTTTTAATCTCATTAAAATCACCATTAACAAGCTAGAAAATGGAATTTGGAAACGATATAATTTTTACCCTTTGATTGGTAATCATTTTCAGTAGAAAATGTTCAAAGCATTAGGCTACAAAATATACAAAGTTAGAGCAAGAGAGCAATCTTAGAGAATGAAATGAATAAGTCCAAAAGAAAAAGAATTTAATCATTAATGGTGAGACAAGTTAAGACATCTACAAAGAGCATTTGAATTGATCAAAGAAAATTAAGACCAAAAACAACCATTCAAGGCATTCATAAACTTTAGCAAAGTCTAGTAACACACCTATTCTATATCTTCTCAAACAATAATAATAATATCTAGAATATTTTGGATTTTGATAAAACTAATCTATTCAAACTAAATAGTAAATAAAAACAAGTGACAAACACAAAATAAAAAAGCTTTTATCTATAATATTAAAGAAAATATGGAGCATAATAACAATACCTAATTATATATTTAAATAAATTTGTTTACCTTAAATATGCACTTAATATTGCCTTCATTTTAAACTATCACCTAGGGAACCTTGTTGCAAAAGCTTCCAAGTAAACTATCACAAGAGGGGTTTTGTCATTAGCCATTGGGAAAGCCTAATTTTATTTTGAACATTTTTTTAAAGAAATTTAGAGTCAGAGGAAAAGTTGGCAATAAAATTTGAACACGTGCCACATAGTGGTGAGTACTTTTTTTTTTAATCAGTAATTGCTTTTGATTGGAGCTATAAAACAATGGGTTCACATTGGGTGACCCGATCCCCGTGGTTACAATTCTATTTTTTGTAGATGCATTAACACCTCCTAGATTTTTTGCTCTTGCTGGAATTTCTATACTATTCATACTCTTTATCATTCCATACTCCTTATCCGATCTCCTTATTTCTCCATGCTCATGCAACCCTTATCTCTCCACTTCTCCTTGTCCCTCCATTGCACCAAGCCCCTCTTATCACTCCTGTCTTATTTTATCTCCTTATCTCTCCATCTATGAATCCTTATCACTCCATCGTATTCATCTTATCACTCCATATCCTAACTCTCGACCCTTATCGCTCCATGAATCTCCTTATTACTCCTGCTTAGCATTGGTGGGGTCTCTACCATGCTTCAATGTCACCTTCTATCTTCACTCGCCACATGGAGCACCTAGCATGTCGTCTGAGGAACATTGACTTTGGGGGGAAATATCCATCCAAGTATCCATCCAATACCACCACCATTCATACTTTGGTATCAACACCAATGATCCATTCCTTTCACGCATGTGGGGTTGTCCAACTGCCAACTTGTAGCACTTGCAAGATGAAGGCAAGAAAGCATGGGTTTCGAACTTGGGATTTCTTGATCAATAGGCTCATGACAAACTGTCATACTGTGGGGTCAATCCTACGTAGTGGTGAATAATTTCCTTCATAGTATTGTAATAAAAATATTTGTTAATTATTATAATTTTTAATTATTGCTATTTTTAAATTATATTATTTTAATTATATTTATGTAATATTAATTATAACTCTTTCAAGAAAAGGAAATTCCTCTTTGTTCCTTTCTAAACAAAGTGGAAGAGACAATGGTCGAATTAGTGAACAATACATCCACTTTGCATTACACCGTTGGCAATTTGGAGGAATTGATTATGTGTTGCATTGATGTTTTATCACTGATGTCAACATTAGCTACTTTGGCTGTTTACCAGTATTCCATTGGTCCTGGTAGGATGTTTGGTTTCTGGTTGGTTAGATCATGATGATCTAGTATACTTCAGTATGCTTTGGCTTAGATTTGCTATTCATGCTATTCAGATATATGTTCAGTCAATTGGTTTTGATTTGGTGATAGAATGCTATCTTATATGCTGGTAAGCTTGGTTTGTTGGTTTCACTGACAGAGTTGTGTTGAAGTTATTTTGATGTTATGCATAAGTGGTGTTGGTGCAGCTTCTAGTATGGTTTCAAGATGTTGATGGTGATCGTGTTTGAGACTTGATTGATTGGGATCATTGATTTAGCATGTGTGGACCTAAATTGGGTCTGGTTCTATCTAGGTTATGGACCGACTTAATGTAACGTGTTGTTTGGTCTTCTCGACGTGTTTCCGAGATGTCTTATGTGTTGGATGATATTTGTTTGGTCTTAGGCCGACATGTTTTATAATTATGTAATTGGTTTATTGTCTGGTGGCTGACCTTATTGTTTATGATCGAGGGTTTATATATATTTGTGTATGATCTTATTGTAAATTATGATGGATAATGGATGGAATGGTATAGGAGCAAATAATATAATAATAATTCATGCAGAGGATTTGGTCGATCATTGGTGATCAAGTTGGGTTTATGCAAGAGGTTTAAGTCCTCTGATATTGAGTTTAACCAAAACTATACTTAGGCATTGGAGATTCTATCATTACAGTTCAATCTTCCTTTTGGATTGTAGTCTAGATTTTTATGTAGTCAGTGAGACTCCTTTGTAATGAGCAGTGTGCTCTAGGCTATTGGCCTTCCTGCAAGTGTAGGCCCCTCAATTTGTAATCACATACTTACTGTAGAAGTATTATCTGACTGTGGGTAGGCTTTCCACCGTGGTTTTTCCTTTTACTGGGTTTTCCACGTACAAATCTTGGTGTGATGTGGATGTTATCTATTCTCTAATTGTTGGTTGTGCTTAATTGGTATATCTGCTATTTTGGTAATTGGTTTATGTATTATGGTATTGATCTTATGTGTTCCGGTAATAAAGTTTTAATTTCTTAAGGTTCTAGTAATCTGGTGACAATTGATTCACCCCCCCCTCAGTTGTATTCTGATTATTTGAACCATCTAACAATTGGTATCAGAGCTCTAGTCCTCTCTGCAAAAGCTTAACCTCTTGAGGAAGATCCTATGACATCTAATAGTTCAAGTTCATCTATTTCATCTGCAGTTATCTTTCAGAGAGAAATTCCTAGGCTTGATGGAAGAAATTACAGAGTATGGAATATTCAGATGGAGACTCATCTGAAATATCTTGGTAAGGAAATTTGGGAGATCACTAAGAATGGGGTTACTTCTTTTAATTCGGCATCTGGCAATCCTCCTCTGACAAACTTGGATAAGGAGCTTGAGAATAATTGTAGAGCTAGAGAAACCCTCTTGTGTGCACTCTCTGATCAACAAATAATGGGATTGGCTAACAAATCAACAACCAAAGCTATATGGGACAAGTTGGAGACTCTAAATGAAGGTGAACCTACTATTAAGATTGCTAAACTTGATGGTTACCGGGTGAGATATGAAAATTTGAAGATGGAAGAAGATGAAAGGATTACTGCATTCATGGAAAGGGTAAATGAAATTGTCATGATAATTCAATGTTGTGGTGAATCTTTGAGTGAAAATGAAATAGTTTCTAAAGTTCTGAGAGCTTTACCACCAACTTATAAGATGAAGGCTACTGCAATTAATGAGTTGAGAACAATAGCTAATACTTCTATCAATAGGGATACCTTGGTTGGGAAATTATCTTCTTTTGAGCTTGAAGAATTTGGACCTTCTAGAGATGTGAAGTCTGAACCTGCTTTTCATGCATTTACATCATCAACCGACAAGAAAGATTGGAAAGCTTTATATGCAAAGGAATTGGATGATATGAAGAGAGAAGATGAAGAATTTGAGCAACTTGAAGCCCTATTTGCTAGAAGAGTACCTAAAGGACCGGTAGGAAATAAGTATGAAGGAAAATCACCTTTTAAATGTTTTGCATGTAATAAGATAGGTCATTTTGCATCTAGATGTCCTAAAAGAAATTCAAGATTTGAAGAAAGAACTACCCTGGATATTAGAACAAGCATAAGTACAGGAGAAACAAAGATAAATCATGTTACTTTGCGGATGAGGAAGGTGTGACTGATTCTAATGATGAACCGACACAAGACTCTACTAGTGGTTCCAATAATAGAAAGGAATGGGTGTTCCTGGCTATCAAGGAAGATGTTTCGGCACTGGAAGAGAATGTACCTAAAGAAAAGGCCCTTCCAAATAAAATTGAAGATAAGGATGAATGGGTAATTGACACTGGATGTTCACATCATATGACTGGAGATAAAAGGAAGTTTCTTTCTTTGCAAGAATTTGATGGCGGTCTGATTAGATTTGGAGCTAACAAAGCATTCATGATCAAAGGAAGAGGAACTATATCATTAGATGGTAAGCACAATACTGATAATGTTTATTATGTTGAAGGTTTGAGGCAAAAATTTTTGACTCTAGGATAATTGGTGGATAAGGGATTTCAATTACAATTCAAGGATGGAAAATGCAAAATCATTAATAGATCTGGATTGGAGATTGCAACCGGTACTTAGACAAAAGGTAATATATTTCATTTGAATTCCAGTGAGAAGACATGTTTGATTGCACAAATTGATGAGAGTTGGCTTTGGCATAAAAGACTATGTCAAGTGAATTTTGATTGCATGGTAAAGATCAGTTCAACTAAGGTAGTTAGAGATATACCTAAGATTGTGAAGCCCTATAATCCGGTATGTAAGGAATGTCAAATGGGAAAATAGGTCAGAGCCTCTTTTAAGAGTATACAAGACAAACCTAATGATGTTCTTGATCTTATTCATACTGGTTTGGGTGGTCCTGCTAGAATTAAAAGTTTTCAAGGTGATAGATATTTTATGATAATCATTGATGATTACTCTAGAATGATGTGGGTTACTTTTCTAAGGGAGAAATCTGAGGCTTTTGAAAAGTTTACAATATTTACAGCTAAAGTTGAAACTGAGATAGGATTGAAGATTAAGTGCTTAAGGTCAGATCATGGTGGAGAATTCACATGCGGTGAGTTTAATAGCTTTTGTGAGAAGCATGATACAAGGAGACAATTTTCTGCTCCCCGGACGCCTCAACAAAATGGAGTTGTGGAAAGAAAGAATAAAACTATCTTGGATGTGTTACAAGCTAGGGTTGCTGTTGCACCAAAAGATCAACCTGTCAATGCCCGATACAACCACTAGACTTATAGAATCCACAGGAGGCTATTAAACCATGTCACGAATCCCCGCGAGGGACGCTGGCCCATTGCCAACAATCCCCCTCCTAGCATCACTCGTCATGGCCTGCGTGGTTCAAATATGTGACCAAGCTCTAATACCACTTGTTAAAAGCTAGGGTTGCCATTACACCAAAAGATCGACCTGTCAATGTCTGATACAACCACTAGACTTATAGAATCCACATGAGGCTATTAAACCATGTCACAAATCCCCGTGAGGGATGTTGGCCCACTGCCAATAGGATGCTGCTAGAACCATGATGATGGAAGCTAATCTACCTCATATCTACTGGAGAGAAGTAGTGAGCACAACAATTTATACATTCAACAGAGTTCATATCAAAGGAGAAATCCGTAAGACACCTTATGAATTATGGTTTGGCAATACATCTACAGTTAAGTATTTTTGAATCTTTGGTAACAAATGTTATATCAAGAGAGATGATTTCATTAGAAAATTTGATCCTAGATGCGATGAAGGAATATTTCTTGGTTATTCTAATGAAAGCAAAGCATATAGATGTTATAACAAAATATTGCAGAGAATTGTGGAGAGCACTAATGTCAAGGTGGATGAGTTGAATAGAAGTCAAATAAGAATTTATGAGCAAGAATTGGCAGTGGAAATGATCATAATTGAACTGGTAACACCTTTACTGGAACAAAATGTTGAACCAATTACTCCGACAGTATCAAAAAATTCAACAGTAACTAAAGAACAAGAAAGAGGAACAGAGAGTCAGAAGACTCCTAGGTATGTAAGGTTGAATCATTCAGAAGATCAGATCATTAGGGATAAAAACAATGAAGTGATGATAAGAAGAATATTGACAACTAATGAGGTATGTTTAATTTCTCAAGTTGAATCGATATCAATAACTGAAGCATGTAAAGATGAATGTTGGATGAAAGCTATGGAACAAGAATTAGATCAGATAGAAAAGTATAACACATGGACTTTAGTTCCCTAGCCTAAAAATAAGAATGTTATTGGAACTGAATGGGTCTTTAGGAATAAATTAAATGAAGATGTACAAGTTGTGAGGAATAAAGCTAGATTGGTTTGTAAAGGATATTCTCAGAAGGAAGGAATTGATTATGGTGAAACTTTTGCACCTGTAGCTAGGATTGAAGCTATAAGATTATTTCTTGCCTATGATGCACATAAAAACTACAAGATTTATCAGATGGATGTTAAGTGTGCTTTTTTGAATGGGGATCTTAATGAGGAAGTTTATATTGAGCAAACTGATGGTTTTTCACTTTCAGATGATAAAAATATGGTTTGCAGGTTAAAGAAAGCCTTATATGGATTGAAACACACACCTAGAGCTTGGTATGCAAAGTTGGACAAATACCTTTTAAAACTTGGCTTCACTAAAGGTAATGCTGACAGTAATCTATATTATAAAGTTACTAATGATGATATACTGATTATTGAGGTCTTTGTTGATGACATCATTTTTGGAGGTGAGGATAAGTTGTGTATGGAATTTTCTAACAATATGGAGAATGAATTTGAGATGTCTATGAATGGGGAAAGTAATTTTTTATTAGGTTTGCAGATTACTTAGACTGATAAAGTTATTTTCATCCGTCAAACTAAGTATGCTAGGGAGATGTTGAAGAAATTTTGTATGGAAAATTCTAAACCGGTTAGTACTCCTATGGTTACAAGTGAGAAATTGACAAAGAAAGATGAATCTACACTGGTAAATCCTACAAGATACAAGTCTATGATTGGAGGTCTGCTATATTTGACTCAGACTAGACCAAACATAATCAATTCAGTTTGCATTGTATCAAGATATCAAAGTGATCCTAGAGAAAATCATGAGAGTGTGGTGAAAAGGATTTTTAGATACTTACAAGGAACATCTAAATATGGTTTGTGGTATCCTAAAGATGATGACTTTACTTTATGTGCATATATAGATGTAGATTGGACAGGTGATCTTGATTATCAAAAAAGTACTTCTGGTGGAGCTTTCTTTCTTGGAAAGAAACTTATTTCATGGATTAGCAAGAAACAATCATGTACTTTTTTATCTACTGCTGAAGCTGAGTATGTTGTTGCTGCTACTAATTGTACACAAGTTCTATGGATGAAGCAAATATTGAAGGACATAAAAGTGCATTGCAATGGACCAATAGTTATTCACTATGATAACTCTGTTGCTATAGACATATCAAAGAATCCAGTATTTCACTCTAAGACAAAGCACATATCTATCAAGTATAACTTTTTGAAGGAAAAGGTGGAAAAAAATGAAGTTAGAGTGGTTTATGTGAACACTAAAGAGCAGATTGCAGGCATCTTCACCAAACCTTTGCCTAAAGAATCATTTGAGTACCTCAGAGACAGATTAGGGGTTTCTGCCCATCCGATAGAGCATTGATTGATGCTATTTGGCATCAGTCCAGGATGCATTATCAGAGCTATTAATCATTTTGGATTGATGTGGTGATGCTACTACTCAAGGGGAGTAGTTAGTCTTATGATTTAGTAGTTTATGATTTTTCTTTGATATTCATGTCAGATCTCTGGCATTGATGTCAAAGGGGGAGAGATATTCATGTGAAAAACTTAAGGAGATATATACATTAGGGGGAGAAATTTGTGGAGCTTAACTAAGATATCATCTACAGGGAGAGTATGGATCAAAACTTCATTGCTAGATTCTTGTATGAGAGATTTGTTTGGCATTTCTTGGCACTTGGATATTTTTCACATCTAGTGTTGCCATCAATGCCAAATGGGGACATTATTGGCAATTTGGAGGAATTGATTTGTATTGCATTGATGTTTTGTCATTGATGTCAACACTAGATGCTTTGACTGTTTACCGGTATTCCATTGGTCCCGGTAGGATGTTTGGTTTCTGGTTGGTTAGATCATGATGATCTGGTATACTCCGATATGCTTTGGCTTATGTAATTGTCTTAGATATGCTATTCATGCTACTCAGATATATGTTTAGTCAGTTGGTTTTGATTTGGTGATCAAATGTTATCTTATATGCTGGTAAGCTTAGTTTGTTGATCCGGTGAGGGTTTCACCGACAGAGCTATGTTGAATATCTTTTGATGTTATGCATAAGTGGTGTTGGTGAGACTTATAGTATGGTTTCAGGATGCTGATGGTGATCGTGTTTGAGACTTGACTAATTGGGATCATTTCTTTAGCGTGTGTGGACTTAAATTGGGTCCGATTCTATCTCGGTTATGGACCGACTTAATGTAACGTGTTGTTTGGTCTTCTCGATATGTTTCTGGGATGTCTTATGGGTTGGATGATATTTGTTTGGTCTTAGGCTGACATTTTTTATAATTATGTAATTGGTTTATTGTCTGGTGGCCGACCTTATTGTTTATGGTCAAGGGTTTGTATACATATGTGTATGATCTCATTGTAAATTATGATGGATAATGGATGAAATGGTATAGGAACGAATAATGTAATAATCATTTATGTAGAGGATTTGGTTGATCATCGGTGATTGAGTTGGGTTTATGCAAGAGGTTTAAGTCCTCTGGTATTGAGCTTAACCGGAACTATACTCAGGCATTGTAGATGCTATCATTGCAATTCATTCTTCCTTCCAGATTGTAGTCTGGATTTTTATGTAGTTAGTGAGACTCCTTTTGTAATGAGTAGTGTGCTCTAGGCTATTGGTCTTCCTGCAAGTGCAGGCCCCTCAATTTGTAATCACATACTTACTGCAAAAATATTATCTGACTGTGGGTAGGCTTCCCACCGTGGTTTTTCCCATTATCGGGTTTTCCACGTACAAATCTTGGTGTGATGTGGATGGTATCTATTCTCTAATTGTTGGTTGTGCTTAATTGGTATATCTGCTATTTTGGTAATTAGTTTATGTATTCTAGTATTGATCTTATGTGTTCTGATGATAAAGTTTTAATTGCTTAAGGTTCCGGTAATCTGGTGACAACTGATTCACCCCCCCCTCTCAGTTGTCTTTCGATTATTTGAACTGTATAACATACACCAAGAATGCTAAATTTATAGAGAGAATAAAGATGACAATCGCTACAATTCACTTGGTTTAAACTAAATTTCGACGATGCTTCATAAGGGAATCCTAGTCGCTTTGGGGTAGGTCGCATCATCAGATTATGGGATGGTGAGGTAGTGGCCAAATTAATAATTCCCCTGGAAAAAGATACCAACAACATGAAAAAGTTGAAAGCCTTGACATAGGTTATTATTTTGCAAATATTTTGATATTTCTAAGCTAGAGATTGAGTGTGACTTGACCCTCATAATTAATGTTATTAGAGTAGGATCCATGGTGAACTAGAAGCTTCCAGCTTATGTGGACAAGATTATGGAGTTTCTTGGGTTTTTTAAGATATATATGATTAATTAATACTATTAGGAAGCAAATTCAGATGCTGATGTCTTGGCTAACTTGACGACAGATGCATCTGAACTGGGAACAATTGACTTCGACTAACAAGGTGGTGGCAACAACCGAATGACGTAAGTATTACCTACTAAATTTATTGTAAAATTGTTTATATGGGTGTTTTTGATACCGAGGACCTAAATTCCTAGACTTCCTTTATCCTTTCATAGCTTGGGTGGTAAATATTTGGAGATTTTCTTAGGAATTTGCATAAGTGTTAGAAACATGGCTTCCCCATTGTCTCGACTAGATAGAAAATTTAATTTTCATCATCGATTGGTATTAATGCAACTTGGGAAATGGTGTCACTTGCATTATAAGAGAGGAACTGAAGGGTTGTTAATCCTTTAGTTTAAAAATAGAGATACCAATAAGGCTGAGGTCTGACAAAAGACAAATGTCGTTCCTTGGCTTCATATCAAAGCTAGTTTTTCAACAATCCTTTTTGACATGGCTTCCCAAAATATGATGCATTTCATCTTGGGAAGATTCACATGGCTCTTGTAGGGCATTGGTTTTCATGGGGTTATTGGGGTCTTAACAATTTTTTTTGTAAGATGTGTTTGCTAGTCTATGGCAATATAGGTGTTTGTAGATATTTTTTCTGGGTTTTGTATATGGGATGAAACATGGTGTGGCCTTTCTAGAGCATTTTGTTAAGTTTTGATCAAATTATAAAAGGTAGGTAATTTTAAATTTTATCTGAACTTTAATCTCTGTTTGATGTCAATTCAAACTATATACGATGGAGATCCAATTTGCAAAATGTATATTGAATTCACTGCAAGTGAATATCACAAACTAAATGTGTATATGTCAAAGACTACTGTATATGTATCCACCTTTTATTGGTTATAGTTCTCTACATGAACAATGTATTTATTGCTAGCCACTGATTATATCTTCGCCTTATTGTATCATGTATATATCGTTGTCTGCTTATTATATCTCCGTCTTATCGTATCCTATATATATCATTGTCTGCTTATTATATCTTCACCTTATCGTATCCTATATATATTCCTCCCAAAGGAATTGCATTGTATGATATAGGATACTCGAGGTCATGACTCTACACGTAGGGGCATGATACCTTTGGAGGCAAACCGATACATTAATGTAATTGGTATTTATAACTAAACCAATTTTAAACATAATCAGTTATGTGCAATAACACACATCACCAATAATTAGACAATACAGTGATAATAAGGATCGATAATGTAATATAGATATTGATAGTTGATTATACATATCGACAACAATCATTTGCTAATGTTTTTCATATTATATATATATATATATAGACATTAACTAATATCGATTTTAATATTGTTTAATATATCAGGCATTTAATATCAGTTTTCATTAATAGCTGGTATACGTAATTGTCCAAGGCTGATAGGCCAATTAGACAATTACGTTGTCTCTGTCGGTCCTAATAGATTCTGACCGTGGCTATTCTATCATCAACACTCCCTCTTAGCTAGGGATAGATCTTTCTTAACCTTTATAAGTTGCATCACCTCTTGTGATGATATATCACAATAGCTACATCTATTTGTGGAAGAGAAAGACACCACCTCACAATGATATCAAGCATTATGGCATATCCACGGATATCACTTCTCATGATATCCATTATAGATATATCCTTATGTAATATCCACCATTATGGCTTGTCCACATATATCACTTCACATGATATCCACCATTATGGTATATCAATAGATATTACTCTCAAGATATCAACCATTATGGCATATCCATAGATATCACCTCACGTGACATCCATCATTATGGTTTATCCATAGATATCACCTCATGTGATATCAACCATTATGGCATATCCATAGATATCACCTCATGTGACATCCACCATTATGGTTTATTCATAGATGTCACCTCACGTGATATCAACCATTATGGTATATCTAAAGATATTACTACATGGCGTATCCACGGATTTCATGTCACATGAAATCCACCATGAATATCTCTTTATGTAATATCCACCATTATGGCTTATCCATGAATATCACATCTCATGATATCCACCATTATGGCATATCCATAGATATTACTACTAGAGATATAAACCATTATGACATATCCATAGATATCATGTCCCATGATATCCATCATAATGGTATGATCAATCAATATCGTAAGATCGTCAACTTATGATAATGATCAGATGTACAAGTGTTCACTATTGAGAGATCATCACCAAAATTGTCACGGAGTCACACACAAGACATCCACCATGAACCATATCAGAGGGTGTAGATAAGGGCTTTCTCCTTAAGTCTCTCTCAAAGAGAAATGCAATCATAAGAGTTTACACTTTAAAACATCTTTTGAAAAGAAGAATACATTAGTGAGTAACATACCTTTCCACCATGTCTCTAACATAGTGATACTTGATTTCCACATGCTTTGACCATTCATGAAACACAAGGTTGGAGTCTGTATCACTCTTGGTGTATTCCAAGCTCACCAAGTATTCATCTATCCAGGAATACCATGACCTAGAAGTCAGCATAAAGGCCTTCAACCTACATAAATGGGACTCCATCTCATTAATCATAGTCCTTTGACTGATCACTAGAGAAACCATCTTGACATTGTCCACTCCCTCTAAATCAATATAACCAAGATTCTTGGATATCAATAGAAGAACATCCTCTTAACTACTCCCTCTGTCATGGAAGCATCCCCTGCTCACATGGTCCCAGTCATGGAAGATATATTTCTTTAGGAGACTCTTATCATCTGGTATGATCCTCATACGGTTGGAAGTGCTAGATCCAAAACCACCATGGATCTACTATCATAAGATCAAGCTCTAGGCAGGAATATGACCATCTTGAGATTTAGAACAAAATTCCCTTTCAATATGCACCCTCTCATTGAGAGAGCCCTCTTGTCTCAATCTTGGCTTTGTAACCCTAGATGCTATCATTACCAGCACAAGTGCCTCTATGGATTTCACAAGTGAATTGTTGCACTTCTGCTGGTAGATATTTGTTTTATAAAAATGGAAATGCAAAATCTCAGAATCTCCACTAAAGTCCTGCATATTCCTCCTTAATTTTATTCTCTTCATCACAAATAGAACTTCAAAACTCTATAGCCTAAAAAGCAACAGACTGTTATTCTAAAGATGTCCTAAATGTAAGGGACAAATTTCTCATAGTAAATTGAAGAAATTTAAAACACAGGATATCCAAATGTAGCTACCGTAAGCGAACATCTACTGACAAAGTTGTTTCACAAATAACACAAATTAAGTTATTGCATGAATTAACAAAAAAACTACATATTAAATTCATGAACATTATTCAACCAAAAAGAAAATTTATCTCTTTCAAATCAGAATATGAATCCATCTGAATCCTTTTGTGGAATAGTCTCACCAACATCTGCAATGGAGGCTTGAGGCATAGTCCTGGTTGGACATTTCATTGCGTAGTGACCATGTTTGTCACATCTAAAGCATTGGATTTCTGAAATGTCCTTCCTTCTTTTGTGCGTAGGAGCACCATTTGATTCCTCATCTTTCTTTCTTTTGGAGTGTCCTTTCTTACCCTTCTTCTTTGAGGAGTGTGTGACAAGAACATGAATATCTTCATTTGTGGAGCTTTGACCAATACCTCTTGTAGCCAATTTTGACTCTTCTTGAATGCAGTTTGTCTTCAATCGATCAAACTTAGGAAGTTTAGATTGTGCACTTATCCCTTGAATGAATGATTCCCAAGAAGAAGGGAGACCATTGAGGGTCAACATGGTTAACTCTTTACTTTCAATTGTGTGACCAATGGTGGAGAGCTGGTTTCTCAGTTTTGTTATCCTCATGAAGTATGATGTGATAGATTTGCCCTTGATCATTTTTACATGATGGAGTTGTTGCTTTAATGCAAGAGCTCTACTAGTGTTATTTATCTCATACATACTTTCTAATGATTTGAACATGTCATAGGCCGTTTCCAATTTTGAGATAATTGGTACAATATGATCTTTCACAGAGTCAACCAACATTTTCATTGCTTTGTTGTTCTTTCTTTTCCATTGAAGCTTCTCATCCTCTTCTTTTGGTTATGGTACGACATCTTTCATTAAGTTCGTGTAATTCATTTCCCCCCAAGGCAAGCATAACTCTAAACTTCCAAGATATGAAGTTTAATGCTCCTTCAAGTCTATCCTCAAATCTAACACCATTCACCATTTTGATGTATAGAAGGGAGTAGAAGAATTCGAGGATATATAGAGAATAGTCTCGCCTATATAAATCTGATTTGATCTTTTTCTTATGCTGACTCTGATACCATGTTAATTTTTGATCAAATACGAAGTTTAATGCTCCTTCAAGTCGATCCTCAAATCTAACACCATTCACCATTTTGATGTATAGAAGGGAGTAGAAGAATTCGAGGATATATAGAGAATAGTCTCACCTATATAAATCTGATCTGATCTTTTTCTTATGCTGGCTTTGATACCATGTTAATTTTTGATCAGATTATAATAGGTAGGTAATTTTAAATTTTATTTGATCTTTAATCTCCATTTGATGTCAATTCAAACTATATACGATAGAGATCCAATCTGTAGAATGTATATCGAATTCAAGCAAGTGAATATCACAAACTAAATGTGTATATGTCAAAGACTGTTGTATATGTATCCATATTTTATTGCTTATAGTTCTCTATACGAACAATGTATTTATTGCTAGCTGCTGATTATATCTTTGCCTTATCGTATCATGTATATATCACTGTCTGCTTATTATATCTCTGCCTTACCGTATCCTATATATATCGTTGTCTTCTTATTATATCTTTGCCTTATCGTATCCTATATATATTCCTCCCAAAGGAATTGCATTGTATGATATAGGATACCCGAGGTCGTGACTCTACACATAGGGAGACGATACCTTTGGAGGCAAACTGATACATTGATGTAATCGGTATTTATAATTAAACTAATTTTAAACATAATTGGTTATGTGCAATAACACACATCACCGATAATTAGACAATATGGTGATAATAAGGATTGATAATGTAATATAGATATCGATAGTCGATTATACATATTGACAACAATCATTTGCTAATGTTTTTCATATTGATTATATATATATATAGACATTAACTAATATCGATTTTAATATTGTTTAATATATTAGGCATTTAATATCGGTTTTCATTAATAGCTGGTATACGTAATTGTCTAAGGCTAATAGGCCAATTAGACAATTACGTTGTCTTTGTCGGTCCTAATAGATTCTAACCGTAGCTATTCTATCATCAACACATTTGTGCTTGAATGTCTGCTAAATCTGATGTAATTTTTCTTCTAATTTTTAATATAATTTTGTAACATTGGTTGTGCTTTATTGATAAAAAACAATTTTATTTATAACCCTCACTTTAACAAATAGTATTAATACTTATCTTATAATATAAACATTATAGTAAAATATACATTTTTTAAAAACACAATTCTAATTTAATTAAAAATCTTATATAGTTATGATTATAATAATAAAATTAATTATTAATTATTAGTTTAAGATTATATGATTTTAATTATATTTATGTAATATTAATTATAACTAATCTAAATAAAATAACTTTTTTTTTTTTTTTTTTCGGTAAAAGGCCGAGGCCAAGAATTTTATTAATCATTTTGAAATTATACACTACTCCACTCATGCGGGCGCCGATAGGAAAGAGTGGAGGCGAGAAAACCTCCGGCCTTGCCCGAGACCATAGTCCAACAAAACATTTATACTAGTTTTAAATTTAATACATCATCACCCCGGGCCAGGGTGATCAGGTGGGGGGTATTTTATTTTCCTCCCCTTACAAGCCCAAAAGTATAATTTTTAATAATCAGTTAATCATTCCTTCAACTTCTGTCGGTTTGGCTCAGAGGTTGTTCTTTGATTGTTTATACTCTCTCCTTAATTATCCCAGATAACCTGTTTGACCTGCATTGTTATATCTCAAACACTTGGCAGATCTGTTAGTGTTATCCAATCATTTATATCATATGAAAATTCATTTGTAAAGTTAGACTCTGCCTATCATGCAATTTCCTGTGAAAACCAATCTTTTTAGATCATAGAATAAAGAATTAAAAAAAATAGAATTGAGATTCTGATTACGATTAGGCTGGAGCAAGATTGACCAGTGTCCTAACCAACCAAATAATCTTTAGGCTACCAACTCTTGTTTATGCTCCTGGATTTTGTCCTTCATAAAGGATCAAACCCAGGCTACAAAAACAAGAGTAGGTGAAGGATATTCAGTCATACCGACCCTCCCAGCCTAGTAAATTTATTAGTAGCATCATAAGCCAAATTTCATAATGTAAAACTATTGATCTATTCTTCAAACAGTTATTGTAGCCTTGTATATCTCTTATTTTGATATCCCATTATTTTGATTATACCAAGATAAGAGACCACCCAGGCTATAATAAATGAAGTTAAGTCGTGTCTTACAATCCAGAGTTCTTGTCGGCCACTTCCGGACTGGGCTTTTTGAATATAAGGATGTAGGAAAACAACTTAAAATCTTACCATGTTTGTAGTGTCCCATTTTACCTGGTTGACGAAGCCTTAATGCTACCAACGCTGCATTTACCTCTTTTGAATTCTTAGCCTTTAATCTCGAACCTTATGTTCCAACTGCCATTTCCAAGGGCCATTACAGCTGTGGAAATCTCAAAAAGAGTGTTAGCCGATCAAAAAAGGAAAGTAAGAAGATACTAAAAATGTCATTCGTAAACCCCTGCTCATTTTACCATGCCATTTAGGACAGCTCATAAGCAGTATGTATATACCATCCTTATGTTACTATATGTATATGTCTATATACATGAAGATATAGGTATGCATTCGATCAAAAAATTCAACCACATAATCTAGTAGAGTTGAAAGAGTGTATTGAGAGTACAGTCTATTCTAATTTTAAGTCTTAACTTAGGACTATATTTGCATACCTATTCACATATTAAGTAGTCTTGTAGATATATTAAAAGGTGTTTGCCTAAATTCAGCCTTAACCCATATTAACAGGAACCATTGGTTCCGCATATACAGTGATATTTTTTGCTGCCAGATAATCCTCAAACGAATCCTCCTTTGTTGGAGGCTTCACATGCATTAACCAGCATAGAAAATCCATCCTTCGCCTGATCTCTTCCTGTCGAGATTCGAAGTTGTCTTCCTCCCCTAGCATTAAGATGGGGAACCTCGGTGGTGGTCTGTTATTCCTTATGAGAATGTCATAATATCTGGGCCAAGGGATTGTGAGATTGTCATCTATATTGAAAAGAACCCTGTCTAGTTCTCCCAGAATGGATGGAATAAAGATGTTTTTGCATAAATTCCTTATATTATCTCTGTTGCTGTCGAAATGCATGGCTACTACGAGGAACATTGCAACAATGTCACTGTTTGCCCTGGTTCTGTCATCATTCTGAAGGAAATCCTTTCCTAGCACCTTCTTTACTGCATAAATGACAACTTCATGTGGGAGTAAGATAATCTCATTTAGGCATTTTTTGGAAATTTCCCCACAAAAGGGCATTTGTCTCTTGTCACTCTTGAGTCTGATAATTGTATCCATTTTTCCAGTTTGAGTTTGAGAGATATGGGATCTATGTTTTAATATAAACGTGAGCCAGGCTAAATATCAGGTTATAATCATTATTCGAAATGGCAACACGTGTTTTCATGCCATTTTAGTTATTGATAATCCAAGTTAACTTTTTGTTAATTGTGAAGATCTAAATCGTATCTAAAAATCTCTTGGGGTGAACTCACAATAATGGTTCCCACTTTTTTGCCACTTTTGACACTGAGATGTACATTTTTAAAATAATCTTCAACTTCCGAGAACTATAAATTTTAAACTATTAAAAATTTGAAGATGATGTAAATTAGTGATTTCTATAATTTTGTTTGTAGATTCTATATACATTTTTTTCAATTTTTTTTGAAGGATTTAAAAAAAAAAATTCCATCTCCCTCGAAAAGTAGTTTTTTACAACAAACTACATTTTTTAAGAGTGAGGTGCCTCCCGAAACCTATAACTTTTTTTCTATAAATGATAAAAACTCAATTCTTTCGAATTTTGGTTTGTGACATCAATATCTAGGGCTTGCATTTGGTTTTATAGTGATATGTTGAATATTTTTCATTTTATAAAGTTTTGAAGTCCGACTAGTCATAATTTAGACATAGGTTTACGTTTGAACACATAACTTGTTCTATATAAATCGAAATTCAATATTTTTTTTTTGTTAGAAAGAAGACATCAATACCAGGGGCATAGATATTTTTCAGAATTTTTTTGAATTAGTTTCTTATTTTTCCCAATGCGTTGAACAAAGAAGTTCATGTTCGATGAAAAACCAATTTTCCATAAAATTAAAAAAACAAGAACATAATAAATTCAAAATATAACAAAATTATACTCGTTGGAAAGCTTGCTCCGAGTACTACAATCTAATATTTTTGGGTTATTAATATTATTTCATTCATGCTCTGAACCAGAGCTCCAAAGTCATTAATTCTTCAGAATTCTAAATTTTTTTGGGAGAAACCTCAAATTAGAGGGTTCGAATGAACAGTACTTCGAGCGAATGGGGTTCGCTCAAATCAATTATGGTTCGAGCGAACCCCCATTCGCTCGAACCAATAGGCTTGATTTTGGCCCGTACAAAGTCACCTGCGGTTCAAGCGAACCCAGGTCCGCAACGTGGTTCGCTCGAACTCCCAGGGGTAGTTCGAGCGAATACCACTATTTCGCTCGAACACCTAGAAAATCGAAGTTCCCACTTTCGCCAAATTCCTTCGTTGGCAAAAGTGGGAACCAGCTTTGTGAATTCACCCCTTGATGTCGTATTCTCCTTTAATGACTAGCAGATGTTCCGTAGATTGAGATCATGCTTAATTTATCATTAATTGATTCATTTGAGATGACATGCTTCGGAGGTCATATCTGTCCTATCCTTCACATGTTTCAAAAATAAATTTTGGATATCAATATCATCGAAACTAATGCATAATCTTCATTCTTAATTATGCTATTAAGTCTGTATGAGGATCGAGCCTCTTGGAGAGCATCCGTGTCGATCTCCATAAATTCGGCCAGTCTGGATCAATGCTTTTATATTACTCAGTTGTAATAAATTCTACTAGAGAGTGAGCTAGGTTATAAGGGTATAGGACCATATATATATAAATGCATTTATATGAATATACAAGTATATAACAGTATATGTATACCCATATGTTTATGAAAATATATATCTATCTGTATATATATTTGTATGTATATAGGTATATACAAATATATATATATCTAGATATATATGATTATATATATATCAAGATATACAAGTAAACAAAGATATATATATATATATATATGTATATACATGTATATATATACATATACATATATATACATACATATATGTATATGTATGTATATATATATGTATATGTATATATACATATATATATATATGTATATGTATATATGTATGTATATATATATGTATGTATATGTATATACACACACACACACACATATATATATATATATATGTATATGTATATATGTATGCATATATATATGTATGTATGTATACACACACACACACACACACACACACACACACACACATATATATGTATCTATACATATATATCTGCCATATATATATATATATTTGGAATATATAAGTACATATGCATATATATCTATATATAAATATATAAGTATATGTCTATATATTTATACATTTGTATATATATAAGTGCATATGTAAATATATATCAATACTTGTCCAATCTATATAAGAATATATTCAAATATATATGCATATATATATATATCTATATATATATATATATATATATATATCCGTGGGTATCTTTGTATGTGCATAGATTGACTGAGTCTGAGCAAATATGTAGAATATTTTTGTCTATGCCTTATCTATATGTGTATAGATATATAAAAATTTGTTTATCCAACTTGTTCCTTATCGGTAGAGTCTGATATATTAATCATTGTCTTAGTTATCCCATCTGCCCCTAAATTGGCTAGAGCATCAACTGCCAAGTTTGTCTCTCTGTATATGTGGTTGATAGTGAAATCTGTGAAATAATTGAGTAATTCCAATGCTTTATCAAGAATACCTTTGAGTTTCCAATTAGACATTCCTTTAGTCCTAATTGCATTGATTATTATTGTTGAGTCACCTTCAATTTCTAATTTACGTATCCTTAGTTCTCTGCACATCTTTAATCCTTTTATGAGGCTTAGGAATTCAACGGTATTGTTGGTGGTTTGTCCTAAATGAATGGATTTAGATCCAATACTCTTCCCTTTATCTGAATGTATTATACATCCTGCCCCTGTAGTACCAGGGTTTCCTTTGGATGTTCCATCAAAATTTAATTTGAACCATCCGTGCTTTGGAGGTTTCCACTTGCATGTTTTCCTTATTTCTTCTTTGTCTGTTCCCGTTTTCCTAGTAAAAGGAGGGATTTTTATTCCACTCCATTGCTTTCTAATAAAGTTGTCCCATTCTGTGAATGACTTTCCATGTAATGGAGTGTTCATATTCCTATTATTGGAGGTTTCGGTTATAGCCACTTCTATTTTAATTATGAGTTTTTCTACTTGCATTTCCTTTTCTTGAAATATTCTTCTATTTCTTTCTTTCCAGATCTCCCATATTACTATGGATGGGCTGCAGATCCATAAATTATGAAATAGACTTTTTTTCTTGATAATTGGCTAGTATGAACACCATTCTATCAAGGAGGAGCTAAGAGCTCCTGATCATCCTAGCTGTGCCATTAACCAGTACCAGCATTTCTGGGTATATTTGCATGTCATGAAAATATGATCACTTGTTTCCTCATCTTCCCTACATAATAGACAGATTGATGGTCCTTCATATCCCCTACGTCTGAATTGATTGGCAGTAAGTACTTTCCTTTGAATTGCCGCCCAAGCAAAGAAGCCTACCTTTGGAAGACACATTTTATTCCAGCAAAGTTCGACTGGAATGTGATCTTTGTTGAATTTTGCCTTATTGTATATGCTCCTGAAGCCATCTCTGCAGTTATATTGCCCGTCCTTGGATTTTGACCATACTAAATTATCATCCCCTTCTCTAAATGAAATCAGTTGGTGATTAAGTATCTTTTGCATTTCTTGGAATTTGATTTCAGGCATAAATGGATGCATGTTTTTCCATTTCCATCTGAGTGCCGATTTTGGTTCAGGAATTATGTAATCCTTTACATAATTCCCCCAAAGGTTCTTTATTTTATGCTTGATGTTGGATGTATCCATCAATACATCTATTGGAGGTTGACCCCCCCAGGAGTCTTCCCAAAACAATGCCGATTTGCCATTGTGGATGTCCCAAGCCAGATGATTTGTTATGATGGAGTGACAATCTTTTATAAAATTCCAGATTCTTGAACCCTTCTGCAAGTCTTTTTCCTTGAATATTGCCTCCTTATGGTTGTTTGCCAGATACTTATTTCTTAGGATTCTAGCCCATTTGGCATCGGATGAGATATATGTCCTCCAAATTAATTTTGCCCCTAAGGCCTTGTTCTACCATATTAGGTTCCTTATACCCGTGCCCCCATTGCATTTGTCTCTGCAAATTTTATCCCAAGATATCAATTTTATTTTGTTTTTGTTTTCTGTTCCCTGCCAATAAAAATTTCAAAAAATTTGGGATATGTTCTTATGTACTCCTAATGATATAGGAATGCAAGATAGAAGGTAAATGGGTATTGCCAATAAGACTGATTTTATCAATGTTATTTTGCCTGCCCCTATCAACCAAAGGCCTTTCCAAGATGAGAGTCTTTTCTTGATGCGCTCAATGAGGTGGTCCCAAAGCTTGTTCGATCTTGTTCCTTTATCTATTGGTATTCCTAAATATGTGCATGGTAATTGTCCAATTCTATACCCAAGCCAGCTAGCTATTTTATTTTCCTCTTGTATAGACATATTAAAGCAAAAAATTTCTGATTTTTGGTAATTTACTAATTCTCCCGACGCTTTCCCATATGTGAGTAGGATTCTTTTGATTTCCTTAGCCTCTTTGAGTTTGCCCTTTCCCAATATCATTGTATCATCTGCAAATTGTTGATGTGTACAGGGTTCTACCCCTATTGTTATCTGAATACCTTGCAGCCTACCTCCTAATCTTGAGGCATTAAAGGCTTTTCCTAAGGCTTTGGACATTATAATAAATAAGAAGGGGGGGAGCGGATCCCCCTGTCTCAAACCCCTTGTTGCTTCGAAATATCCTTCCAGTTTTCCGTTTATCAAGACCAAGTAACTGGGACTTGAAATACATATATATACCCAATTAATCCATTGTCTATTAAAGCCGAAGGCTTTCATACAACTACATATGAAATACCAGTCTACTTTATCATATGCTTTCTTGATATCAAGTTTTATTAGCATATTTGGTTGTCTTTGATTTTGTATGGAATGAATAGCCTCTTGTACAATAATTATCCCATCCAAGATTGATCTGTTAGGAACAAATCCTGTCTCTTCTTCAGAAATGATAACTGGTAGGAGCTTTTTTAATCTATTAGCCATGATTTTTGTTAATAATTTATATGTCATTGTAGCGTCATAAATTGTACGCACTTGCTAGGGTGGTACAATTTCACACCTAGTTTAGCACCCGCCTTGGCGCATTTTGCATTTTGCATTGCATTTCCCCTTTAGCACTTAATTAATTAAAGTAATTAGGTCTAAGGTTCTATTTTATCATCTCCCATATCATAAAGTTGGGCCCTTTTCATTAAAGTGTGCCCCTTTCATTTTATTCTTCCAATACATCATTTAATCTAAAACCCTAATTAGGTCCTATTTTGAACTTGGGGGCTTGATTTTGGGGGTCAAAACATCTTGAAATCACCTATAACTTCGGGATTCGCTCTAAAATCATCATATCCGACGGCCCTGAAAATTTGGTGAAAAGTTGTCGGGACCATGGCGCCCAGCCTGCACACGGTCCCGGACATTTTTCCCGAAATTTTAGGAGCGCGATCCAATCATAAAATAAAGCTTAACCCCAAGAAATTGGTGGGAGATTCAATCTCTAAGTCGGCCTAAAGTGAAATTAAGACCTAGGGTTTCATATATAAGAGCTCTCTTTCTTCATTTGAGAGGATCCGATTTTGGGTTTCAAGGACCTTCTAGGCAGCGAAAGAGCAGATCTTTGAAGACTTCAACAACATTCAACATCCATCCATTAAGCATTCATCAATTTCATTCATCCATTTAGGGCTTTGAAGGCATTGAAGAACAATAAGGGATCACCGACTGAAGATTGGCTTGTACCCCTCCCTTGGGGTTGGGTATGATTTCATGTTGTTTTCATGTCTTTGCATAAGCTTCATCATATCATTTGTATTCATGCTTTAGATCACTTTGCATCTTGATTTGGAGCATTTACATTATCATGTACAAGCAATTAGGGTTTACTTTTTAGGTTGCTCTAGTTTGCTTACTTGCATTTTAGGATCTTGCACACACACAAGGTCTGCACACACTACTTTTACAATACAACTTGGCTATTCGTGGAGGTGGAAACCACCAAAGCGGGGGTTTGACTAAGGCAAAACCCTATATAGTCGCCCACCATACCTTTTCAGATATAAGTGCAGGTTTCGGGATTCGGATGACGCCGCAAGTTGCAGATCCAACGGAAGCGGACCGAGACAGAACAACACACCAAATTTTAGAGCAAAAGACCAGGATAGGGGCATGGGACGCCCTGGTCCTGCCAGGACAGGGGCGCTGGGCGCCCTGGTCCTTCTGTCAGACAGCAAGTTTCAGATAGCTTTTCAGGTTACAGAACAACAGTTTCAGGAGCAGTTTCAGGGGCAGTATCAGGACAGTGGCGCTTGCGCCCCCATCTCGAACATTTCCACTCAGATTTTAACTCCGGGTACACATTTGCATTCTTGTCTTGTCCTTGTGTTTATAGCTTTCCATTGTTTAGTTTCAATTCTGCAATCTTGTTAGTAGTTCATACTTGCACTTTGGGGTTAGGAGTTGAACTTGCATCATTTTATCTTTCAATTACAACAAAGGAATAGAAATCCTAATAGGTAGCCCATGGATCTCTCTTCCACAAAAAGAAGTAGCCAATTGTGTGATACCTCTAGGCTCTTTCGTATTCCGCAATGTGTGTCAAAAGGTAGGATTAGGACATGTTAGCCTAGTCTCGCTTTTTCCCCTACACATTTTGGTGAACCTGACGTGAAACTTATTATTTCTTTCTCTTGCATTACATTTGTTAGATCTAAATCTAGATTTAGCATGTTTCATTTAAGTTTCATTTTCATAGAAAAAAAGAAAAAAGAAAAAAAAAAAGAAGGAAAAGAAAGAGTGTGTTTTGTTTCTTTGCATTGTGTGCAATTTTTATTTCAAAATGTCAGATTTTTATTTGCAAGATGTTCATATTTGTGATGATTATGAGTTAGATGAAGCTTTAGATGAGTTTTTGAAACCTAAAGATACCAAACCTTCATTTTACCAAAAACTCATAAACATTGTTACTATGCCATTTCGTTGTGATGAGAAAGATAAGTCGAATGATTCCTCTCAAGGGTACATTCCTATCAACTTTTCCACTAAATCTAGTAACATGGTTGTTTTCAATGATCCCCTCTATGAAGAGATATCTCCTTTTGAATCAAAAGATAAACCTTTTAATAGATATGATCATGCTTTGTTGGATGATGCCCTTGATGACCTTGTGGCTCCTAAAAAATGCTCCCTTCATGAGGATCCTTTTGTGCAAGAAGATGACATTATCCCTACATTTCCTAGTGATGGCATTTCCTTTTCCAACAAAATTCCCACTAGAGATGATGAATTAATGATAAATGCTTACCCTTCTCCTAAAGTTTGTCTTACCCATAAGCATCCCTTAGAGAAAGAAGATGAAATAAAAAGCAATTTCCTTAATTCTCTCTCCCCTAAATATCATATTGAACATATTTTGAGGAAAGAGGATGAGTTTAACACATCTATTGATGCTCTCCCTCCTAAGGATGAGGAATTAATAAACAATGTTATCTCCTCTCCCGAAATTGACAATACTTCAAACACTCCTTTCAACAACCTCACTATTTGGGATGAACCATTAGAAGAAGGTGTAGATTATTCTCTTCCCCATGAGAGAACCCTAGCCAAAGGGGATGAAATCAAGATTGAAAACTTCCTTGATAGTTTCTCACCTTCCTTGAATCTCAATTATTCTCCCTCTAAAAATAAACCATCTCCCTCTCCTCAACTTGGTTCTACTCATAAGGAAACCCTAGTTCAAAACAAGATGGTTAACATCTCTTTCAAAGATCTCCATCTCAAAAGTGAGACTTTAGAGAGTAATGTTGATCCTTCTCCTAGAGAGTTTATTCCCCATGTAGATCCTTTGATGATAGAGGATGATATGACCTTTCCTAGTATTACTTTTCCTACTAGAACATCAATGCCTACCCCTTGTCTCTCTCCTAAAATTGATTTAATCTGTGATATGATTTTAGTGCAAGAGAAGACTATCAATAATTCTTCCAACACTTTTGTTCATTCCTCTAAACCATCCTCAATCAATTTGATACATGTGAATGAAACACCTAACAAACCTCTCTTCACTGTCCAAGGTGCTTGTCCTTCTCAAAATTCTCAACCTTTAAATAAGCCTATCTTAGTGGTTCAAGGTGGTTATGCTAATGATTCTTTTTGCACTCCTAAGAAACCTATTATTACTGTGCAAGGAGGTTATTCTACTAAGAGCCCTTATGAGTATGCTAAGCAACTGACTAGAGAGAGTTATAATGCGGTTGCTCATACCTATAACACAAGAAACAATAGGCAACCTAATCCTCCTCCAGTTATCCCAACTTCACTTCCTCCTTCCCAACCTATTCTTCCTCAAGCTCCTCGGATTTCACAAGTTCTTGGTAAGGAATATGATCTCATAGAACAACTTAAAACTACTCCTGCTAAGATATCCCTTTGGGATTTGATCCAAACTTCTTCCGCTCATCATGGAATGTTACAAGATGCCTTGAAAGATTTGAATGTTCCTCCACCTAATACATCTAGTAATATAGTGTCTTTGGTTAACTCTGTGATGAATCCTAAAGCTCAAATTGTGTTTACTCAAGATGAGTTGCCTACTAGTGAAATTCAACATCAATGTGATCCCTTGATGATTGTGGTTATCATAAATGACACTGCTATAAGACGAACACTGGTAGATAATGGTTCTGGCCTTAATGTGTGTAGCATTAATCTATTGCATAAGATGAATGTGGATACATCCCTTATTGAGCCTGACTCTCGTCCCATTCGAGGCTTTGATAATGTGGCTAAGTCTTCATTAGGTATTATCACCTTACCCATCACAGTGGGACCTGTTACTTTGCCTACTCCTATCCATGTTATTTCAGGAAATCTAACATACAACTTGTTATTAGGAAGACCTTGGATTCACAGTATGCAAGCTGTCCCCTCTACATTGCATAGACAAGTTAAATTTATTTATAATAATAAGACATATACCTTGATAGGTGATACTAATTTTCAAGCTTGTTTGCAAACATCTACTTCCAAAGGGAGTTCTTCTAAGCCTTCCTCTTCTAGTGATGACTCGTTAAACAAGATACCTATGGATGAATCATCACCCTCTGATAATCAAAATTCTTTGGATGAGTCTGAAGTTCCTGAAGAATATTCTTCTCAACTTGAATCTACACATGAAAAGGTTTTTGATCCTGAGAAGGTTCTTGCAGATGACGATTCGGGATCTCTTGATTTTAATCCCACCTTTGTAGGTGAGTATAGGGTTCCTCCTAGAGAGCTTAAAGTTAAAAAGAAGGAAGAAACTAGAGATCAATTAGTCTTACCTGAACCTATGAGCAATAATTTTGTGGCCGCTTCTCAAACTTCTTCTCCTCACACCTCTAATTCTGAAGAATTTGATTCTTTGTCTTATGAAAAACCACCTTTTCTTTCTGAAATGGCTAATCGTTATGGTCGTGGTTTCCATATTTTGGCTAAGAGTGGGTATAGTGGAAATGGTTGTGGCACAAATGAACAAGGAATTAAAGTTCCTTTAGAACATAACATGCATGAATATTCATTTGGACTTGGATATAGTCTTTCTAAGCCCACCAAAGCATCTAAAAGACCATCTCTCAATGTGAATGCTATATTTAGTAGTGATGATGATCTCACTTCAACTAAATCATCTTCTACTTCTATCAACTCTCATTCCCCTCATAAGGAAATCTTGGCGATGAACAAATCTCTTTATGAATCCCCTCAAATTTCTAAATCCACTTATGAATCTTTATCTCCTATTCATCATAAAGTCCCTTCCTCTAGGGATAAGGCTCTAATAAATTACACTCATCCCTCTTCTAAGATTTCTTGTGACTTTTCTTCTTCAATTTTTATCACTTTATACATGTTTTTGATCTCACTTATAGTTGAGCATTTAGCATGTCATATTTAAATACCTCATTTAGTCTATCATGTCTTTAAATAACATTAATGGCTATTATGTTGCTCATCATTATGTGACATTGGTAGCTCATTTACTGGGGGCTCATTGTAATTCATGATGGTACAATTTCAAGTGCAATCATATTTTTGAAGCAACATAATAGCCTAATTTTTCTATGTTATCTCTTGTTCCTATGGGGTAATAATGTGGAAATATTGATCATCTTTGCTGTAGAACTCTCTTTTCCTAGATATGGGAGAAGATGCGTATTCTCTTTCTTACCTTACCCACTTCTTGTGAGGAGCATTTTACATACACTAATGTCTTGCTTGCATGAACTCATGTGAGTATGTAGTACATTTTGCTTATGTCTAAATTTCTCCCTGGAAGATTGTGTAACTCCTTCTCATTGTCCTTATCCTTGGAAAGCAATGATCTTTTCTTATTTTTATCTAAGGATCCACTTTTTCCTATTTTGTGGATGGTGTGAACTTTATTACTTGATGTTATTCCTTGTATGCATTTGTTGTTGTTTGTTCAAGGATTCTGTCTTACAAGAGGTATAAGTCCTTGACTACAACCTCTTTTGCACTTGGTAAAATACATCCATAATGAATTCACTCTCCCAATTGAGTTAAAAAGAGTGTCATCCTTCATTAAGAATCACTTTCACCTCGCAAAAGAAGGAAGTATTGCATTCTTATTCTCTTCTTTGTCTTATTCTAGAAGATGTTATATTTGTCTAAGACAATTCCTCTCGGGGATAGGTGTCTTTTGTACAAAGATCTCTTCTCCTCTAAGGATCTCCTTTACACATACTACAAGATATCTCTTTTTCAACTATCTTATCCTTGCTTAAAGAGTGCAAAACTCTCTTGCTTGGATCTATGACATTGTTGCATTTTCGGGGTATCTTCTTTTGTGATGAAGGTAGGTATCCTTGTTCTACTTTTCTTATGACGTAAACATTACACTTTTTGAGCAATGGGTCATTCTCGGAACCAGAGCACAGACTCTTAGAGCGAGATGTCTCCATTTTTCTTTTATGCAAGGTGATTATTCTCGGAACAAGAGCACAGACTCTTAGAGCGAGATGTCACGCTTTTGTACTATACATATACAGGTTGTAGCATACTCGGGCATAGACTCCTATGAGGTGCTTCTAACCTCCCGTACACACACATGCATGAGGTTGAGTGGAACTAGTGGCATAAGGCTAGACTTTCTCACTCTCCTCCCTTACATGGATCACCTAGACAAGATCTAGGGGCTAGAAGTCCATGTTTTCTCTCTCACTATTCTTCTCATGGATCACCAATGTGTGTATTCATGCTTTTTTCCTTTCTTTTCTTCTCTTTGCATTTTGTTTCCATTTACATCCTTCATCTTGTGTTAGAGAACTCTCAAATCCTCACACTCTTTGTTGTGTTGGAATTGAGACTTAGTCCTCTTTCTTACCAAATGGTTCTCCATTAGTTTTTGATCTCATATCAAATCTTCTTGTGAGCATTTGTCATCAATATTCTTTAACAATTCGAAGTGGCAAACATGATACCCTGTTTCAACTCACTAAAATTAGCAAGCCGAAATAGGGGGGGGCATATAGCTACCCTCTAATTTTCATCACCTTCCTTAGTAAGCATTAGGTGATTTTGTGATCTAACGTGTGTTTTGTAGGGTGCGGTTCCTAACTGTGTACTGCATATACCGCTGGGGGCTTTGTTCGACAGACTTATGGATATATCCTTTTTCAAATAATGTTTACTTTTCTGTACTTTAGCTTGCATATGCACGTAGTGTTCATATGACCGCTAAAGTGGGGGCTAAATGTAGCGTCATAAATTGTACGCACTTGCTAGGGTGGTACAATTTCACACCTAGTTTAGCACCCGCCTTGGCGCATTTTGCATTTTGCATTGCATTTCCCCTTTAGCACTTAATTAATTAAAGTAATTAGGTCTAAGGTTCTATTTTATCATCTCCCATATCATAAAGTTGGGCCCTTTTAATTAAAGTGTGCCCCTTTCATTTTATTCTTCCAATACATCATTTAATCTAAAACCCTAATTAGGTCGTATTTTGAACTTGGGGGCTTGATTTCGGGGGTCAAAACATCTCAAAATCACCTGTAACTTCGGGATTCACTCTAAAATCATCATATCCGACGGCCCTGAAAATTTGGTGAAAAGTTGTCGGGACCATGGCGCCCGGCGTGCACACGGTCCTGGACATTTTTCCCGAAATTTTAGGAGCGCGATCCAATCATAAAATAAAGCTTAACCCCAAGAAATTGGTGGGAGATTCAATCTCTAAGTCGGCCTAAAGTGAAATTAAGACCTAGGGTTTCATATATAAGAGCTCTCTTTCTTCATTTGAGAGGATCTGATTTTGGGTTTCAAGGACCTTCTAGGCAGCGAAAGAGCAGATCTTTGAAGACTTCAACAACATTCAACATCCATCCATTAAGCATTCATCAATTTCATTCATCCATTTAGGGCTTTGAAGGCATTGAAGAACAATAAGGGATCACCGACTGAAGATTGGCTTGTACCCCTCCCTTGGGGTTGGGTATGATTTCATGTTGTTTTCATGTCTTTGCATAAGCTTCATCATATCATTTGTATTCATGCTTTAGATCACTTTGCATCTTGATTTGGAGCATTTACATTATCATGTACAAGCAATTAGGGTTTACTTTCTAGGTTGCTCTAGTTTGCTTACTTGCATTTTAGGATCTTGCACACACACAAGGTCTGCACACACTACTTTTACAATACAACTTGGCTATTCGTGGAGGTGGAAACCACCAAAGCAGGGGTTTGACTAAGGCAAAACCCTATATAGTCGCCCACCATACCTTTTCAGATATAAGTGCAGGTTTCGGGATTCGGACGACGCCGCAAGTTGCAGATCCGACGGAAGTGGACCGAGACAGAACACCACACCAAATTTCAGAGCAAAAGACCAGGACAGGGGCGTGGGGCGCCCTGGTCCTGCCAGGACATGGGCGCTGGGCGCCCTGGTCCCTGGGACAGGGGCGTTGGGTGCCCTAGTCCTTCTGTCAGACATCAAGTTTCAAACAGCTTTTCAGGTTACAGAACAACAGTTTCAGGAGCAGTTTCAGGGGCAGTATCAGGACAGTGGTGCTTGCGCCCCCGTCCCGAACATTTCCACTCATATTTTAACTCCAGGTACGCATTTGCATTCTTGTCCTGTCCTTGTGTTTACAGCTTTCCATTGTTTAGTTTCAATTCTGCAATCTTGTTAGTAGTTCATACTTGCACTTTGGGGTTAGGAGTTGAACTTGCATCATTTTATCTTTCAATTACAACAAAGGAATAGAAATCCTAATAGGTAGCCCGTGGCTCTCTCTTCCACAAAAAGAAGTAGCCAATTGTGTGATACCTCTAGGCTCTTTCGTATTCCGCAACGTGTGTCAAAAGGTAGGATTAGGACATGTTAGCCTAGTCTTGCTTTTCCCCCTACACAGTCATGTTGCATAAGGATATGGGTCTGAATTCTTCCCATTTTGAGGGGTTTTCTTTTTTAGGTATAAGTGCTAAGAATGTGTTGTTTATCTCCTTCGAAAAATTGCCTGCATTTCTAGTGGCTTCTAAGGCATCTGACACTTCATCACCTATAATATGCCAACATTTCTGATAGAAGCCAATAGGGTATCCATCTGGTCCAGGGGCCTTGTCCCCTGAAAATTGAAATAGAGCCTGTTTTACTTCTTCCTTAGTGATTTTGGCATTAAGCATCTTATTATCCTTTTCTGATAGTAGTTTAGGAATGTTTTTAATCAAATCCCGATTGTGTGGGAGATCCGAGTATTCCTAATTATTCAACAAGTTTCTAAAGTATTGGATTGCATCCTTCGCAATGATCTTTTGATCTATGATAATCTGGTTTTCCTCATTAGTAATTTGCGAGATTCTATTCTTGGCTCTCCTCACCTTTACACTATTATGAAAAAACTTAGTATTTTTATCTCCATCACTCAACCAAACTTCTCTGGATTTTTGTTTCCAGAAAATTTCTTCCTTGGCTAGAGTGTCCTCATACTCACCCAGGAGCCTTTTCTCTGTTTCGTATAAGACTTGATCCATCCCATGTCGAATTACTTCAGTATTTACATTCTCCAGTTCTTTTTCGATTCATAATTTTTCCTCGAAGATGTTCTTAAATCTTTCCTTGTTCCAATCTAGTAATTTATGTTTAATTTCTTTTAATTTTGAAGTTAAACAAAACATTTTGGAACCCTGAAAATTACTTTCTGTCCACCATTTTTGTATGTTAGGAAAAAATTCCTCATGCTTAAACCACATGAGTTCGAACTTGAATGGTCTCCCACAGGATTTCAGTTCTCCCATTAGTTCTAGCATTATTGGAAAGTGATCGGATCCTGACCATGGCGGAACAGAGGCTTTCATCTCGGTTTGGAAAGAAGTTAGGTCCCCTTTGAAGAAGAACTTGTCCAATATTTCGGAGATGTTAGAGAATCCCGATCTCCTGTTATTCCATGTGTGTGAACCCTTGTCAGTTTTTATTTCTAAAAGGTAGTTATTATTTATCCATTCCATAAAATCTTTTTGAGGTTGCCTTATGATTTTTGATCCTCCACGTTTCTTTGATTGGTGGAGAATGGTGTTGAAATCTCCACCTATAATGTAGTGTGGTGCCTTTTGATTTGTTAAAAATTGATCTATTTCTAGCCATACTGACTTTTTCTTCTCCGTAGTTATCGGGCCATAGATATTTATGATGATAAATTCTGTATCTCTATCAAGTGCTTTAATTTTGCCCGCCATCCAGTGTTGCATCTTGATATATCCTGTATAATTTATTGTGTTTTTCTTCCACAATAATGCCAATCCACCTGATGCCCCAATGGATTCTATTGCCTCTGTCTGCCATTGGTAGAGGTTCTTACAGAATTTGGACATATCTTCCTTGTTTAATTTAGTTTCTTGCAACATGACTATATCCATATCAGATCTTTTTAAGCTACGCTTAATAAAGAGCTACTTACTAGGGGCGCCTAGGCCCCTTACAATCCATGTCAATATTTTTATACTAGCCTGGGGGCTGGCGGGCTCTTTCCTAGGCAAAATAGGGTTGTTATTTTGGTCTGCCCCTCCGCTTGCCCATCCAATTTCATTTTGTCTAAAAAAGACTTTCGACCTCTCTTATTGTTGCTGGGTTTGCCATAGTTTGGGTTCTCTTTGTTTCCTTCTATCAGCATTATACCCATGTTGGGTGTGTCCTCGAGATTAACATTTGATTCTCAGTTCCTTTCCTCCTCCTGCATGTTAATTAATTCCTTGATTATGAAGTTTCTTTCTTCTATTTCATTCATCCCTTTGACCACAGGAGAGGGGTTATCCATGTTCTGAGTCTCAGGAACCACTTCTTCTTGTTTGCTCATATTAACCATTTCCTGAGGCATGTCTGAGATGTGATCATAATCTTCTGAGGGGATGTTATTTTCTGCTATCTTGGCTTCTTGAATCATTTCGTCTACTATTTCTTCCGCAAATTTTCCCATTAGATTGTCAATGACATCTCCCAATTCTTTTTGGATTTTGCCCTCATCCGGCGTTGCAGGGGCCTCGTTGTCATTGGCAAATTTGGTTGGATTATTTCTAATCTGGGTAGGTGGTGACCCCTGTTTATCCCCAATCTGTGAATCCGTAATGATAAAGCCGCCAATGTCATTGTTGAATTGGATGTTAACCTTATTAGCTGGTTTCATCAGATTCCCTATATTTCTATTCTGGGTTTTTCTAACATTAGGGTTTAAACCGTATATCTCCTTCACAATCTCACCATTAAACCATTCGGGAATTAAATTATAATTCCCATCCATCATGTTGATGGATATATTTCTTAAATTATCAGTGCTTCTTTCTACATCTATTAGTATTTTAATGTTGGATTTGTTCGACCAGTTTTTTTCTAGGGCGACGAATTTACCTAAACTGTTGCCAATGTCAATAAGAATCTTGACGTGCATCAGTTCCATAGGTAGGCTGTGAATGATTATCCATCTAGATTCTGTGCTAAATTCGTGTCTATTTGGGTCAAATTTAGGTTTCCAATCTAGAAATTTAAAATTCATTCCTTTGTAAAACACCTGCTCACCCTCTAGCAATCTAGATTTTAATGATTCCTTAACGCATTCAATGAAGATGAATTTATTGGTTAAGGATATTATACTTACCTGGCCGCGGAACGTTTCTCTCCACCAGTTTGCTATTTCTGATGAGGATTGCCCACTGCCTTCCCATTTTGCAAATAATCCATGCTTAACGCAGTAATTTCTTAACTCCGTAGCGGCATTTGGGGCCGAGATTTGGATGGGCTCTGGCCTAGGGTTTTTTAGATTTGTGGATATCTATTTTCTAACAAGGATTTTTGGTTCCTTCCATGTTTTTTGCATTACATGAGTGTTTTTGATATTGGTATGATGTGTGGCTTCTCTGATTCTGGACGGTTTTATTGAACCCTCTGCCTGGAGTCTTCGAGGTTCAAGTTGAGACCATTTAAATTCTGCCTTTGAACCTAATGGCACCCTGTTTGCTTTGGTAGCGAAGGAGGGGATTTGTGCAGTAATGGGGACTGCCCAAATATGGGCTATGTCCAATGTGTCCCTAGCCTTTCTTTTTTCCGCATTAATGGTTCTCCTGCTTCGAACCACTTGCCATGGTTGATCCTGCAGAGGGGGAGCCCTTCTAGACATCGACGGAACCCCACTATCGCGCTCTTTGCTGTCTCTGTTTCAGAAATTCGCACTATCGAGAATTCGCAGAGCTGGATCTTTTTTTATTCTTAATAGAATTTTAATTATTCAAATCCCTCTAAATAAAATAACTATTAATAACTATAAAATTAAATAATATAAACATTAGAGTAAAAATATGCAATTTTTTAATGACTAAATGAAAAAAATATAAATTTATGATTAAAATTATTAAATTATTTTCTATATATTAAAGTGAATAATTTTTTTATGATTTTCAAAAGTATTAACAAATAGAACGAGTTCAATTTTTTTTATGTAAAATTATAATTATAAAGAATATACATATATTGAATTTATTTTTTAATTGAAATATTTTTGGTGTCATGTTAGTTCAATTTTATATTTAACTTAATTTAAATAGTGTGAATCAAATCTCTATAAATAGAAAATTCACTTTATTGACAATGTTATAAATAATTTTTTTATAGAACTTGTCTTATAGTCCATACTACTATTAGATGTAAAAATCTTCATATATCAATATAATTATGCCTATTACCTATTTTTTAAAAAAGTTGTTTTTATACAAATAGTTTCTACAATATATTAAGTTTAAAAATATAAAATATTTTAAAAAATACAAATTTTTTTTTTATAAAAGTGTTTATTTTTATTTTTGTATTGAATCAATGCATAAAAGAAAAATATACAATAAAGAAGTGCACTTCAAGGATTGCCACAAGAAACAAGTGAATTATGCAAAATGTTTTTGTTATTTGAAATGTTTTTACAACATATGTTTACAATAAATACAAGAGAGATATTACATCAAATGCATTTGTTGTTATTTGGTGTGTTGTTTGAGCTACCAGAAAAAAATGAATGATTAATGGGTATTGAGCAGCCATAAAAATATCGGGCCTATTAGCTAAGTACCTATATTCTTGCCTAAATGGTTGTCACGAACATTATTTGTTTTAGATTTCCGAAAAATCCCCTTATAACAACAAAAATTGTATTGGCCAATCAGGACACAAACAAATAATTTTTATAATATGTAAACTTAAAAATTGCACAAGTAACTTTAGAAAATAAAAATATTTTTAAAAACAAAAATAAAACCTTATTTGTAATTGGTTCAAATTAATTTTTTTAATAACTAGTTAACTGTAAAAAAAGAAAAACTCATTAGCTAACAACAAGTACTAATAACAAGTGTCAACATAACACTATATGTGACCAAATAAGAGATAAGAGTTTGCAGCCAAACATGGAGCCATAAACATCATATACAAGGTTTTGCAGCCTAGCAAGAAACTCATAATAAGAGATACAAAAGTTGCAACCAAACAAGAAGCCACAAATAGCACATAGAATCGTTCATAGACTAACTTAGAAACACACAACATAAAATTACACATGAAGGTCGAACTTGAAAAAACTTTGAAATTGGCTTGAACAAGGAATGACTTTTTTCAAATGTTGGAGAACTTGAAACTTAATACAAATCAAGAAGTAACTGATCTTGCTGTTGTTCATGGCAACACCCTACAACTGAAAGCAAATAAAGACAATTTGAAATAAGGTGTTGGTGAATAAACTGATTTGAACACCTTTAGTGTTTGTTCAATCTGGGGTTCAATGGCAAACCAGGAAGAAGGTTTAAATAGATGTTTTTAATGGAAAGCAAGCAAACTGATATTTAGATAACCAACACCAATTTCTTGCTCTTGTAAGATTACAAGACAATGGAATGGAAAGTTTAATAACAATGTCCAAAAGGACTATTTGGTTTCACAAAATAAGAAATCTTTTAGCCATATTGTTCAAATTAAATTTATCCTTCAATGTATGCCATAAGATCCGGTTAAAACAATTGAGCAACTGCCTGTTCCACCAGATGGAAGAGTTTTCGAAACTAAACCCATGCTGCAGTGAAACATCTTTCCAGTATAAGAACTCAATGATAACTTGCCAAGCCTTCCATATGAATTGAAGAGGAAAGGAGGCTTTTGAGCGGAAAAAAAGAGCAAGCAGAATCTTGTGAACTCAACCAACGTCTTGCGATTTTTTATTGGCTGTAGCAAGAATGATACGGTGACGAATGAGCTTTTTCCAAGGTTCTTCTGGTGAAGTTATTGGACTTCATTGATGCAGAGATAGGGAAAATTTTGAGTGAAATCAAAATCTTAAGATCTCTCTTCATCCATGATCCGAAATCCCGCCTTCAGTATGAGAAGTTTCAGGAATATGGTGTGGGTACGCAAAGCTATCTCCAGGAAGAGAAGCAACCCATGACTATAATGAAGCATAATTCGGATGGCGGGTTCCCTTCAATTCAAAAATGCGAGTATGGGATCGAATTATATTAATCAGAAGAAAAGGCTAATTAAGTTCGTTGGATTCAGTACTTTTTCTTCTTCAAAAGTAAGAGCAAACGATTCAAAACTCCATGAAAGTACCAACAACAAGAGCTTCCTCACTGCCGAAGTCTTTGTTGGTCTTTTGCAGGGCTGCACTAATAAGATATCCTTAGCCGAAGGAAAACAAGTGCACGCCCAAGTCGTAAAGGCTGGCCTATCTCTGGGCAATCATCTTCTTCACATGTATGCGAAATGCTTGTGCGCGGAGGATGCTCGCCGAGTGTTTGACAAAATGCAGGTACGAAACAGTTACTCGTGGAATACAATAATTGCAGTGTATGCTCAATGTGGTAATATTGCGCTCGCATCTTCCATTTTTAATGAAATGACTGCTAAAAATGAGTTTTCTTGGAATGCCATGATTGATGGATATATCAAATGTCGAAATTTAGAGGATGCGCGCAAGCTGTTTGACGAAATGCCTCAACGAAATATTTTCTCATGGAACATGATGATTGCAGGTTATGTGAAATGTGGGATTTTGGAAGTTGCTCGTGAACTGTTTGACAAAATGCCTGAACGGGACACAGTTTCTTGGAATGCCATGATTGCAGGATATGCTAAAAATGGACTGGCGGATCAAGCCTTGGCGCTCTACTGGGAAAGGTGGAGTTCAGGATTGAGACAGGATAAGTATTTGGTTGCCAGTGTGATCAGTGCTTGCGCAGGCTTGCTCGATTTGGAACAGGGGAAGACAATCCATGCTTCTGCTATTAAAATTGGACTCCTGTCGGATGCTTTTGTGGAGAGTGCTCTTGTTGACATGTATGCAAAATGCCGGTGTATAGAGGATGCTCAACAGGTTTTTAAGAAAATGTCTAAACGAGATGTAGTATCTTGGACGGCCATGATTTCTGGTTATTCATGTTGTGGAAACGTCGTAGATGCACGCCAGTTGTTTGACAAAATGCCTGAACGAAATGTGTTTTCATGGAATGCAATGGTAGGAGGATATGCACAGAATGGGCATGGGGAAGAAGCTGTAAGATTATGGCGTCAAATGCAGAGTACTAGTATTAAGATGAACAATGTTACTTTTGTTGGTGTTTTGAGTGCCTGTGCTAGCCTGGCAGTGTTAGAGCAGGGTAGGCAGATTCAAGGTCTTGTTATTAGAAGTGGATTTGTGTCAGATGTTGTTGTAGGTAGTGCTCTTCTTGACATGTATTCAAAATGTGGCAGTGTAGAGAGTGCACGGCAACATTTTGAAGAAATGCCACAACGAGATTTGATTTCGTGGAATTCTATGATTACATCATATGCCCAGAATGGCTACGGAAAGGAAGCCCTGCAGATCTTTGAACAAATGTTGCAGGTAGGCATGAAGGCAAACCACATTACCTTTATTGGTGTTCTTTCTGGATGCAATCATGCTGGCCTAGTGGAGGAAGGTTGTCGTTATTTTGACTCAATGAGTAGAGATTATTTTGTTACACCTATAATTGAGCATTATTCTTGTATGGTCGACATCCTTGGTCGAGCTGGGCACCTGGATAAGGCGTTGGATTTAATAAAAAACATGCCTTTTGAACCCAATTCTACTGTTTGGGGAGCATTGCTTGGTGCCTGCAGAGTTCATGGCAACACGAAACTTGGAAAACAAGTGGCAGAGTGCCTCTTCAAGTTGGAGCCAGAAAATCCTGGGCCTTATGTGCTGCTCTCAAACATCTACTCCGCAGCTGGCATGTGGGAAGATGCTGCAAAGATACGAAAATTTATGAAAGAGAGGGGTGTTAACACAAAGCCTGCGTACAGCTGGATAGAGGTTAATAATAAGGTGCATATATTTTATGTTGGAGACAGGTCAAATCCTGACAGAGAGGAAATCTATGCAACTCTGGAGAGACTCGCTACAGAGATGAAGTTGGCAGGGTATATTCCTGATATAAATTTTGTGCTACATGATGTGGAGGAGGAATACAAGGAACACCTCCTTTTGTATCATAGTGAAAAATTAGCTGTTGCTTTTGGTCTTATTCGCACACCTCCTGGGACGCCTATCCGCATCTTCAAGAATCTTCGTGTATGTGGTGACTGCCATACTGCGATCAAGCTTATATCTACTATCGCTGGAAGGGAAATTGTTGTGAGAGATGCTATTCGCTTTCATCATTTCAGGGAAGGCTCATGTTCTTGTGGGGATTATTGGTGATTAAGAGTATTTTTCATAAGAGAGTGGGATATTCAAAGATGATTTTTCCAGCAATATTAACAATGTTGAGCATGTACATTAAAGTTTCTGATGGGTGCCATATTGCGTGAATTTGTATGTTGGAGATAGGAAGATGTCTTATTCTCATCTGATGGCACTTTCAGTGGTCGCACCAATTTGTGAAAACACTATTGTATTTCACTCTAAGAGTTGCAAACTTGGGTTCTGCGTAATTATCTGTGATTTTAGCTCAGAAGATTTTGGAGCAAAGTACAATGAAAATGTTCATCGCAGATAATTCTGTTACCATGCCTACAGGCTACAGGTTATTTTTAAACGTATTATGGTTCTGCACCAAAGATTTGTCACTTGATTTTTTCAGCATATTTTAATGAAGACTTACACAAAATACATGCGGCAATTGATAAAAAAGTACCCCAAGTACCCCACTGTGTTTGAACAGGTGCAAATTTCTAGCCCATGGTCGCAAGTAGCAGCTTAAAAGCCTTCGTCTGTTAAGAATGCCACTACAGATTCAGGAGAAATATCAAAATTTTGCAGATTCGGTATTTGAAAGGTTTCATGGGACAACCTGTGCAATATAAAAACAAGCAGTGTCCTCCTCAATGGGACCCCACTGTAACGAGTATAAGTTTCATTTGGCTTATTGGTTGCTTTTGATCTATGGAATGCAATGCAGGCACATTCTTTGAAATTGTCTATACATGCTTTATGGGGATGTAATTCTAAAATTGTGAACTGCAAAGGATGTATATTTATTATTTCTATGTTGGTAATCTATTTACCAGTTCATTTATAATCAGCAAATTTGAAACAGTATACTTTCTCATCGCACCTTGACTGGTTCTGGATAGAAAATTAATCCAGGGAGAGGACCCAGCAGTTGTGCAAATTTGAAACAGTATACTTTCTTTTGCTCCTTGACCGGTTCTACATAGAAAATTAATCTAGGGAAGAGGACCCAGTAGTTGTGCACCCTAATTTCAAGCTTCTCAAAATTTTACATGGAAATTTCAAATCATTCGCAATATTTTACAGCAGCTTACTTGGCAAGTCCCCTGTTTATAACTAAGGTTTCAGGACCACAACATCAAGTATGGTGCCACATCAGCATGCTTTTTGCCAAGGTGTCCAAAACAGCCCCCCAAAAAGTGAGACCAATAGTTGTGCAAAATGGCTGCAGCTATTCTGGCTCCAAAATGGTCAAAACATACACCGTGATATTGACAACTGAAAAAATCACAGCCACAAATCGTGAAATCAATGGTCAATAACATGCGTATAACTTTCGTGTTATTGACAAAATGTGTTTTTTATGTGTTTTTTTGGAGCTAGACTAGCTGCGTCCGTGCAAAAGAGGCCCCTAGACTTGTGCAGCTGATGTGGCATCACATGATTGGTTGCTTTTTACATCTAATGGTACATTTCTTAGCAATAACAACATTAAAGTCACAACTATTGGTACAATGTATTGTAATTATTAATATATAAAAACACAAAAATTGATATTTAATGTTTCAAACAATAGTTTTTATTTGTATTATTATTGGAGCAAAAAGTATCAACAACCCTCACAACTATTCATACATGATCACCTATTGGTACTCTTCCCCTAAATATGCACTGCTTTTTCGGTTTGTATGTCTGAGCATCACTTAAATGTTTATGTCAGACTCGTGTTAGGTTGGACCATTAGAAAGGCAGTATGCATGGGAAATTTTTTGATTCTGAAATTTGAAAAGAACACGATTTTGAGACTAGAGTGCCATTCTTATTAATTTCTGGGAAAGACATTCATAATTTTTTTTCTATTAGTTTAACCAATGAATGAAAAGAATTAAATTTTTTTTTTATAATTTAAATCTGATTTTTATTTTATATGATTATAAAAATATCATTTTTCTCTATTCTATTGATTTGTGTTCAATTTCTCAAAATTTTTACAGATTGTTATCATGAAATGTAGTACCCCTACCGTAATCGATCTCTAACCTTGGTTTAATCTTGATTAGTTATCTTAATATAATGATTATTGTCAGATGTTTGATTTAACGCATAGCTATTGATGTGGTTTTCACTCTAGTATATGCTAGTCGGTTAGTGTACCTAGTTCGTGGTATCAACATTGAGCTAACGCTTTCATTAAGTTATTATATATGTATGCATGTATGATCTTTGGTTGCAGGAAATTTCAGGTACCATGCCGCTTGAATGCGAGGTTCGTCTTCACCTGGAATTGCAGGTTTGAGTGTACCTTTTTAATCCTTAGAGTTGGATTAGGTGGTCGTAAGACCCTAGTCGGCCTTAGTCGTGCTCAAGTGAGCATCGCCAGTCGTCGTCGGTAATCCCTTTTTGTTTGGGTTGCGAGTCGTCTGTTTGGTTGACCTTCTCGTTTTGCGTGCCTGGTGTGTTTGGTTAATTGATTAATTAGTCCTTAGTAATTATTTTGATTATTTATGCGTTTGTGCTTTGAAGATTAATGGACTAAATTAATCTGGTTTCCGTTATGCGATTTTCGTTGTTAATGAATTGCCTATTTTAAATTGGAAGTAAATTAGATTTAATGACTGATCTTGAATATTTAATGCATTTTATATATGCTGTTGAAAAAGAAGATTTGTATTTAATTGCGATAGGTTTAATTGCATTCGGTTGGCTTTTAAAATTTGAAAAGTTAAATCGTATTATTTGAGGAAATCGATTTTTAATTGATTAAGTAAGTCAATTTGTTCCTATAGTTGAAAAATGATTTAATTTTGTGAATTAATTGTAAATAAGAATTTTTATTCCGAAAAATGGAATTTTTGGGTCAACTCTTCCATATAACCCAATTTGGGGAAAAATTGGAGGATGGACAATTTTGGAGGAGATTTTGGTTGGAAGGGAATTTTGGGGGTTTTGGAAAGGAATGTTGCTGGATCTGACAGGTGGGCTCTCCCTCAGCCATACCAGGATTGCGAATTAAGGTAGGATTTTGAATTTGTTATTGAAAATCAATTTGATTGTTCATTATGAATTTGGCTGGAAATTTTAATGGAGATGGGTTTTTTTTCCTCATTGCTGTTTGGGTGTTTGAAACCCTTTGTTATTGGAAAGGATGAGAAACCTTCAAGTAAATATGACATCTAAACCTGTTCGTCTAAACCGAACTCATAGTAAATCAAAATTTATGTTCCTTATGAAATTGTGTGCTGGGCGTTTGTGTTTATTTATGAACTGTGTGTTAAAAAAAAAAAAAATTATTATTCATTTTTTTTGAGCTGGGCGCTTGTTTTAGTAGTGGGACTGTGCGTTGTTTTATTTTAAAACTGTGTTTTGGGGGTTGGAGGGCGGGGAGCGGAGCTCCACCCGCTCCTCCTCCCCTTCCCCCCTCGCACGTCCCCCTTCTTCCCCGCTCGTCCCTCTGTTTCTCCCCCCCGCTGGCGGTAAAAACTCGGGCCGCGGCACACTGCGGTGGCCGCAGGGCGCCGCGGACCTGCGGGCACCGCAGTGGCGCCGCCCGCATGGGCTCCCCTGCAGTTTGGTGTTGGACGGCGTTAGGGTTAGGGCACGGCCCGCCCTCGCCTCCATCCTTTTTAAAATGCATTTTTTGTTTAAAACAAAGTTTTTGTTTAAAACAAAGTTTTTTTTTAAAAAATGGTTTTTTTTTAAATGTATTTTTTTTATCATTCAAAAAAAAAAGAAAATGCATATGATTTGCAATATCATTTTAATGTATGGTATTTTAATGTTGAGTTTTAATGAGTTCTTAATCTTGATTAGGTGGCATAAGAATGATAAACGATAATTTGATATTGATTAATCCTATAATGGAGTTCGTAAGTTAATCATTTGAGAAATTGAAAAGTAGTGAAATATTTATCGTTGGGCATTAGAAATTTAAACGATATGCTTTGGAAATGATTATCTCCATTTAGATTCTCTTTTTATATTTTTTTTTATATTCCGTAATCCGTATAATGTATCTGGAATTGAAATTATGAATCTGTAGAGTTTGATTTTAGACCAGTATGTTAATGACGTTTTGATTGGAGATTAAATATCTTATTTTAATTGTTTAATGGTTGTCTGAATTTTATTAATATGATTTGGTTAAAAACTCATTATGGCTTAATTTGCCTGTTCGATGCCTTGAACCTTAGGAGTTAGAAAACCAAGAACAACCTATCCCTTGATGAGGTAGATAACTGTAAGCTGATTTAGATCTTGTAGAAAACTTGATCAATTTTAATGATTAAATCAATTTGAGGAAATATTGTCTTTTCTGATTATTGCCTTGCGAGTTTAATTTCTGTATTCGCCTTTAATTAAGAAATGGCATGTTTTGCATTGTTTAGTAGGACCCTGTCGTATGGATTGACTTGGGGTACCTGTTTCAGTCCTCGATTCCGAGTTGACTGTTGTATTGTGGTAGTGTCGTTTTGATCATATCCTCTTTGTGTGAGTCGAATGATGATTCATGGTTGACCTTAGTTTGTCAGGTCTCTAGTTAGAGAACCGTCAGTAAGTGTTCACCTTTGAGTCGTGTTTGACCAGATGATTGTTTGTCCCTTCTGGAACTCCGTTCGTCTGACCATGTGTATTCCTTGGTTTTGAGTTCGTCTGAGTTTAGTCTAGTGTCGTATGGGAAAGTGGCTTTCGATTGGGGGCCGCGCCCAAAGTGGCTGCTGGGTAACCCGTCGAAAGTGAGTCTAATAAGTGATAACCTAAATAGATTAGAATGTAATCTCTAAATAAGATAATGTGCCTCACACATGGGACGAGTGCTATCATAGATTCGACATGCTGTGAGAAGGCCTGAAATGGCAAACCATCTTCCTTGTCTTCGCGAGAGGATGTGTGGGTCCACATGAGACTTGGATGGGCCGGAAGCTCAGATTAGGTTGCCAGGGTGACCCAGTGTATGGGGCCGGGACCTATGAAGACTTGCCATGGTATCCATACCAGGTTGTGTGATGACACTTGTCCCTACGTTCGCTAGTGTGTTGTCGTTTTGTCCTGTTAGGAGTACCTTGTGAGTCATCCTTTTTGTCTCTACCCTTGCGAGTGTCAGTTTCATGTTAGACCTTGGGTGGTGATGACTCAGTTTTATGGATGCTCTCATGGACCTCTTGTTTTAGCTTTGATTATGTTCAGCTGGATCTTGTTCTTTTAAAGGATCGTTTATGTATTATTGACCGATGTGGTCGCTTGTATATTGTTTATATTTCGCCTTGATGGCTGGATTGTAATGGTGTAACCTCTTGTATTCTTAACCTTTATTAATTATCAGAGGGGTCTTGCAGTTGCGCAGACCCGGAGATGTAGCCCTCTAGGGGTGAACTCCGAGATCATTATGGTGTTATGTGATGCATTCTCTTATGTTTCCTTTATTCAGCTTTATCATGTGTGAATAGCTTATGTTAGAATGGTTAAGTGGATAAATGGAATTAACTTTAAACGTTTATATGTGGTTCCTCCTTGAATGCCATGGTGATCGAATGCATAAGTAGTTTAGATGAGATTTATCGTAGATGCTAGAATGCAATCGTATTTTGAAATGCAATAGGTTGGAATATGAAAGAATGTAACTTAGAGTAATGAATTATACTCAGTTGTTGTTAAGGAATTTAAATATGCTTGGAAAGATCTCTTATGTTATGATGAAATTCTAGAGTATTAGAATGTTAGATGTATGACTTGTAATTTTAAATGTAAAGCTTGAATGGAAATTATGAATGGATCTTAATGGATGAATCTTCGCTTGTGGTTTATATTTCCATCTTTTGAAAGAAGTTATCCTGATTAAGAATTATCTCGTGATTAAAATATTCAGTTATTGGATTAATCGTGTGAGTTAAGTGAATTGTGAAATTGAAGTAATCTCGTTGGGAAACTCTTTAGGTGTTAGTTGATGTCTTCCGCTATGTAATCTGAATCTTTGATATCTTGTTGCTTCTTATGTGTTGTAACTTTAAAAAAAATAAAATTTTGCACTCTATTCTTGTGTATGGCTTAATCCCTTCGGGGTTTCCTAGCGGGGCATTACATGAAATACATCATTTATTACTATCACTGTCATATTAATACATGAACTATCTATTTACTATCAAATTAATTGCATTTGAGAAACTCCTAATTTAAAACCCCCTTTGGGAGAAGTAGCTACCTTGATAAAGAAGTCTACATCTAGATCCGGTTTGATGCTTGTTCGCTTCTCACGATGCGAAATTTCTTGCAGTAGCTCTGTGATCAACATAAATATCGGTATGGTCACAAAATTGAGAAAACAATGAATGCACAAGAACTCACCATATCTTGATCTGACACCTTGACATTGGCCAGAGAAATCCAGTGTTTCCCCTACAGTCATTTTCGAATAGTGCAAATCATGTTGGCTAATGCAAGCGGATGTTCTTGGTGGTACAAATTCTGTCAATAAGTGTTCCTTGTAAGTCAACAATTCCGGTAATATGTGGAAACGCATGTAATCACATTAGTATTTTCTCTATGACAAACAGACTATAAGAAGCAATTTGTTGTCATCACCAAGATCAACTTAGAGGTGTGGGACCTAATAAAGACAACAATTGTATCCAAACATTTCAACAGGCATGAACAAGCACAGGTTTTTATTTGGTCATGTTGCTCGTCATACCTACTCATTCACTTTAAATATCAATTAATTGAATTTCAAAATTTTAATATATTTTATTTATAAAAATTTATAATTGTAAAAGTAATGGTTTTATTATATTTGTAAATCTAGATGTGAGATATGAAATGAGTTGGTTTTTTTATCTTCTTACTATCCCCGTTGTTCATGTGCAAGCTTCAAATATAGATTAACAAAAATCTTGGATAGAGATCGTGTACACACATTAGAGATTGTTTTGTTAATGACTACCATCTATAAACTGCAAAATTCCTTTCATCCTAAGTAACATGGTAGTGAGAAAGCTTGACTTGTTTGTGCTAAAACAATTGCTATTAGTTACTTGTACATGTTATAAATTGAAGTTAACATCCATCTTTTTGGTCTCTCTCTCTCTCTCTTCATCTCTACTTTTATCTACTCTAAATTAACCACACTATTGGCAAGAACCTAACACATTGTGTCTCTTGTTAATAAATTGTTACTCTAATTTTTTAAAGTAGCGAAACAAAGTAGTTGATTTTCAGATAGACAATTTCAATATATTCCAATATTCCAGACAGTTGTTTGGATTTGTAAACCTTTTTTTTGCATCAAACAATGAGAGGTTTTATGATGGGTTGGTTAGTTTGCCCTTAAAGTGTGGAATATTTCTAGTCTTTTCTCAAAGATAAAGACATTCTATGAGATACACATTTTATTTCTTGTATTCCATGACATCATAAATCTTGTATCCTTAGGCAAAATAGATATTTTGCATCACCCGAATTAGTAGTTTAGAAGGTAGATTTCGAACGCTACAAATTTTGTTCTTCTTGCATCTTTAGATTTTGAGTGTAACTATCTCCAATTTTTCATTGAAGGTCAGACTTTACTGATTTCAAGAAATAAAGTGGCATCTTAAGACCCTGTTTTGTGTTACATCTTTGTGCACTTACTCTCCATTGTTAGCTTAACTGATCTTATTCTAGTAGATTGGTATCAAAAATGTTGTTACATCCCTCTTTTACACAAATGTTCAATTGTCTTATTTTGCTTTGAAATATGATGTCATCATGAACTTTATATGAATTGTGGATTCATGGTTTCTTTCTAAATGCTATTAGTTAAGCAAATATGTGAATTAATGATATGACATTGAAAAGCTTAATAGATATAAATTTTCAGCTAACTACATTTTTGATATGTATATACTCCCTTATACTATCCTTTATTGATTTCTCCCATGGTTGCCTCTTTACCATATCATATATAATGTTCCGTGTTTTGATATGTTTATGTGAGCACTTCCTATATCCATAGGCTACACTACTTACATTTTATGAGCTCTTATTTTGATGTTTTACTGGTTAGTGATACACACCATGCTAACATCAAACTAGTAATGTGAATGCCAAACTTATATATGCTTTCTAGTATATGTTTCTTTTTTTGCATTTTTATTCTAGGCATTATCTTGAGTAAGTTTTTTGATATGTATGTCGCGTCTTCATTGAAATTCTGATTGTGCTGATTAGGAGCAAGCTTAAACAACACACTCCAAGCTTCAATTTATTTAGGTGGTTCATCTGAAATCACACTAATAGGTAGGCTCTACTGAAAAAGACTCTGTGATTTCAGATGAGCCACCTACACAAGTCAAAGCTTAGAATGTCATTTAGACCAAAATTGCTAATTGTAATACATGTTTCTCCATACTAAACTACATCCTTTTTTATGCAACTCTTCATAATGTTCTGTTCTACATTTTTACACTATTGTTCAGTTCATTGTAGCCATTCCACCTAAATTATAAACTTTATTTACTTGTGCTTACTGTGTCAAATTTGAGGTTTTTTAACATATTATATTCAAATATCATTCAATTAAATGACTAAGCAATTAATAAAAAAATTCATTTTATTTATATTTAAAAATTAAATATTTATATTATTATTTGAAATATCAAATTTATTCCACTCCAAAACTTAATAATGGAAGAAGATTCTCAACTCAAATTTATATTAGCTCAAAAGAGGTAGAAATTTCAAACAATCCCACAAACTTGCTTTCTCTCTTACTAAATTAGACATAAAAAAACATATGAAGTGATATATCAGAACTAGAGAAACATAGTTGTTTCATTATTGAATTACAGAATTACCCCCCACATGCAATGGAAGACTGAACTTATATTAGCAGAGAAGAATTTCATCGCATGATTGCACTAAAAGACAGAGGATTGGTAACTCTTCACAATATTTATGCTAGCCATAGAATATTCTGTACCATTAGATTGCAGCAACACATTGGAGACAAGGATAAGCTCTGGAAGAAGTTCTGGTGATTAAATGCCTAAACTCATGAACATCCACAAACCCATCTCCATTATAATCTACACTCTCAATCATGCTCTCGCAGCAACTCAAATCTTTCCCCAATCTGGAGAGAACATCAGCCAACTCCACTGCACTGGTAAACCCATCTCCATTTTGATCAAACACATTAAATGCCTCACTAATTACCTTCTCAACCTTCACATTATCCATTTCCTCCTCCTTATTTGCAAATACAATTCTATAGAACTCAACAAACTCAATTAAAGTGAGAAAGTCATCACGACATGCAGACACTGATCTCACAGCTAATTCCACCTCCTCCTTTGGCATTTCCAAACTTAATCTCTCCAAAAACCTCTGTAGGCTAGATGAATCTTGTTTTCTACCACTATCAACTACTCTAAGCCTTGGTACTCCTCAATCAGCCTCTCTACTATTAAATAGTATTTCAATAGAAAAAAATCTTAACTACCAGACACAAAGCAAGGGTATTTCTAGTGGTTGAAAGTGGCCAAGGAAGGTGGGAGGAAGCTGCTTGAAGAATATCAATTTCAGTAGAATTGGTCATTTGTAACATTATTTTATCTATTGAAACCTCGTTCAAGTAAACTATTAGTAAATGCATTTATTCAGACCTCTAAAACATCAATTCCACAAACGGACACTTGGGGGCAAAATAGAAGTTCAAACCACAATTATAGTTGTCTATCCTTTCCTTTGTAATTCCGTACGTGTACGTGGAATCAAATTATCTTTGGACCCCACTCTCTTGTAATCAGAAGGACGTGTCCATCCATTCTCTAAACAAAAATGAAGCAATTTTGACGTTTGCAGGCAAAGGAAGCATCGTGAAGCATTCCAAAAGCAATTTCATTGGAGGAAAATCCACGTGAAATATGAGGTCAGAAGAAGCTTACTTGTACACTACAAAAATCTCATGATTGTGCATTATTGGTATGGATCTTGCTAAATGACACGATTGGAGGAATGGACAAATTGCCTTCAATGGCATTAATAGAGATTAATTTTACTTGTGTATTACAGATTCATTTGGTCAGAAAAAATAAATATTGAACATAATTGTATGTTGGAGTCAATCAAATGTGTATTGTGTATAATTGTATGTTGGAGTCAATCGTGTATTGTGTATTGGATATCATATTATCCTAATTGAATTAAATTGAAATAAAAATTTAATGAATAGTTGTGATTTTAAAATAAGATTAGATATCTTATATAAGAGAAGAGGATTAATTCTTTTTTTTTTTTGTGTGTACAAACTATAGTCTTGATTTCCAAATGTGATAGATAAAAAGGTCATCATATAAGAAGACATTATTAATTCTTTCAATTTTTTGCATATAAATTATAGAGTCCTGATTCCCAAATATGATAGCTAACAAGGTCATCACAAAAGAACCTTCATTAGTGTGCTTCGAAAATATATGAATTTAGCACTTTTAATTTAATTGGAAGATGTTTTGTTGACTAAGTTATAACTTATTGTGAAAAAAATAGTAGTAACCTGGCAGTTATTACAAATATTAGTACTTAAAGCAACGATGAATGCTAACACCTTGCTTTAAATCTCTAGGGAAAGAACCAAATTTCATTGTTATTAAATATTTAATCTAACCAGTATTTCATGTGCATTTTTGATATCAGGGGCAATACATATTTTTGGAATATTGAAAGATGAGACCAATTTGTGAAATTCGCATATAGGGGAAAGGACCCAGTAGTTGAGCGCATTCCAATTCTCGTGATAGAAGTTATTGATTTAATACCCCCATACTTGTTGATTTAATGTCCAACTTTTGTACAACATTGCACCAATAGTTGTATGATAAGTACCAATAATTGAATGAAATATACAATTTGTTGCGAAAAGTAACCAGTCATGTGATGCCACATCAGTTGCACAAGTATTGGGGCCCTTTTGCACATATTTTGGTCTCACTTTTTTTTTGGGTTGTTTTGGACACCTTGCCAAAAAGCTTGCTGATGTGGCATCATATTTGATGATGTGGCCCTGAAACCTTAGTTATAAGAAGGTGCCTATAAAAAAATTGGAGTGATTTGAAATTTCCACGTAGGATTTTGAGAAGCGCGAAGTTAGGGTGCACTACTACTGGGTCCTCTCCCCTAATTGAAATGTTCTTTAAGTGAAGGTTTGAATTGGTTTCAAATCAAGCATTCATAACAAGATGTTTTAAGATCTCCCACGCATGTCCGCGTTTTTGAAAACCCGCTCTGTTGCGCTTAACGACTCTTTTGTGCCTGAGTTCCCTCCTACCTTGGACCTTGGTGTTGTTGGTGCTTGCCATGGTGTTCTACCTAGCACTTTTGATGTGCCTTCTGTGGTATACCCTCCCCTTACCAGAGCTACTGGGTCCAGGTACGATGCTCCCTAGGTGAATGGTGATGCTGTCATTCCTCATGGGATTTGCTTGGTGCTTACCCTTCTGCACTCATTTCCTCTCGAATAGGTGCCACTACTACCCTCCCTTCTGGTGGGGATGTTGTAGCCTCTGGTTTTTTGTTGAGGGTGTTATCGTGGGTACTGGTGCTGCTCATTTTGGTACTGCTAATGCTACCAATGTTGCAGGTTCTAAGGTTTCCAGACCTTTTGCTGGTGGGAATAGTTTTGCTCATGTGGCTAGATTTACTGCTCATCCTTCCAAGGGGATCCATCCTTTTCCTTGTGCCAAGACCTCTCCTATGGTGGTCTATGGTCTGGAAGTTGCTAAGAATATTGATTACTACCAACGCACAACATTGGTATGTAGATTTACGGGTCTCTGGCCTTCTCTCCCGGATCTCCATCGTTGGGTGAGTGTTTCCTGGAAACCTTTGGTTGCCTGTAGTATTGAGTTTTTCCCTTGTGCTAAAGGCTTTTTCATTACTGCTTTTACTTCTTCCCATGACCGTGATTTGGTTTTGGGCAAGTTGTGGGCTTGGGGAGACCACTCTCTCTTTGCCAAACCCTGGACAACTTCCTTTAACCCTCTTAATGAACCACTCAATGTACATTTGATTTGGATTCACCTACCTAATCTTCCTCTTAATTTTTGGGAGCACTCCTGTTATGAGGCCATTGGTAACTCTATTGGCCGATTCTTGAAGGTTGATGATACCACATCCTCCATGGGTCATTTTACCTTTGCCTGCATTTTAATCAACATTGACATTTCCGAGCCTCTCATTGGGGATGTGGTTCTTATGGTTCGGAAAAAGCCTTGGATTCAATCATTGGACTATGAGGGCCTTCCCTTTCATTGCAGAAGGTTCTTCTTTATGGGTCACTTAGCCTCAGACTGTTCGAGCTCTCTCAACACAAAGGATCTACTACTTGGTGGAGGGACGCTACTCTTAATCATTTGATGGTCAATGCTGCTGATACTGATGACTCCTCTTAGGTAGATGATGAATCCTCTCAAGATGAGGTTGTGCCTCTTACTGCTATTGAATCTCCTATTGAACCCCTCAGTGGGCTACTGACTTGACCTCCTCTGGCCCTATGATTGCTGTTCCTGTTCTACATCATCGATCCACTCCTGCCGAATATGCTCCTGATTCTGTTTTTTTTGTAATAGCCTGCTGATGTTTTGTTGCAACAACTTGCTACCATTCTGCTATAACAGTGTACTGCCGATGCTAATTGTAACTCTACGAGGCCCTCCCCACCCAATCCTTCTTTTGATGGTCTTAATGATAGTATTGTCTAGACTATGGTTCATTGCAGGTGGACGAGAAAATCATCCCCACTCCCCCAAATTTTCCCTGGCTCAGATGATTCTCCCCATCTTTGAGCTGGGTTTTGGGTTGTTGCAGATTTGATAGGTTCTTTTCATCTATCCGACCTTGGTTCCTCTGGGGTTCGTACCACTATTTTGTTGTTTCCTTTACTATCTTTAGGCTGTGTTTTTAAGGGTCAACACCCTTGTCTGCTGTTTTTGTAATGTTGATAGTCTTTGGCTATGTTAAGGGTCAACACCCTAGTTAACACTTCTTAAATAATAAAAAACATGATGTTTTAAAATTAATTCTACTCATGGAAGTATTTAGTGTCTATAATAGGTTGCTAAGATCCTATATCATGTGAAGATATAATTTTTTTTGCTACTCTGTATTATAATAATTAGTTGTCATTCCCATACATGGTAATGTGATCCATACCCTAAAATATAACATGTTAAAGAGGGAATTAGTAACCTCATAAGAGATATGCTACTTGGATTTTTCCCAACATTGACTATGATTCATTTGAATTTTAACATTAAGATGAATGAGTGTTTAATATATTACTTAACTAAAAAACTCATGAAGATTTGACTAGATGAAACAAGCATGAAGAAGGTTAGTGATTGTGAAGTGACTATGTTATGGCTGTGAAAATTCTATTTCATATTAAGAGAATGAGATTTTTTTGTAAATTACAATTAACATTGATATTTGTGATGTTTCTGACATGTTGCAATCAATTGGACACATTTATAAGATGTATACTATACTTGGATGTAACATAATGGGGTAAGGAGATATTAAAAATATATTAGATCATTACTTCCATAAGGACATAAGTTATACTAGTTAGATGGTAAACTGTTGATAGATTACAAGTATTATTTCAAAATTTATACCCTTTAATTATCTATGAGGTCCTTGTTAGATGGAAATCATTATTATTACAATGTTGGGTCATAATATGAATGTGTAGTTTGAAATGTTTCTTCATATTATGACCATTGAAATCTAAGTACAACTAGTATTGCTATTATAGGAATTCAATTATCATTGACTATTGATGACACATTTATCATGAATGTAAAGTATGAATAATTTCTAATTTGTGAACTAGACTATTAAATAATATTAGGTTGCACCATAAGGTAAATAAAACCAACATGTTAAGATTATTAGTAATAACATTTTCAAATGCATATCTTTATATGCTAATTTGATGGATGTAGTGTTGCTAATTATCTTGAGTATGACTCGAGCATTGATCATGCTTAAAGAAACTTTATAATTACTATTGTATATCTTTCAAAATTCAAGTGATTTTTATTTGGTCTTGTAGATGCATGTAATTTTTTTATCAAGAAGAATTTTATAATATAATGTGATTATGATATCAATATCACTGAATTATATTATGACGAGACATTGCTTGGAGCCGTATTAAGGCTTTTGCTTAATTGTTACATGATGGTATTTTTCCTATTACTACCTTGTGTTCTAATATGACCATATTTATTTCATGTCGACTATGCATTATTGTAGTTTATAGATTTGAATCAAACACTTTGTCCTTGTAACACAACATTGTCTAAGATGTTTCACTAAGATGCTTAGTTGTGTATAAAGATTAACTAATATTTGGAACCATTGTATATAGAGGTAATTTATAAGACTCGTTCTTAGTAATATTTTGGATCCTAACATGTTAAATTGATTCATTAAGTAGAATCATATATAATTGTATTTTAGTTTTTCCTACATGATCTTCCTAGGTTATGCTAGTCTCTAGTTTCTTTAAGGAAACCTTCTATCAAGATTGGAAATCTTGGATAGCTATACCTTGTTGATGTATGCAACAAATGGTTGTTTCTAATATTTTTGGTATGTGACAAATGGTTGTTTCTAATATTTTTGTAGGTTATCATAACTTAGAAAAGTGCAAGTTCTCAACCTAGTAGTAGCTTAAATTTGAATAAAATTGAATGTGACTTAAATGTTGTTGGGAAGTAGTCATTTAGGTAGTCCTTTCGTGAAAGATGCCCTAGAACCAAGATATTTGTAGATTTGATTTGGGAATAACTTTAGTGTTCGAGGGTTGTTCCTAATATTGATCTACCCTCCCTCTTTAGTATGTTTTATCTTGAGGGTTACTTTGCATTAGATAGTTGTGAACTCACCTTAATATGTTCTAGAACTATATAGATTAGGGCCAATAAAAGATAGTATATATCATTATCAAATCTATCCACTTTGAAGTTTGAGGTGTTTGGCTTACCAAAATCTATTATAGTGAATGAAATTTTAGAGTCATTGTCATCATGATCTATCTATGATGTAAAAGTATGAGAATGCTAGTGGACTTGGTTAAACATAAGAACATTACAATTTTGTGTTGAATGTACTTTGATATTATGTCTTGGCTTAGTGATAAGTATAGGAAGGTATAGGTTAGCATTTAGACATAGTTAAGTTTACTCCTCACAAGAGATGAAGATGTGTGATATTTGACCATAACATGGCTATGAGCATGTTTAAGAGACCTACTAACTTTTTATCTAATGATAATATAAATTTAAGCTATTATCTTAATATTTATAAATGATCTATGATTCTAAATATTTAATAGACCTACGCTAAGATTAGAATGATCTTTACGATTTGCCTTGCCATCGTGGACATGCAATAGTATGTATTACTGAATATGAATGGTTTTTTTCTTGAAATGACTTGCAATAAAAAACACGTGAGAAAATTCTCCACTATTATTAGTACTTGCCATTAGGTAATACTCTTGTGATGAAAATTCTTCTTTCATGCTTAAATAGTTATTAAAAAATATTATTTAGATCAATTAGAAACAAATATTTTCTTTCTTTTAACATTTTTAACTTATTTTTTGAGTATACATGCATATTTTATAATTTTATAATTTTAAAAAAAAAAATTTCTTGTAAACCATTGGCTAATATTTTTTGGCCTGTTATTTCGGAAGCACTCATTATCTCTGTTATTTCTGCAGCACTCCCATTTTTGTCGATGCCACTCCTCCAGCTCATAATTGTTTTTGATTCACATAGCTTCACACTCCAACCTTTGCAGGGAATTCAAAATGTAAGCATTATAGTCTTATTCTGGGTATCTGTTTTTTTTAGTAATATTTTCAATTTTTAACTCTTTCTGCATTTTTGACGAAGCACAAAATTCCATGGTTGGAGCGTTTAACATCACGTTTTCCTTCTTTTTTATAACATTTTCCATCCGAATATAAGCCTCACTTCGGCTACTTTATACAAAAATTTGAATAATAGAAGAAAATTCTCAAAATTTATATTAGCCATAAGAGGGTACACATTTCAAATAGCCCCACAGAGTTGCTTTCTCGCTTACTAAAATACACAAGACAAACATAGAAAGTGATATATCAAAACTGGAGAGGTACACGGTTGCTTCCTTTCCGAATTACAGAATTCTCTACCACATACCATGGCATACATTTGAAGTTATATCACCAGAGAAAAATTTATAACTCTCTAGATATTTATTCTTGCCGTTAAATATTGTGTGCCATTAGACTGCAGCAACGCATTGGAGACAAGGATTAGCACCAGAAGTAGTTCTGGTGATTAAATGTCTAAACTCATGAATATCCACAAACCCATCTCCATTATAATCTACACTCTCGATCATGCTCTCGCAGCAACTCAAATCTTTCCCCTCCACAAAACCCAATCTGGAGAGAACATCAGCCAACTCCATTGCACTGATAAACCCATCTCCATTTTGATCAAACACATTAAATGCGTCACAGATTGCCTTCTCTTCAACCTTAAGATTTTCAGCTTCCCCTTCCTTTTCTGCAAATAGGATTCTATAAAAGTCACCAAACTCCATGGCAGTCAGAAAATCATCACCACATGCAGACACTGATCTCACAGCCAATTCCACCTCCTCCTTGGGCATTTCCAGACTTAATCTCTCTAAAAACCTCACTATCTCATCTGAACTAACTCTTCCATCACCATCTTCATCCAATGCTCTAAACATACTTGCAAGACACTCAGCCTCCTTTTCTGCATCTTCCTCAGAGATTTTAGCTGAATCAAAATCTTTTGACTCAAAACATGGACTACTACCATTGCTACTTTCTTCTTTCAATATTTTCTTATTCCTTGCTATGGGTTGCTTGGACTTGGACTTTTCATCTTCAGCAATGCCATGATCGATATCAGTATGCTCATTAGGACCATACTGATCAACGCTCTTCTTTGGACTGACGAGAGAACCATAATACCAACACCCATCATTAACATCCAACATTGAAGACATCTTTGATAAATTCCTAGCTTGCTTCTCCTATTCTCTAAACTATAGATGAATCTTGTTTTCTACCACTATCAACTACTCTAAGCCTTGGTACTCCTCAATCAGCCTCTCTACTCTTAAATAATATTTCAATGGAAAAAATCTTGACTACCAAACACAAGTAAAGGTCTGAGAGTAGCCAAGGAAGGTGGGAGGAAGCTGCTTGAGAAATATCAATTTTAGTTGTATTGGTCATTTGTAACATTATTTGATCTACGGAAACCTATTTCTAGAACAAGTTTAATAAATGTATTTTTCCAAAGGTCTAAAACGTCAATGACTGCATAAATGAGTTCCACTAAGAGAACCACACAGCCCTTCAATCAGAAGGCCGTATCCATCCATTGTCTAAAGTAAAAAAGAAGAAGTTGTTTTGACGTTTGCAGGATTTATGAGTAAAAGACAGAGGAAGCATTCCAAGAGTACTTTCATTGCAGGAAACTCCACATGAAATATGAGGACAGGAGAAGCTTACTTGCATTGTTGTCTCGAATCTTGGTAAACGCGAATCTTGGTAAACGACATGAGTGTCCTCACTATCGTTAATACATCATTCATGACGAACTTCAGTCATACTTAGTTTAATTTAGTTGTTTTCAAATTATAACATGTTTTCTCTGTAACAGGACAAAGAAGATCTTCACATTAAATGAAAAAGATATTAAGGCGTTTTTTTAAATTTAAAATTTGAATAATAAGATATCATGGACGGAAATTGAATAATAGTAAGAAAATTTTCATTTTTATGTTTTTTAATAGTTGTAAGAGATGAGTTAGAAAATGATTGCAGGGGATATAATTTTTTTCTATATAAATGGAAGTTAATTACATGTAATTAATAAGTATACAATTAAGAAAAATTCTAGATAAGTTAGGAAATGATAGAAATTAAATTTAAATAGATATAGTATTTAGTTTTTGGAATTAAGCTGAAGAATCATGTTAATGTTGGTTAGATTTGATTCATTAATGTCTAAAAAATTGACGTCCTTGGTGTGTTCATCTTCTTGTGACTTAATTTATTTATTTTTTCAAATTATAACAGTTTTTTTTTTCTATAATAAGATAAGGAAGATCTTCATAGAAAACAATATTAAAGGGTTTTTGAAATTTAAATTTGAATAATAAGATATAGTACATGAAAATTAAATAATAGGTAGAAATTTATCATTCAAAACTTTTGGTTACGTTTTTTTGTTGTTGGTGATTTTAATTAAATTGTGAGGTGTATTGTAGCTTGTGGTAATTTTAATAATATATATGTTTACTAGTTGGTGTTAACAAGTAGAAGATTGGCAATTAGTTTTGACAATTTATATATAAAATGCTAGTTGGCAGTTTCCTACCCAATAGAGTCATGATTTGATGGTTTTCAAGGCTTTTTCAATACTCTTGATGACAAAAATGCCCTAAATTTTCATAGTATCCCACATGATAAGAAGAGTGCCAAATCAAGGCACTCTTAGGTTAGATGAACAACTAGCAATCTAGAGCTAATACATGTTGTACCAAAATTTTCTAATCTTCCTAGCCTTCAAGAGATCTAGTGATCCATTTGGTCAATGCCTTGTCTACAAAATAAGAGCGAAGTTAAACCTCTAGAATACTGATGTAGGAAGAATAAATTTCAACACGCCTTATGAAAACATAAATTCCTTCACTATTAGCCCAAATAAAATCTTCTAAGAGACTTACAAGGAAAATATTAGAATCTTAGGGGGTGGGGGGGCACAAAACAAAAAGAATAATGCAAATGTATGGTAGCAAGCACTTTGGAACAAATATAGAAATTACCAACCAATGACAAGGTTTTGGCAATCCAATAACTAGTGTTTCTCTCTACTCTATCTATCACAACTTGACAGAACATGGAGGGCAAGACCAAGAATAAAAAAGTATTTTTCTAAAAATGGAAGACTTCCCCATCATCAATTCACTTTAAACCAAATTGGTGTAATCACTATATTAAAAGAAGAAAGGATTTCCTATCGAATTGATTCATTTTTCATTGAATGCTTGATCCTAAAGGCTAACACAAAATGTCTAGACATTGGATGGAATTAATTGTTGGCATTATGTGAACTGGTATGTGGACATAATGACATTGTATGTTGTCATTGATGTCAATACACTGAAGAGGTGTCAATTGACATATGTAAGAACCGGTATAACACTGTGAACCGTTATCTGTACCAAAGTGAAGCGGTGTGCTTGTTCAAGGTGAACCAACATAAGGTTATGGGAACTGACACATGGAAGCAGTGCATGACTATCGGTTGGTGGTCTCAACTTCAGGGTTTCCGGTTGGAGTGCTTCAAGGTGAATTTATGTGATGAAGTTAGCATGATAATGAAGAACATATAGTGTTGCCATGTAAGCCTTGTGCGCGTGAAGGATCTTGCATAAAGAAGAGTGTTCCTATCTACCTCGAGAATGTGCGAAGTCTGTAAATGGTGATAACGTTTGATGGGTTATCAGCCACCATGAAATCGGTGGAAAATGAACGATGGAGAATGTCTTGAGATTGGATCAAGACTGTTGCATTCAATACAGTATGATCAACGGTCAGGATTGAACCGTTTGAATTCCTTTACCTTACAGGTCTAGGGTTTAGGGTTTATGCTACCGACTTGTCTATTGTCCTATAAGGTCGATGTTGTGATTCTTTCAGAGGTTGTTGGCAAAAGTTGTGTGTGTATCTAAGAGAAGAGATACGTGATTCTTGCCAGACCAGAGGAGAGAAGTTATATCTGCAGAGTGTAAGTGCAGAAGGTGAAGAGGAGCTTAAGTGAATCTGCATTGGCATTGGGTGCTATTATCAGGTCATTGATATACCTGTTGATCTTTAACCACTTCAACAATTATGAAATCCCCTAACAGGATAGCCTTAACTGGCTTGTTGAAAATCCTTTAACAGGGTAACTCGAAGCTACTGAGTCATTGATATCCTTTAGCTATTGAGTTCTTGAAATCCTCTAACAAGGTACCCTTAACAGGGTTTAACCCTTAACAGGGTTTAACCCTTAACCGGGTATTGTAGCTATCCCTTAACCGGGTGATCCCTAACAGGATCGGTTCCTAACAAAACCTATTGTATCTGTCTTTAACCGGACAAGACTCCTAATAGAGTGGACTTCCAAAGAGTTCAAAAACAAGCTTGTGGGTATTTATCCCCACCGTGGTTTTTTCCAGTTGGGTTTCGATGTGAAAAATATGTGTGTCATGTGTGATGCTTTCTTCATGTGATGTTATGATTGTTTTCTGATTAAGTGGTGATGCATGTTGATCTTGCTGTAATATGTACACCTTTGATGGTAGATTGCCTGTTCATGCATTAGGATGAAATGGGAATGAAGAGTTAGATTATATGAGAAGATAAGTGTCAACTGGTCTTTGCTTGTCTCAGTCACACTGGGTTTTGCTAGTTGAACTCTGTTGAAGGACCGGTGCTGCTGTTTGTTAGTTAGTGCATAAGTGTTAGTTGACAAACTGGTTAAGGTTGTGTTTTTGTCTGTATTGATTCACCCCCCCTCTCAGTACCGGTTTGGTACTATTCTTTCATCATTAAGTTATTAATTAGTATCAGAGCATCCTCCAGGTCCTCTATGTTGTAAGCTTAACCGCTTGAGGGAAAGATCCTGTTGTAATGATAAAAAGGGAAGGTCCAAAGTTTAACAAAGAAAATTTCAGTATATGGAAAGACAAAATGAAGATATACATCAGAAGCATGGGTGCTCAACACTGGAGCTATGTTGAGAATCCCTATGTTGCCCCTACTGGTACTCTCATCGATGATCGAAAGAGAGAGATACAGGAGAATGGGCAAGTCATGGAAGCCCTAATCAGTAGTTTATCTGATATTGAGTTCATTGATGTCCAAGATAAGGTAAATCCCAAAGAGGTATGGGATGCTCTTGAAAATATCTATGGAGGTGATGAGCATGTAAAACAAGCTAAGGAAGAAAGCCTTAGAGGAAAGTTTGAAGATATGTGAATGATTGAAGGTGAAACCTGTTTATGGTGAAAATGGATTAACAACAATGTTGAAAGACTAAATAGATTCAACCACAAAACCCTAGCCTAACAACAACAAAGATCCACCATAACATATGAAGATTACCTAAGACAATGCAAATCAAATGAAATCACAAAATTATACCATCACATGTCCAATAGGGTTTGGATCTCCATCCTTCCTATCTCCATTGATCTTGCTTGATATATTTGCTCTCAGATTTTATGTGTGCACAAGAGCTCAACAAAGAATGGAATGTGGTTGCAAGTAGGATCGCCTATGTTCAAAAGCGTAGTGTAGTCAAGTAGTCAATGGGGGTGAATGCATAGTGAGTTAGTCAGAATGCATAGATTGATTAGAAGGATTGATTAGGGTTGATAATGAAGGAAGCATCTCCTTATATAGAAGACACTATATGAAATGGAGGGATAAGATTGAGAGGTGTAAAAGATAAATGGTCGGCTATGATTAGAGGGCAGGTAAAAGAAATAATAAAATAATGAAAGGGGTAGGTAGTGTATGAATTAAGAGATGAATGACATGTGTCATGGGTAGAAAAGGTTAATGACTTAATTAAATAAATAAAGATTTATTTAATTAATAGAGGAAGTGGGATAAATTAAATAAATAAAATATTTATTTAATTTAGGAAAAAGGATAATTTAAATAAATAAATGTATTTATTTAAATGAGAAATAAGGCTAGAAGAGGATAAATGAATTAATTAAATAAATAAAGTTTTATTTGATTAATAGAAGAATTAGGCTAAAATAATTAAATAAATTAAGATATTTATTTAATTAGACATGACAATTTTAGGTGTCTACAAAACCATTCAACAGTATGGTATTAGAATCAAAACTGATGTCGGAGATCTCAAGAGTGCAGGTGGTAAAATGGAAGATTCCACTGTGGTAAGCAAAGTCGTGAGATCCCTATTGCCGGTCTATGCAATAGGGGTTGCTGCTATTCAGGAGCTGAGATCAATAGACAAGACTAAGGTATCCTTGGACTCCATCATAGCAAAGTTGACAACCTATGAGCTAAATAGTTTTGATGGCAGTGTTCAAAAGACTGAATCAACTTTTAGAGCTTCTACTGTACCATCCAGGAAAGGAAAACAAGCAAGCACTAGTGGTGAACCAAGATAGAGCAGAGTAATGGATGATGAGGAGTTTTTGATGGAATTTGAAGCTCTTCTTGCTAGGAAATTTCCAAAAGGAACCAGTAAATACATAGGTAATCTCCCTTTGAAATGTTTTTCGTGTAACCGGATAGGACATATTGCTATGAACTGTCCTAATAGTGACAACAAGGATAAACCAAAAAGATTTAGGAAATTCAAAGGAGGAAACCGGAGAAACTATTTTGTTGCAGTTGATGAAGGTGTCACAGATGAGGAATCAGAAGATGAAGAGAATGAAGACATTGTGTTTGTTGCTGTAAAGGAAGATGTGTCAGACAAGAAGGCTCTTGTCTCCCACTTTAAAAATTCTAATGAGTGGATTATTGACAGTGGTTACTCTCACCATATGACAGGTGACCGAAGCAAGTTTCTATCCTTGGAAGAGTATGATGGTGGTGTGGTTCGTTTTGGCTACGATGCACCATGTATGGTTAAAGGAAAAGGGTCCATCTCTCTGAATGGAAAGAGTAGTGTTGACAATGTATATTGGGTTGATGGTCTTAGACACAACCTTTTGAGTGTTGCCCAGCTGAATGACAGTGGTCTCACTCTGAAATTCAAGAATGGAGTGTGCAGAATCAAAGGAAAGAATGGCGAAATTGTGGCTACCGATATGCAGACCAAAGGTAACCTATTTCAACTGAATGCAAATGTAAGTACAGGTCTTATGGCTAAATTTGATGATAGCTGGATATGGCATAGGAGACTCTGCCATGTTAACTTTGATAACATTGTGAAGGCTAGTAAGATCAAGGCAGTTAGAGGGTTGCCGGTGCTAAGAAAACCGGATAATACTTTGTGCAGAGAGTGTCAATTGGGGAAAATGTCTTCCTCAACCTTTAAGGGTAAATCTTTCACTACTGACAACTTGCTTGATCTTGTGCATACTGATTTGTGTGGTCCTATGAAAACTAGAAGTATGCAGGGTGATAGGTACTTCATGATTCTCACTGATGACTACTCAAGAATGATGTGGGTCACATTCTTGAAAGACAAGTCTGGAGCCTTTGTGAAGTTCAAAGCTTTCAGAGCATTAGTGGAGAAGGAAAGCGGTAAAAGGATCAAGTGGCTCAGAACTGATCAAGGAGGGGAATTCACTTCCGGTGAATTAAACAAGTATTGTGAAGAATTTGGCATCAAGAGGCAATTGTCTGCCCCCTGGACTCCACAACAGAATGGCCTAGCAGAGAGAAATAATTGGACTGTGGTTGAAGCAGCTAGAACCATGTTGATTCAAGGAAAGGTAGCTCACACCTTTTGGAGAGAAGTGGTAAGCACTGCAGTCTACACAATGAACTAGGTACTCATCAAGAAAGGCAAGGATAAAATTCCTTATGAGTATTGGACCGGTAAGACACTTGTGGTTAGCTACTTTAGGGTATTTGGTAGCAAATGTAACATCAAGAGGAGTGAACATCAGGGCAAGTTTGAAGCTAAATGTGATGAGGGAATATTCCTAGGATATTCCACCAAGAGTGAAGCTCTCAAGTGTTTCAACAATAGGACTCAGAGAATTATGGAAAGTATCAATGTGAGAGTTAATGAAACCTCTGAGAAACTGGAGGAAACCAGTAGTGAGCAAGCTGCAAATGAACTGGTTGCAACCTTCTGGGAACTGGTTGTCAGTCAACCAAGTACCAGTAACAGTGTTCCTGAACCGGTGAATGCTGATACTGATGAAGATGAGGATGAAGAGGAAAACCAAGAAGAACCAATCAAGACTATTCCTCGATATGTCAAGCTGAATCATGATCCTAAGCAGATCATAGGAGATAAGGATGCAAGAATCCTTACAAGAAGAAAGATTAGAGAAAACTCATGTATGATCTCTGAATTTGACCCTAAATCATTCAAAGAGGCTCATAAATATGAAGACTGGATCAAGGCAATGGAAGAGGAACTTGACCAGATAGAGAAAAATGATACATGGTCCTTGGTACCCAGACCGGAGCATAAAAATGTCATTGGCACCAAATGGGTGTTCAGGAACAAGCTGAATGAGGATGGCACAATGATTAGGAATAACCCCAGATTGGTGTGCAAAGGATATGCTCAAGAAGAAGGAGAAGACTATGGAGAAACCTTTGCTCCTGTAGCCAGATTAGAAGGAGTTCGTATGCTTCTTGCATATGCAACTTTTAAAGGATTCAAGGTATATCAAATGGATGTAAAATCTACATTCCTAAATGGTGTACTAGAAGAGGAGGTGTATATAGAGCAACCAGATGGGTTTTCCCTATCTGAAGATAGTGATATGGTGTGCAGGCTACACAAAGCCTTATATGGTCTAAAGCAGACACCTAGGGCATGGTATGAACGTCTACATTCCCATCTTGTGAAGATTGGATTTGAGAGAACAAGTGAAGATAACAATATCTACTTGAAATCTGAAGGAGATCAGATCCTGATCTGTGAAGTTTTTGTTGATGACATTATCTTTGGTGGAGATGACAAGATGAGTCATGAGTTTGCTGATGAGATGAAGGAAGAGTTTGAGATGTCACTCATAGGAGAGATTTTAAGTTCTTCATTGGACTGCAGATCCAATAGATGAAAGATGGAATCTTTATCACTCAGTCCAAATATGTCAAAGAGGTGTTGAAGACCTTTGGCATGGAAGATAGCAAACCGGTTGGTACACCGATGGTGACCGGTTGCAAATTATCAAAAGAGGATGATTCCGCATTGGTTGATGAGAAGGAATACCGATCAATGATTGGTAAGTTGCATTATGTAGTGCATAACAGACCAGATATTGCACATGTAGTTGGTATTACTGCAAGGTTCCAGAAAAGTCCAAGAGAATCCCACTTGGTTGCAGTCAAGCGGATTCTTAGGTATATAAAGGGAACATTTGACTATGGATTGTGGTACCCATACAACAATGATTTCAACCTGAAAGTATTCACAAATGCTGATTCGGCAGGTAATGTGGATGATTGGAAAAGCACAACCAGTGGTGCATTCTTTCTCGGTGGTAGACTGGTCTCATGGATGAGTAAGAAGCAGAGTTGTATCTCTCAGTCTACAGCGGAAGCGGAGTATGTTGTAGCTTTCATGAACTGCACTTAGACAATCTGGGTGAAGCATGCATTAGATGGCTTCAAAATCCCTGTATCTGAACTAGTAATTATATTCTATGATAACACAAGTGCTATCAATATTTCAAAGAATCCAGTTTTACATTCTAGAACCAAGCATTTTGAGCTTAAGTATCATTTCTTGAGGGAAAAGGTTCAAAATAAAGAGATTGCACTGGAACATGTTTCCAGTAAGGAGCAGTTAGCAAACATATTCACCAAGCCTCTCCCAAAGACTACATTTGTGTATTTAAGAGGTGAATTGGGGGTACTGCCCCTTTAGGAGGTAAATTAAAAGTATTTGTTCCACATCAATCAGGTATTGCATAGTCAATTTTTTTTTGTTGATTGATGTGTTGAAGGATGCTACTCCTCAGGGGGAGCAGCATAATGGAATAGGGATATGTGTGCCTCCACTTTGACATTGTTGTCAAAGGGGGAGAAGAAGTGTAGCGGAGAAGATATCTATAGAAATTGGGGAGAAGATGAGTTAGTAGAGAGATATATTTGTATATTGCCATCAATGCCAAAGGGGGAGATTGTTGGCATTATGTGAACCGATATGTGGACATAATGACATTGTATGTTGTCATTGATGTCAATACACTGAAGAGGTGTGAATCGGCATATGTAAGAACCAGTATAACACTGTGAACTAGTATCTGTACCAAAGTGAAGTGATGTGCTTGTTCAATGTGAACCAACATAAGGTTATGGGAACCGACACATGGAAGCAGTGCATGACTACCGGTTGGTGGTCTCAACTTCAGGGTTTCCGGTTGGAGTGCTTCAAGGTGAATTTATGTGATGAAGTTAGCATGATAATGAAGAACATATAGTGTTGCCACGTAAGCCATGTGCACGTGAAGGATCTTGCATAAAGAAGAGTGTTCCTATCTACCTCGGGAATGTGCGAAGTCTGTAAACGGTGATAACGTTTGATGGGTTATCAGCCGCCATGAAATCGGTGGAAAATGAACGATGGAGAATGTCTTGAGATTGGATCAAGACTATTGTAATCAATACAGTATGATCAATGGTCAGGATTGAACCATTTGAATTCCTTTACCTTACAGGTCTAGGGTTTAGGGTTTATGCTACTGACCTGTTTGTTGTCCTATAAGGTCGATGTTGTGATTCTTTCAGAGGTTGTTGGCAAAAGTTGTGTGTGTGTATCTAAGAGAAGAGATACGTGATTCTTGCCAAACCAGAGGAGAGAAGTTATATCTGCAGAGTGTAAGTGCAGAAGGTGAAGAGGAGCTTAAGCGGATCTGCATTGGCATTGAGTGCTATTATCAGGTCATTGATATACTTGTTGATCTTTAACCACTTTAACAGTTGTGAAATCCCCTAACAAGGTAGCCTTAACCGGCTTGTTGAAAATCCTTTAACAGGGTAACTCGAAGCTATTGAGTCATTGATATCCTTTAGCTATTGAGTTCTTGAAATCCTCTAACAAGGTACCCTTAACAGGGTTTAACCCTTAATCGGGTATTGTAGCCATCCCTTAACTGGGCGATCCCTAATAGAATCGGTTCCTAACAAAACCTATTGTATCTGTCTTTAACTAGACAAGGCTCCTAACAGAGCGGACTTCCAAAGAGTTCAAAAACAAGCTTGTGGGTATTCATCCCCACTGTGGTTTTTTCCAGTTGGGTTTCCACGTGAAAAATATGTGTGTCATGTGTGATACTTTCTTCATGTGATGTTATGATTGTTTTCTAATTAAGTGGTGATGCATGTTGATCTTGCTGTAATATGTACATCTTTGATGGTAGATTACCTGTTCATGCATTAGGATGAAATGGGAATGAAGAGTTAGATTATATGAGAAGACAAGTGTCAACGGGTCTTTGCTTGTCTCAGTCACACTGGGTTTTGCTGGTTGAACTTTGTTGAAGGACCGATGCTGCTATTTGTCTGTCAGTGCATAAGTGTTAGTTGACAAACCGGTTAAGGTTGTGTTTTTGCCTGTACTGATTCACCCCCCCCCTCTCAGTACCAATTTGGTACTATTCTTTCATCATTAAGTTATCATTAATGACATTATTCTCCTTCTCAATATGAGTGTGGATCAATTTAATCAATACTGTGACCATTAACCAATTGTTTGGAGGAATTGAGAATACTTATCCCCTTATCCAACAATTTAGAGATTACATGAGCCAAAAGGGAGACACATCCTTCAGTTTGAAGAACAAAGAGTGCTAGTGTCAAATAACAACCATGATGCATGGACATATGAAGCCCAAAATGTATATATTTTTGATTTGAAATTATGATTTAGGTAGAAGAATTCATAAACATCATCTACATAGTCTATATAAAATAAGGCCAAAAACTAAACATATGAAGTTCTTATAGAATATTTAGCTATTCGTTGTTTTTTACAACTAGTTGTGGTTTTTTTCTTAAGTTCACTTAGGAGTGCTTATTTTAGTTGTGCACCTAGTTTAGCTTTTATGCATCTAGTTTAGGTAGAGTTAATACTTATTTGCCTCCTCATGATTGCACTTTAACTCTCCTAAATTTAACATAGTGCATTCTTTATAAGTACCTCATTGTACAATTATAATTCATTCCATATTCTTTCCTTTTGAGTAATATAGAATTCTTTTGTGCAACTCTCTCTTGTGGAAGGTTTTCTTATTTGTCATTTGATCTTGAAGGAATTTGTGTTGCAAAATTCAACATGGTATTAGAGCATGGATTTAGCAAGCCCCTTTTCAAGCTTTGAGGGTTTTCATTGCTAGAAGCGTTGCATGGTCACAAGTTTTCTTTTCAATGGATCTGGTGGTAGATGATTTTTTTATTAGTTCTAAGGTGAAATGTGCATCACCATCACGTCTGCAATCTCAAAAAACCTTAAGATCAACTATTGTTTCATCAAAATCTAAGCAGTTGAATTTTGGGGTTAATTTAGCTAAGGGCACATTTTAATAGGAAAGTTCTAGAGGTACCTAAAAAATCTAGTCATTTTGAGGCAAAACAAACATCACCATCACATTCAGAAGGCTCGAGAACCCTAAAAACACTCACATAATCGTCAAAATCGAAAGTGAAAATTTGAGGCATTTTTGTGGGATATGTGCATCATTTTTCCTGTGGTTGTTTGGATCCATACCTGCGTCAATATGTGCATCAACAATATTGCGAAATAATTTTTTCATCACCATTTTAATGCTTCAAAAGAAATGCTTCCAATTTTTCATTGAATGCTATTTTTAAAGGTGTAATTTTAAAAAAAAAGCAAGGTTAAAAAATGAACAAAGAAATAAAAAGGGCCAACATACACCCTTGTCCAAGAGTCCTTGTTGTTCAGGCATGTACTCTTGTTGATCTCATCAATTTTTGAAGGTTTATGCCAAGTTTCCTTCTTTTTCACTAATTTTAGTGATTGCTAAATTTGGAAGCGCCCTAATTATTTGTCAAGGAATCTTTTGGAGAATATTTTGTTTTACAAAGGGAGGTCAACTTTTATGTAAATAATATTTTATCGTACAATGAGATGATTTCTTTATAAGCACGTGATTATACAACTTTAATTCATTTTGTATTCTTTTCTTTTGAGTAATATAGCATTCTTTTGTGCAACTCTCTCTTGTGGAAGGTGTTCTTGTTTGCCATTTGATCTTGCAAGAACTTGTGTAGAAAAAATTGACATGTTTTCAAAGCATTGATTCAGCAAGCCCCTTCTCAAGATTTGAGGGTTTTAATTGCTCATAAGCACTGTAATACATCACAAATTTTCTTTTTAGTGGATCTAGTGGTGGGCGATTTTTTTATCAGTTTTGAGGTGAAACAAAATAAACCATAAGGTCCGTGGCATAAAAAATACTAAGTTCAACTATTGTTTCATCAAAATCTAAGCAGTTGAATTTTTGAGTTAATCTGGTCAAATTGAGGCAAAGTGGACATCACCATCATGCTCAAAAGGCTCGAGAACCCTAAAAATACTTACCAAATCGTCAAAATTAAAGTCTGAAAAATTAGAAGTGTTTTTGGGATCTGTGCATTGTTTTTAATGTGCCTATAAGGATGTGCATGCGTCGATAATATTCTGAAATAATTTTTTATCGTCGTTTGAATGTTTCAGAAAAAATGCTTCGAATTTTTCATTGAATGCTATTTTTAAAGGAGATGTAATTTTTGTTTTTAAAAGCAAGGTTAAAAAAAATGAAGAATAAAAAAGGGCCCGGGCATGTACACCCATGTGCAAGAGTCCTTGTTGTTTAGGCATGTGCTCTTGGTGACCTCATCAATTTTTGAAGGTTTATGCCAAGTTTCATTTTTCTTTCACTAATTTTAGTGATTGCTAAATTTGGAAGAGCCCTATTGTTTTGTCAAGGAATCTTTTGGAGAATATTTTGTTTTGCAAAGGGAGGTCAATTTTTATGCGGAGAATTTTTTTTCATATTAGTAGTGCCACTAGGGTGCCACATCAACAGTTTGACTGCCACATCAATAATCTGGCCAACTTTGACTAGTTTGACCTCTCAAGTCATAAAAAGCTACCTTCGATTTTTTCCTCATTACTTGGTCATACGATCTCCAATTTTTGATTTCTGCATATCATCAAAAAGCTTGTTCCAGAAACCATTTGTAAATGGTAGTAGTTTTGTTAGATTCTAGTCCAAGTTTCTTCTACAGAGGTAAGTGCACAAAGATGGTGGTAAAAAATGGGGGTATAAGTGGACACTTCTAAAAAAATAAAAAAATCAGGTGAACCTGAACTTGGAGGCAAAATTTGAAAGTCATCTACTCAAGATACGAAGATAATCAAAGAACAAATATTGTAGTACTTTAAAACTAGTTTCCAAACTACTAAACTTTCTCAAAATTGGATAATATTAAGGGGGTCAAATCCTTCGTGCACGAAAAAAAAACCCTGATTTTTTTTGAAAAACATAACATAGTGTCTGACGTGTGCATCAAAAAAGTCATGGTTAGATTTAGTATTTTGACAAATCCTTTGGTAGATAGATATTTAAGAGTGAGCACTAGAAGATGTGTATTTTTTTGTAATTTTTTGTTGAGTATTTTTTTATATGATTTTTCCAATCAAGCACATTCTGAAAATTAGGTACCTGTTTGTGCGTGAAGCATATGCTGCACTAAAGAATTTGAAAATATAATTTTTTTTTAAATTGTAAAGAATCAAGTGCACTACAATAATATATAAAGTTTTTAAAATTTGGATAAGTATATCAAACGTTATTAAAAAAATGGTGCACCTATGTCTGTGAGAACTATGGAGACACTAGTAAAAGAAATTCAATAATAATATGTTATTGTTGTTCAAATTTAAAAACAATTATATGGTTAGAAATATCAGAAGATGGGTGAAAATATGGTGACAATTTTAGAAATACCCACTTGATGAGTGTAAACTTGATGATGACAAAGTTAAGAAACCAAGTTGATAAAATAAAACACATCAAAAAGGAGGGAAATGGAGGGAAATCAAACTTCCAAACCGTAGCTTTGTTATCCAAGCCTATTTCCAAGCCTAAATAGTCAAAATCGCGTATGGGGTACCTATGGTATAAAAAGCGCATATGGGGTACTTATGGTGTAAGGAGCACACACGCTATATCTTAACTATAAACAATGTGTATACGCTATGTTTACTATAAACAACACGTATGTGCTAAGTTTGTTTAAATTTTGGGAGTGTGTATAATATGATATTGTATATATAATATGTGTATATACATATAATATATAATTTTTATATATAATATAAAAATATATAATATTTATAATATGTATATAATAATATATAATATATTAAGTATATATACACACATATGTGTGTATGTAACTCTCTCTCTCTCTCTCTCTCTCTCTCTCTCTCTCTCTCTCTCTCTCTCTCTCTCTCTCTCTCCTCTCCCTTCCTCCATACCCCATCCCTCCCTCCATACCCCACTGCAACTGTGTCTGCACTTCTATAGAAGTAAGTGAATTTATTTCTTGTCTGCAACTTCCTCTTTGATTTTTAATTGACTGATGGATTTGTGTGTGTATATTGAATAGGAGGAAGAAGGGTCTAAAATTGAACCACGGGTGTATTACCGTGACAAACAAGGAAACTTGCAACAATATTCTTCTCGAATGTGTTTGTAATAAGCAGAGCAGATGTGGAAAATAACATCAAAAAAGAAGAATGATGAGTCAGACTATCTACAATATGTTTTTAAGAAGGAAAAAACTGGTAGGAAGAGAAAGAGGGAGAGTAACAAAGATGATGTCACAAAGAATGATAGTGATGGGTATGCAAGAGTTCCCATGCTGTTACACAATGCCTATCATCTAGAGAAATTGAAGTTTGTTGTAAGCATGGCAGTGGTAGTATATGATGATCATCTCTTGTCAAAAGGCCTGGAAGGGTACATACCCATGAAAGAAATCAAGTGTGTAATTCCTATAGTCACAATCGAGATCAGTCCTATAGCCTTGCAAATTTAATAGCATCATATGTTTTAGAAAGGTAGTACTCTTAGGGTTAGGTCAAGCTCTTACACTTGATTTTTAGCGAAGCCTCATTGTTTGTTCGCCTGGAGTCTCTCTTATGTTGACAATTATCTAATTTAGCTATATCAAAACCAAACTACCAATGTTCTATTATTGATGTTCTATATTCATAACTTAAAATAATATATCATTTTATTAGCTATCATTTATTAATCAGGAGAATTATATGACATAATTTATAAATAGTTATGGGGAGGCTCCTACAATATATCTTCTTTTTGTTTGCATATAGATGAGGTGATAAGAAGATTGACAAGGTGCTCAGTTTTTTTTTTTTTTTTTATAAAGAAGATAGGATATAAAGTAGAATGTTTGAAGAAGATGAACATATTGGTTTCTTTGGATCATGTGGATGTATTGGTTGGATAATCTTTATGGGTCGTATGGTATACTAAGGGGTCATATGGTGTCTTATGACCCCTTAGGGCTCCATATGACCCCTTAGGTGTCGTTATGGGTCATATGGTGTTCTATGATCCCTTAGGACACTGTATGACCCCTTAGGACTCATATGGCATCGTTATGGGTCGTATGGTGTTCTATGACCCCTTAGGACACCATATGACCCCTTAGGTGTCATTAGATGTTATATTGTTTCCTCAGAGGTCATATGGTGTCCTATGACCCCTTAGGACACCATATGACCCCTTAAGACACCATAAGACCCATAACGACACCATATGGTGTACTAAGGGGTCATAGGATGCCATATGGCCCCTCAGGACACCATATGACCTAAGGGGTGTGTGTGTGTGTGAGAGAGAGAGAGAGAGAGAGAGAGAGAGAGAGAGAGAGAGAGAGAGAGAGAGAGAGAGAGAGAGTATCTTGGTATCCAGTAGCACCTAAGGGTTGATATTCCCTTAACCAATTTTGGCTTGTGAGACCTTCCAGTGGTGGCTCTAGTCCATTTGTATGGTGAGTTTAATTGCAGTTTTAAAAATTTCTCTTATCAGCAAGACCTACCCCTAATCGAAAAGTCTTACCCCAATGAGTTCGCTAGAGTTTAGAGTGGTTCACACTTACCCCGATGAATCGATAAGTCGTCAGTGCTCAGAGTATTATTATTGGGTATCAGAAGGAGTAGTTTCAAGTTTTCTCGATGATTAACTTGACCTATATTTGGATGGTGATCGCGGATGATCCTATAATGGTTGCTATACTGCAATGGAGAGATGCATGAAATTTATTACCCGTGACTTGGTGACCAAGTGGTGGGACCCAACAAGAGAGCAGCTCAAGTGAGTTAACGGGTGAGCAAGTCCAGGATGATCGAACGATTGTTGCTATACTACTATGGCGAGATGCACAAAGGTTATCCTCGACGACTTGGCGACCAAGGTGGGGCCCGACAAGAGAGCTTCATTTCAGGTGGCTAGTGAGGTCATGCTAAGGTGGTAGGGTAGGGACCTTGGAGCGAATCAGGCTGTGGCACGTGGCAGAGTGCAAAAAGAGATCAAGGAAGGTCAGACGGTTAAATTTCAAACCATTGGTGCAGTTGCAAATGGAGATCATTGGTAACGAGATTTATCTCATCCAATAGGAGGAGTTCCAAACAGAGGATGTATGTATAAAAAGACCCAATGGGCATCTGTAAGAGGTGAATGGTTAATTGTGGATCTTTGATTGTGAATCATTGATTGTTGTTTGTCAATTGCCTTAGAGAACACTTTTTGTTTTTCTGGAATGCAATAGAGAAGCCCATTTTCTGGTTTTCAATTAGAGTTTTGATTTTTGTTCGTTTCACTATGCTGTTAATGTAATTGTTTCATTTCTTTGTTTTGTGAGTTGTTGGTTTGAACCTGTGAATAAATTTGGGATCTGTAAATAAAGCTTTCCTTTTCAGTTTTTGTTCCCTATTTGCAATAATCAAATGGCTCTGACTTGAAAATCCACAAGATCTTTGGAGATTGTCAAGCAGAGCCAGAAATTTACAGTAGGTTTTCATTTGAGAGAGATGAGGAAATGGCAATCACCATTTTTCCATACTGAGCCTAGGTGAGCTTGGTGATAGTCCGGCTAAGTATCAATAATTTGAAGGAGATAACTTGCAGGGGAAGGAAACTATTGAGAACTAGGAAAAGACCCAGAAGGCTTCAATCCTGAAAACAAGACATTGTGTAACCATAGGGAAAAGTTTGCTAAACCAAACAAGATGGGTGGTTTTGCAAAAAGAGAGCAAATGTGTGTGTGTTTTAAACCCCTGCAAGGTTTTAGTGAACAAGCTTACTTTGTGAGCTTGAGGAAGTTGAGACAAGCAAACAAATGGTAGGGAAGCCCTTAGAAGTCTAGAGGAATAGACTTGGAACCCGGAAAGGGATAGAAGCAAACCATCAAAGAAACCAAATTGATGGCAAACTATGTTGCCGCCCTCTCTCTCTCTCTCTCTCTCTCTTTCTCTCTCTCTCCTCCCTCATCCATTCCTCCATACCCCTTCTTCTCTCCCTCTCTCCCTCCCCTTTTCCCTTCCTCCATACCCTTTCTTCTCTCCCTCCCTCCCTCCCTCGCTCCCTCCCCCCTCCTTCTCTCTCCCTCCCCCCTTCCCCCCCCCCTCTCTCTCTCTCTCTCTCTCTCTCTCTCTCTCTCTCTCTCTCTCCCTCCCTCCCTCCCTTTTCCTTCACATTTTCTTTACTATAAATAGCATGTACGAGGTACTGAGCCTATTAGTTCCTTGCCCTGCCATAACATTTTTAAGGTGTAGGAGTGCGTATGTGCTACTTATTACTTGTAAGCATGTATGGGGTACTTAACCTATTAGTTTGATGCCTTGCCATAACATTTTTAAGGTATAAGAGCGCGTACGTGCTAATTATTAGTACAGGGTGAAAAAAAAAACCGTTGGGCTTGCCAACATTTTAGGGACTAACAATGTGCACACAGTTATTAATATAGTGCGTACGAGGTACTTAGAGATAGTTTTATTTTCCCAAGAGCCTCAATGGCCTCAAAAAACATTTTTGAGGTCGTTGAAGGCCCCACTACAACTGTGTCTGCACTTCTATCACTGTTTCATACATAGAAGTAAGGGATTTTTTTTTTTGCATGATTTCAAATGATTGAATTGTTGTTCTTATTAGCTTTGTCAATATTATTGTAATTATTTAATAGTTTTGATTCAAAAAAATAATGATAAGATGTATATTTATGGTTATTTGTTTGTTTATGAACTTTTGTTTACATATATATGTAATATGATTCTATGTAGGACAACCGTTATCAACCATGGGAAAGAACAAGCGAGGAACGATGGAACAATGAGAGGTTGAAAAAGAAAGACAAAGGCAGCATATGAAGAAATTATGTGACATAAGAACAATGGGATAAGAAGGTATATCATCCTCAACATCTCAATTCAATTTACCAAATGAACATAATGCACCTAATGCAATTGAAGAAGAGACATTTGATTTACCGTATGAACCTAATGCAATTGAAGAAGATACCACATTGAATAATCAATTAAATGATGAACATACACCTTCCCTATTTGATAAATTGAATGTACACAATGCATTGATGTTAACACCTCCTAGAATCATTCGTAGAAAACCAAAGTATCTAATTGACATTGGTGAGAATATATTGAAGCCAATGCCCGATAAAATGAATGAATGAACTTGTAGGAGAATGGTTAAAATAATATGGCAAAACTATTTTGAAAACTTAAATCAAATTGCAAGATGTCAATTAATTGTTCAAATGATTAAAAATTTGAATTTTAGAGAGACAATGAAAATTCTAGGCCTAAGATCATCTAAAAGTAACAGTGAAAGAACTATTGTGAGAGATCTATTTCATGCATATCAAGCTATTGGTTTAAAATCACATACTAAAGATTCTAATTCTACTCAACGTGTCATTACATCAACCATAATGAACAAGAAAAAAAAAAGATCGTTTGATAAGCAAAACAAGTAAGTCATTAAATGTTAGTAGAACAACATTAAGTAAAGCATTACAGAGGCAAGAAAAAATAGAGTAACCTAACAATAATTGTCTTTGGGCATTCTTAGGTAGACTACCACACAAAGACAAGGTTGTTGTTGATGCACTAAGATCATTAATTGAATTTTTTTGGCATGACAACACAAGAGCTTCGCCCAACCAAAGAGATGTTGTTAGAAGGTGAATCGGGTCTACAAATTGTGAGACACATGCCAAACACTATTTTCTATGACTCAAATAAAATTTTATGAAAGATTCCTTCAAAAGTTTCCTCAAATAAGAATTTCTCAAAGATTTTTTGAAATGGCAAAACCTTTTTATATTAAGATTAATCATGTACGCACCACGTGCTGTTGTAGGATGCATATTGAATTTTCCATGCACTATGATATTTTTCATCATATTTGTTCTACTTTGCACACTAACAATGTTTTGCAGGAATGCAATATACAAGGACCTCCTAAGTCTGTAAGAGAATTTTTTTCAAGTGTGCTATGTAATAGACATGATGGTCGCATTTACTATAAGATGCCTTGTTTGGAAGGTTTTTGTGCTATATGTGGTGGTTGCAACATTTACCAAGATGTGTACATTTGGAGAGCACACATGAAATTGGTAGGAAACTAGTTTCTTTTGGAAAATACAAGACAATCACATATGGAGTTAAAGATGAAAAATATTTGAAGAGAAGTGAGCTAGTGAAAAATGATATGTGTAGCTAAATTTATGAAAATATTTCAAGAGAAACTAGTTTATGAGTACATAATGCATACACATAGAGATCGATGGTTAGATGAGCAATTCAAGTTATGTAAGGACACATTTCCTCTTGGCACCATTGTCTCTATTATTGATTTTGCTGAAAATTATACACTACAACCTCAAAACGAAGTGCAATCTATGTATTATCATTCTACACAAGTTTTTATTTTTGTACACATAACATTCATGCATGCAAATGATAGCACATAGGAGGATAGAAACATTGTAAGAGAGTATCAATTCTACATAAGTGATGACTGCACTCATTCATCAGAATTTGTACAAGGATGCTTTAAAGTTTTGTATGATAATTTAAAGGAAAGAAACACACAATACAACCGACACTTAATATGGTCAGATAATTGCACCACACAATTCAAGAATGCAAGGATGCTTTATTGGTTGAAAAGGATGCATATGACAAGAATTGTACAACATTTTTGGAATTTCACTGAGGCTGGACATGGTAAGGGAGAGCACGATGGTGTAGGAGCATGTGTAAAAAGAGCCCTAGCTAGAGAAGAATTGAAGTACGAAGGTGGTGCTGAGTTGATAGAAGCAAAAACAATTGTGCGATGGTGTAAGTCTACGATGGGTCCAAGTAATCCAGGTATGTCAATGGTTCATAGATATTTTTGGTTAATCATTGGATCTAATATTGAAAACTATCTAGATTGTTGTACAGTTGCAAGATCGAGTGACATGCACTCATTTATGAGTTCAAATGCAAGTTCACTAGTAATTTATACAACTTATCATCAGTGCCATATGCAGATTTAGTTTCTTGAGTCTCACCAACAGGTCCACCGACAAAAGAGGTAGAAGCAGCGGTTTCAGGACCCTGAGTTGAACCACCGACATGAAATGTTTATCGAGAAAGAAGCATCCAAGAAAGCAACCGTGGTAGAGCAACTGGTAGAGGCGGATAGGAGAAGAAGGAGGAATGGGAAGGGATAAGTGGAGGAATTGGTTCTGGATGATACTGCACCTGTTTCGACGAGAAGTTTCTTAACACATTTATGAGCTATTTAGCTCATAAACCATACCAATTAAATGACAAATTGTATGGGGGGGGTGGAAAAGTAGCGGGGTGCTACAATTGGTAGGTGATGTTGATCGCCTTTTCGCACAATTCGTGGCATTTTGCCCCCTACTATGAATCATTATTCATTAGTACTATTCATCATTTGAATGAGGAACTACAATTCTATGGAGTAGTAAGGCCCCTAAAATTCTATGGTAGCGTGGGGGGCCCCAAGCTACTTCCTTCCAAAACAAAGCGACTGGACAGACATAAATGATGGTCTAGCTAATTCAGAAGCTGGGGCCCCTTATCAAAATTATTGTCGGGTAGGAATAAAAGATCCAATCCAAAAGGATGGGTTTGGTCCAACCACCCATGCGGGTAGGCCCACCAGGCAGGGATTCAATCTAGTAGGTGGCTAGAGCTCTTCTCGATCCATAGATCCGATCAACCTGAAGGTAAGAGGCAAGATCCTTCATTTCTATCTGAAAGGAATTCAACAACTACCTTTATCAACCAACAACCTCTTCCTTTGGTTGATCGATCGCCCAAAGGAGATCAACCCTCAATAGCCATACTCCCAGCTGCAACGGTTGGGCGCTCCTCTCACCCATTCCCTTCCCGATGACCGCCCACACTCCGAATAGGCTAAGTTATAGCATTTATTATTAATCGCTTCCATTTGACCTTTCTTGAAATGTCGATTGGAGCCTAGCCTACCCGAGCTTTCATTTTCTCTAGGGGATAGTTCTATAACGAGTTTCAATATACTAGCGAGAAACCATCCATTCGGTGCTTGGAAGGCAGATCAATGACCCCCTCTTTTCTATCATTCTAGGTTAACTCCTCATCATTCGATGGAAGTAGAGATAGCTGGGGGATACTCTGGTGCATTTCTCTTGTCAAGTCAGAATATATATGTTTCTTGAACCTTGCGGTCATTCATTCCATCCCACCCCTTTGACGTGGATTCACTTGGAAAGAAAAGGCAGTAAGTTTGGCTTCCCAATAGGCGAGAAAGCTCACCCCTCCCCAGCCTATTTGGCAAGGGCCTAAGGGGAAGATGGTATGTTTTTGATCTTCAATCATGTATTGTTTGTGGGAAGAATGTGAATCACAAGAGTGGGTTGAAAAATGGTCATGTAGACCATTGGTTCCCATTGATACATATAAAATTCCCAAAGCACTACAATTGAGCCAGATGGAGATCGACCTAGTGGATTTAGGTGATTTTTTGAGTTAATTTTTTTGCAAGTATTCTTTGTGGTTCATTTTGTTGTACATCACTTTATTTTTGGTATTAATTATCACTTTATAAAATGCAGGTCATGTGTATGTAGTTGTTGCAAAAGAGAATAATGAAGAAAGAATGGATTACTATTTGTGTCGTTGTGTTGAGCCTAAAAGAAAATTGAAAACCACAATCATCAACAGAGAGGGTATTGAGTACCCAATAGGGTCTGTTGTCATGATAGGAACATGGCTTAGGCGATACCCTATCAAGAATTCCGATGTTTGGTTGTTTGAGGACTTTGAAACACAAAGACATATTCTTCATTTCTCTAACCTTATTGTTGCAACAAATATTCATTTTATGAAGTATTGTGGTAGACCTCATAACAAGATTTTATGGAAAGTTTGTGAATCTGACCATGAGGCAATACTTGACACGATATGGGTTAGAGGCGATCTTGAAGGCTCACTTGATTGATTCTATGGTTCAGAGTAGAATGATTTTGAGAATTTTATATATATCATTGATGAATTGTACTATACTCATTTTTTGTATATATAAATGCCCATGAGCTGATTTTTACATGTTTAGGGGCATAATTTTGTATATTTAAATGACAATGAGCTGATTTGTACATATTTAGATGCCAAATTTTGTATATTAAAATGGTGATGAGCTGAATCACACATATTGTAATGCCAAATTTTGTATAAAAGGCCATTAAATGATTTGTAAGACATTTTTTTGTATATTAAAATGGCCAAGAGCCGATTTGACCATATTTAGAGGCAAATTTTTGAATAATATGTGACAATGTTTTGTGATTATTTTTTGTGTCTATGTTTTGTGACTATGTTTTGAGTTTATGTGATGTGATAAGGTCAATCATAAGCATTCTTGATTCTTGTGAAATAATGGAGAATTATTTGAATCATTATCGGGTCATAGGAGTCATAGATTGAGTCTAGATACAATTTGAGAAAAAATTATCATTGTTGTGAAAAAAAGTGTCAAAAACGTTGTCAAGCAACACATCGCGCTGGTAGGGTATAACTCTCGACGTTCTAACGCTTTGGGATGCACAAGAGGAGCATGCCCAGCATAAACCTACCCTATGGATGCACTCGTGATGTCAGTTTGTGCACATGACAAACCGAATCAATTCTATCCTATCTTGCAACTTTGCATTGCATGCAACTGACGATTTTTGCAGCAGGCGAAAAAATGCTACCAAATAAAAATGGCTCCGAGTCGTAAAAAACTGAGATAGACCATTGTAGAGGATCCTCACACAACCCCGAAGGTTTAAATGGATCGATCATATGTGTCCTGGATTAGAAGAAACAATCCTTCAAAGTTCGACAATTTTTTTGACTTAGGGAACTTGAGAGATCGTGCCGGTAGGGTATGACTGTCGACATTCTGGCACTTTGGGATGTATGAGAGGAGCATTCCTAGCATAAAAATGCCCACCTAGATGTGCTTGAGATGTCTGTTTGTGCACACAATGAACTGAATCAATTCTAGCCTATCTTGCAACTTTGCATTCCATGCAACTGATGATTTTTGAAGCAGGCGAAAAAATGCTACCAATTGAAAATGGATCCAAGTCGTTAAAAATTGAGATAGGCTATTGTAGAGGAGCCTCATGTGACCCCACATGTTCAAATGGATTGATCATATGTGTCCTGTATTGGAAGAAACAACCCGTCAAAGTTTGACAATTTTTTGGACTTAGGGCACTTGAGAGATCGCACCGATAGGGTATGACCTTCGACGTTCTGATACTTTGGGATGCACGAGAGGAGCATGCCTAGCATAAACTTGCCCACTGGATGTGCTCGTGACGTCTATTTGTTCACATGAGAACCAAAATTTGACCATTGCGAGCATGAGGGTGTTCTCGCACCACACACATATTATTCTTTATATTCATATTGTAGATTTTTGTTGTGTATATTCATATTGTTGATTACATAGGCAAATATTCATTTAAATTTATAAAAGGGAAGCCACCAAATACATCAAATACAAAATAATGAACTGATTACAAAGAGTTTTGTAGGGTTAATTCAACATTTTAGAAATTTAATTAAATCATATTCCACGATTGCAATGTTTTATATCATAGATTTTTTTTGTTTATATTCATATTGTTGATTACATAGGCAAATGATCAATTAACTTTATAAAAGGACATCCACGAAATACAATGAATACACAATAATGAACTCAATACACATTTATTGGATCGAATATCAATATATATATATATATATATATATATATATATATATATATATATAAAGGCATGTTTGCCAAGTCAATACAAGTATTACAAAAATGTGGTATATGCCATGTCCAAATCGACATATAATAAAAATGTAGAATTTATCTACATGTATTGGTCATTCTATGACCACAACTAACACTATATTATCCTAAAATTGTGGTGGATCATCAAAATCGAGCCTCTTTGATACAATACGCGGCTCTGTAGATGGCTGCAAAACCACAATTCAAAAGCCAAGTTAGAATTCGTTTGTAGAAAATAGTTCAAAATTAACAACATAACTATGCATTTAACTATAATTCCTTTACAATTGAAATGTAGATTACCTCATCGACTGATCTCAGAGCTAATATCTTTTCTCTCCTCTCCTTGTCACTCTTAGGAGTTTTCTTGAAGACAAACTTAAAAGGATCCATGTTATGGCCGAACCGCAAAGGGGTCTATTGTAGATTAAATGTATAATTAATACAATGTACTAACATAAATACATCAAAAACACTTAAAGTTATAATATAGAGAACAATGACGTACCGGTGCCTAAGATGCTTCTCCAATGGATTGAGGATGGCTGACCATCGATGGTGAAACTATCGCTATTACCTATACAAAAAATGACCAAAGATTAAATACAATTAATATAATGATAAGTATTGTAGGTTAAAAACAATTAATGTAATATATCAAACAAAAGTGTATCGGATCCTGAGATGCTTCTCAAGTGCATGGAGGAGGGCTCGCCATTGATGAGGCATCTATGGATATTTCCTATATGAAAAAAATATAAGATTATAATTTATCACAAATTCACATGTACACGTGCATATAATCATGAAATCAAGAAAATAAAGTAGATATACATACCTCTGCCCTCTCCTGATCCACGGGCGAATCAGGTGCATTCAACAAATCCACATAGCTCAATGGCCATTGTACATGTAAAATAGACAAAAAACACTAATCAATCTACAAACCCCAACTAAGACTTGATTTCAACATTTTCAAACAATTGTACAACTAAAAATGTGTTCAATTACCTTCTTCCCACATTTTGGCGTCTTCGAGGAATTCTTTTTCTTAGGGTGAGGCCTAGATTTGCAGGGGGTACCCTAAAAAAAAAAAATTTACATGAGATATTAGTACAGATAATATATTAAACATAATTAAAAAAATATAAAATGAAATGACTTGCATATTCCATCAAAATAATACATAAAAAAGGTTGTACAAAATATGATACCGTATAGCCTTGTAGGCCAAAATCGATCACTGAGAGCGTGATGTCATCAATCTGGGACATTTGGTCCCTTGTCAACACCTACAAACAAAAACTGGACCAAGTATTAAAGATAGTTAGTATATCTTGTAATTTTTTTGAATTCAAAGTGTACTATTCTATTTTAACATGTTACAAAATTTATACCTCAGAAATCGAAGTTGCAGCTATAGTAATTATGGGAGGAGTATGGGATATCGCTGCTGAATCCTGAAATGCATATTATTTGTCTCAATTTAAATTGATGTATAAATGAAAATTCATTTATAAATAATTACAAATTTAAAGTGACTGATAAATAAAATTCTATGAATTCAAATCAACACACCCGTGTCTCTTGCTGATGGGCAAACACCATGTCCATCAACTACTTTGTCAACACCAAATCCTCAGTCGTACGGGCCTGACATCTACTCCCACAAATCATGGACTAATGAGATGTGGATCTATCTGTAGTGGCTGCATCATCAATCCCTGAGCATATCCCCGAGCAACTGACACAAATATGTTGAATGGGCTCTCTGTCATCACCTGGAGCAACTAATGGCTCATCATTGAGTACAATAGGGTGTGCTAATGACGTCCCATGCTGGATGATGGCACCAGTCAATGTTGTGGCCACTTGAAGAGTCTGTAGCTCCATCGACTATTTTAGCTCTACTGGGACAACCTGATGCACCTTGTGTTTGGGTGCTAGGGGGCGACGAATCTCTGGGGCTAGTCGCCTATGGGCTCCAGGTCTATCTTGGGCAGAGCTGCCACCTCTACCATGGAACTCTCCTATGTCAAAATAGTTTGGTTGCACATTGAGGGCAAACTCACCGTATAATTTTCTCAAAAAATACAATCGCACCTCATAATTATTACAAGGTGGATCATCAAAGACCATCCACCACCTCTGCCGAAAAAAATTCTTCATTTGCACATTGGTACACCAATGTATGAGAAACCTCTTCGCATTAAGAGGTAATGACTCACCAATTTTAGGATCAACAAAAAGGGCACATATTTGTTATTTACTAATATTTTTATTTTTTACTCCCTCGTATGATATCCCATCAGCATAGTATTGACGACACCTATCCCTAAAGTTTCCCCATTTTCTAATTTGTGTGGAAACAATTGTGGCACCACTAGCTAATGTTTCTAGGCTAGTGGCAAGGGATTTATGATGCTAAAGTTCAAATGTTTTCAATTTATTAATCAGTATATTTATTTTAGATGTGTTTTTCCCTAACTAATTAATCAATTGCTCCTGTGTTTCAGGTGTGCGGTCAAAAGGAGGAATTGGGGGTGTATCTTGTGGGTTTTCAGGAGGTGAATTTTATTGTTCTTGTTGTGGATTATCAAAATCTGGTTTTTGAAACCAAAAAAATAAAAAATTAATCAAAATTAACAAAATTAAATTCAAAACGTAAAGCAAATTGAATAAATGGGAAAGAAAGGCAAAAATTTAGAAAAACCAACCTTGATCCATAGTGTCTAGAGGAGAAATGAGGCACCTCGTTCACGGTTTGGTGGAGGAAATGGGGGAAAAAATGTCGTGGTCATGGGAAAATAAGAACCAATTTTTTTTTTAAAACTTTTTTTGATAGGTACTGCGTACGCGGTTCTTTAGGGCTTATGAGCATGTACACACTCACTTTCCTAAAAGCAGCACATACGCTCTACCTTTTTTAGGCTAAAAAATAATGGACCTAAGTGCGTACAGGGTGATTTCAAATTTTATAACTGCGTACGTGCTGCTTGTTTTTTCATGTTTTTTTTGGGTGGTGTCCACTTTTCTGACCACCATCTTTGTGCACATACCCACAAGCCTGCAAATTTAGACTTGTTTCTCATTCTTCTAGGGCCATAACTTGGGCAAACAGACTCCGATATTCAACTTCCACACATCCTTGAAATGGCCTTAGAGTCACATATTCATATCTGTAGGTATGTTTTCTAGATTTTTTTCTTAGGTTCTCATTATTTTTAAAGGAGTTGATTTCTTGATTTCAGGCTTTATCTTCATTTCAGTTGCACTAGGGTTTGTGGTTTCTTTTTATGGTGGGGTCAATTTGTCTTTTTCAAATCCTCTTCACACCTCAAACCTATGATAGACTCTATTATTCATCTTACACCCCATAACTATCACACCTAGAAGGATCAAATGACTAAGTTGCTTATGCCCAGAGGTTTGTTGTCTACTTTGGATGAGACCCAACCCACCTTGGATCATCTGTTTGAGGTTTTGAGGCTACTGGATTGATTTCCATATATGTTCCCAATAGTCTCCTATTTCACCTTGAGTTGTGCATTACTCCACGAGCCATGTGGACTAATTTCAAGGATTTTTTGGGAAAGTTAATGAGTTGCAGACAATGCAGTTAGAGATGGAGTTGACACATTGGTTCCTAATTTATTTCCCACTATTGAGGACTTTCTAGAGAAGTTCAAATCTCTTAGGTCTTTTTTAAAAGGTTGTGGTAAGGATAAATATGACAAAGAGTGTGTCTACTTGATTTTGGTTAAGCTTCGAGGGCCTTTTCAAGTCTTCGCTTCTACATGTTATGCCTCAATGAATGCTTTGGGTATAGCCTTATCTTTTTCCTCTTTTGAGGTCTTTTGTGAGTGGTTAACACAGGAGTAGGTTTTGTTGATTAACATGAATCACTTTTAGGCTCCTCATCCCAGGCCTTGGTAGCTCATCCCTCTAAGGGAAAACAAAAGAAGAAGTTGAAACCTAAGGTACAGTCTTCATCGGGTAGTTAGAGTCCCTTCAAAACCCCTCAATAGTCAAATCAAAAGTCCAAGTCCACTCCTTCACTTGCTAATTATTCCAATTCTATTGATTCTTCCTCTAAGACAAAGAAGAAAACTTCTAGTGAATCTTGTAGTTTCTGTGACAAGGAGGGACATCCTAATAATAGATGTTTGAAGAGCCCAGAGATTTAGAGGAGGCAATATATAAGAATCACATTTCAACCCCCCATTCTTCTTCCTCAAATAAAGGAAAAGGTAAAGCTCTTTTTGCATGGGCCTTATCTACAAATGCTACTTGGATACTTGATTTTGGTGCTTGTTACCAAATGACACTCTCAGGATCTCGTTGAGATTGTAGTGGGGGATTCCAGTCAGCTTTCATTTTTTGGTTCAAGCCTTATTCAACTTGAGGATAGTTATCTTCATTGGGATATACTTATTGTTCCTAAGATCTTCAACAACATTCTCCCAGTGTATCAGATTTATCTTTCTAGAATGGGGAAGACAGTTGAGTTCACACCACATGATGTGATTATCATAGACCCCCATGACCCTGATGTTATTGTGGATACAAGGAGTGTTGATCCTACATCTCAATTATACTTCTTTTATAATTTTGAGGGTCTATCTCCTATTGGCTCTTCCTTCAGAGCTCACATAGATTCAGTGAGAAATATTTGACATGAATGTTTTGGTAATGTCAACTATAGGTATCTATAACAAATGAGAACTCACTCGTTGGTGCTTGGCCTACCTCATATTTCTTGAATTGATGGTGTTTGTCAAGGTTATGTGCTTGGTAATCATCACAAGGATTATTTTCCTTCGAGTAGAGCTCACAATGCTAAGGCACCCTTGGAGTTATTTCATAGCAAACTCATGTCCTTTTTGATTTCATATTTTTGGGGGGCCAAGTATGTGCTCACTTTCATTGATGAATTCTCTAGGCGTACATGGGTGTACTTTATAAAGCGGAAGAGTGATGTATTTTATTTCTTCAAGAGGTATAAGACATTTGTGGAGAAGTATTCTAGTCTTTCTATCAGGCAAAGACACATAGATAATGGGGGAGTATATCAATCAGGTATTTTGGGACTTTTGCACTGAGCATGACATCCTTCATCAACTCAGAGTTCCTTTTACCTCTCAACAAAATGGTGTTTCCGAGAGGAAAAGTATAACAATTCAGGAGATGGCTAATTGAATGATTTAGTCTTAGGATATGGATGAAACATTTTGGGATGAGGCAGTGAATTGTGCTAATTACATTCTAAATTGAATTCCTCACAAGGCATTGTGATAGATGACTCCTAAGTAGACTTGGTCCAATGTCAAGTCCGATGTGTCCTCATTCCAAGTTTTTGGGAGTGTGGCTTGGGACTTTATTCTAGATGCACAAAGAAAATCCATGGAGAGGAATAGTCAATCACTGATATTTGTTGGCTACTATAAGGACTCTAAGGCATATAGGTTGTTTGATCTTGTTTCCAAAGAAGTCTATTTTTAATGAGATCTCAAGTTTGATGAGTGCTATCCTTTGATGGACTGTCCATAACTAGAGTCTCCATCACTTCCTACTCCTCCATTTCTTGAGGATTCTTTACCTTCTAAGGATGAGGAAGATTTTCTAGTATAGCCTCCACAACTTCCTAAGCGATCCTATTGTATCATTGATAGAACACGATATTGGGCATGTAAGCCTTCAAATTTTAGTGTCATAACCCTCTTTTATTATCTTGATTGGACTTCTTCTTCTTGTTGTTGTTGTTGTTGTTGTTATTATTATTATTATTATTATTATTATTATTATTATTATATCTTATTATTATTATTATTATTATTATTATTATTATTATTATCTTTATTATTATTAATCTTATCAGTAATGTTAGTTAGAGATGAAAAAATGAATAAGTATGGAATTATTTTGAAATAGAAGAATTAATAAGTGGCGACTCGCATGTGAGGTCATAAATTGTTTGGGAAATTATTTATTCTCTCAATATTCTAAATTGAGCACATGGTGTAGGAGAAATAAGAGCATTCTAGAAGGGAGTTTCAAATTCAAAATGCATGGTCAAATGTAACCGCCACTATGACAAGTTGTAAGGAATATGTCTTGCATGAAAAAATTTCAAATTCAAAATTTAATATGCATGTAACCCCCACTTTTGTATGGAAAAAAGAATTTGCGAATCAATTAATTCCTTTAGTAGTGGTAAAATGACTCCCTTTCTATATAATAGATTTCAATTTTGAGAATAGTAGTTCATGGTTTTTGGATGGAAAGTATTATGGAATTCTTCATGTTAGTAGTAGGATTTTGTGAACACTTTGTAAGGTAGAAGATGGGAAATTTAAAGTCTCTCGGAGGAGATTCTATCAAGACACAAAGAAGCGTTGAAAAAGATTAGCTAAGAGATTCAAGTCAATTCCATACAACAAGTTCTTCGTTCAATCCAGGTTCCCCCTTTTCCATTCACTTGTTGCATGTATGAATCTTGTAATCTTCAAAAGAAATATCTTTTTAATCTCTTTTAGTTTTTTAGTTTCCATGTAGGAAAATATTTGATAGTAGGTTTTTTTTCTAAATATGCAAATCTCATTTAAATATTTTTCAAAGAGAAAATAAATGAGCTAATTTTTAGGAATAAAATAATATAAGTAAATCACTTTGTTTTATTAAAAAGAAATCAAGATAGAAAGAGGAAAAAATCATGTGCTTTTTCCTGTGTGAATTCTTTCTTCAAAATATGCATTGTATAATTTATCTTCTGAGAAATCTTTCTCTAGGTGAAAACTTTACCTCAAAAATTAATTTAGCCCAAATATTTTATACAATTTATTTCTTGGGAAATTTTCCTCTCTATGAAACTTTACCTCTTTATTTCAAATGCATCATGTAAACTATTTGTTTGAGAAGTATTTTCTCATTATGATTTTTTTTTTTTGAATAAAAAGGGTAAAAAATTTATTGAAAAAAAAAAAGAAGCATTACATAGAAAGGCAGAGCCCCGAGGCCCCAGAGAAAACAACCAACCCAACCACAAATCAACTAGCTTCAAAACCCTCCATGTCCTCAGTGAAAATCTTCTGCAATTCCTGACAGTAGTCGCCAGAGAGATGCTCCCAACCTTCCACTTTCCAATCACTATCATGATCTGAGGCCCACTTGGCCAAACAATCCACCACTCCATTCCATTCGCGAGGAATATGGATGAAGGACACCTGCTCCATTAAAGAGCTAATTTGGAGAATCTTTTGAACAATCCCTGCCAATTGCCACTGAATCCCACTCACCTTCTACTTAGACAACAAGTTGACAACAATTTGTGAATCCGATTCACAAATCACCTTCCTACAACCCAATGCCAAAGCCCTCTCCAGTACATAAAGAATCGCTAAATCCTCCATAAAATTATTAGACTGCCATCCTTTATGCACCGAAAAGAAGAAAACAACCTCCCCCCTACTGGTCCTGCCAACACCCCCTACTCCAGCAGGGCCTGGGTTACCCCTAGATGAGCCATCAATGTTAATCTTGATAAACTCATCCTGAGGGGGTATCCACCTTCCCACCATTTGCACCTTCTTAATAGCCCATCTACCTCTCCAAACACAAGCAGAGGACGAAGATAGCTCTTGCAATCCAAGCCTACTCACAATATCTACCTCATCTCTACCCAATGGGAAGTTCACCTCACACTTAGCTTCCACTGTCTCACGAATCATAACAGTGATCCTATTCCAAACTTGTTGTACAAACAATTTGGCCTCACAGAAAATCCTCCTGTTCCTTTCGAGCCAGATCTGCCACAGAATGAAGATGGGCCCAATATACCAGACAGTCTGGATGAGGGAGGATGGAATAGGAGGTCTACCCAAACTGCTCCAAAATTCCACCAGAGAATCTGCATGGACACAAGGATGCTTCCACACCCCCCACCAGTAGTGCCAGATTAGCATAGAGAATGGGCATCTGAAGAACAGATGAGAGGAATCCTCCTCTTCGTTACCACACAAAACACAGATAAAAGGCCCCAAGAATCCTCGCTTGCGGATATTGTCCCAAGTAAGACATATATTCCAAGCTAAAGTCCAAGCAAAGCAGTTACACTTCGGCCAAGAAGCATTATTCCACACTTGTTTCCACTAGTTCACTTCTCTTCCCTCAAGTCTTCAGCTCATCAATTCCTAGTAACCACTAGCCACATAAAAGACACCCTTAGGATTTGGAGACCAAGCATGCCCATCCCTACCTTTAAGAGAGCTACAATGTCTATTCACCAAAATGCCCTACAGCTCCACACATTCTTCCTCCATCCCAACTACCGGTCACTCATTAGGATTCTTCCACCGCTCCAAATCCAGCTAACCGCACCTATAGACAACCTTAAAATCACTCACCCTTGACCATCCCACATCCAAAAACCTCTGGCCCAGGTTTCCAAGGTTAGGAAACTGATGAAGGATGGGGGGGTAACCATCCCAAGAGTCCTTCCAGAAAAGGACCTCTTCCCCCCTTCTACAAATCCAAAAAAGCCCTGCCTTAATGAGAGATGCCCCCCTCTTTAGCGTGTTCTAGAATGATGAGCCCTTTCCTTCAAGCGGATATCTAGGGATTTCCTCCAATGGGATCCTCTGCATATATTTGTTGGCCAGAATCCTGGCCCAACCTCCATCCTTCTCAACACACCACCTCCAGTACAATTTAGCTACAAGTGCCTCCCCAAAAAGAATAGACTACCTTAACCCAAGCCCCCCCAACTACTTTGGGCTACACACCAGGTCCCAATTGACCAGAATCCACTTGGAAGAGGAGAGATTTCCTGCCCATAAGAACTGCCTAGCCAAAGAGTCCAACCCCTTCAAGAACCACTTAGGTGCCACGTGAAGCATACATCGATAGGTCGACAGAGCCTGAACCATCGACTGAATCAGTTGAACCCTCCCCACAAAGGATAACCATCTATGAGTCCAGTGATCAACCTTCGATCGAAATTTATCCAAGATCCCCTGGCATGACTCCCTAGGAGGGTTGCCAGGAGAGATAGGAATTCCTAAATAGGTCAAGGTCAGGGAACCAATTTGGAATCTTAGAATAAAAGCAATCCTCCTTTGGATATCTTTAGGAGTGTTGAAAAAGAGGATAGAATACTTATCCTCATTAATCAACTGACCAGACGCCGCAAGAAAAACATCCAGGACCTTATGCATATTAGAAGCTTCATTGATCCGAGCTAGCCCCATAAGGGCTGTATCATCCACAAACTACAAGTGAGACTGCGGCTGCAAGTCATTACCCCAACTCCAACCTTGAATATTACCCAGGCCCACATTATGCTTAATTAGCCTCCCCAGACCCTCAGCAAGAAGAATGAATAAATAAGGGGAGAGGGGATCCCCCTAGCGGAGACCCCTTGAAGCCCCGAATAGCTTAGTATGGTCCCCATTGATAAGCACCGAGAAAGAGGTCGACGTAACACAACTCATAACCCACTGGATCCACTCATCAGCAAAACCAAAAGCCCTGAGGATCTTTTGAAGGAAGGACCACCAAACTCTATCGTATGCCTTAGCCATATCCAACTTGATAAACATAGCCTTTTCCTTGGAGGTTGCCATAGAGTGAATGGTCTTCGTAGCAATGACCACCCCATCTAGAATTTGGTGGCCTTCCACAAACCCACTCTGCTCCTCCAAAATAACACTCCCTAGGCACTTCTTCAATCTGTCTGCTATCAGTTTAGAGATGATCTTATAAATCACATTGCAGAGAGAGATAGGGCAGAACTGGCCTAACCAGTCAGCCCCTTCACACTTGGGTATTAGAGCAATGAAGGTCACATTCAAAGCCCTAAGCATCTGCTTATTTCTTTGGGACTCCTAGACAACATCCAATAAATCTAGCTTAATAATTTCCTAGAACTCTTGAAAGAATTCAACCAGGAACCCATCTGGTCCAGGAGCCTTCCCTTTCCTCATATGGAAGACAAACCTCTCAAGTTCTTCCATCAAGATAGGATGCAAAAGCTGCTCATTCATCTCCCTCAAGAAAAGAGAAGGGATGCAAGCCAGAACAAGATTCTCCTCCACTATTTCCCCCTGAGATTATTCCCTAAAGAGGGACTGGAAAAACTAAAGGGACTCCCTAGACATTTCCTGCAAGGATAAGCACTGCTCACCTCTATCATTAACCAGAACAGGAATGGAATTTCTGTGTCTCCTTGCTTTCACAGAGTTGAAGAAGAAAGCCGTATTCTTGTCCCCCTCCTTCAACCAATCAATGCGAGCTCTTTGCTTCCAATAAATTTCTTCCCTAATCTCCCATTCCTCAACCACCTTGACAACCTTGTCTTCCTCTCTAAGCAATTCCTCCAACAACCCATTCTCTCTGATTTCCCCGGTGATCTCATTCAACACAATTTGGGCAACTTTCTTCTCATGAAAGATGTTCCCAAACCCTTGACGGTTCCACTATTTAAGATGGTGCTTAACAAATTGCAGCTACTTGGCAAAAGAGAACATGGCAGTGCCAAAGGTCGGCCTACCTCTCCTCCACCAGTCCGCAACTAGATCTTGTAAAGAGGGGTCCCGAAGCCACATAAGTTGAAATTTGAATGAAGGCGAGAGGACAACCCAAGTTGAGGACGAAACCAACTTGATGGGCCAATGATCCGACCCACTCCAATCAAGAATCTCAGAAGTTGTGGACCACCCCCCTTTAATCCAAAAGCAAGAAACCAGAAAGTGATCCAACCGTTCAACAATCCAATTCTCTCCCACCCTCCTGTTGTTCCAAGTGAACAAGCCATTGCTAGGCTTGATGTCAACCAGCTGCAGCACAGAGATACTATCCTGGAAAAGGACTGAAGAAGGTTCCAACCACATTACACCCCCCTTCTTCTCACTCAGCTCCAGAATGGCATTGAAGTCTCCTGCCATAATCCAAGGGTGAAAAGGGGCCAACCTTCGCATACCAGCAACATGAGACTATAAGTTTTGCTTACCTTGAAGATCAGTGGGAGCATAGATATTTGAAAACAAGATGACTTCCCTAGTCTCAAGACTAGATAGCACCCTGGATAATGAGGATTTGGAGGTGGCCCACCAGACAGGGCGGAGCCTTAAAGGGTTCCAAAGACAGGCCACCCCTCCTGAGGAACCAGCTGCCCCAACACACTGACACTCGCCTCGTCCCCACAGCTTTGGCACAAGACCCATCATACTCTCCACTGAAAGTTTAGTTTCTTGCAAGAAAAGGACATCAGGTGAATGATTCGTAATCAAATCCCGAATAGCTTTTTGTCTAGGGCCGCTGTTCAAGCCCCTTACATTCCATGAGAGTACAATCATTTGGGAGGGTTGGAAAAGTGAGAATCCAAGGTCTTTACTAACCCTGACTCAATCAAATTCTCTCTCATCATTTTGATTTTATCCACATCCTTCTTTCTGCTAGCCTTTAAGATTTTTTCTAAGGCACTTTTCTTAATATCTTTTTGATGAAGACCCAGCTGAACAGAAGACTTACTAGTCCTAGCTCTAGCCGGTTCCAATTTTAGGGCTATCGAGGACCCCTCCCCCCACCCAAATTCACCTTTGAACTAGGAATGAGTCCCAACTTAGCCCCTACAGCCTGCTCCATCTCCATTTGTTGGTTTCTAGTCACTACCAAGGCCTGGGAAAAGTCCTCCCTAACTTTTTCCGGTGCCCCCCCTGAAGCCCCTTGATCCAAAGGGGTTAACCCTGGATTCACTTCCTGATGGCTGAGGTCATCCAATGCTTCAAATCTGTTAAAGGTATCCTCCTCCCGTCTCTCCTGAAGGGACCTCTTCTGGCCTCGATTTCTGTTCCTTGTCTTAACTGGAACAAAACCCTCAGCACCCACAACATCAGTCACCATAGCACCTTTTCCTTTATCAGCCCTATCTTGACTCTGGGCTGGTTTTTGAGGTTGGTGTACCACTAGTTTATATCTAGGGCATTTATGTTGTAAATGACCATACTCATGACACAGACAATAATGAAATGGTAAAGTCTCATAGTCTAGCTGTTAAACCCATGAGTAAGAACCCACACACATATCTATAGCATTTGGTAATGGTTTACTAAGATCAATTTCAACACAAATGCACGCAAAGGTCATTATCTTTCTCCCTAGGGTTTGCGGTGAAGATCCCACCAGTTTCCCCAGTAGTGCTGCTAGCATCCGTAACACGTCCTCTCGACAGCATTCCACTGGAAGACGTGGTAACTGAACCCATACGGGAACCCTGTTTGGGAGCTCCTCTGAAGGGTTAAACCCCGCATGCCAAGGTTTGATGAACAACCCCACCTGGTTGTAAAAATATGGGCCTCCTTCAAAAACCCTATTTCGGTCCTCCATACAATTGAAAGTAACCATGAAATAGTTGTTTGCCAGCAGCATAATCTCCATTTCCCCATCTGGTGCCCAAGACCTTTGCACCTAGTTTTCCAAGAACTGCAGGGAGACCCTCATTCCCAGAAATTTGTAGTAGACTGAGTGTTTTTAAAAGTACTCAACATCTTCCGCTATCATCTCCGGAGGAATAACCAGCTTCGGCCTTTCACTGCATCTCTCCAGACACCCATTAATCTTCGTAAGACGAGAAATACCAGTACTTCTAGACCCCAGTTCTGAGGAGAAAAGGTTATTGGAAAATGTCTTCATATTCTGAGGTGGGGGTTTAGAACCCACCGTAGCACGGAAGTCCATGGCTGGAGCCTCATGAGAGGCCTCACCACCAAAACCTGACATCGGAGCTCGAAAAGATTTAAGAGGCAACAAAGGGCAACCAAGGACCCCTACTCGAAGAGCCCCTTGAGAAAGTGCCACCCCTAAGGCTCACCCCTTCCAAGCTCCTCCAATAGATGCCCCCAAACGGACCCCCCAACACCACAGGAGCCCCATCGGAAGCCTATTGCCAGCAGCAGTCCGGAGCCCTTCCTCCCACATAGCCAACCCTTACTCCCACACAACAAAACCTCCCCTCGATGGCTAGCGCAGTAGCACTATCCCCCCAGCTGCTCCCAACCCACAGCTCTCCCCCGACACCCTTCACTCCCCTCCCCCTCTGCACCTGCAAATGGAACCTCTCGCGAGCTAGGGCTTCCTCATTATGAAAATTTTATCTCTTTATCTCAAATGGATTTTTTTGAGAAATATTTAGCCCTGTATCTATTCACCCCCGTGAATGCTATCTTTTTCCCTTCTGAGTATCTTTTTCTCTTATGAGTTCATTTATCTCCTAGGATAAATTATCTCTTTGTGCATTTCATTGGACAAAGTAATTTGTTTTCCTGTGTTTATTCATCTCCTCCTAGAATAATTTACCTTAGTCTCTTTTGTTCTCATGAATTTATTTATATCTGGGGATAAATTATTTCTCTGAATAATTTTTATTCATGTGTTTATTCTCCTCCCAGAATAATTTACTCCATATGTTTGCTTGACTCTTCAAAAAGTATAATTTGTGAAAAGGTATCTCTCTGTGAAATTTTTGAAATATTTTTTATTCCCAAAGTGAAATCTATAAAATCTATCTTTTTTTTATTTCTCAGTGTGAAATTAGTGAAAAAAAATTTCATTTCTCAAAGTAAAATATGTGAGTTCTACCTCTCTGTGAAATCTTTACCTCTAAAAATTATGATATGTGAAATTCATCCCTTTGTGTACAAATATCTTTGTCTATTTATCTCTGGAATACTCATCTACCTTTGTCTATTATCTTTGAATTATCCATCCTTGTGTACAATATCTTTGTAAACAAAAAAAAATTATCTAATAAAAATAAGAATAATAATAATAATAATAAACCCCAAAATCATTATATATATATATAATACCCTTTTTTTTATGATTGTTGAATATAATAATTATATCTTTATTTTTCCATGGGTTAAAAGAAAGAACTTTTTGTTGTTTCCTATTTTAAAGAATTCTTTTTAGTATCCTCTCATATTATATTAAGAGAAAGTTTATTTTTTTGAGTTATTTAATTAAAAAAATAAAAAATAAAATTTTTTATTAGTTGAAGATAACTAAAATTTATTAGTAATAATTAAAATTGTTTTATTAAACGTAAAGGAAACAATCATACCTTTTTAAGATATTTAGTTGAAATTTATTTATATTTAAGTTGTTAGCAAAGATTTATTTGTATCATTAGGATTAATTTGTACATTTGAAAATTAAAAATTATTCATATTAGTTGAATTAATTTATAGTTAAGCATTACAAATAATTTTAATAGTTAAAAATTTGTTCAAATTATCTAGAATCTAAGGATTTATTCTTAAGAGTAAAATATAGTATTATAGAAAAAATTAAAGTGGTAATAAATTTCCTAGGGAGGAGGACGACAAATGTAACTCATGATAAAAGAGTTTGATATGGAAATTTAAGTTGTAAATTTGGACCTTCCTTTTAATAAATAATTTATCTATAAAGATCTCACTATCTCCCTCAAAGATGGGAAAAGAGCCTTTGGAGGTTTTAAAGGATAAATATTGCATAAGGAAATGGTCAGATTACACTTGTGGAATTCAAATAGATAATTGAAGTTTAAGAGTTTTATTATAATGAATTAATTCTTCTTAGGATGTAGATAAAACGGTTAAATCCCCTTATTAAATAAAATAGTTGACTTAAGGAAAACAAAAGAAAGGGAATTGACATTGCTCTCATGCATCTTGGGAAACTTTTGTACCAACGAAATTATTCCAAGTATTGGATTCTCTCTTATTTGAAACCTAGTAGTAAATGGATTTCTCCAAAACATTCAATACATTTCAAATATTTAATTTCTTCATTTTGAAACTACCCCTTTGTATATTTAAATTTTTGAAGTATTAAGGGATAAAATAATTTACCTACTATGTAAATGTGCTTAGATTCATAGCACTCTTCATGTATTTCGATCAATATGAATTTCCTTCAATCCAAGAAGTCGAATATTTGATTCGTTTCTTTGTTATATTTCAAGGCATAGAGGATGGTCATTTCTATTAATGTTTAAAAACATTTACCTTCTTGCTATAAAAAAACATAGGGCTAGTAAAGGAGAAGTTACTTTTATATTGCAAGCAATTAGTATAGATATATTTGATTAACATTTAAGTTTTGAAATGATTATCATACAATCTAAAAGGTATAATCTATTTTGGAAGAATAGTAGTATTAATCAAGGTGTAAAGAAATTTTATTTGAAAACCAAAATAGTTTAGTAAATGGGTGTGACAAAGGTTGAAATCTTTTACGTTAGATTATAAAATCCGACTTACCTTGTGGACCTCAAATTTAGTACTTATCTCTAATTTATAAATTATCTAATGAAACTTACCTTCCAAGCTAAACAAAGTCAAGATTCATTGTTCTAAGATTATTGGGTTCTATCATTATTAAGAACATGAGTTTCCAAGAAAACCACCCCATGATCACTTGGAGAGTAATATAATAAATTGAAGTACATTTTAGGAGCAAGCATTAGCTCACTTCTAAGAATTTGGAATTGAAGAGGTTGTTATATGCAAAAAATATCTAAGGATAAAGTTAACATTACCTCAAGTGGAAGAAATAGTTAGTTATCTCTTGTAACCTTGCAAGGAATTGACATTGGTTCTAAATCAACTAGAGGAAGATTGATTCAAATTGCTTACGTTCTTTATTTAAGTTGATTAATAAGTATTAGACTCTCTTCTAATCTTATTTTTGAACAATTAGTGATTAAAAGTATTGTGGTTATTAAAGCATATTGTTAATAGTTCTTTTCTTTTTCCTTCAAACAAGTGAATATTAATTTTATTTCCAAGTAATCTTATATAAATTAACTTTTTCTTTAAGCAATTTAGTACCTTTAGAGAAGTATTTCAATCTTTTTCATAAGTTATAATTTTACAAGTTTTCAAGCGAAAATTCCTTGTATATCATAGTTTTCATGATTGCATTAGTATATGATTTACATAAGACTCGTGAATTCAAAATTAGATTCCTAGTTAGACAACTAAACAAGAGGAGATGAAACCAAAACCTTAGCAATGTTCGGTATCTATGGTGCCTCTGGGTCATGCTTACGGGTAATGTCATCATGTTGAACTACTGCACTTAACGCCTAATAAAGCTGCAACAACGACGTCTGTGGCATCGTCCCTATAAATCATCAGGGAGAAATAAGGGTCATATGGAAGTTAAAAATCCAAGAGACGGGTAATCCCCCTTGGATCGATAATGTAAAAAGATAATCTTTTAAAATGAATTTACATCTGCTCAGTTAAACCTTAGAAAACCCCATTAGGGCTTGGTAGTGAGTGATGTTTTGGAATTTATCTATCTTGATGATTTACAGAGGATGATAACGATTTAGGGTAACCTTTTTAATAGGAATTAGGACTTATTTATTTTAGGCCACAAATGGAAGGCCACCTTGAGCCTTTTTTCTATAGAGCTACCATGGTGGGTAGCAACTGTAGAGGAACTGTCTGGGACATTGACCCTAGAAAGGGTTGTGTACCCACCAAACAGTTTACATTAAACCATAGTTAGAAACAAGGACTACATACTTTATGCCTTGATCCAGTGCCGAAACGGGTATGTAGGCAATCTAGAGACGGAGTTGTCCCTTGTACTGAGGCGTTCAGGGATGGGGATTAGGATTGGTTATGGGTGAGTAGTTGGTTCTTGAAGCTCCTTGGTCTTTTAATCAAATGGTGCAAATAATAATTGAAAGGTTAAAATTAATTTAATGTATACTAAGAAGGAATCCCGTATGGATTCGCTTGACTTCCCGAGGCTTTAGGCCGAATTTCGAGGTGGAACTCAAGCTTGTTTATGTAATTATTTTAATAATCCTAAGGATGGTGACCTCAGTGCACTCCTAGTAGGGGAGTGTAGTCTTTAGAGAGTGGCTCAGGACTTGGATGGTCCCGATGAGTCTAAAGTCTCTAGCCAGAGCATATCCTATTCTTATGAATAGATGCCTACCTCATTTGGGTAGATGCCTATCCCGGATTGGATAGATGAAACCTCCTATCCTGTATGGACAGATGCCTAACCCGTATTGTTAGATGCCTAACTCGTATGGTTAGATGCCTAGTCCCGTATGGATAGATGCCTAAGCTATATGGTTAGATGCCCATCCCAGATGGATGGATGCCTATCTCATTTGGATAGATGTGCCTGAGTAGGTGATTGAATAAAAATTATATAAGAATAAGTAAGAATAAGAAATGAATATTTTATATATATTAAAAAAAACAAAAAATAGTGGAGTTTAAGTTAAGTGGGTTATTACATGTGGTATCAGAGTGAAGGTTCAAGTCTAGGCCTTGTGCTCACTTCAACTTATGGAATCTTGAAGAGTATCTTGGAAGTAGTGAAGATGAATTGTTATATCTTAAATCAAGAATTGATTAAGGGAATCGAATTTCAAGTGAACCTAGATGGCAAGGAATGTCGAAGAGGAAAACATACCACCACTACAAGGAGTGAAAGAGAAGATAGAAATGATGAAAATAAAAAAGACCATGAGAATAATGGAATAGGAGTCGAAGATATATCCAATTATTAACTAAGAAAAGAGATGAGATCAACTCCATGGATCAATCAATGCGACACCTTAGAATAAGGCAAAATGACATCAAGTAAATAGACGTAGGATTGGAAATGAGAACTTTGGAAACAATTAAAGAAATGAGAGTGATAATGGAAGGAAAATGATATGTTGGATCTATCTAAGGATTTGAAGGAACATACCCAACCTAAGTTTGATGGAAAAAAAATAAAAAAAATGTGATGGAGTTGAAGATGGGGTCAATAAAATAATTTGAACTAAAGGACTTTAGTGGAACACCTAATGCATTATGGGGGCCCTATCAACTTATCAAAGAATCAACTAGTTGTTGGTACAATCACACGAGATTTATTTGTTCACCGTTTTCATAAAGGGGTGTCCATCACAAATATTTTCGTTGAGAAGTTGACATAACTTCATAATCTTGGAAATAAGTTCACCAAATTGTTAAGTACAAACCTATGTGTCAAAAGGATGAGAAGGGTTAAACCATGAGGTTTATTTTGGGGCTAGAAATACCAACTTGGGGCAGAAGTTGATGTGCATAGACTCGTAGGCAGGAAGGAAGTACCTGAAAGAACAAGAAAGGAAGATTCAAGACCTAGCAATAGCGAGATAGAATTTTAACATGAATCATTCATTGAAGGCGAAGCATGAATTCAAGGGAAATACAAACTTCAACAAGGGTCAATAGAATAATTTATTTGAAAGAAGCCACATCATAATCAAAATCAAAGGGATGGATACAATACTAATAGGGGAAATTATAATAGGATAACTTATCTGCTAAGGTTTGATGACGCAAGGAATCATCGTTGTGCAACAAAGAGATTTATTTATGCAAGTATAATGGAATCAATATGATAAAAAGAATACTACATGGGAAGACTCAATTATGATGTAGCAGATGTGTTCACTTTTGTTCTAAATATTATGAATTAGCAAACTCTTTTTAAGGTTATGATTAGTGCATCAGGATGATGCATAATTTAAGGGGGGAAGTATGTCATAACCCTCTTTTATTATCTTGATTGGACTTGTTGTTGTTGTTGTTGTTGTTGTTGTTGTTGTTGTTGTTGTTGTTGTTGTTGTTGTTGTTGTTATTATTATTATTATTATTGTTATTATTATTATTATCATCATCATCATCATCATCTTTATTATTATTACTCTTATAAGTAATGTTAGTTAGAGATGAAAAAATGAATAAGTATAAATTATTTTGAAATAGAAGAATTAATAAGTGATGACTCACATGTGAGGTCGTAAATTATTTGGGAAATTATTTAATCTCTCAATATTCTAAATTGAGCACATGGTGTAGGAGAAATAAGAGCATTCTAGAAGGGAATTTCAAATTCAAAATGCATGGTCAAATGTAACTGCCACTATAACAAGTTGTAAGGAATATGTCTTGCATGAAAAAAGTTTTGAATTCAAAATTTAATATGCATGTAACCCCCACTTTTGCATAGAAAAAAGAATATGTGAATCAATTAATTCCTTTAGTAGTGAGAAAAGGACTCCCTTTCTATATAATGGATTTCAATTTTCAAAATAGTAGTTCTTGGATTTTGGATGGAAAGTATTATGGAATTCTTCATGTTAGTAGTAAGATTTTGTGAACACTTTGTAAGGTAGAAGATAGGATTTTTATAGTTTCTCGCAGGAGATTCTATCAAGCCACAAGGAAGCATTGAAAAAGATTAGCTGAGAGATTCAACTCGATTCCTACAACAAGTTCTTCATCCAATCCAGGTTCCCCCTTTTCCATTCACTTGTTGCATGTATTAATCTTGTAATCTTCAAAAGAAATATCTTTTTTTTCTCTTTTAGTTTTTTAGTTTCCATATAGGAAAATATTTGATATTAGGTTTTTTTTCTAAATATGTGAATCTCATTTAAATATTTTTAAAAGATAAAATAAATGAGCTAATTTTTAGGAATAAAATAATATAAGTAAATAGCTTTGTTTTATTAAAAAGAAATCAAGATAGAAAGAGGAAAAACTCATGTGCTTTTTCCTATGTGAATTATTTCCTCAAAATATGCATTGTATAATTTATCTCCTGAGAAATCTTTCTCTTGGTGAAAACTTTACCACAAAATATTAATTTAACCCAAATATTTTATACAATTTATTTCTCTGGGAAATTTTCCTCTGTATGAAACTTTACTTTTTTATTTCAAATGTATCATGTAAACTATTTGTTTGAGAAATATTTTCTCATTATGAAAATTTTACTTCTTTATCTCAAATGGATTTTTCTGAGAAATATTTAGCCATGTATCTATTCAACCCTGTGAATGCTATCTTTTTCCCTTCTGACTCTCTTTTTCTCTTATGAGTTCATTTATCTCTCAGGATAAATTATCTCCCTATGCATTTCTTTGGTTAGAGTAATTTGTTTTCCTGTGTTTATTCATCTCCTCCCAGAATAATTTACCTTAGTCTCTTTTTCTCTCATGAATTTATTTATATCTGGGGATAAATTATTTCTCTGAATAATTTTTATTCATGTGTTTATTCTCATCCCAGAATAATTTTCTCCATATATTTGCTTGACTCTTCAAAAAGTATAATTTGTGAAAAGCTATCTTTCTGTGAAATTCTTGAAATTTTTTTATTCCCAAACTGAAATCTGTAAAATCTATCTTTTTTTAATTTCTCAAAGTGAAATATATATATATATATATATATATACCCTTTTTTTTATGATTGTTGAATATAATAATTATATCTTTATTTTTCCCCCGTTTTAAAGAATTCTTTTAAGTATCCTCTCATATTATATTAAGAGAAAGTTTATTTTTTTGAGTTATTTAATAAAAAAAATAAAAAATAAAATATTTTATATAACTAAAATTTATTAGTAATAATTAAAATTGTTTTATTAAAGTAAAGGAAACAATCATATCTTTTCAAGATATTTAGTTGAAATTTATTTATATTTAAGTTGTTAGCAAAGATTTATTTGTATCATTAGGATTAATTTGCACATTTGAAAATTAAAAATTATTTATATTAGTTGAATTAATTTATAGTTAAGCATTAAAAATATTTTTAATAGTTAAATTTTTTTTCAATTTATTTAGAATCTAAGGATTTATTCTTAAGTGTAAAATATAGTATTATAGAAAAAATTAAAGTGGTAATAAATTTCCTAGGGAGGAGGACGACAAATGTAACTCATGATAAAAGAGTTTGATATGGAAATTTAAGTTGTAAATTTGGACCTTCCTTTGAATAAATAATTTATCTATAAAGATCTCGCTATCTCCCTAAAAGATGGGAAAAGAGCCTTTGGGGGTTTTAAAGGATAAATATTGCATAAGGAAATGGTCAGATTACACTTGTGGAATTCAAATAGATAATTGAACTTTAAGAGTTTTATTATAATGAATTAATCCTTCTTAGGATGTAGATAAAATGGTTAAATATCCTTATTAAATAAAAATAGTTGACTTAAGTAAAACAAAAGAAAGGGAATTGACATTGCTCTCATGCATCTTGGGAAGCTTTTGTACCAACGAAATTATTCCAAGTATTGGATTCTCTCTTATTTGGAACCTAGTAGTAAATGGATTTCTCCAAAACATGCAATACATTTCAAATATTTAATTTCTTTATTTCGAAACTACCCCTTTGTATATTTAAATTTGTGCAAGTATTAAGGGATAAAATAATTTACCTACTATGTAAATGTGCTTAGATTCATAGCACTCTTCATGTATTTCGATCAATATGAATTTCCTTCAATCCAAGAAGTCGAATATTTGATTCGTTTCTTTGTTATATTTCAAGGCATAGAGGATGGTCATTTCTATTAATGTTTAAAAACATTTACCTTCTTTCTATAAAGAAACATAGGGCTAGTAAAGGAGAAGTTACTTTTATATTGCAAGCAATTAGTATAGATATATTTGATTAACATTTAAGTTTCAAAATGATTTTCATACAATCTAAAAGGTATAATCTATTTTGGAAGAATAGTAGTATTAATCAAGGTGAAAAGAAATTTTATTTGAATACCAAAATAGTTTTGCAAATGGGTGTGACAAAGGTTGAAATCTTTTACGTGAGATTATTAAACCTGACTTACCTTGTGGACCTCAAATTTAGTACTTATCTCTAATTTATAAATTATCTAATGAAACTTACCTTTGAAGCTAAACAAAGTTAGGATTCGTTGTTCTAAGATTATTGGGTTCTATCATTATTAAGCAAATGAGTTTTCAAGAAAACCACCCCATGATCACTCGGAGAGTAATATAATAAATTGAAGTACATTTTAGTAGCAAGCATTAGCTCACTTCTAAGAATTTGGAATTGAAGGGGTTGTTAAATGCAGAAAATATCTAAGGATAAAGTTAACATTACCTCAAGTGGAAGAAATAGTTAGTTATCTCTTGTAACCTTGCAAGGAATTGACATTGGTTCTAAATCAACTAGAGGAAGATTGATTCAAATTGCTTACCTTCTTTATTTTAGTTGATTAATAAGTATTAGACTCTCTTCTAATCTTATTTTCGAACAATTAGTGATTAAAAGTATTGTGGTTATTAAAGAATATTGTTAATAGTTCTTTTCTTTTCCCTTCAAACAAGTGAATATTAATTTTATTTCCAAGTAATATTAGATAAATTAACTTTTTCTTTAAGCAATTTAGTACCTTTCGAGAAGTATTTCAATCTTTTTCATAAGTTATAATTTTACAAGTTTTCAAGCGAAAATTCCTTGTATATCATAGTTTCATTTTCATGATTGCATTAGTATATGATTTACATAAGACTCATGAATTCAAAATTAGATTCCTAGTTAGACAACTAAACAAGAGGAGATGAAACCAAAAACTTAGCAGTGTTCGGTACCTATGGTGCCTCTGGGTCACGCTTACGGGTAATGTCGTTGTGTTGAACTACTGCACTTAACGCCTAATAAAGCTGCAACAATGATGTCCGTGGTATCGTCCCTATAAATCACCGAGGAGAAATAAGGGTCATATGGAAGTTAAAAATCCAAGAGGCGGGAATTCCCCTTGGATCGATAATCTAAAAAGATAATCTTTTAAAATGAATTTACATCGGCTCAGTTAAACCTTAGAAAACCCCATCAGGGCTTGGTGGTGAGTGATGTTTTGGAATTTATCTATCTTGATGATTTGCAGAGGATGATAACAATTTAAGGGTAACGTTTTTAATAGGAATTAGGACTTACTTATTTTAGGCCACAAGCGGAAGGCCACCTTGAGCCTTTTTGCTATAGAGCTACTATCGTGGGTAGCAACTGCAGAGGAACTGTCTGGGGCATTGACCCTAGAAAGGGTTGCATACCAACCAACTAGTTTACATTAAACCATAGTTAGAAACTAGAACTACATACTTTACACCTTGATCCCGTGCCGAAACGGGTATGTAGGCATTCTAGGGATGGAGTTGTCCCTTGTACTGAGGCGTTTGGGGATGGGGATTAGGATTGGTTATGTGTGAGTAGTTGGTTCTTGAATCTCCTTGGTCTTTTAATAAAATGGTGCAAATAAGAATTGAAAGGTTAAAATTAATTTAATGTATACTAAGAAGGAATCCCGTATGGATTCGCTTGACTTCTCGAGGCTTTAGACCGAATTCCGAGGTGGAACTCAAGCTTGTTTATGTAATTATTTTAATACTCCTAAGGACGGTGAACTCGGTGCACTCCTAGTATGGGAGTGTAGTCTTTTGAGAGTGGCTCTGGACCCAGATGGTCCCGATGAGTCTAAAGTCTCTAACTAGAGTATATCCTATTCTTATGAATAGATGCCTACCCCGTTTGGGTAGATGCCTATCCCAGATTGGATAGATGAAACCTCCTATCCTGTATGGACAAATTCCTAACCCGTATTGTTAGATGCCTAACCCGTATGGTTAGATGCCTGGTCCCATATGGATAGATGCCTAACCTGTATGGTTAGATGCCCATCCCGGATGGATGGATGGCTATCTCATTTGGATAGATGTACCTTAGTATGTGATTGAATAAAAAATATATAAGAATAAGTAAGAATAAGAAATGAATATTTTTATATATTAAAAAAACAAAAAATAGTGGAGTTTAAGTTAAGTGGGTTATTACATGTGGTATCAGATCGAAGGTTCAAGTCTAGGCCTTGAGCTCACTTCAACTTATAGAATCTTGAAGAGTATCTTGGAAGTAGTGAAGATGAATTATTATATCTTAAATAAAGAATTGATTAATGGAATCAAATTTCAAGTGAACCTAGATAGCAAGGAATATGGAAGAGGAAAATATACCACCACTACAAGGAATCAAAGGGAAGATAGAAATGATGAAAATCAACAAGACCACGGGAATAATGGAATAGGAGTCAAAGATATAACCAATTATTAACTAAGCAAAGAGATGAGATCAACTCCATGGATCAATCAATGCAAGACCTTAGAATAAGGCAAAATGACATCAAGTAAATAGAAGCAGGATTGGAAATGAGAACTTTGGAAACAATTAAGGAAATGAGAGGGATAATGGAAGGAAAATGATATGTTGGATCTATCTAAGGATTTGAAGGAACATACCCAACCTAAGTTTGACGGAAAAAAATAAAAATAAAAATGTGACGGAGTTGAAGATGGGGTGAATAAAATAATTTGAACTAAAGGACTTTAGTGGAACACCTAATGCATTATGGGGGCCCTGTCAGCTTATCAAAGAATCAACTAGTTGTTGGTACAATCACACGAGATTTATTTGTTTTCCATTTTCATAAAGGGGTGTCCATCACAAATATTTTCGATGAGAAGTTGACATAACTTCATAATCTTGGAAATAAGTTCACCAAATTGTTAAGTACGAACCTATGTGTCAAAAGGATGAGAAGGGTTAAACCGCGAGGTTTATTTTGGGGCTAGAAATACCAAATTGGGGTAGAAGTTGATGTGCATAGACTCGTAGGCATGAAGGAAGTACCTGAAAGAACAAGAAAGGAAGATTCAAGCCCTAGCAATAACGAGATAGAATTTTAACATGAATCATTCATTCAAGGCGAAGCATGAATTCAAGGGAAATGCAAACTTCAACAAGGGTCAGTAGAATAATTTATTTGAAAAAAGCCACATCATAATCAAAATCAAAGGGATGGATACAATACTAATAGAGGAAATTATAATAGGATAACTTATCCACTAAGGTTTGATGACGCAAGGAATAATCGTTGTGCAACAAAGAGATTTATTTATGCAAGTATAATGGAATCAATATGATAAAAGGAATACTACATGGGAAGACTCAATTATGATGTATTAGATGTTTTCACTTTCATTCTAAACATTTTGAATTAGCAAACTCTTTTTAAGGTTATAATTAGTGCATCGGGACTATGCATAATTTAAGGGGGGAAGTATGTCATAACCCTCTTTTATTATCTTGATTGGACTTCTTCTTGTTGTTGTTGTTGTTGTTATTATTATCATCTTTATTATTATTTCTCTTATGAGTAATGTTAGTTAGAGATGAAATAATGAATAAGTATGGAATTATTTTGAAATAGAAGAATTAATAAGTGGTGACTCACATGTGAGGTCTTAAATTATTTGGAAAATTATTTCTTCTCTCAATATTCTAAATTGAGCACATGGTGTAGGATAAATAAGAGAATTCTAGAAGAGAATTTCAAATTCAAAATGCATGGTCAAATGTAACCGCCACTATGACAAGTTGTAAGGAATATGTCTTGCATGAAAAAAGTTTCAAATTCAAAATTTAATATGCATGTAACCCCCACTTTTGCATAGAAAAAAGAATATGTGAATCAATTAATTCCTTTAGTAGTGGGAAAATGACTCCCTTTCTATATAATGGATTTCAATTTTCAAAATAGTAGTTCATGGTTTTTGGATGGAAAGTATTTTGGAATTCTTCATGTTAGTAGTAAGATTTTGTGAACACTTTGTAAGGTAGAAGATAGGATTTTTAAAGTCTCTCGGAGGAGATTTTATCAAGCCACAAGGAAGCATTGAAAAAGATTAGTTGAGAGATTCAAGTTGATTCCTACAATAAGTTCTTCGTCCAATCCAAGTTCCCCCTTTTCCACTCACTTGTTGCATGTATGAATCTTGTAATCTTCAAAAGAAATATCTTTTTAATCTCTTTTAGTTTTTTAGTTTCCATGTAGGAAAATATTTGATATTAGGTTTTTTTTCTAAATATGCGAATCTCATTTAAATATTTTTCAAAGAGAAAATAAATGAGCTAATTTTTAGGAATAAAATAATATAAGTAAATAGCTTTGTTTTATTAAAAAGAAATCAAGATAGAAAGAGGAAAAAATCATATGCTTTTTCCTGTGTGAATTCAATCCTCAAAATATGCATTGTATAATTTATCTTTTGAGAAATCTTTCTCTAGGTGAAAACTTTACCTCAAAATATTAATTTAGCCCAAATATTTTATACAATTTATTTCTCTTTTCCTCTTTATGAAACTTAACCTCTTTATTTCAAATGTATCATGTAAACTATTTGTTTGAGAATATTTTCTCATTATGAAAGTTTTATCTCTTTATCTCAAATGGATTTTTTTGAGAAATATTTAGCCCTGTATCTATTCACGCCCATGAATGCTATCTTTTTCCCTTCTGAGTCTCTTTTTCTCTTATGAGTTCATTTATCTCTCAGGATAAATTATCTCTTTGTGCATTTCATTGGTCAGAGTAATTTGTTTTCGTGTGTTTATTCATCTCCTCCCATAATAATTTACCTTAGTCTCTTTTTCTCTCATGAATTTATTTATATCTGGGGATAAATTATTTCTCTGAATAATTTTTATTCATGTGTTTATTCTCCTCCCAGAAAAATTTTCTCCATATGTTTGCTTGACTCTTTGAAACGTATAATTTGTGAAAAGCTATCTTTCTGTGAAATTTTTGAAATTTTTTTATTCCCAAAGTGAAATCTATAAAATCTATCTTTTTTTAATTTCTCAAAGTGAAATTAGTCAAAAACTCTCTGTGTGAAATTTTTTCATTTCTCAAAGTAAAATCTGTGAGTTCTACCTCTCTGTGAAATCTTTACCTCTCAAAATTGTGATATGTGAAATTCATCCCTTTCTGTACAAATATCTTTGTCTATTTATCTCTAGAATAGTCATCTACCTTTGTCTATTATTTCTGGATTATCCATCAGTGTGTACAATATCTGTGTAAACAAAAAAAAATAATCTATTAGAAACAGGAATAATAATAATAATAATAATAAACCCCAAAATCATTATATATATATAATACCTTTTTTTTTTAATGATTGTTGAATATAATAATTATATCTTTATTTTTCCATGAGTTAAAAGAAAACACTTTTTGTTGTTTCCTGTTTTAAAGAATTCTTTTTAGTATCCTCTCATATTATATTAAGAGAAAGTTTATTTTTTTTAGTTATTTAATAAAAAAAATAAAAAATAAATTTTTTTATTAGTTGAAGATAACTAAAATTTATTAGTAATAATTAAAATTGTTTTATTAAAGGTAAAGGAAACATTCATATCTTTTTAAGATATTTAGTTGAAATTTATTTATATTTAAGTTGTTAGCAAAGATTTATTTGTATCATTAGGATTAATTTGCACATTTGAAAATTAAAAATTATTCATATTAGTTGAACTAATTTATAGTTAAGTATTACAAATGATTTTAATAGTTAAAAAATTGTTCAAATTATCTAGAATCTAAGGATTTATTCTTAAGTGTAAAATATAGTATTATAGAAAAAATTAAAGTGGTAATAAATTTCCTAGGGAGGAGGATGACAAATGTAACTCATGATAAAAGAGTTTGATATGGAAATTTAAGTTGTAAATTTGGACCTTCCTTTTAATAAATAATTTATCTATAAAGATCTTGCTATCTCCCTCAAACATGGGAAAAGAGCCTTTGGGGGTTTTAAAGGATAAATATTGCATAAGGAAATGGTCAGATTACACTTGTGGAATTCAAATAGATAATTGAACTTTAAGAGTTTTATTATAATGACTTAATTCTTCTTAGGATGTAGATAAAATGGTTAAATCTCCTTATTAAATAAAATAGTTGACTTAAGGAAAACAAAAGAAAGGGAAATGACATTGCTCTCATGCATCTTGGGAAGCTTTTGTACCAACGAAATTATTCCAAGTATTGGATTCTCTCTTATTTGAAACCTAGTAGTAAATGGATTTCTCCAAAACATTCAATACATTTCAAATATTTAATTTCTTTATTTCGAAACTACCCCTTTGTATATTTAAATTTTTGCAAGTATGAAGGGATAAAATAATTTACCTACTATGTAAATGTGCTTAGATTCATAGCACTCTTCATGTATTTCGATCAATATGAATTTCCTTCAATCCAAGAAGTCGAATATTTGATTCGTTTCTTTGTTATATTTCAAGGCATAGAGGATGATCATTTCTATTAATGTTTAAAAACATTTACCTTCTTGCTATAAAGAAACATAGGGATAGTAAAGGAGAAGTTACTTTTATATTGCAAGCAATTAGTATAGATATATTTGATTAACATTTAAGTTTCAAAATGATTATCATACAATCTAAAAGGTATAATCTATTTTGGAAGAATAGTATTATTAATCAAGGTGCAAAGAAATTTTATTTGAAAACCAAAATAGTTTAGTAAATGGGTGTGACAAAGGTTGAAATATTTTACGTGAGATTATTAAACTTGACTTACCTTTGCGGACCTCAAATTTAGTACTTATCTCTAATTTATAAATTATCTAATGAAACTTACCTTCGAAGCTAAACAAAGTTAGGATTTGTTGTTCTAAGATTATTGGGTTCTATCATTATTAAGCAAATGAGTTTTCAAGAAAACCACCCCCTGATCACTTGGAGAGTAATATAATAAATTGAAGTACATTTTAGGAGCAAGCATTAGCTCACTTCTAAGAATTTGGAATTGAAGAGGTTGTTATATGCAAGAAATATCTAAGGATGAAGTTAACATTACCTCAAGTGGAAGAAATAGTTATTTATCTTTTGTAACCTTGCAAGGAATTGACATTGGTTCTAAAGCAACTAGAGGAAGACTGATTCAAATTGCTTAGGTTCTTTACTTTAGTTGATTAATAAGTATTAGACTCTCTTCTAATCTTATTTTCGAACAATTAGTGATTAAAAGTATTGTGGTTATTAAAGCATATTGTTAATAGTTCTTTTCTTTTTCCTTCAAACAAGTGAATATTAAGTTTATTTCCAAGTAATATTAGATAAATTAACTATTTCTTTAAGAAATTTAGTACCTTTCGAGAAGTATTTCAATCTTTTTCATAAGTTATAATTTTACAAGTTTTCAAGTGAAAATTCCTTGTATATCATAGTTTAATTTTCATGATTGCATTAGTATATGATTTACATAAGACTCGTGAATTCAAAATTAGATTCCTAGTTAGACAAGTAAACAAGAGGAGATGAAACCAAAAACTTAGTAGTGTTCGGTATCTATGGTGCCTCTGGGTCAAGCTTATAGGTAATGCTGTCGTGTTGAACTATTGCACTTAACACCTAATAAAGCTGCAACAACTCGGTTATCCCTTAGAAAGGGAAGCTCGTCCTGTCAAATTTTTCATCATCTAGATCTCTCATTCCACCAGAGAGGCTAAGTCCCTTTGGGTCTCCCCCTTTAATGGAACAAATTGCCTCTGAGCAATCAGTAGAGCTAGATAGGCTTTCCTCAGATCCAGGATTGACATCCTTACAGGGTCAACCAATCTCTCTAGTCTCATGTATGGAGGGCTTTGAGGAGGCATAGGTTTGCCCTCGATCTCTGAAGGCTGTGTCTGATCCAATTGTAGAATTTGAGAATGATCAAGTTGCTAGGGAAGTTAAAATCATTGCCAATTTTGTAGGGGAAGAAGTAGTAAATGACCTCATGGACCTATTGGTTGATGAAATCTGTGATGATGAGGAGTTGGAAAGACAAAGGGATTTCTTGGTCAAAAATCTTGTGGATGTTACTAGAGTTGACTTAGAAATAGATGAACTCTTTGTAGCATTAGATAACTTAGAAAATGATAACCCAAATATTCTAGGCATTCTCAGCTCTGATAAAAGAAAAGACTCTCCTAACTGTGCTAAACACAGTAAGAGAAGAGGTAGGAGATCCCTTGCTGAACTAAGATCAAAGGATGGAGAAGCCAAGGGTCAGTCTAAAATATCTATTCTTTTTAATGTAGGGGAGGGGAAGTTCCTCCCCACAGAGCCATGAAAATCATAACTTGGAATGTTAGGGGTCTAAATGCCCCTAACAAACAACACATCTTAAAGAACTGCATCTCTATTTCTAAACCAGATATAATGTTAATCCAAGAAACCAAAATGAACTCTAATATAGCCTTTTTTGAGAAAAAACTAGGCGTTAGACAGCTAAAGCACTCCCCTGCTACAGGGGCCTCAGGGGGCCTAGCCATCATTTAGGACTCTAGATTCATCTCATTTACACCTTTAGAGATTAAGCAAAATTGGATGGGAGGAGAAGTAGTAAGTTATAAAAATAACCTAAGATTCAAATTGATTAACGTTTACAATCCTATCCAAAATAGGGATAAGGCTAGGGTGTGGGTGGAACTGGAGTCTTTCCTCAGAAGTTTCCCAAATGATGTATGCATCATTGGGGGAGATTTCAATGCTATCACTAAGGTAGCAAACAAAAGAGGGGGTAGCAACAAACATCCTCCAGCGGCTGTAGATTTCAATCATTGGATCAATAGGAACTCTTTGTTGGAAATCCAGCTGACAGATAATGCCTTCACCTGGAACAACAGAAGGCTTGGTTTCTGTAACATTGCTGAGAAACTAGATAGGTTCTTTATCCATGGAGGGATCTCAGAGCTTAAATTTACCCTGAATGCAAAAACCCCTCCCTTTAGCAGGATCTGACCATTTCCCACTCCAACTAATCATATTATTTGACCACTCCCCTAAAAAATGTCCCTTCAAATTTGAGAGCATGTGGTTCAGAGATGATAAATTTTTAAACTTAATTGAGAACTGGTGGAGAAGCTCTGTTTTCTCTGGTTTGAAGATGTTTATTATCACAAGCCAATTAAAGCTTATCAAAAGGAAGCTCTTAGAATGGAACATGACTAATTTTGGAAATATTTTTGATAAAAAACTCCTAATAGAAAATGATCTTAAGAATGTTAAAATTGAGGTTCTTGAGAAGGGGATGGATGAACATCTCTTCCTCAAAGAAAATACTCTACTCTCTGAGTACGAAAAGACACTCTCAAATGAAGAGATCTTTTGGAAACAAAAATCGAGGCAGACTTGGTTGAGTGATGGGGACTGAAATACTAAGTTTTTCCACAATAGTACCAAGTAGAGGCAATGGGTCAATCAAATTTCTAAAATTAAGAATTGCTAGGGTTCTATCCTATCTGAACTAGATGATGTTGCCTCTGAGGCAGCAAGGTTTTTTGATAAAATTTTAAACAATATTGAAGGCTCCAACCTTAGAGGCCAACTCAATATTATCAAGAATCTTCCAAAACTCATTAACGATGACCACAACAAATCCTGTCAAAGAAATTCTTTGAGGAGGAGGTTAAATCTGTCCTTATGAAGATGAATCCCGACACGGCCCTAAGTCTGGATGGCTTCCCCACTAGCTTTTTCCAAAAATGTTGGGGTTTTATGGGGACAGAGATCACGGATGCCTTAGAAGGTATTAGGAACTCTGATAAGATTCTCAAAGAAATAAACAATACCTTCTTAGCTCTCATCCCCAAAAAAGAGAATCCTGAAAGCTTTAATGCCTTTAGACCAATAGCCCTTTGCAACACTCTGTACAAACTCTTAACCAAAAATCTAGCAGCCAGACTCTAGAATCTTCTCCCCATTATCATTAGTGAAGAACAAACCGGCTTTGTAGTAGATAGATCAATCTATGATGGGGTTATTATAGCCCAAGAGGCCATTCATTTGGTCCAGCTCAATAGGGCACCAAGTATACTAGTCAAATTAGACATAAACAAAGCTTACGACAAAGTTGACTGGCGCTTCCTATGAAAATGCTTGGAGGCCTTTGGATTTTCCAAATCCTAGATCAACCTAATCTTTGAATGTATATCCACCCCAAATTCTCGATCTTGGTTAATGGTTCCTCGGAAGGGTTCTTCTGCAGCTCAAGAGGGCTCATGCAAGGAGATCCTATGTCTCCCTTCCTCTTCATCATCATGGCTGAAGCCCTAGGTAGATCCATCTCTAAGGCCAAAGAGGAAGGTGGGATTCAAGGAATCCCCATTACCAGTAGCCTCCCTCCCTTTACGCACCGGTAATTTATCGACGACATGATGCTTTTTGGGCAGGGAAGTGTAAAGGAAGCGAGAGCCTTCAAAGGAATCCTTAATTCCTATATGCTAGCCTCGGGTCAAGAGGTGAATCTGGCCAAGTCTGCAATTTTTATGTTCAACATAGACCCCTCCTTAGGAAAAGTGATCAGCAATGTCCTGGAGATTAGTGAAGGAACTCTTCCTTGCAAATACCTAGGCATTCCCCTTGACAAGGGTAGAAGACCCTCAAAATTATGGGACAACTTGGTGGATAAAATCAAGTCCAGGATTAACACTTGGAAAGGAAAATGGCTCTCATTTGCAGGTAGAGCAACCTTGGTTAGATCAGTCTTGTCAGCTATACCCATTTACCAGCTCTCCTGTCAACATTTATCTTCTTCTAAACTTGCAGAGCTCAATAAGCATCTTAGGACTTTCTTTTGGCAAGGTGCTAATGATAATCTTAAAGTATCACTCATATCTTGGGACAAGATATGCAAACCTAAAGAAGAAGGAGGATTTGGCATTAAAAACCTTCGCAATCAGGGCAAAGCCTTGGGTGCCAAGTTGGTCTGGAGGATGTTCAGAACCTGCCACCTCAAATGGGCTCACTTGCTGCACCACAAATACCTTAATGGAGGGAATCCTATCCAAATCTTTAGAGAAACCAACCCTCCCAGAGGGTCCTGTCTATGGAATTTTATGTTAGATTTTAGGAGGATTATCTCTAACAAACTTACTTGGAACCTGGGGTCCGGGGATAAAGCTCTTTTCTGGTCGGATTCTTGGGGTGGATATAAGGCTATTGATAATATCCATGACTTTGGTTCTACTCGTATCCTTCTTGAATCACATAGAGGACCCATGTTAAACTACTATATCTCCCCTTCAGTAGATGGGGCCGGTTGGCAGTGGATCGAGAAGGAAGATGAGGATATCCCGATAAGGGATAAACAAAAACTTATGACAATTCTCAAATCAAGGAACATTGCCTTAGGTCATAACGAGGACAAGCTCGTCTGGGATGGCTCCCTAAGAGGAGAATAAAACTCCAAGGATGGGTACTCTCTCATCTCCAAATCATTTATAAGACCTATGACTGAGCTTCCCTTGAAACTTTGCTGGGATAAATACTATCTGCCTAAGGCAAGTATCTTCTCCTGGCTTGCAGTTCAAAACAAGCTCTTAACTACAGACAAATTTAGAAGAATGGGGTATGAGGGCCCTAGCAGATGTCCTCTTTGTGAGGTAGATGAGGAAGACACTAATCATATCCTCGTTAGCTACCCCTTTGCTCACAAATGTTGGATCTAGTTCACCAACAAACTTGAATGGTCTGCAACCTTCCCACACCATCTTTGGAATGCTCAAGGCATGGCCCCTCCTCAGGCATGGCTATCTCTTTGAAGGTTTATGGACAACTCTTCCCTCTTCCATAATGTGGGAACTATGGAAGGAGAGAAATAGACATCTCTTTAAGAATGAAAAGCTAGAGGCACCCAGAATCATTAATAGGATAGAGTCAACTATCACTGAGCTCATGAACAACCAACTGTCATTAGGCACATTGAAGAATGCCTCTATCACTTATTGGGATGAAAAAATGAAAAAATGTTGGTAAGGATTATCCTCTCCTCCCTATGTAGGTGTTGGTCCTATTGCAAGTCTTCGATCAAGGGATGCATGCAGATGGCAGCCCCCAGGAAAAGGGTGGATGAAGCTAAACTTTGATGGGGCATCCCGTGGCAACCCAGGGCAAGCAGGGATAGGATGTGTTGTTCATAATTGGGAAGGCAAGGAACTAGCAACCCTTGCCTCTCCAGTTGGCATCAACACCAACAAATGGGCATAACTTATGGCCTTGGTTGAAGGTCTGCATTTATGCAAGAAACTAGGAGTTAAGAACTTGGAAATTGAAGGAGATTCAGCTATAATTGTCAATGCTTTAAGGAAAGGTAGTATGCCTAATTGGAGACTAAATACTTTGCTGTCAAAAGCTCTTGACCTATTCAGAGATTTTGATAGGTTCACAATCAATCATATTTATAGGGAGGGCAATAAAAGAACGGATGAGTTGGCCAATTTGGGAGCCGATGGCATCAATCTCCTATCTGTGCCACCTTAAGGCATCAATCTTTTATTTTTGTGTCCTAAGTTGTCGTTAGCATGTTCCTCCTTTTATCCCCTTATGTTTCTCTTGCGCAGACTCTATTTTAACCCCTTATTTATTCCTCTTCCTACCCCCTGTATTTTCATATAGATACTCAGACAAACATTCAGTTTAAATATTGGCTTCTCAACATAAGCTGTTAACTAACACTTTTGTTTCGAATATCACTTCGATCATGTATTTCCTTCATTCATCGATATACTATTTTCAGTCACTAAGGCTGTCTCCTCACTGCTTCCTATCTGATATCCATTGGGTTTTATGTCGTTGAAACCTTGGGCTTCGGTGACCTCCTTTATTTCTCCATCGAAATACTTCTTCCATCGATATCAATGCCCCATCGATGAATGGATCTATTGTCTCACCAAATACTTCTTCCACCAATATAGTTGTATCGGTGAAACAACGCATATCAGAGACATGGCTTTTAGCCTCCTCGAAACCTATTTCCTTATCGATATCCTTTATTGATGAAACTGCCTTTTGTCTAATCAACCTTTTTCTTTTTATGTGAACGTTTCTTTCGGTGACCCTTTGCACCAATGTTATTATCTCCTCGAATACCTTTTCCCGTTGATGAAAACCATCTCCACCTTCATCGATATCTTTTATGAATGGTATTACTATCTCTGATGAGTCCTTTTTGAAGTTTATCAGTGTTTCCTCTCTTTCGATACCCTTTTATATCGATGAGACATCGTTGGGTCTCATGTCGAAGAAACCTTAGGCTTCGGCATTTCCTTTATCCTTCCATCGAAACACTTTTTCTATCAACATCACTACACTCCTTCGATGAATGGGTCTATTGTTTCATCGAGGCCATCTTTCTTTTGATGATTTGCTTCACTATCATCTTTCATCGATGAGCTCATTAGTAATCTTCCTAGATAAAGTTGCATCGGTTAAACCACACACATCGGTAACATGCTTTTTGGCTTCCTCGAAACTCATATTCTTATTGATATCTTTTATCGATGTAGCCTCCTTCTTTTTGATCGTGATCATTCTTTCGATAAGAACACTTCTTTCAGTAAGTTTCCTTCATTGCACCGATGGTATTATTTCCTCGGTAGCCTTTTCCTGTTGATGAAAACCATCTTTTCTTTCTTCGATATCCTCTTTCATTGGAATCAATGCTTTCAATGAGTCCCTCTTAGGTTCATCGGTGTTCCCTTTCCTTCGCTACCCTCTTTATATCGATGAAACTCTCTTATGTTTCATCGACCTTTTATCTTTCGATGAAAATACCGTTGTCAGCCAATAACTTTAGTATCTCTTTGACTCCCTCCTTTCTCAAATAATCCTATCAATGAAACCTGCCCCAGTTTCTTCGATTTCATCATTTCGGTAGAACTATCTTCTTCGTTGTACTCATTGCATATCCTACCGATTCTGAAGTTTCTTCGTTAGCCTTGCTTCATCGATGGAACCTCCTTTGGTTTCATCGATATACCTTCTATCAATGAAAACAATTCTTTTGATAAGTCCCTTTTGAAGTTCATCAAGGCCCAAGTCTATTCGATAAATTATCTTATCGATGAAACACCGATAGGCTTCTTCGATTCTCTTTTTTGATGAGACATCATTGGGTCTTATGTCAAAGAAACCTTGGGCTTCGGTAACTTCCTTTATCCTTCCATCAAAACACTTTTTCTATCGACATCACTTCACTCCTTCGATGAATGGGTGTATTATTTCATCGAGGCCATCTATCTTTTGTTGATTTGCTTCCACTATCATCTTTCATCGATGAGCTCATTAGTAATGTTCCTCGATAAAGGTGCATCGGTAAAACCACACTCATCGGTAGTGTACCTTTTAGCCTCCTCGAAACTCATATTATTATCGATATCTTTTTGTTTGATTGTACTTTCGATAAGATTGCTTCTTTCGGTAAGTTTCCTTCATGTTGCATCAATGGCATTATTTCCTCGGAAGCCTTTTATCGTCGATGAAAACCATCTCTGCTTTCTTCGATATCCTCTTTCGGTGGAATATATGCTTTCGATGAGCCCCTCTTAGGTTCATTGGTGTCCTCTTTCCCTCGATACTCTTTTTATATCGATGAAACTCTCTTATGTTTTATCGACCTTTTATCTTTTGATGAAATTGTCTCTATCGGCCAATACCTTTAGTATCTCTTCGACACCCTTCTTCTCTTGAACTGTCCTATCGATGAATCCTTCCCCAGTTTCTTCGATCTCATCTTTTCAGAAGATCTATCTCCTTCAGTGATTTCATTACATGTTAGGTACCGATATTGCAGTTTCTTCAGTAGCCTTTCTTCATCAACGAAACCTCCTTTGGTTTCTTCGATAACCTTCTATCAATGAAAAATAATGCTTGCAATAAGCCCCTTTTGAAGTTCATCGATGTCCAAGTCTATCCGATAAATCATCTTATCGAATCGATAGGTTTCTTCGATTCAACAGGTGCACCAATTTGGTAAAATAAAAGCCCTCATTTTCTGCATGTGTTGGCCTGTAGGAACCCCTAAGTGCCCTCCCATATACTCATTTGATACTTGTTGCTGAGATTTCTATATTTGAATGGTTATCTGACAATCCATAGGCTGCAAGTAATATGTGGTTCTACCATAAAACTCATCTACCTCTATTACCCTCAGCTGGACTTAGGCAAGACACCATTCCCATTTACCCCCTTTGTATCTTGGATATCACCCATTTTCAGGGATAGCATCTAGGTACATAAGAAAAAGGTGGTAAACAGGTGATTCATAACTATGGATGATCACTTCTCAAAATGGAAATTATCTAGAAACTCTGTTTATGAATATGCCATATTGATGACTTTATAATTTCAGATATATGAGGTTAAGAATTTAGAAACATCAGAGAAGGATGTCAAATCACATTGGAATACTACAGGTGACTAACAATCTGGGCAAGTGTTTTGAAAACTAACCATGCAAGAGGGCAGGCCCATCTTGAACAAATGACAGGATGAAAGCTGCTAAAATGACAAAAGACTACATGCAACCAAGGCTCAAACTCTTAAACAAAGCACAAGGAGAACATTGACAATTGAAAAAAAGTAATTTGGGCCTGTAAGGGAAAGAAAGTATCTTCCCACTTGCTCACCCTAGCTCGGGGTGTTATTGTAATTAGATGTAGAAACTATCTGGACTTCGGTCCCGGGCAAGGCCGGAGGTTTTCTTGCCTCCACTCTTTCCTACCGATGCCCGCACGAGTGGAGTGATGTAAAAAATTAATTTTGATTAATAAATTTTTTGGCTACGACCTCTTACCGATCAAAAAAATATAATAATAATAATAAACCCCAAAATCATTATATATATAATACCCTTTTTTTTATGATTGTTGAATATAATAATTATATCTTTATTTTTCCATGGGTTAAAAGAAAACACTTTTTGTTGTTTCCTGTTTTAAAGAATTCTTTTTATTATCCTCTCATATTATATTAAGAGAAAGTTTATTTTTTTGAGTTATTTAATAATAAAAAATAAAAAATAAAATATTTTATTAGTTGAAGAAAACTAAAATTTATTAGTAATAATTAAAATTGTTTTATTAAAGGTAAAGGAAACAATCATATCTTTTAAAGATATTTAGTTGAAATTTATTTATATTTAAGTTGTTAGCAAAGATTTATTTGTATCATTAGGATTAATTTGCACATTTGAAAATTAAAAATTATTCATATTAGTTGAATTAATTTATAGTTAAGCATTACAAATAATTTTAATAGTTAAAAATTTGTTCAATTTATTTAGAATCTAAGGATTTATTATTAAGTGTAAAATATAGTATTATAGAAAAAATTAAAGTGGTAATAAATTTCCTAGGGAGGAGGACGACAAATGTAACTCATGATAAAAGAGTTTGATATGGAAATTTAAGTTGTAAATTTGGACCTTCCTTTTAATAAATAATTTATCTATAAAGATCTCGCTATCTCCCTCAAAGATGGGAAAAGAGCCTTTGGGGGTTTTAAAGGTTAAATATTGCATAAGGAAATGGCCAGATTACACTTGTGGAATTCAAATAGATAATTGAACTTTAAGAGTTTTATTATAATGAATTAATCCTTCTTAGGATGTAGATAAAACGGTTAAATCTCCTTATTAAATAAAATAGTTGACTTAAGGAAAACAAAAGAAAGGGAATTGACATTGCTCTCATGCATCTTGGGAAGCTTTTGTACGAATGAAATTATTCCAAGTATTGGATTCCCCCTTATTTGGAACCTAGTAGTAAATGGATTTCTCCAAAACATTCAATACATTTCAAATATTTAATTTCTTTATTTCGAAACCACCCCTTTGTATATTTAAATTTGTGCAAGTATGAAGGGATAAAATAATTTACCTACTATGTAAATGTGCTTAGATTCATAGCACTCTTCATGTATTTCAATCAATATTAATTTCCTTCAATCCAAGAAGTCAAATATTTGATTTGTTTCTTTGTTATATTTCAAGGCATAGAGGATGGTCATTTCTATTAATGTTTAAAAACATTTACGTTCTTGCTATAAAGAAACATAGGACTAGTAAAGGAGAAGTTACTTTTATATTGCAAGTAATTAGTATAGATATATTTGATTAACTTTTAAGTTTTGAAATGATTTTCATACAATCTAAAGGGTATAATCTCTTGTAGCCTTGCAAGGAATTGACATTGGTTCTAAATCAACTAGAGGAAGATTGATTCAAATTGCTTACGTTCTTTATTTTAGTTGATTAATAAGTATTAGACTCTCTTCTAATCTTATTTTTGAACAATTAGTGATTAAAAGTATTGTGGTTATCAAAGCATATTGTTAATAGTTCTTTTCTTTTTCCTTCAAACAAGTGAATATTAATTTTATTTCCAAGTAATATTAGATAAATTAACTTTTTCTTTAAGCAATTTAGTACCTTTCGAGAAGTATTTCAATCTTTTTCATAAGCTATAATTTTACAAGTTTTCAAGTGAAAATTCCTTGTATATCATAGTTTCATTTTCATGATTGCATTAGTATATGATTTACATAAGACTCGTGAATTCAAAATTAGATTCCTAGTTAGACAACTAAACAAGAGGAGACGAAACCAAAACCTTAGCAGTGTTCGGTATCTATGGTGCCTTTCGGTCATATTTACAGGTAATGCCATCATGTTGAACTATTGCACTTAATGCCTAATAAAGTTGCAACAATGATGCCTGTGGCATCGTCCCTATAAGGGTCATATGGAAGTTAAAAATCCAAGAGGCAGGTAATCCCCCTTGGATCGATAATCTAAAAAGATAATCTTTTAAAATGAATTTACATCTGCTTAGTTAAACCTTAGAAAACACCATCAAGGCTTGGTGGTGAGTGATGTTTTGGAATTTATCTATCTTGATAATTTTTAGAGGACGATAACAATTTAAGGGTAATGTTTTTAATAGGAATTAGGAATTAGTTATTTTAGGCCACAAGTAGAAGGCCACCTTGAGCCCTTTTTCTATAGAGCTACCATCATGGGTAGCAACCGCAGAGGAACTGTCTGAGACATTGACCCTAGAAAGGGTTGCATACCCACCAAACAATTTACATTAAACCATAGTTAGAAACTAGAACTGCATACTTTACGCCTTGATCCCGTGCCGAAACGGGTGTGTAGGTAGTCTAGGGATGGAGTTGTCCCTTGTACTCAGGCGTTCGAGGATGGGGATTAGGATTTGTTATGGGTGAGTAGTTGGTTCTTGAATCTCCTTGGTCTTTTAATCAAATGGTGCAAATAATAATTGAAAGGTTAAAATTAATTTAATGTATACTTAGAAGGAATCCCATATGGATTCGCTTGACTTCTCGAGGCTTTAGGCCGAATTCTGAGGGAGAACTCAAGCTTGTTTATGTAATTATTTTAATACTCCTAAGGACGATGACCTCGATGCACTCCTAGTAGGGGAGTGTAGTCTTTAGAGATTGGCTCAGGGCCCAAATGGTCCCGATGAGTCTAAAGTCTCGGCCAGAGCATATCCTATTCTTATGAATAGATTCCTACCCCATTTGGGTAGATGCCTATCCTGAATTGGATAGATGAAACCTTCTATCCCGTATGGACAGATGCCTAACCCGTATGGTTAGATTCCTAGTCTCGTATGGATAGATGCCTAACTCGTATGGTTAGATGCCCATCCCAGATGGAAGGATGCCTATCTCGTTTGGATAGATGTACCTGAGTATGTGATTGAATAAAAAATAAATAAGAATGAGTAAGAATAAGAAATCAATATTTTTATATATTTAAAAAAAAAACAGTGGAGTTTAAGTTAAGTGGGTTATTACATTTAGTCACACTATTTCATAGAGTTCTATGGTCTCTCTTGTGAGTCAGGCTATTTTTGTAGATCCTCATAACTTTTCAGATGCAAAAAGGTATTCCAGAGTGGTATCAGGCTATGGTAGAGGAGTATTCTTCATTGATGAAGAACCACACTTGGGATCTTATTCCTCTTCTTAAGAAAAGAAATTTGGTATGATGCAAGTGGGTGTATCATGCAAAATATGTTGTAGATGGTTCTATTGATAATTATAAGGCTTTTCTTGTTGCTAAATTGTTTTCACAAGTTAAGGAGATTGATTATTTTGAGACTTTTTCTCCTATTGCTAAGATAGATTCTATTAACCTTGTACTTTCTCTTGCAGCTTCATAGGGATGGTCAATTTATCAAATGGACGTGAAGAGTGCCTTCTTTCATCGTGATATTCATTAGGAGATCTATATGGAGAAACCACAAGGTTTTGTGTAGGAATCTTCACTTGTTTGTAGGCTTCGACATTCATTGTATGGTCTCAAACAAGCCCGTCGGGCTTGGTATGTGAAGAAGGATTCATTCCTACTTTCTACTAGTTTCACTAATTTCTATTTCGATCCCATAGTTTACACTCAACATTAGGAGGAATATCTTTTGATATTGGTTTTCTATCTGGATGATTTGACTCTTATAAGCAATTCTTCTCCCATGATTTAGAGTGTTCAGAGAGCATTAATAGAGTAGTTTTACATGGTAGATCTTGATCTTTTGCATTACTTCCTTGGTCTTCAGGTTACTTAATCTTTAGATAGGATTTTCATTTGTTAGAAGAAGTGTGATTTTGATACGCTTAAGATATTTAGCATTCTTTATTGCAATCCTATCCCCACACCATTTCAATTAGGGGTTGTGTTGTCTTCTAGTTGTTCTACTCCTTTAGTTGATGCTACATTCTATAAGCAATTGGTTGGAAGTCTTTTGTACTTGACACACACTCATCCTGATATTTCCTTTATGGTTGATATAGTCTCTCAGTTCTCTCATGATCCATATGAGAGTCACTAGAATGCTACCAAATGCATCTTGAGGTACATCTAGGGTACATTGCACTTTGGAATTCATTATACATCGAGAGACTCTAGGATTGTTTGCTTCATTGACTCAAATTAGGCTTGTGATGCTAATAATCAAAAGTATATTTCTGGTTTTTTTTTTGTCTTGGTTCTGGCCCCATTGCATGGTCTTGCAAAAAGCAATATGCTATTTCATTATTCTCTACTTAGGTTGAGTATCGAGCAACAGTTCTTGCTAGTCGAGAGGTTTTATGGCTTCATCAGTTGTTGACAGAGTTTGGTTTTCCTCTTGATGGTCCCAACATTCTTTGGTGTGACAATCAGAGTGCCATTCATATTTCTCATAACTTGGTGGAATATTTTTAGACTAAGAACATTGAGATCCACATGCACTTCATTTGGTAGTTGATTCAGGATGGTGTTCTAAGCTTGGATTACATACCTACATAGGATCAGGCTGCAAACATCTTCGCTAAACCCTTGGTGTCCCCATGTTATCTTCAATTACAATAAATTCTTGGGGTGAAGGAAGTTGTCCTTTGGGGGTCTATCTGAAGCCTTCCTTTTTTTAGTAGTTCATACATTTTTTTCATGCATAGCATCTCACTTTTGAAGAGGGGTTTTTTCCCACACGATTTTTCTCCTTTTCTTCACTTAGAGAGATTCATTTCTTTGTACGTGGGTACCTAATAAAGCCCTTTGTTGTGGGGACACATTTTTACATTCATGCATTTAGAGTTTTTACTCACTCTAAGTTTCACTTAAGGGGGTGCATTAGCTATTAGTTTTTTTTAACAACTAGTTATGCTTTTTTTCTTTTTTGTTTAAGCTCACTTATGAGTTCTTATTTTAGTTGCACACCTAGTTTAGCTAGAGTTGAGTTTTATTTATCTCCTCATGCTTATACTCTAGTTCTCCTAAATTTAGCACAATGCTTTCTTTATAAGCACCACATTGTACAATTATAATTCATTTGTATTCTTTTCTTTTGAGATATAACATTATTTTGTGCAACTCTCTCTTTTGGAAGGTGTTCTTGTTTATCATTTGATCTTGTTGGAACTTTTGTTTCAAAATTTAATAGAAGTATGATGAATCATAGATCTTAACAATGTCCACCTTGAGGGAGATGGAAAGCTATGAGAGTGGTGAGCCCACTCCAAGACTTTCCAGAAAATAATAATATTATCTAGGATGAAATTTGAATTGAATTGAATGAATCTTGTCTATTTAGGTTGAACAAGATAAGGGAGGAAAGATCAAAGCTTGAGACCTATAGCTTTGTAAATGATATTGTAGGATATGTTGAATGCAGTTATGGTCTCCAATTATAAATCTCATTAGGGTCGCCAATTTTAGGTATGAATTTGACATTTAATTTATTAATTATTATAATTAAAGATTTGGAGTTAAAATATTTAATATAGAACTTGTAGAGGTTGTTGCCAATAGTGTCTCAAAGAAGCTTGTAAAAAGTGAGTGAAATGATCAACATAGGTAGCACAAATGGAGAATACAAAAACATAAGGGTATGGAATCTAGGGCTAGTAGTATCCATAGAATCTTACTAGGAGCCATATAAAAACACAAGGCATGACCTCTAGGACTAGTAAGAATCTTACTAGTAGTATCCATAGAATCTTACTAGTAGTATCCATAGAATCTTACTAGTAGTATCCATAGAATTGGTCCATTTATATCCTTGTGCCTATGGAGCAACAAGGGTCAACCAAAGAGAGCCTTAAAAACAAAAAATATATCACATCACAAGGAATCAAATTATAGAAAAGTAAACACACAAAAATAAAGAGGTATTGCATGAATGAGCTAGTTTGGTAAATCATCCATCTTCTAATCGTGCTCACCATTATAAAGAGATAGAGGGAAAGATGATAAAGGAGATACAACTAATACAATACATGGAGCTTCATCTAGTTTTAAACATAGACCATGCTCTAATGATGGATCACTATGTTGGTAACTAGTAGCTAGTGTAGACACCTAAAAATGTCTCAGTGATCACATACTGATTATTTGTCTATTTAATTAAGTAATTATGTAATTAAACTAATTTACTAATTCAAATCATCACATTTTACATTACTAATTATCCAATTTCCATTCTTTAATCATTTCGTCATTCAAACCCATCTCAAATATTAATTAAATATGAATTATTTAATTAATTGTGATTTATTCCTTAGTTAAATAATCTTTATTATTTAATTAATTTTATTTCTAATGTTTAAATAATTTCATTTAAATTATTTAAATTAATTAATTTCTTCTTCTAATTCCCTAAATTTGAATTTCAAATAGTTCCATCTAATTTCATTTCTTCCAAATTAACATTTCACCAAATGTGAATTTCAGTTAATTTCATGTGCATTTCAGCATTCGAAAGTCCAAATTCAAATCCAAATTGAAAATGAAAATCAAATTCAGTTTCAAAATCCTACAACACATGTTGAAATCAAACTTATTGATCAAATCAGTTATCTAATTAGTTAACTCAGTTATCTCTTCAATCACCCATTTTCACTCCAAATCACCTTTTCTGACTAATCAATCAATTTAATCTTCTATTCCATCTAATCAGTCATCTCCCCAATCAGCCTAGTCAACTGACTAATCTATTCAGTTCACTAGCCAATCTATTTAGTTGACTCCCCAATCAAATGAGTTAATAAATCAATCTTAGTTGACAAATCAATCAATTCACTTAACTGATCAATCTAAATCCATTGTCTCCCAATCAGGACTTGAGTTCAAAATCCTTTCCCATCTCTCTTGAAAATCTATAAATTCAACCTCATGTCACATCAATCAATCTAGAGATCATAGTGTTCAAAATAGTTGTCTAATCTATGTAGGAAATCAATGCAATACCTGAGAGCCATTCAACAACAACTAAGGAGAAGAACAATGGAAGCTACAATGCAATTGAGGGGGTTTTCAATTATGCTAATTGTTTAATTCTTTCATCCATGCATTTTATTTCATTGATTTATGTTTGAAATTGATTTAATAGTTAAGGATTTTGTGATTGTCCTTATTTCCTATTTTAGTATTTATGACATTCGGGCATGGAAACAACTAGAGTTAGTTCTTTATAAAATATCAAGGACAACTCATGATCAATTTCAAATATTTCAACCATGTTATTTGAATCATCATCCAAATTGATCACTATGGGTAATATACTAGGAACATGATAAAAAATCATTGGAATCGGCAAGCTCATCTTTTGACAAGGTTGGGTAAAGTAATGACCATCTCAAGAATTACATGAAGATAAAAGAGGTTGAGGAGGTGGGGCCAAATCAACATTTGAATACCAAGGGGAAGACTCACTTCTTGTAGCAATCTCATAAACCTTAGCATGATTTTTTTTTGGTGTTCTCTTGCACTATAATTTCAGTGATAATGATTTTAAGCTTTTGTAGTAGGAGGTTGGGTATCACTCAACATCGGTTCATTTTCTTCCTCTGCTATAGGAAAATAAGGGGGAACATAAGGAACCACTAAATATTGAAAGATAGGAGGAGGTCTAGATGGTGTTGGGAATTTGAATTGTTGTCCTTTATAGGATGGAAAAGGTAGAACCGTAAAATAAATATAAGACTCTAGGAAGAGGGAGGATTCATTGTCTAGGATGTGGTTCCCTCATTACCTATAGGGTAGGAAGAGCAACTTTGTATCCATAGATGTAAAAGGATTCTTAGGGATAGTAGTTAGAGTGGCTCCTAAAGAACAACCTAAGGATAACTCAATTATTCCCTTGTCTTTAAAATTTTTCTAGGATATGAATTGGGTATCTCACGAGGTTTAATTGGTTGAGTTATTGAGGCCAAAACTAGTCAAGTGTAAATTTTCCATGTCTAGACAAGTACTAGAATCCACTATGAAATATAGTTTTGAGTTGTCCTTGAAATGAGTACTTCAAACACTTATGGACTACAAAAGAGACTTCCTTCATGGATGTGAGCCATGAATGACATGAGTTCACATAAATTTTTTTCGAGGTAGGGATAATGGTAAAATGAATATCTAAGCTTTTATATTTAACTTTAACTTGAAGGATGATAGAACCAATGATGGGACAAGTGAAACCATTATGCACATTAATGAAGATTTAAAATTTATCCTAAATATCTTGATATAGTTCATATTTGTAAATATATTCTTTTGTAATCAAATTAACCATACAATTTGGATCAATAAGCACTGTATGTGTAGGTTTGTAATTAATTTTAGTAGAAATGTATCATTGAGCATTAATAAAGTTATCACATGGGGCATAGGTGATACTAGGTTCATGTTTAGTCCTATGTTTCTCTTTCTTAGGACAAAGTTATAACACATTCATTGGATATTTAGCTTGCCTATGCCATTTGTTTTTATTTATATAACCAACATTGTTAATTTCAACAACATTTTCAGAATGGGAAGAAATATGATTGGTAAATATTTACAAGTTTTGATTAGGTGGAACTATATATTTATTCCTACTGTCATCCTTGTTTTGTCTCTTATTTTGGTTGTGTTTTGTTTTTCAATATTGGCTTAGTATTTTTGGAGTCGATCTTTGCTTCCTTGTTGACATTTTTCAATTTTTGTGGAACAAAATACCTCTTCTTCTTTAATATGTTACCAATCATAAATTAGCTATGGTTAACATGATTCCAAGGGTAGGGAGGTTGGTTTATTTTGAAATGAATGAGAGGAGAGAGAGGGGTGTTGATTGTTTTTTTTGTTTTTGTTTTTTTTTGTGGGGGGGAGAATAGAGGAAGACCATTTTTCAGAGAGGAGGGTGAATAAAATATCAACAAGAGGGAAAGTCTTTATCTTTATGAGAGGAAGGAAAATGTTTCCTTTTGGAGAGGGATTGGTCATGATAAGAAGGAATAAATTATTTTTTGGATGAGGATTTGATAGTAGTAGGATAGGAAATTGCTTCGAATTGACTCAACAATTTGAGCAGGGCAAACACAATGTGTAGAGAGACTGGGAAAATGAATAGGGCTACAAATAATTAAATAAAACTTAGCATTGTATTTAATATCATGTCATTTTTTGTTGTAAAAATAAAATGAGCATTGACATTCATTGCCTGATCTAAAGATTGAATTCCTATTTCTTACATCGTATTGTATGTTGTATTCCTGACACAAATTAATATTTCTCTATCTTTCCTTCTATGATACTGCCACCATTGTAGGAAATATAGTTTGCCACAATTTTCATTTGGGATACATTGCCATCATTTTGATATTTGAGTTGCAAGAGATTGGGTTCTATGGTGTGGTCAATATGCCACCAAGAAGAATGAGAAGAGGAGGAGGTTTAAGAGGTCATGCAGAAGGAGTTATGGAGATGTTGCAAAACTTGACAACAAGGATGGATCAAATGGAGGAGACACAACAAAGATAAAAATTAGTGGATGATGCTTGTGAAGTTGAAGAATAAGAACCCCAGGTTATTGATGATGTTCTAGCAAAACCATAAAGTATTAAAGAAATATTGTTAAAAGAAGTTGTAGGTGCTGGATCCAAACCAAAAATAGAGGTTTATACTTATTTCAAAAGTCTTAATGGAGAAGAACTCATTTATTAGATCAATGAACTTGAAAAATATTTTGAGTATCAAGGAGTTGCAAAAGAAAGAAAAATTAAGTTTGCTTGTACAAGGATCAAAGGTCACATTCCTATGTGGTGGGATTATGTGTAGAATGAAAGATAAAAGAAGAATAAGAAGAAGATAACTTTTTGGGATAAAATGGTTGCCAAATTTAAGGCTAAGTTTCTTCTAGTTGACTACCAAAATAATCTATTCAAAAGATTGCAAAATCTAAAGTAGAATGATATGTCAATGAAAGAATATGCTGAATAGTTTTAAAAGTTGATGATTAGATTAGGCCATAGTGAAGAAGATTTGGAGAAGGTAGCTAGATATTTTAATGGGTTAAGATATATTTTGCAATATGAGTTGGCATTGGTAGTATGAATAATCTAGTGGTTGTTGAAATGGTGAATAAAATAGGTCTTAAGAGAATTAAACATTCCATACCTTACAAATTTTCTTGGTTATAGAAAAGACATCATTTATTGGTAGATAAACAAGATTTTATTCAATTTCATATAGGAAGATATAAGGATAGTGTTGAGCATGATATCATGCCTATGCATGTGTGTCACATGTTGGTTGGTAGACCTTGGAAATTTGATCGAAATGTTGTGCATGGTGATATAAATAATACATACTTTTGAGAAGGATGAAACCAAACATACCTTTCTACCTTTGCAAGAGACAAATGAGGACAAAAATCTAGTAGAAAAATTAAGGTGATGTTAGTAAGTGGGAAAGAGTTTGTAGATGGTAGGGAGAAAGAAGAAGTCACAGTAGCAACCAAAAAGGTGTTTCTTTATTGTTACAGAATGTTGCAAGGATGTGAATGGTAATGATTTGCATGTAGGACAACCAATAGGAGATGAGGATAGTATTATTGGACAAAGTGTGGAGACAACAAAATATAATATGAAAGATGATCTATTACTTCAACTTGTGGCCATTGAGGAAGAGTGGATTGAATTGATAGGAAGTGGGAAAAACATTGCAAAAGAGGATGAAGAGCTAATATTTTAGTCTTCACAACCTTTTGATATAGCTAAAGTCATTTTACATGAATGTGCAATAATTTCAATAGAGAGGTATGAGGAACCCAACTAGCATAGTGAAAAAGTGCACATAAGAAATATCTCAAACAACATGAGTTTCTCACATTTTGTTTATCCTAATTATAGAATTGATTCTTATGACATGAGTAAAGACTGAGAAAGGTGTACAATGAGATGGGGTGTGAAGATAAAAAATTTGGGTGGAAGAAGATAGATCAAGACGAGTTAATTTTTAGATAACAAATGCAAGAGGTAGTACTTGGGAGAAGTAGTTCAATGTAGGGTGGACTTGAATCCACAAGAACATGAAGAACCAGAGTTTATCTCACTATGTAAGGGAGGCACTATTCTACTCACATGTTGGAAGAAACAAAAGAAGTGAAATGATAAAGGTTGTTGATTGTAAGAATATAAGGGGGTATGGTGAAAGTTGATGATAGCTTAAAAGGGTAGTTCTACTACCCAACCTCCATATGCGATCTATGCTTGCAAACATTTTACCCTAGGAGCCTGATGTAGGGGAATTAACCACTCTTCCTTAATATGTCTCTTGTTGGGGTTTTGTGTCTTGTTTTTCAATTTTAGCTTAGTATTTTTAGATTCAATCTCTACTTGCTAGTCAACATGTTTCTAGTTTTGTGGAACAAAATAACTCTTCTTTAATATGTTATTGATCAACTTGATCAATTTTAGTTTTCATAGTTCTAAGGGTAGGGTAGTTGGGTTTGTTTGGAATAAATGAGAGGAGAGAGAGCGTATTGGTTTTGTTTTCTATTTTTGGGGAACAAAGAAAGATCATTTTTAAGAGAGGAGGGTGAACAAAATGGTGATAGGAGGGAAAGCCTCTGTCTTTAGCAAAGAAAGGTGAATATTTATTTTTGGGGAGGGATCGGTTAAGAAAAGAAAGGGCATCAATTATATTTTGGATTACGATTTGATAACGTTTGGATAGAGAAATAATTTGAATTGACTCAACAATTTGGCCAATGTAAACACAACGTGTGTAGAGACTGATAAAATAAATAGGGATGCAAAGAATAAAATGATATTTAGCTCTAAATTTCATAGTCATTTCATTTTGTGTTGCAACAATGAAATGATCTTTGGAATTTGTTGCTTGATTTGAGAATTGATTTCATATTTCTTATATCGCATTGTACATGTTGTATTGTTTGAGTTCCTATCACTTTAATATTTCTATCTTTCATTCTATAATCCCATTTCCATTGTAGGAAAGATAGCTTTCCTCCATTTCCATTTGGGATACGTTGCCATCAATTCCCTTTATCATTTACACTGTCCATTAGATTCTTTGTTGTATGTTAATTCATGTCTAAGATGCATACATCACTTAGTATCAGGTCTAGGAGTACGATGAATATTTACCAAAGGTCTTTGGGTTAAATGAAGGAGGTACAGGTTTGGTGGTATCTATGGGATGGATAGGGGAGGCTTAATCAATTTTTTATTTAAAAATTCAAGCATAATGGAATGTAAGGGCTCAAAAAGTTGTTTAAAGTTCATATTATTTGGTCGAGAAGAAAAGTGAGCTACAATAGGAGGTCTTGTGCTACAATTTTCATTTCCAACATTATTAGAAGAATGGGTGTTTATCTTAGTGAAGTTCTTATTTTGCTTGTTAAATCCTTGGTAAGTTTGAGGAACCTCTTCAGATTTATCAACTAGCTATGGATAAAGAGCCTTCAAATTGACTATCTGAGAGTTTATAATCTCAAAGTTATGTGGACAAGTGTATGAATGATGAAAAATTGATGAACAAAATCTTATCTCTAATATGTAGTTGTAAATTGCCAATGGAAATTCTTTGAGATCAGCATTAGGTAAAGAATAATTTCTTTTTGAATACAAAGGATAAAATCTACTAATAAAATTAGTCACATTCTCTAAATCGCACCTTATTTGCAATGCACTAAATTTGTTAATGTAACTTTCAGTCCAATATTATTTTAAAATTATTGCAAAAAATTATTAACCAATTTTGAAAAATTGTATTGATTCATTAGACAAAAAGCAAAACCAATCCAAGGAAGTTTCTTTCAAGGATCGAGGGAATAATTTTGCAAGAAGGTCATCCTTAAGGATGAAATCACTATATAAAGTGTAAATATTGACACAAGGGTATTAGGATCACCTTTTCCATTATATTGCTCAAAACAAGGTATCTCCATATGTTGTGGGATTTGAGTCTTCAAATTGGAAAATGTAAATAGGATACTCATGTAATATGATGGGAGATTAGGTTAGGATTAAGTTTGGTTTAAGTTGTCTCATTGTTGTTGTAATAATGACACATTTTACAACAATTAGTTTATGGCAGTATAGATAGAAGAATTGGCTTATGAGAAGTTGGATTGTGATAGTGGGTTTGAAGGGACATTATGGTATCTGAGAGGTGGAGATGATTGATGGATGTTTTGAGAAAGAAAAGGAAAATTGGTTGAAGGTGGCACATAGGTATATTAATTGATAGGATTAGACCTATTATAGTATGGATTGTATTACCATTTTGTATAGCAATAGACATAATAGAGGATGCGTATGTATTAATAAATGGTATTCTTGTAGGGGTATGAAATTGTATCTCAACTTGGTTTTGAGGAGCAGTGTATCCAAGCACTTTTGCACAAATAGCTACAGATATAGCATTTTAATCCACTATGTGAGCTATGCTATGTATAACATCTACACAATAAAAATCACCTTGTATCAATCTCCTGAGACTCTTAATCGATATGAATGCCTCTCCAACAATGTGTTTTATACTCATGGGTTATTGAAGAACTTCAAATTCCTTATCAAGCTTCTTCAATTGTTCATTAGAAGCTTGTATTGAAGGGTCATCCTTTCCATGGGAAGCATGACCTAGTAATTATTTTTAGGTATATTAGACAAATATGTGTTGGATTATGGAAATATTTCTCTCCTAGGCTTCCTCGTGGGAACAAGCCAACATGCAACTCTAGCTCAACACCAATACCATTTAAAGCATGAGAAGCCATGATTCAATAACTTAGTCTCACAAGAATAATGGATCCAAAATAACATGTTTTTGATTAGTAGAAACAATTTTTGAGGGGACCAGAAACCCCATACAATAGGTTTTGAAGGAACTTGAAACCCTCAGATTTTTCACGGATCTGGAACCAACAAAGGGATGTTGCAGATAGATACAACACAGATAACCACAACAAAGCCACAAACATCCAAAAGGGATTAAGCATTACAACTCTCATGGCACTAGAGGCTGTAGGACAGAGCAACGAAAAAGCAACTGCCAGCCAAATACAAAAGAGAGACAATACAAACCAAGATAGCAACAACAATAGATTTAAACCACCTTATAGATCTGAGAAATAGAAAATGAGGGTTTAACAGGCACCCCCAGCCAAACATCAGGGTTTTTCCAAGCTCCCTTAACTTGTATCATAATTTCTAGCTCGCCAGCAACAAAACTTGATCCTAACCAAAAACTCAAATTGGCCAGACTGGGCCATTGAAAATTGCCAAGATCTAGCCTGTCCAAAGCAACAAACCAAGGGCTTTTCCAGGCTCCCTTAACCTTGAGAGAGGGTTTTAAGAGGCTCCCACAACCTAATAGGGTCTTAACACAACACCCAATACCAACAACAATAGAATAGGCTTCCATGCATAACCAACAACATCCAACTCCACCTCAATAGGAGGTAGGTCTCCTCTAGCCACGTCCATCCCCGCCTCCATAGAAGACAAATCCATCTCAAAAGGACTAACTGAAGAAACCCCAAGATGCAGATCTAAAAGCAAAATAAATTGAGCCATGGAACTAGGCGAGAAAGGGCTAAAAAAACCCTCATCCAAAGGGGAACCGAGATAGGTCAAGCATGCCAAAAAAAGATCAGTTCCCAAAAACAAGAAGAATAAGGGTTTTGAAAAGGTTCCCTTAACCTTTTGCTGAAACAAGAAAACAAGGGCTCTCAAAAAATAACTTAATACCAAAGAATTCCACCCAACGAGGTTTTAGCAGGCTCCCGAAACCCAAATCTCTGAGTTTTAGCATGGAATCCATAACCATGCAAAAAGGAGACCAGATCAATCGCCAAAGGAAGGCAACCATCTAAAAAAACTCCCCGTGCCTACTCTTGGGATGAAAAGCGAGACACAACTCCACCTCAATAGGAGTTGGATTCACCTCAATAAAAACCTCAGTACATGACCCATAAGAAACTCATGAACAAGAACAATCTCCAAAAACACTCACCTATTTCTCGAAAGAAGTAAAGGAAAGCTAGAACAAGTTGAAGGAAAATCAGCTTACGATTTGGATGTCTTGGTTTATCTCACAAATTTTATTACAAATGTAAATTGAAATGATAATGGTGCAAATCAATTAACTGATTAATTAAGTGATATGCAATGATAGCAATGATACAATTGACCGACCAATTGATTAAACTATGTGAAATAGTACTATTATGTTCAATTAACCACTTAATTAAGAAATTTGAGATAAAAATATTATGATTAATTAATTAATGCATGCACATAAGCAATGAATTCCACACATAATTGCATCTAAGACTAAAAATTTATGAAGATAGAGTATATCTAAAATTGAAAATTAGAATTTATAAGACATGTTGGGTTCACTGAAATGAGACGTATGGAAACGCTATCCTAGCTTAGGAATGCAAACTAAGATCTCAAATTTTCACTACATAACATTGAAGCATAACTATATGTTTAGCTAAAGTCCTAATAGGAGAGATAAACACTAGAATTTATGTTATTTTTATGCAATGAAATTAAGATTGTGAAGTGTGTGTGAATAAAATAGGTTAATTAGTAGGAAAACAAAAACTTTCAACAATAATAGTGAAATACATAATAGAAAAGTCATACAATAGCTCAGATCTGGAAAGAGTAGATAAAAAGGAATCCGTAGCTACAATCTGGAGTTGAAAGTGCTAGACATAGTTGGAGGGTGCCCTAGTCTTAGGAGTGTTCAAATTGATAGAAAGGAGCCAAAATGCAGTTAGGGGGTCTTTTAGGCCCATCTTTCAAAAAAATAGCCAAAAAATGTCAACATGGTTGAAAGTAACCCTAGTTTAGGTGTTTCTACCTATTCAAAACCTAGGATCATCTATCATCATTTTCTCTACTCAATTGTAGCACTCTTTGCAATCATATTTGAACCTGCAAACATGAAAATTGAAAAAAAATGATTTTGTTGTACGTGTTGGTGTTGCCATCTCCACTACAACAATGATTGATGAAAATAGAGCTTGTCAGCTTAGAAATGATAGAGGCTAAAACTTTAATGAAAGTGATTAAATTGACAAATTATAATTGAAACCCTTGGCTTGAAGTGTCAAATAAGGGTTGCTATTGCTTGAATGGTGTTAATACATGCCTTGATCATGGAGGAACACATTTTGATTGATCATGATTGTTGAAACTTAAATATTTGACTCCTTAATTGTAAAATTGTACTCAACTGCCTTGCATGTGCTCAATAGGAATTGAATCATGTAGGTTTTTAGTTCTAGTTAAAATGCGAGATGGATTTGTATTTATATGTAACTTACACCTTTTTGAATTTAATTTTTAGGGAAGATCGACATTGGAGGGAAATTTACCACTACTTGCAAAGATGACGTTTGTAATTTAAATTTTGAGGCCAAAATTCTTGGACAAGCATGCTAGGTTCCCTGGTCCAAGACAAGGGTGTTGGGCATCCTAGTCCTAGCAGTTTGAGTTAGAACAAAGGTCATGAGTAGGGGATTGCACCAAGTTTCCAAATGTGGTCTTAAAATTGAGCACAATCAGAAATGAATTAGGTACATTAGGCACAACCACCAAATTAGGTCCAAAGTGAGTGTGAAATTGTAAAGGGATACAATTTATTACACTACAAATACCAAGGTGCCTAGCCTATTTGTTAGGATCTTCCCATTGAAATTCATATTTAGTAAACCACTCAGGGGGATTATTTCTCAACTCAACATTATGGATTTAACCATGGACATTTTTGCACTATACGATTTATAGAAAAGGTTTAGTTTTTCCATCAAGTTATCAAATTATCTTCTTCAATCATCACGAAGAGGGTACTACCATCTACAAATTGAATAATTTGTAGATGACATTTTTTATTAGCAAGGGATATAACTTTAACCTTACAGATCAAAGTTGAGTCTCCTAGGAGATGATAAGCTGCATAAGATGCAATCATAAACAAAGAAGGGGCAAGGGGATAACCTTGTATTATAAATCCTTGCAGTATAAACTGTTCAAACAAAGAGCCATTAACAACCACTTGGGCCATAACATCTCTCAACAAAGTACTATTGACAGAAGTATTTTGGCAATTCATTTAGGCTTCAAGGGCCATCATAAGGAAGGGTCGTTCCATCCTAACATACACCTTTTCAAAATCAGTTAGGAGCATTTTGTTATTTTAGTTTGTAGACCTTGTCCATTCCATCGAATGTATGTCTTCCTTTAATAAATCTTGTTTGAGTGCTACTAATAAAAGAAGAAAGAATATCAATCACTCAATGCCAAAATTTTGGCAAGTATCTTATAATCTTTTCAATTCTTAATACTAATCTATATTTTAGATAATTATTTTTTATTAAAGTTTTAAATAATAAATTCTAGTAAGTATATATTTTTCATAACCTATGAAGTTAATAGAGAGTGTTTTTAGATTTACTTACATCAATATTTTGAACCACATTGGGTTATCCATAATGAAAAATATGATGTTTATCCTCTTCTTGATGATAAATTGTTTAAGTATGATATCAATATCAATATAAAAAAAAATGTACATAATTGAATCGAAAAATACCATCTAATAAAAAATTATAATTATTTTACTTTGATTTATTAATTTTATTAATCTTATAAAAAAAATTTAATTTCAACTGTTCAATAAATATTGTTATATATAAAAGATATTCTTTGGTTCAAACCTTGAGTTGAAAATTGTACTGTTTATAATTTGTTTAATAGGTTTAAAATTCTTTTTGTCTAGATTCTTCTTAGGTTTCATCGACTACAGAGTGAGATTTATTGCCACATTTCAAGAGAGAGACGTGTGGACTTAGCCTTTATGAGGTAGATATTGAAGATTATTTTATTTCCAACCAAAAATAATTTGATATGATCAATCCCACTATACCTATCAAATAAAGCGAAGGTTATAATAGGACTGATAGGGAAACCCAAAAAAGGTTTTTCAAAAATAAATCATATTGCTGTTTTGCATTCGTGTCATTGAGAAATTGCTGTTTGCATACGGCAGTGCAGAGGTTTAAGTAATGCATGCTCCATGTGGAGTGTCTGTTTTGTGTCATAATAGCTGATGCATACATTTCTGGGTCATTACAAGCATTTGTGTCATTGAGAAATTGCTGTTTGCATACGGCAGTGCAGAGGTTTAAGTAATGTATGCTCCATGTGGAGTGTCTGTTTTGTGTCATAATAGCTGAGGTGTTCTCTCCTCCTTGAGGAGTTTCCTACGAAGCTTCCTTTGTCTGTTACTTATAATACTAGCAAAGTTAGCTAGTTTTTGTCGAATGCAATGGATGGACACACCCTCCTTATATTACAGGTGTGGGCATTGCAATCTTGTCGTTCATAATTGAAAGCTTTTGGTTGTACTTGCAGGTACTAAAAAGTTTTTAGTGAAGTACAAATGAGCTTCTAACTTACCTTAAATTGATATGCTTCAAGCAGCTTCCTCCCACCTTCCTCAAGGTATTCTCAACCATTAAAACATCCTACCTTGTGTACAATACTAAATAGAGTTTTTCCAACGAAATACTATTTAAGGGTAGAGAGACAGATAGAGGAATAGGAGAAGCATATTTCTTTAGGAATATATCAAAGATGTCATCAATCTTGGATGTTGATGAGTCTATCATTGAGGGCAATTGGTATTACGGTTGTCTCTTTAGTCCTAAGAAAAGAACTACCACTGAAGCAGTATTTAATACTGCTGTACGTGACAATAAGCATACTGACGTGGATAGGAAATATCATGACATTACTGATGATGAGAAATCCAAGCAATTATCAACTTTAAGAGAAGAAAGTGGTAATAGTAGTAGTCCATGTTTTGAGTCAAGTGATTCCAGTTCACCTAAAATCTTCATGGAAGATGTAGAAGAGGGGGATGAGTGTCTTGCAAGTATGTTTAGCTCATTGGATGAAGATGGTGATGGAAGAGTTAGTTCAGATGAGATAGTGAGGTTTTTGGAGAGATTAAGTCTTGAAATGCCCAAAGAGGAGGTGGAATTAGCTGTGAAATATTCACTGCAGTGCTGATATAAATTCAGTTGTCCATGGTATGTAAGAGAGAATTCTGTAATTGTCAGCAAGCGAGCAACTCTGTGTCTTTCCAGTTTTAGATATATCGTTTTCTCTATGTGTTCTTCCAGTAGAGGTGTTACTTAAAATTTGAAAGTGTTCTTCAAATAATAGGAATAACCACTTGGTTTGATTTCCGAAAAATAGCAACATGCTAATAATAGAAAAAACCACTATATTTAGAAATATTACAGAAATTTATCTATGTTTATTTTCTGTTTTATTTTAATAGAAATTATTAGAATATTTTAACATATTCATGTTGTGTATTAAATAGCTGAATATAGTGTAAACATAGAACCTTAATTTAATAATATGAAGAATGTGCAAAATCAATTTCATATTTGAATAACCATAACAATGATCTAGGGTTCATACTCTTTAATCAAGAGACAAATGCAAATGTTAGTAGATTATCATTTTTCTTGTATAAAGCATCTGAAAATCACCTACAATTGTTGGATAAAATATCTCAAATTATATAGTGAAACAATATGAGTTCCAATAGAAAAATTTACAACAGATAATATTTGATATATTATTTGAAAACTTTACCACAAAAATATTAATGTCCACTAATAATTTTCACATTTTAAAAATAAGAAATGTATTATCATATTAATTGATTCCAATAATATTAACTACAAGGACCATTAAAAAAAAGAGTGAAAAATGTCTATAAACTTAAAAGCACTCTATAAATGTAAACAAAAATATATCTGAGACAAAATGGTATTGATATGTTAGAAACCCTGACAAAATTATTATACTAAACTTTACAAGAAAACAAAACTTAAACGTTTAGTTGGAGACAAGTAGTCAGGGTTCTATTTTATTTGGAGTAATAAAATAACACCTCCACAAAAACTGAAACATGGCATATTTCATGCATTTACCCGTCATTTGCATGTCAAATTGTTTCAAAAATGAATTTTGTTTATTTTGTAGATGCCTCTTGGCATAAAAGTAGTTATGCAGCCACGTTGAACATGGGATTCCACAAAAAAGACGGTCATTTCTAATTTACAAGGATATGATTCTTTACTAACTATGTAAGCCTTAATGTTTAGTACGAATAGTTAATCAATTTTCATTCTATTAGTAATATGGTAAATTTATCCTTTTGATCTTCATAGATCATGAAGATTAAATAGAAGAGACCTCCCATGATTACTTATTTGAAGTTTTAATATTTTATATTTTTTAATATATAATTTTTAAATTTTTTGATTATATATATATTTTTATATTAAATATCGAGAGACCAAAATAAGGAGAGTTTATACAAAAACGAGGATGGGAGGCAAAGCCTCAGCCATTAACCAGTTGGATTATCCGACTAAACAAAGACAACCTCATACAAAAAAAAAGAGTTACGAGAAAGAGTATATATAGTGAGCCATATACATCAACTAGAGGCTACTGGACACCTGTTGCAAAATCTCATCCTGGTTTTCCATCCATGTTGTCCATTCTTGTGGCCCTTCCATCAACACCACCTTCTTCCGCTCTAGGACCTGGGTAAACATTTTGAGCTTATCAAAGTAGGGCCCTTTGTTGTCCCTGAGTTCCTTGATCAGTTTCTTTAGAGCCTCATCGAATGCAGTCTGGTTCTCCACAATTCTAGCCCATTCAAAGCCATCCTTCATCTCATATATGAACATGGTTGCCCGACCATCCATGATAATAATTTTTTATATTTAGGTAAAACCTAATTGCATTAAAAAAATGAGGGGTGGAAATTCAATTGATAGTTTTCAAAAAGAGATAGACATGGATCATCAACATGATCATTTATTTAATTGATTTTAATTTGACCAATCTAATATATATTTGTACATTATGTATTTTGTATGTAATTGGACCTATGCACCTAGCCTTTCTTCCAACTAACTTCAATTATTACTTAGCCCTATAATTATGTATATGCAACACAACCTAATTAGCTTATCTATTTGATTTTCTCTTTAATCCATTCCTCATTCATAATCCAATCTTACTAGACACATATCAAATCTAGCTATTAGAACCACGTTATGCTTGCATGTGCATGGTTTTCCTCACAAATCCAATCTTGATCCTTTTAATTGCACAATCAAAACCAAATATTTAGTTGAATAACCCTAGTTTACACTTTGTTCCTAAGTTAACTTTGCACAAATCTTAACAATTTGACGTTAGGCTTCTATAAAAATAGATATTCATTATATTCAATTCTAATAATATAATACGCTACTTATCATCTAAAAGTAATAACTAGCACATGTAAATAACCTAACAATCATTCTATAATTAATGTCTATTTTTAAAGATGGTTTCTATCAAAATATTTTTAAATACTTCCAAATTGACACAAAAAAGATTCATAATGTAACAAAAAAAATCACTATCTAGTACCCTACTTTTAGAAAGTTCATAGGAGAAAATTGTGTTATCATCAAAAATTAATTTTGCATGCAACAATTAGATCCAAAAGTGTGAAAAGGAAAAAAAATCACTATCTAGTAGTCTAGTTTTTAGAAAGTTCACAAGAGAAAATTATGTTATCATCAAATTCAATTTTACATGCAACAATTAGATCCAAAAGGGTGAAGTCAAGATGACATATAACAAAAAGAATAATTTGCATTCATTTTGGTTATCAATTACTATTTTCTTAATTTTGAATAATAAATTTTATTAAGCATATATTTTCCACAGCCTATGAAGTTAGTAGATAGTGTTTTAAATTTAATTGTACATACTTTGAATTGCATGGAGAGATGCATAATGAAAAAGATAAAGTTTATCCTCTTCTTGATGATAAATCATTAAGTATAGTGCTAATGTCAAATTAAAACCATACACAATTGAATTCAAAAATACTATCTAATGAATTTTTAAATACCATTTCAACTATATTTATTAATTTTATTAATCTATGTATTTTGATATATAATAAATATTCTTTAACTCAAATTCTATTTAAATATTAAACTCAAAATTGTACTATTATAAATTTATATTCCTTTATGATGGTGATACCATCTTTTCAATGTATTTTCAAAATATTTGATTTAATATCTATTTAAAATAATTCTATTGCCTTATTTCAAGTGAGAGACACATATGTGGACTTCCCTTTTAAGAGGTAGATATTGAGGATTATTTTGTTTACAACCAAAAATAATATGATATGATTAATGTGACACTTTACTTATCAAATAAAGTGATGGTTATAAGAGGAAATCAAAATAAAAAATATAATGAAGCTCATCATCAATGTTAAGTCATTACAAAAATTCATGTCATCAAAGTTGTTTCAATACGGTAGTGTACAAATTTTAGTAATATACTCCATGTGGAGTGTCTATTTTGTATCAATAAAGCAATAGCTGATTCAACTAGGCACTCTAGAAGTTTTTAGGGTTAAAAGTGATGCGTCTCTTCCCCTCTTCATCCATGTGGAGTTCCCTACGAAGTTTCCTTTGTCTATTAATTAGAATATTGGCAAAGTTGGTTTGTTTTTGTTAAAGGCAATGATGGATACACCCCTCTCATATTACAAGCATTTCTAACTTCCTCGTAGAGTGAATACAAAATGGGCTTCTATCCTTAGCTTCAATTACCTTAATGATGGAAAAATGCATTATGATTGATCATGATTGTTGAAACTTTGAATTCTTGACTTCTTGATTGCAAATCAATACTCAATTTTCATTTTTTGCTCAATAGGAATTGAATCATGTAGGTTATTATGTCTAGTAAAAATGAGAGAGGAGGTTGTATTTATATGTAACTTACACCTTTTTAAATTTAGTTTTCGACGAAGGCTGAAATCGGGGGGAAATTTCCTACTACTTGCAAAGTCAACATTCATAATTAAAAATTTGTGGCCAAACAATTTGGATGGGTGTTAGGTCCCCTAGTCCTATAATTTTGAACCAAAACAAAGGTCATGAGTTTGGAATTGAATCAAGTTTATAGAAATCGTCCCAAAACATAGCATATAATTAGACATGAATTAGGTACGTTATGCACAACCAATAAAGTGGGTTTAAATTGAGTGTGAAATTGTAAAGTGATATTATTACTCAATTACATTTAGCCACAACTTTAGTGGGAGCATGAACTTAGACTTACACTCTTGGTAAAGTATGAAAAAACCAAAGATACTTTCATCAAGAGATCAAATAGACAAGACAATACAAAGATTGGCAAGGTGGTAGCCCTCAAGACTTAGGATCTTATCAAGCTATAATATCAAGGTAAAAGACAAGTATAAAGTGAGAAACATGATCAATATAGGTAACATATATGGAACATGCAAAAACATAAGGGTATGGAATCTAGAGCTAGTAATATCCATATAAGCTTACAAGGAGCCATATCACAACACAAGGCATGACCTCTAAGACCAGTAAGAATCATTTGATTATTACTCCTAGGGGCATGTTACAAACAGATAAAGCATGGCTTCAAGGCCCAGTAATATTCTTGGATACTTATTAGGAGCCATGCCCATAAAGGAGTCATAAGGACTAGCAATTTGTTTTATGCTAGGTGACTCGTACACAAGTGAAGGTCTCACAGGGGATGACAAGTTGCGTTATTCTATGTAATATTCATGCTAGTGAATATTACTTGAGTATTAGATAAAGTCTTCTATTTGTTGGGTAATCTTGGATAAGATACTACAAAATGAGTGCTATAATCTAATAACTAATTTATGGTGTATGGTCAAAATGTACAAACCAATCTTGTGGTATATTGATAAAATGAAAAGCAAAGAGAAATGTATGTGCAAGCACCTCAAAGTGATTTCATATGATAATTGATAGAAATCACTTTAAGGTAGCATATGTTTAAAGACATGCAATTTACAACAATTGAATACTCCTAAACATAGGCAAGTCAAAGACAAAAATAATATATGCTAGAGGACATAAGGGATCCATAGATCTAGGGTCAGTATGTACATAAGATAAATAATGTATATTAATATGATTATTTTGAATTGAAATAATACCCAAAATTCAATATAACTACAAGTACAAAGGAGGAAGAGCACATAAAATGACTTTGCACTGATCATCCCTAAAATACAATACAAAATCACATTCATGACACAACATGTATACAACATATAGAAGAATCAAGACACAAATATAACTACAAATATTAATGTGATTATTTTGAATTGAAATCATACCCCAAATGCAATATAACTACAAGTGCAAAGGAGGAAGAGAACATAAGATGAACAAAGGGTCTTTCTGGGTCAACATGGAAGAGACCAAAAACTCTCAACACTTTTCATCTTCCCTAAAAAACAATACAAAATCACATTCATGAGACAACATGTATACAAATAGAAGAGTCAAGATACAAATATAGAGTATTTTTACAATAGGATTGGTTTCTTTGTACCAAGATACACATTAGATGCTCTAGGAAGAGGGGGGGTTCTTGATCTAGGTTGTGGTTCACTTGTTACCTATGGGGCATGAAGAGTTAATTTTTTATCCATAGATTTTGAAGGATTCTTAGGGATAGTAGTTGAAGTGGTTCCTAAACGACTACCTAAGGATAACTTAGTTATTCTCTTGTATTTAAACATTTGGTAGGATAGAAATAGATTATCTCATGAGGTTTGATTGGTTGAGATTATTGAGAGAAAAAGTAGTCAAGTGTAAAGTTTGCATGTCTAGACAAGTGATAGAATGAAATGTGAAATATAGTTTGTAGTTATTGTTGAAATGAGAACATCAAATACTTATGGACTACAAAAGTGACTACTTTCATGGATGTGAGCAAAGGATGACCTTTATTCACACAAAATTTGTTCGAGGTATGGATAATGGTAAGATAAACATCTATGATTTTAGATCCAACTTTAACTTGAAGGGTGATGAGGCCAATGGTGGGACAAGTGAAACCATCATGGACTTTAATCAACACTTTAGATTTATCACAAATATCTTGATATAATTTATATGCTTAAATATATTCTTTTGTAATCATATTAGCCATACATACTAGATAAATAAGCACCTAATATGTTGGTTTGTCATTAATTCTATAAAAAATGTATATCGATGCATCATGTGTATTGATCAAGTTATCACTTGGGGTAAAGGTGATACTAGGTTCACATTTAAGCTTAGGTTTCACTTGCTTAGGACAGGTTATATCACACTCATTAGACGTTCAATTTGGTTGGATTGGATTTCATTGTTTATATAACCAACACCATTAAGCTCAATATTTTTGGATTGGATCTCATTACTTTTTAAGACTATGGAGGCTAGGTTCAATGAGCTAGAAAATAGGGTTCATAGTCATGAGAATACCCTGAAGAAAATTGGAGAACAAAGCCAAAAAATTCTGAAAGCCTCAGTTGATAACTTCAGAATGATGATTAGTAAACTAGAATAGATCTAGCTAGAAAAGAACACGATAGATATTTTTGAGGATAAGGACTTGACCTTTGAAGGTGTGGCTACTAGACCTGGTAAAAGAAGCCAAGAAAGTATGAGGAAGATGGCTCAACAAGCTAAGGTTTTGGATGATCTTAAGAGTGCTGCTTCCTCAATGGTCCAACTAGAGAAAGAAGTAGTGGAGCTTCTCAAGAATTTTTCTTAGTTCTTTTGTTTTGTTCTCTTGGCTGTCCCTTAGGTGTCATTGTGTTGTCCTTATGTTACTTTTGCTTCTCTTGCTGGCTTTTTGTATCTACCAGCTCATTCAGTTTGTTGTTATGTTCTATCTAGCTGGACCTTTCATGTTTTATCTAATTTCTAACTTGTTGTAAAGGGTTTCAGGGCCCCTTCAAAACTTGCCTTTCACGTAATCAAAAACATTACTTGGTAGTTTAAAAATAAATCAATTTCATATTTCAATATAAATGGCTAAGAAGAAGAAAAGTCTTGTTACTTGTGAACATACAATTGCAAATTATATTATATATCTAAAATTTCATAATGTGTTATATAAGTTGCTGCAGATACTAAGATAAATTGGACATTATCTCTATTAGGATATAAAGAGTTACTTTCTTGTATAAATAAAATATATGCAAGGATAGGTTTGAGGAGCTTTTCTTTTGAGTTTTACAAGACATCACAAGCCATATGAGAATAGAATGAAGAGAACCCATGGGGTGTATGAGGTTTTATACTACCCATATGACACTATTGTTTTGATTCTCATCATAGACAATATTGTTTAGATCTTCTTCTTAAGAGAGCCAAACTTTAATTCATCCTACCTCAACCAATGCTGGTTTAAGGATAAAGGAGGTAAAAATTGTAACACATATAGTGGTGCAAAGAATCAAAAGGGTTGGAGTTCATCAATTTAGTATTATTATTTTTTATTTTTATTTTTATTTAGAGGACTTTGGATTTTAGTCTAGTGAACCAAAGATTAGCTCTTTATAAGGCGAGCCTTTTCTATAACTTTTGGAGTAATGTGCAATAGACTCTCAACCATATCATACAAGAAAAAGGAGTTAAACCTAGGACCTACACTACCTAAAGCAACGATCAAGAATGTATGAACCCTAGAAATAAGTTGAACATAATGCTATCATCATGTACATTTATATACTTCAACATCTTTCTATTATTTCATTGAGGATATCTCATGTCAAAATAATTGACATAGTGTTCCATAAAAAATATATTTTAAGATTTTTTCCAAAATTAATTATGAGTTGTTTGAGTTTAAGCATAAAAATGAATTGAATGTTTAAAATATTACAAATTACTATTAATGTTGACCTTAGTGATGTTGCTAGCATGGTTTAATTAATTGAACACATATTGAAGATGTATACTATTCTTGGATGTAACCTAATGGAGGGAGGGTTTGATATATCGTGGAACTATGAGATTACACATTAATATTTTTATGTATAACATGTACTTTTTAGGTTGTAAGATATAAATGTTTAAATAGAAACTTCATAGTGTGATGTATCTACATTTTGAAGGTAAAATTTTTATTAGATCATTACTTTCATAGGAATGCATAAGTTATACTAGTTAGATGGTAAAATATTTATAAATTAGTTGTATTATTAGAGTAGATTGTGAAAAACTATACACTTTAATTATCTATGAGGTCCTTGTTGAGTTTGAAATCACTGTTATTACAATGTTAGGTTGCTTGCTAGTTTTGTAATGTTGGATTTTGAAAGATGTGTTGGTTGAAATGTTTCTTCATCTTATGACCATCACAATTAAAGTATAAAATCCTTTTGCTACTATATAGAATCACTTATTGTCAACCATTGAGGACACATTTATCATTAATTTAAAGTGTGAATACTATCTAATTTGTGAACTATACTATTAAAGAATATTAGGTTGCATCATAAGGTAAATGAAACCAGCATCTTAAGATTATTATTAATAACATTTTCAAATGTATATCTTGATATGCTGATTTGATGGATATATTGTTCCTAATTATCTTGAGTATGATTCAGACATTGATCATGCTTAAAGAAACTTTATAATTACTATTGCATATCTTCCAAAATTCAAGTGATTTCTATTTAGTCTTGTAGATGCATGTTTTGTTTTTATTGAGAAGAATTTCATATTATAATGTGACTGTGATATCAATATCATTGAATTATATTATGGTGGGACATTTCCTGGAGCCATATTAAGTCTTTTTCTTAAGTACTATATGATGATGATATTTTTCCTATTACTACCACGTGCTTTAATATTACAAGATTTATTTCATGTTGACCATGCATAATTCCATTGTATGGATTTGATTCAAACCCTTGTCCTTAGAACACAAATTGTCTAAGATGCTTAGTTGTGTATAATGATGGCTAATAACTGCAACCATTGTATGTAGAGGTAGTTTATAAGACTTGATCTCAGTAATATTTTGAATCCTTACATGTTGAATTGATTTATTGAGTAGAATCATATATAGTTGTATTTTTTATTCTACATGATCTTCCTAGGTTATGCTAGTTCCTGGTTTCTTTAGAGAAACCTTCCATCAAGGTTGGAAATCTAGGAGAGATATAATTTATTGATGTATATGATGAATAGTTGTTTATGGTATTTTTGTAAGTTATATTATAACTTAGAAAAGTGAAAGTTCTCAACCTAGTAGTAGTTTAAATTTAAAGGGAGCTGCATGTGACTTAAATTTCATTGGGAAGCAGTTAATATTGATCAACCCTACCTCTTTAATATATTTTAGCTTGAGGCTAAATTTGCCTTACATGGATGTGAACTCACCTTAATATGTTCCAACTATATAGATTGGGGCCAACAAAATAGTATATCATCATCAATTTTTTTCCACTTTGAAGTTTGAGGTGTTTGGCTTTCCAAAATCTGCTATAATGAATGAAGTTTTAGAGTCATTGTCATCATGGTCTATAGATATGATATGAATGCATGGGAATACTTGTAGACTTGATTAAGCTAAAAATAATTATGATTTGTTATTGAACACTATGGCATTGTGTCTTGTCTTAATGATAAGCATAAGAAAGTATAGGTTTGCCTTTAGACACTAGTAAGGTTTACTCCTCTTAGGAAATAAAGGTATGATATATTTTGACCATGACATGACTATGAATGTGTTAAAAAGACCTACTAACTTTTTATCAAATAATGATACAAATTTAATCTATTATCATAAGATTTATGATCTACCAACTCTAAATATCTAATGGATCTATGTTTGTATTAGACTGGAATTCTTTATGATTTGCCTTGCCATTGTGGACATGTAATACTGTATTACCAAATATGATATGTTGTTTTGCTTGAAATGACTTGCAATCAAAACACCTAAGAAAATTTCACTATTTTTTTAAATAGAATTCTATTGTATTTTTATAAAATAGAAGCTCATATTATTTAGGATTGATACTTTTTTAGTATGAATAAAAAGGTGTTGAAAATATATGGTTTAATCGGAGCACTGAACATCATGTTTTCCTCCTTTATATAAGATTTTCTACCCGAGTATAAGCACCCAAGACCACCAATTCTGCTACTAGTGTTGGCTTTCATTTTATTATATTATTTGTTGTCATTCTAATATATATATATATATATATATATATATATATATATATATATATATATATATATATATATATATATATATATATATATATATATATATATATATATATCTTGATATTATATTTAATAATATAATTAAATTAAAAAATTTGTGACCTCTCTTTCAAAAGTACAAGTTCTCCACCACCAGGGCAACTCAAGTTGTACCTATTATATTATTTGTTGTCTATTTACAAAAAAATATTAAAATGTCATATTTAATAAAATTATAAATTAAAAAAAGAGTTATTAAATTTTTTAATTTTTTTGAAAAATTAAATAATTTGAGAATTATTTTACAATAAAAATAGAATAATATATATAAAAATTAAATAATATGTATTATCAATACCCCCACTGACTCTATCTTAAATGTGACAGGCATTTTTGTAGTTAGGATTAGGGTTAAAGTTAGCTTAATGTTAACATTATGGGTTGGTAAAATTAAGGTGTCCATTATAAGATAAACTTAGGTTAGTGTTATCATTAGGGCTCAATTAAGGTTAGAGTTAGTGTTACATGGAAATTTAGTTTAGAAAAAATGTTAATAATAGTTTTAATTCTATTGTAACAAATTCTATGTTATATTATTTGTTGTTATTTTAGAAAATATGTTGCATTTGAAAATATTATAAAATTAGAAAGAATCATAAAAAAATTAAACCATTTAAAAGTTATTTTACAATAAAAAAATATATAAAATTATTTTATTACAACATATAAAATACCATAATTTATAAATTGAATTATTGTCCTCAATCTAATGCAAATAGTAAATAAAATATACTAAAATTAAATAATATGTTATGATCAAATATGTCTTCAATCTTGGATGTTGATTACTCTATCATTGAGGGAAATTGGTATTATGGTTGTCTCTTCAGTCCTAAGAAAAGCACTAACACTCAATCAGTTTTTAGTACTGGCGTACAGGACAATGAGCATAGTGACGTAGATAGGAAATATCATGACATTGGTGATGATGAAAAACCCAAGCATCCCATTGCAGGGAGTAAGAAACTATTGAGAGAAGAAAGTGGTAATAGTAGTAGTCCATGTTTTGAGTCAACTAATTCCAGTTCAGAAAAAGTCTTCATGGAAGATACAGAAGAGGAGGATGAGTGTCTTGCAAGTATGTGGAAGATACAGAAGAAGAGGATGAGTGTTCAGATGAGATAGTGAGGTTTTTTGGAGAGATTAAGTCTTGAAATGCCCAAAGAGGAGGTGGAATTAGCTGTGAGATCAGTGTCTGCATGTGGTGATGAGTTTCTCAGTGCTATGGAGTTTGGTGAGTTTTATAGAATTGTATTTTCAAATGAGGAAGAAGTTGATATTGTGAAGGATGAGGAGAAGGCAATCTGTGAGGCATTTAATGTTTTTGATCAAAATGGAGATGGGTTTATCAGTGTAATGGAGTTGGCTGATGTTCTCTCCAGATTAGGATTTGTGGAGGGGAAGGATGTGAGTTGCTGTGAGAGCATGATTGAGAGTATGGATTATAATGGAGATGGGTTTGTGGATATTCATGAGTTCAGGCATTTAATCACCAGAACTTCTTCTGCTTCGCATCCCTGTCTTCAATGTGTTGCTGCAGTCTGATGGCACAAAATATTTTATGGCTAGAATAAATATTGTAATAATTGTCTCCAGTTTGCAGTCTGATGGCACAATATATTTTATGGCTACCATAAATATTGTAATTGTCTCCAGTTTGTTAATTTTATGGCTGCTATAGTTCTCAGTTGTCTGTAGTTCACTGCAAATGATATTGTTATAGAAACATTCACTGCAGTGCTGATAGAAATTCAATTGTCCATGGTATGTGAAAGAGATTCTTGATGAAGGATGACTCACTTGTTAACCCAAATAAGGATAGGTGAATTTATTATAGATGTATATTACCAAGTGTGAAAGAGATTGTAGTTGTAACGAAAGCACAGTGCAGAAATGCCTTCCTAATGTCAATTAACAGGGAAGATCATGCAAGAATGTAGTTTAAAACTTTTACAGAATGTTAAGAATAACATAGACAAAACACATAGAATCAACACAGAGATAGAACACCAAGAATTATGTGGGAAAACCCTTTCGGGAGAAAACCCACTACCAACAGTTGAAACACTTTATTTCCAGTAAATGAATTTACAATAAAGTTTCAGTCTGCAACTACAGGTATTCGTTCTCAGATTCTCATGAACTGGACACTACAATCAGATCCTGGATATCAATTACACCATAATTATCCAATGGCTACATATATCAGATTATTGATAGTTCATCTGAGCAACTGCACCAATAGTTTGAAGTCTAACCACCTGCGTTGGTCTGCATTCATGAGAAACATAATATCCCACATGCACCAGGAAGTCGGTTTGGTTTGTATTCATATACACCGACAAGACCATCTTCAATGTCCAAGTGTTTATCTTTTGCAATCTGGTTTGAGCACACACTCGTAGTCGGTCTCTACTCCACTTGCTCGACCTCTAGCTCGCATCTTTGCTAGTCTGTCATGAACTCACTGCCAGAATGAAGCTCTTCTTTGTCGCTGGGTCATGATGGAAAGTCTAATGAGAAATTTTCCATCACGACCTAGCGACCATCATCGGATCTTCTATGATCAACGTCTAATCATCTGCAATCTTCTCAGCCTTTAACTCGCCTTAGCCGCTCTCCTGCCGAGTCCTACCACTTTGTCACCATGTCGCGAGGGATAACATTTTGGGCACTTCACAACCTCGGTACAACGACAACCGTTGATAGTCCCAAAATTTTACTCCACCGTTGATCTTCCTCAGATCTGCCATTAGATCTTCTCAATTTGCATGACCCTTATCTCACCTAGGCTGCTCACTTATGCCACGTGTCACTTCCTGATGGGCTCCGGAGTCCCTGCCTTGCCACCTTAGGATGACCTCACTATCTATCAAAATGAAGCTCTTCTTTGTCACTGGGTCACGATGGATATTCTATCGAGCAGTTTCCCATAGTGACCTAGCGACCACTATTGGATCAACCTTGATCTGCTCGACCGTTATCTCACCTGAGCTACTCTCTTATCAGGCCCCACCACTTGGTCACCAAGCCGCAATGGATAATGTTCATGCATCTCGGTATAGCGGTATAGCGACAGTCGTTGATCCACCTACAACCTACATGGTCTTTAACTCGCTTCTTTTTGCATGTGCTTTGTCGCCAAGCTACGGGGAATAAATTTCGATCATCTTCCCATTGCAGTATAGTGACAGTCGTTGGATCATCTCGGACTTGATCACCTGATAGCCGATCACAAGAAGAGTGTTCCATCGACCCATTTGCAAGAGTCACACTGACAGCTCTTCCATCGGGATAGGTTACTCCGATCAGCCTGAACACAAGTCAAGTTAATTTGAGGCACATTTCCAACAAACTCCCAATTGACAAGGAATTCACTAGACCGATTACCATTCCGGATGTTACTGAGAAACATGGGTATCAAGACCCATAGAATTAGAACACCACCTGAACTTGTGAGTGCTCACAAGTTTCGTCAAGGCGTCTGCAACATTTGCAGAGTGTCTACCTTGTTAAGATAAACTTTTCCATCTTCCACCATGTCACAAACAAAGTGATATTGAACATCAATATGCTTCGATCTGGCATGGAAAGTAGGATTCTTTGCCAAACATATGGCACTCTGACTGTCACTCCAAATTTCAACCTACCCTGCATCAAAACCAATGTTTGAACTCAAACGCCTAAGCCAGGCAGCTTCTTTACAAGCATGTGTGACCGTCATGTATTCTACCTTTGTAGTGGACAAAGCGACTATAGATTTCTGCTTGCTCATCCAACTAATTGCTCCACCATTCATGACAAAAACATATCCACTGGTGGATCTTCTGCTGTCTATGTCTCCTGCCCAATCAAAATCCACAAAACCACATACATTGAGAGTTTTCTTTGAATCATCAGAATGACCATGATAGCACATAAAAAAATCTGAAGTTCCCTTCAAATATCTAAACACCCTCTTTACAGCATCCCAATGCGGCCTTCCTAGATTTGACATAAACCTGCTAAGTACTCCGACTAGTTGGGCAATGTCTGGTCTTGTACAGACCATAGCATACATCAAGCTGCCAATAGCACTTGCATAAGATACACTTTTAATGTCTTCTATCTCTTTTGGAGATTTTGGACTGTCAAGCACAGACAACTTAGTTCCCCGCAAGATGGGAAAAACCTGTGATTTACAGTCAGACATATGAAACCTGTCAAGAACATTGGTTATATACTTTCTCTAGCTGAGCCAAAGTTTCCTCTTAGATCTATTACTTTTGATCTCCATTCCCAGAATGTAATTTGTTTCTCCTAAGTCCTTCATTTCAAATTTCATAGATAACTAAGATTTTAAATCTGAGATCATACCTTTTGTATTTCCTATGAACAACATGTCATCTACATACAAAGATATGATAAGAATCCTATCACCTTCAGTTTTGTAGTAAACACAATGATCAACTTTTGATCTCACAAATCCCAAGGACAAAACAAATGTATCATACTTTTGATACCACATTCTAGGAGACCGTTTCAAACCATACAGAGACTTCTTGAGTTTGCATACCAAATGTTCTTTACCTTTTTCCACAAAGTACTCAGGCTGAGACATATAAATCTCTTCTTCAAGATCACCATGAAGAAATGATGTCTTCACATCCATCTGCTCAATCTCCCAATCATATGCTACTGCAGGTGACAAGACAAATCTGATAGACGTCAAGGGTTAGTGCAGGATCAAGGGGGGGCCAAAAAGTGGCGATGTGAAAAAATAGCCTTCCTCACTCCCCTAAAAACGCAAAAATTCGTGTTGACTTTTTGCTAGGCTTGGGTGTTAGTACACCTTGGCCTGGTAATTACCTATGCAAATCGGATATCCGATTGTTATTTGTAATTTTAATTTAAAAAATATATTATATGTTACATATTATATAATATATAAAATATTATTATATTATATAATATATATAATGTAATAATATATTATATAATATATTATTACATTATATATATTATATAATACGTATTATATAATATATTATTATATTATATTATATTATAATATAATAATATATTATATAATACAATATTATATTATATATTATAATATAATATAATATTGTATTATATTATATATTATATAATATAATAGTGTATTATATTATATATTATAATATAATATAATAGTGTATTATATTATATATTATAATATAATATAATAGTGTATTATATTATATATTATAATATAATACACTATATATATTATAATATAATACAATATTATATTATATTATATTATATGTAATAGTGTATTATATTATATATTATTATATTATATTATATTATATTATAATATAATATAATATAATATAATATAATATAATATTATATTATATATAATATAATATAATATAATATAATATAATATAATATTATATTATATTATATTATATTATATTATATATTATATATTATATAATATAATACAATATGTATTATATAATATAATAATATATTATTATATTATATATGTTATTTAAAAATAATTGAAGTATAGAAATCGGATATCCGATTTTCTTAGACTTTTATATTTCAACAGTGACAGTCTCGTGAGTTATTTTTAACTCACGAGCCATGCGAATTCATCAAAATCTGATATGCACTCCATCCGATATCCGGTGTTTTGACAAAAAATTGCTAAAAAATAGATTTAGAGGTAAGAATTTAATTGTTTTGAATCATTTTCATTCATTTTTTGTATTTTTTGTTAATGTTTATTTGATTTTTCATTGAAAATATGGTTTTTTAAAATCAAATACCCAGTTGTTTAAATTTGTTAACTAAATTTAATTGTTTACATTCAATTAGGTTAAAAATGGGGGATAACAGTGAAAACACTGACCAACCACAACTGCAACAACCAAACCCCCCCTCAATTCAAGATTTGATTGCACAAAATTTGAATGAATTGAGGGGGATTGTAGAAGTATGTCGTAGGATCCCTCGTCTAAACCCATTGTTTGATCCTCTCACGTCGATCATAAAAAGTATGGAAACCATGACTGAGGAGCACGATGCTGCCCATTTATGGCGAGATTCTATAAAGGAAAAATATGCAGATGGCTTGTCATATAAGGATATCAAGGATCTTGAGATATCCAAAGCCGAAATTGCCTCATTGTTTGTCAATCCCCGTACTGGTCAGCTCGTAGATCCCAAAAAAAAAAACTTTCTATCAAATGGTGCACAAATGATGGGATTGTGAAAAACTTTTAGGATCGTTGGTGGATGGTTTTTGACAAACCACCCAACAACAATCTTGATATCCCCTTCTATTTCATAAAAAAATTGTATGCTGAGTTTGCTTTACACAAACATGTGAACTACTTTGACATCCAACCTTTCGAGGGTGTAGGTTTAGGTATGCCCCAAAATAGACCTGGGGCAATCAGAGTAGTCCAGGGCTCATATGTCCCCCCTCCTCCTATTGATCCCCCACTTGTGGTTCAACATCCTGATATCATTTGTGAGGCAGCTTCACAGATCATATCGGCTATTCACTCTTTGAGTAGCCTTTTGCTTTCTCAGGCTGCGTCAGTAGCTCAGCCTACTCTTGATGGTAGCGGTGCATCCAGTGCTAGTGACACATCATCCTCGGCTCCACACATATGCATGACCCATACTTGTGTCATGTGTGGGCACGTATGCTTGGCTCCACTTGGACAACCCATTGATCCTCATGTGGACAGTGCAGATTATGGGGTACCCTAGGGAGTCCTCACATGCTAGTGGCAAGGAGGCACCGTCATCATACATTGATGATGTATTGGTAAGATTTGTGTTTTCACAGTTCATGTTATATTTTAATTAAATATTTATAAATTAGATAATATTAAGTACTAATTTTTATTTACATGATCTATTTAACAATTGATGACCAAGGATGAGTTGAGACAGATTCAAGAGGGCACCTTGTCGGCCATTTCATTTGGCCTTGATAGCTTGACAGTACATATATTATTGCACCTAGTCATTTGTAATTTATTGTACATACATGCTCATCATTTATATTGGTATTAATTAGATTATGCAGTAACTTGCATGTATATCTTACTTTACTCTTGTAGGGCACAAGCAACATGAGTGCGGGGCAGTGTGATTTAGGATCTGGTAGTGCAGTTGGAGACAAGGGAAAGGTAATTGAATGCAAATATGATTGAATGAATAATTTAAATAACTTATAGTGATTATACATGTCTAGACATAGATTGATAGTTTCATATACTTGTTGTGTATATATACATAGAATTCTTGGCTTCACATCCTTGATGACTACACCCAGTATACCTGAAGAAGAAGAAGAAGAGATGCCTCGAGTAGATGTGTGTTTATTTTATTTTTTGATTAGTAGATATAATTTGTTATTATCAGTGACAATTATATGCTAACTTGTATCAATTTCATGTTTCTGAACATATGTAGGTTGTGTATGAAAATATTCAAAAATACCTCCTCTACCAAAGACATACATCAAGAGTCCTGCAAAACTGAAGAGAAAACATGGAGATGAGGTAAACATGAATAGTTCAATTATGGTTCATTTTTATGTTAACTTTTTGAATGTGAATTATATAATATAACTAATATTAATCGTGGTTTGTTTTTCTTGTGCGGGATCCTTTAGAGCTGAGCAGTGTGGTGAAGAGGATTGATTTTGATGATCCATCAGCAACTTAGGATGTTATAGATAGTTTTGGGTTGCTTAAATGTCTAGTTGGCATGTATATTTTGTATATGGACATACATTCACGTATTTAGACATACATTTTGTTTCAGTTGGTGTTTATGCCATATTTGTGTATGGACATACATTTGTAATCATTTGACATTTTTATATATACAGAAGTTGATATTCGATCATATAAATTGTTGCTCATCTGTGCGTGGTGTTATCATGGAAATATTTAATCTTCATTCCAATAATTAACAATGGTTAATAATGGCTATTTAATGAACAATACAATTCATTCATTTCATCGTAAGTGTTGTTTTTATAATGAAGAATATAATTCATTTAACGAACAATACAATACAATTCATTTAATCAACAATACAATACAATTCATTCAATGAACAATACAATTCATGAATAATACAATTTATTTAATGAACAATACCCTACGCATGCTCCTATTTTGCCCCCCCACTCGATTGAACACTCAGGGTCATACCCTACCAGCGTCATCCCTTGAGTGCTCTAAGTGCTCAAAATTGTCAAACTTTGACAGGCCCTAACTCGAAATCCATGGTACCTGCGAACAATCTATTTGAACCTACGGGGCCACAAGAGGGGTCTCTAGAAAAGCCTATCTCCATTTTTCAATTTGCCATACGATTTTATTAGGGCAGCAATTTTTTGGTTGGCAAAAAAATCGTCAGTGTCACTCAATGGAATGTTGTCGCATGGTCGATTTCTCGTTCTGCTTGTCGCGATGATGAACCGTCAGCTCCAACATGTCCATTTAGGCATTATTACCCTACGCATGCTCCTATTTCCCCCCCCCCACTCGATCGAACACTCGGGGTCATACCCTATCGGCATCGTCCCTTGAGCGCCCTAAGTGCTCAAAATTGTCAGACTTTGACGGGCCATAACTCGAAATCCGTGGCACCTGTGAAGGATCTGTTTGAACCTATGAGGCCACGAGAGGGGTCCCTACAAAATCCTATGTTGGTTTTTCAATTTTCCCTACGGTTTTATTAGGGCAGCAATTTTTTGGTTGGAGAAAAAATTGTCAGTCTCACTCAATGGAATGTTGTCGCTTGGCCGATTTCTCATTTTGCTCATCGCGATGATGAACCGTCAGCTCTGACATGTCCATTTAGGCATTATTACCCTATGCATGCTCCTATTTTTACCCCCCACTCGATCGAACGCTCGGGGTCATACCCTACCGACGTCGTCCCTTGAGCGCCCTAAGTGCTCAAAATTATCAAACTTTGACGGGCCCTAACTCAGAATCCATGGTACCTACGAATGATCCGTTTGAACCTACGAGGCCATGAGAGCGGTCCCTACAAAATCCTATCTTGGTTTTTTAAATTGCCCTACGGTTTTATTGGGGCAGCAATTTTTCGGTTGGCAAAAAAATCGTCAGTCTCACTCAATGGAATGTTGTCGCGTGGTCAATTTCCCATTTTTCTCATCGCGATGACGAACCGTCATCTCCGACATGTCCATTTAGGCATTATTACTCTATGCATGCTCCTATTTCCCCCCCCCACTCGATCGAACGCTCGGGGTCATACCCTACCGATGTCGTCCCTTGAGTGCTAAAATTATATATAAACAAGCATTACACTGTAGACACATAGTGATCATGAATATTTCCATGTATTGTATACACATAATTACCATTACACTTACATGTGACATCCATGAAGGGATATGCAAACATGATTTTTTTTTCATGGACATTGTATATCATCAATATTTCCAAGCATTACACTGTAGACACAAAATGATCATGAGTATTTCCATGTATTGTATACACATAATTTGCTCATGGACATTGTCTATCATCATAACAATGTTACATCAATTCAAATCCATATACAAATACAACATCCCACTTCATCTGCATCAGACATCCTCATGTCCTAAGAGAAAAGCTTGCGTACAACAATGCCTGTATATAAATGAAGACCAATACAAATTAGTTTGGAAAATTATAAATAGATCATTTCAAACATTTTTAAGATGCACAAGATTGTATAATTACGAAACTTACCAGTTTCTTTGAAAGTATACAAGCATAACTTTGAAGAAAGATGCATGTTGATTAAAGCCCTTCTCACTGCATTTCTCTGCATGGTTGAAGATGATGGTAGATATGGTCATTTCTAAATAGCAATATATACATTTATATTATATTATATTATAATATAATAATATATTATATAATACAAAATTGTATTATATTATATTATATATATATAATATAATATAATATTATATTATATTATATTATATATATATAATATAATATAATATTATATTATATTATATTATATATTATAATATATATAATATAATACAATACATATTATATAATTTAATAATAGAATATATTATTATATTATATATGTTATTTAAAAATAATTTAAATATAGAAATCGGACATCCGATTTTCTGAGACTTTTATATTTCGACAGTGACAGTCCTGTGAGTCATTTTTAACTCGCGGGCCATGTGAATTCATCAAAATCCGATATCTTCTCCATCCGATATCTGGTGTTTTGACAAAAAATTGCTAAAAAATAGATTTAGAGGTAAGAATTTTATCGTTTTGAATCATTTTCATTCATTTTTTGTATTTTTTATTAATGTTTATTTGATTTTCATTGAAAATATGGTTTTTATAAATCAAATACCTAATTGTTTAAATTTGTTAACTAAATTTAATTGTTTACATTCAATTAGGTTAAAAATGGGGGATAACAATGAAAACACTGACCAACCAAAACTGCAACAACCAAACCCTCATTTGCCAAACCCCCCATCAATTCAAGATTTGATTGCACAAAATTTGAATGAATTGAGGGGGATTGCAGAAGCATATTGTAGGATCCCTCATCTAAGCCCATTGTTTGATCCTCTCACGTCGATCATAAAAAGTATGGAAACCATGACTGAGGAGCATGATGACGCCCTTTTGTGGTGAGATTCTATGAAGGAAAAATATGCAGATGGCTTGTCGTATAAGGATATCAAGGATCTTGAGATATCCAAAGCCGAAATCACCTCATTGTTTGTCAATCCCCATAGTGGTCAGCCCGTAGATCCCAAAAAATCAAAAATTTCTATCAAATGGTGCACAAATGATGGGATTGTGAAATTTTTTTGGGATCATTGGTGGATGGTTTTTGACAAACCACCCAACAACAATCTTGATATCCCCTTCTATTTTATAAAAAAATTGTATGCTGAATTTGTTTTACACAAACATGTGAACTACTTTGACATCCAACCTTTCTAAGGTGTAGGTTTAGATATGCCCCAAAATAGACCTGGGGCAGTCAAAGTAGTCCAGGGCCCATATGTCCCCCCTCCTCCTGTTGATCCCCCACCTACAATTCAACATCCTGATATTATTTGTGAGGCGGCTTCATGGACCATATCGGCTATTCACTCTTTGAGTAGCCTTTTGGTTTCTCAGGCTATGTCAGTAGCTCAACCTACTCTTGATGGTAGCAGTGCATTCGGTGCCGGTGACACATCATCCTCGGCTCCACACATATGTGTGCCCCATAGTTGTGTCATGTGTGGACACATATGATTGGGTCCAATTGGACAGCTCGTTGATCCTCATGTGGACAGTGCAGATTATGAGGTGAATGAGATGCATGATGCACCAAATGTTATTACACAAACTGGAGGATACCCTGGGGAGTCCTCACATGCTAGAGGCAAGGAGGCACCGTCATCATACATTGATGATGTATTGGTAAGATTTGTGTTTTCACAGTTCATGTTATATTTTAATTAAATATTTATAAATTAGATAATATTAAGTACTAATTTTTATTTACATGGTCTATTTAACAGTTGATGACCGAGGATGAGTTGAGACAGATTCAGGAGGGCACCTTGTCAGCCATTTCATTTGGCCTTGATAGCTTGACGGTACATATATTATTGCACCTAGTCGTTTGTAATTTACTGTACATATGTTCTCATCATTTATATTGGTATTAATTAGACTATGTAGTAACTTGCGTGTATATCTTATTTTACTCTTGTAGGGCACAAGCAACACGAGTGCAGGGCAGTGTGATTTAGGATCTCCTAGTGAAGTTGGAAACAAGGGAAAGGTAATTGAATGCAAATATGATTGAATGAATAGTTTAAATAACTTATAGTGATTATACATATCTAGACATAGATTGATAGTTTCATATACTTGTTGTGTATATATACAGAGAATTCTTGGCTTCACATCCTTGATGACTACACCCAGTATACCTGAAGAAGAAGAAGAGCTGCCTCATGTAGATATGTGTTTATTTTATTTTTTGATTAGTAGATATAATTTGTTATTATCAGTGACAATTATATGCTAACTTGTATCAATGTCATGATTCTTAACATATGTAGGTTGTGTATGAAAATATTCAAAACATACCTCCTCTACTAAAGACATACATCAAGAGTCCTGCAAAGTTGAAGAGAAAACGCGGAGATGAGGTAAACATGAATAGTTTAATTTTAGTTCATTTTTATGTTAACTTTTCGAATGTGAATTATATAATATAACTAATATTAATCGTGGTTTGTTTTTCTTGTGCAGGATCCTTCAGACCCGAGCAATGTGGTGAAGAGGATCGATTTTGATGATCCATCAACAGCTTAGGATGTTATAGATAGTTTTGGGATGCTTACATGTCTAGTTGGCATGTATATGGACATAAATTCATGTATTTAGACATGCATTTTCTTTCAGTTGGCATTTATGCCATATTTGTGTATGGACATACATTTGTAATCATTTGACATTTTTATATATACAGAAGTTGATATTCGATCATATAAATTGTTGCTCATCTGTGCATGGTGTTATCATGGAAATATTTAATCTTCATTCCAATAATGAACAATGGTTAATAATGGCTATTTAATGAACAATACAATTCATTTCATTTCATCGTAAGTGTTGTTTTTATAATGAAGAATATAATTCATTTAACGAACAATACAATACAATACATTTAATGAACAATACAATTCATTTAATCAACAATACAATACAATTCATTCAATGAACAAGACAATTCATTTAATGAAAAATACCCTACGCATGCTCCTATTTTTCCCCCCCACTCGATCGAATGCTCGACATCATACCCTACCGACATCGTCCCTTGAGCGCCCTAAGTGCTCAAAATTGTCAAACTTTGACGGGCCCTAACTCAGAATCCGTGGGACCTGTGAACGATCTGTTTGAACCTACGGGGCCACGAGAGGGGTCCCTACAAAAGCCTATCTTGGTTTTCAAGTTGCCCTACGGTTTTATTAGGCAAGCAATTTTTTGGTTGGTGAAAAAATCGTCAGTCTCACTCAATGGAATGTTGTCGCTTGGCCGATTTCTCGTTCTGCTCATCGCGATGACAAACCATCGGCTCCGACATGTCCATTTAGGAATTATTACCCTATGCATGCTCCTATTTTTACCCCCCACTCGATCGAATGCTCGGGGTCATACCCTACCGACGTCATCCCTTGAGCGCCCTAAGTGCTCAAAATTGTCAAACTTTGACGAACCCTAACTCGGAATCCGTGGCACCTATGAATGATCCGTTTGAACCTATGAGGCCATGAGAGGGGTCCCTACAAAATCCTATCTTGTTTTTTTAATTTTCCCTACGGTTTTATTAGGGCAGCAATTTTTTGGTTGGCAAAAAAATAGTCAGTCTCACTCAAAGGAATGTTGTCGCGTGGCCAATTTCCCATTTTTCTCATCGCGATGATGAACCGTCATCTCTAACATGTATATTTAGGCATTATTACCCTACGCATGCTCCTATTTCCCCCCCCCCATTCGATGGAATGGTCGGGGTCATACCCTACTGACGTCATCCCTTGAGCGCTAAAATTATATATAAACAAGCATTACACTATAGACACATAGTGATCATGAATATTTCCATGTATTGTATACACATAATTACCATTACACTTGCATGTGACATCCATGAAGGGATATGCAAACATGATTTTTTTTTCATGGACATTGTATATCATCAATATTTCCAAGCATTACACTGTAGACACATAATGATCATGAATATTTCCATGTATTGTATAAACATAATTTGCTTATGGACATTGTATATCATCATAACAATGTTACATCAATTCACATCCATATACAAATACAACATCCCACTTCATCTGCATCAGACATCCTCATGTCCTAAGAGAAAAGCTTGCGTACAACAATGCCTGTATATAAATGAAGACCAATACAAATTAGTTTGGCAAACTATAAATAGATCATTTCATACATTTTTAAGACGCACAAGATTGTATAATTACGAAACTTACCAGTTTCTCTGCAAAGTATACAAGCATAACTTTGAAGAAAGACGCATGTTGATTAAAGCCCTTCTCACTGCATTTCTCTGCATGGTTGAAGACAATGGTAGATATGGTCATTACTAAATAGCAATACATTCACTTGACTTAATGTTTATGAAATTTTTTTTATCTCATTAATGCGCAAAAGAATATGTACCATCACCAAGAGAGGGTCTTGTCAACGGCGAATGATCTAGCATGAACCTGTATATCATCAAAACTCATAATGTGGTGTACTATTGTATATCATCAATAAAGACCTACATGAGCATAAAGGTTTTGCGATAATTATATCATCAAAAATTGTCAAATAGTGTTCTCTAATAACAAAAATTGTAAAGCTCATGAAATGCATGATAATAAGTCGTGTTGCAAAAATACGTCCCTTTCGATTATATCATGTACCCACTATGTGCATGCAAAAACTGTGTTGCCAAAAAAAAATGTTCATCAATAGACCTGCATTTTCAACACATCCTTAATATACACGTAAAAAACTTGATAATTAAGGTTTAATGATCATTGTTCGAAATGAAATGCATGATAAACAAAATAAGGCACCATTAAAGACCTACTACTCAAGTGTGCCTAAAGGGTCATCTCTTTGTTTAAGAGTATCCAGTATTGCTTCATGATCAGCAGTAGTCATTGTCCATAGCTCTTTGTTTTTCAGTTTTGCTTGATGCTTCAACAACCTTACATTTGTAGCTATAATAAGGTGTGAAAACATTATAATGGTTTTGTGTCTCTCATAGTCTTCAAATGCAGGTATGCCATTCTTTCTAATTATGTATGTTCACAACCAAGTTCCCACAACAACAACTGAACCTGTAGGATATGTGAACCCGTCATCATTTGTCATTGGTTGTGTTAGCTTTTGTTTTCCCTGTACACATCGTGCCAACCAATATTCTGATCTCTCTTCATTCCCTTGTGGTGCAACGACTGCAAAAACATGTCCTGGCTGTACAAGATCTGATAGACAATCATACTCAAGTGAACTTTCCATGTCATCATTTGACCAGGATATTGTTTGAGATAAAGGAGTTAGATAATGGGGAACCCACTTATCAACCCACTCACTTGACTCGCACTGATCCCAATCACACCGAACATAATTCTGACAAAAACAAGCCAACGCTCGTGTCCAAATGGTCCATGTACTTGCATCTGAGCTGAGAAATGAATGCATTTTTGAAGAATCTTTAATTGTTTGACAATCCAATCTATCTCCCACTATTCCCTCCTCAACCAACCAAAAGAATCTTCTCACTGCTGAATCAAGAGTACATCCATGTGACAATGCTGAACTACACCAATAAACAATAGAACGTGCATCAGAGAAATTTGCACCTGAAATCCTCAATAGCTCCTTAACTAGAGCTCTCTTCAAACATGCACCTGCTCCATCATGCTCTCCCTTTCCATGCCCTGGCTCAAAAAAACACCAAATATGAGGTTTACGCCTCTCCACATGCATTCTACTCAACCAATAAAACATACGCGCATTCTTGAATTGACCCATACAATTATCTGACCATATTATATGTCAGTAAATTTCAATATCTTTCTCATGCAAGAACTCAAAAAAATTCTCGAAAGAATATTGCACATACTTGGAGGAGTGTGATCTATCATCACTCATATAAAAATGATACTCCCGGATTATCTTCCTGTCCTCTTTTGTACTATCAGGAGCATGTCTATATGTAATGTGAACAAAAATAGCAATATGGACTAAATTGTAGTATTGAGACTGTACCTCATTCTGTGGTTGCAATGTATAGTTCTTTGCAAAATCAACCACTGATACAATAGTGCCAATTGGGAAAGAGTTCTTACACATCCTAAACTGTTGATCCAACCACTGAGACCTATGGGTGTGCCTTGCATACTTGTAGAAAATATTTTCCTTAAAATCCAAAATAAAATCAGCAATACTCACTTCTCTTGAGACTAATTCTCATCTAGAACCTTCACCTCCACTCTTCAAATTATATTTCACTGTCTCGTATCTTTTTTTCTCAACATAATTATTTCCAAACTTGTGTTCGCTACCCTCATGAAAACATGAAACAAACTTTGATAACCCATAGCATTTTGAGAACTTCTCATTCAAACAATCATTTCTATAGAAATAGCAGCCATCATCTCTAGGGCATAAAAATAGATCTTGCAAGTCTCTTGATGGTCTCATGGGACACAATATGACCCCTATGGACACCCTATGACCCCTAACGACACCATAGGACCCCTTAAGACACCAAATCATGTTGTTAGGGGTCATATTATGTCCTACGACCCCGCAAGACACAATATGACCCCTAGCGACATGATTTGGTGTCTTAAGGGGTCTTATGGTGTCGTTAGGGGTCATACGGTGTCCATAGGGGTCATATGGTGTCTTGGGACACCATAGGACCCCTTAGGACACAATATGACCCCTTTTCCATACAATATGACCCAAAGAGACCCAATATGGTGTCATTAGGGGTCATATGGTGTCCTAAGAGGTCATAAGGGTTCATGGGACACCATATGACCCCTAACGACACCATAGGACCCCTTAAGACACCAAATCATGTCGTTAGGGGTCATATTGTGTCCTACGACCCCGTAAGACATAATATGATCCCTAACAACATGATTTGGTGTCTTACAAGGTCTTATGGTGTCGTTAGGGGTCATACGGTGTCCACAGGGGTCATATGGTGTCCCCATAGGACACAATATGACCCAAAGCAACCCAATATGGTGTCATTAGGGGTCATATGGTGTCCTAAGAGGTCATAAGGGTTCATGGGACACCACATGAACTCTATGGACACCATATAACCCCTAACAACACCATAGGACCCCTTATGACACTCAATCATGTTGTTAGGGGTTATATTGTGTCCTACAACCCCGTAATAACAATATGACCCCTAACGACATGATTTGGTGTCTTAAGGGATCCTATGGTGTCGTTAGGGGTCATATGGTGTCCATAGGGGTCATATGGTGTCTTGGGACACCATAGGACACAATATGACCCCATTTCCCTACAATATTACCCAAAGCGACCCAATATGGTGTCATTAGGGGTCATATGGTGTCCTAAGAGGTCATAAGGGTTCATGGGACACAATATGACCCCTATGGACACCATATGACCCCTAACGATACCATAGGACCCCTTAAGAAACCAAATCATGTCGTTAGAGGTCATATTGTGTCCTACAACCCCGTAAGACACAATATAACCCCTAACGACATGATTTGGTGTCTTAAGGGGTCTTATGGTGTTGTTAGGGGTCATACAGTGTCCATAGGGGTCATATGGTGTCTTGGGACACCATAGGACCCCTTAGGACACAATATGACCCCTTAAGACACAATATGACCCAAAGCGACCCAATATGGTGTCATTAGGGGTCATATGGTGTCCTAAGAGGTCATAGGGTTTCATGGGACACCACATGACCCCTATGGACACCATATGACCTCTAACGACACCATAGGACCCCTTAAGAAACTAAATCATGTCGTTAGGGGTCATATTGTGCCTACGACCCCGTAAGACACAATATGACCCCTAACAACATGATTTGGTGTCTTAAGGGGTCCTATGGTGCTATTAGCATTTATGATGTCCATAGGGGTCATATGGTGCCCTGGGACACCACAGGACCCCTTAGGACATAATATGACCCCTTTTCTCTACAATATGACCCAAAGCGACCCACTATGGTGTCATTAGGGGTCATATGGTGTCCTAAGAGGTCATAAGGGTTCATGGGACATCATATGACCCCTATGGACACCCTATGACCCGTAACGACACCATAGGACCCCCTAAAACACCAAATCACATCATTAGGGGTCATATTGTGTCCTACGACCCTATAAGATACAATATGACCCCTAACAACACTATATTAGGTCGCTTTGGGTCATATTGTGTCCTAAGGGGTCCTATGGTGTCCCAAGACACCATATGACCCCTATGGACATCGTGTGACCCCTAACGACACCATAAGACCCTTAAAACACCATAGGACCCTGTAACAGACAATATGACCCCTAATGACATGATTTGGTGTCTTAAGGGGTCGTATGGTGTCGTTAGGGGTCATATGGTGTCCATAGGGGTCATAGGGTGTCTGGGGACACCACAGGAACCCTTAGGACACAATATGACCCCTTTTTCCTACAATATTATGACCCAAAGCAACCCAATATGGTGTCATTAGGGGTCATATGGTGCCCTAAGAGGTCATAAGGGTTCAAGGCATACCATATGACCCCTATGGACACCCTATGACCCCTAACAACACCATATGACCCCTTAAGACACCAAATCACGTCGTTAGGGATCATATTGTGTCCTACGACCTCGTAAGACACAATATGACCCCCAACAACATGATTTGGTGTCTTAAGGGGTTTTATGGTGTCGTTAGGGGTCATACGGTGTCCATAGGGGTCATATGGTGTCTTGGGACACCATAGGACCCCTTAGGACACAATATGACCCAAAGTGACCCAATATTGTGTTATTAGGGGTCATATGGTGTCCTAAGAGGTCATAAGGGTTCACGGGACACCACATGACCCCTATGGACACCATATGACCCCTAACGACACTGTAGGACCCCTTAAGACACTAAATCATGTCGTTAGGGGTCATAGTGTGTCCTACGACCCCGTAAGACACAATATGACCCCTAACGACATGATTTAATGTCTTAAGGGGTCCTATGGTGTCGTTAGGGGTCATGTGGTGTCCATAGGGGTCATATGGTGTCTTAAGACACCACAGGACCTCTTAGGACACAATATGACCCCTTTTCCCTACAATATGACCCAAAGCGACCCAATATGGTGTCATTAGGGGTCATATGGTGTCCTAAGAGGTCATAAGGGTTCATGGGACACCATATGACCCCTATGGACACCATATGACCCCTGACAACACTATAGGACCCATTAAGACACCAAATCATGTCATTAGGGGTCATATTGTGTCCTACGACCTCGTAAGAGACAATATGACCCCTAACAACATGATTTGGTGTCTTAAGGGGTCTTATGGTGTCGTTAGGGATCATACGGTGTCCATAGGGGTCATATGGTGTCTTGGGACACCATAGGACCCCTTAGAACACAATATGACCCCTTAGGACACAATATGACTGAAAGCAAGCCAATATGGTGTTAGTAGGGGTCATATGGTGTCGTAAGAGGTCATAAGGGTTCATGGGACACCATATGACCCCAATGGACACCCTATGACCCCTAACTACACCATAGGACCCCTTATGACACCAAATTATGTCGTTAGGGGTCATATTGTGTACTACGACCCCGTAAGACACAATATGACCCCTAATGACATGATTTGGTGTCTTAAGGGGTCCTATGGTTTCGTTAGGGTTCATACGGTGTCCATAGGGGTCATATGGTATCTTGGGACACCATTGGGCCCCTTAGGACACAAAATGACCCCTTTTCCCTACAATATGACCCAAAGCGACCCAATATGGTGTCATTAGGGGTTATATGGTGTCCTAAGAGGTCAAAAGGGTTCATGGGACACCATATGACCCCTGTAGACACCACATGACCCCTATGGACACCATATGACCCCTTAAGACACCAAATCATGTCGTTAGGGGTCATATTGTGTCCTACAACCCCATAAGACACAATATGACCCCTAACGATATGATTTGGTTTCTTAAGGGGTCTTATGGTGTCGCTAGGGGTCATATGGTGTCCACAGGTGTCATATGGTGTCTTGGGAAACCATAGGACCCCTTAAGACACAATATGACCCCTTTTCCCTACAATATGACCCAAAGCGACCCAATATGGTCTCATTAGGGGTCATATGGTGGCCAAAGAGGTCATAAGGGTTCATGGGACACCATATGACCCCTATGGACACCATATGATCCCTAATGACACCATAGGACCCCTTAAGACACCAAATCATGTCATTGGGGGTCATATTGTGTCCTATGACCCCGTAAGACACAATATGACCCCTAATGACATGATTTTATGTCTTAGGGAGTCTTGTGGTGTCGTTAGGGGTCATACGGTGTCCATAGGGGTCATATGGTGTCTTGGGACACCATAGGACCCCTTAGGACACAATATGACCCAAAGCGACCCAATATGGTGTCATTAGGGGTCATATGGTGTCCTTAGAGGTCATAAGGGTTCTTGGGACACCACATGACCCCTATGGAGATCATATGACCCCTAACGACACCATAGGACCCCTTAAGACACTAAATCATGTCATTAGGGGTCATATTGTGTCCTACAACCCCGTAAGACACAATATGACCCCTAACGACATGATTTGGTGTCTTAAGGGGTCCTATGGTGTCGTTAGGGGTCATATGGTGTCCATAGGGGTCATATGGTGTCTTGGGACACCACAAGACCCTTTAGGACACAATATGACCCCTTTTCCTTATAATGTGACCCAAGGCGACCCAATATTGTGTCATTTGGGGTCATATGGTGTCCTAAAAGGTAATAAGGATTCATAGGACACCATATGACCCTTATGGACACCATATGACCCCTAACGACACCATAGGACCCCTTAAGACACCAAATCATTTCGTTAGGGGTCATATTGTGTCCTACGACCCCGTAAGACACAATATGACCCCTAACAACATGATTTTGTGTCTTAAGGGGTGGTCGTAGGACACAATATGACCCCTAACGACATGATTTGGTGTCTTAAGGGGTCCTATGGTCTCGTTAGGGGTCATACAGTGTCCATAGGGGTCATATGGTGTCCTAAGAGGTCATAAGGGTTCATGGGACACCACATGACCCCTATGGACACCATATGACCCCTAACGACACGATAGGACCCCTTAAGACACTAAATCATGTTGTTAGGGGTCATATTATGTCCTATGACCCTGTAAGACACAATACGACCCCTAACAACATGATTTGTTGTCTTAAGGGGTCCTATGGTGTCGTTAGGGGTCATATGGTGTCTTGGGACACCACAGGACCCCTTAGGACACAATATGGCCCCTTTTCCCTACAATATGACCTAAAGCGACCCAATATGGTGTCATTAGGGGTCATATGGTGTCCTAAGAGGTCATAAGGGTTCATGGGACACCATATGACCCCTAACAACACCATAAGACCCCTTAAGACACTAAATCATGTCGTTAGGGGTCATATTGTGTCCTACGACCCTGTAAAACACAATATGACCCCTAACGACCTAATTTGGTGTCTTAAGGGGTCCTATGGTGTTGTTAGGGGTCATATGATGTCTTGGGACACTACATGACCTCTTAGGACACAATATGACCCCTTAGGACACAATATAACCCAAAGCGACCCAATATGGTGTAATTAAGGGTCATATGGTGTCCTAAGAGGTCATAAGGGTTAATGGGACACCATATGACCCCTTAAGACACCATATGACCCCTAACGACATGATTTGGTGTCTTAAGGGGTCCTATGGTATCCCAAGATACCATATGACCCCTAACGACCACATAGGACCCCTTAAGACACCAAATTGTGTCTTTAGGGGTCATATTCTCTCTCTCTCTCTCTCTCTCTCTCTCTCTCTGCCTCTCCTCCTCTCTCTCCCCTCCTCTCTCTCTCTCTCTTCCTCTCCTTCTCTCTCTCTCTCTAAAATATGAATAGTAAAATCCGATATCTGATTTAATCGGATATCGGATTTCTGCCATGTGGCACTTTACCAAATAAATGGCGGCAATAGGAAATTTTTTGGGGACCACAAATTTTTGTACTAAAATCGGATATCAGATAAAATCCAATATTCAATTTTATCCAATATTCAATTTTTTAGTCAAATTTTCAAATTTCAAATTTCAGCTCGGGATGCTTTGGTATTTGGCTTGGAAGTGACAAGTCTGGAAAGTCAACTGAAAAAACGTGTTTTTTTAGTATTCCTTGATTTTCTAGACTTTACATTGGTGGCTGATGACTTTTTTTGTAACCAAAATTGATAAAACGAAAAGGGTATTTTTAGGACATTCCCAGCTTTCCAACAATATAAGGCTTGTCTTATTTCGACTTTAATAAATAATTATTATTTATTTTCTAATTGAATTATGACAATAGTCCTGATTGATATACTGATTGAAAAACACTCATAACTTTCAAACGGTATAACATTTTTTAAAGCCAAAACATGCGTCACATCCTATGCTTCTTCTACTATAAGGAAAAATAAAAATTAAATTTCATTAGGTTTTGACCAAGTTAAGGTGGTCAGACGTACGAGTTTCTGAATTTCTGAAAAGCTGTAGTAAAAAATTCATAAATAATTATTTAATTTATAAATTTTTTTAAAAAAATATGTGTCACATCCAGACACGAGTCTAATACTTATATTATAAATATTATAAAAAAATATTAAGATTTGATTGTGATTAGGGTGGTCAGACATACATCTACTTCTTATTGTTTTCCTGAAATTTTAGTGCCATTGCATTGAAATTTAAAATTTTCATCAAATAGGATTTTTTTTTTTCCAAAAAACAACTAGTATCTTAAAAACTACATTCAATTTTCTATATATTCTCTTCTTACATATTTTAAAAATAATGTTCAGAACTTATTCAAATTTTCATGTCAAGTTGCATAACTCTGATTTTCTGAAATTTCATTGCCACTTAAGGGCCTATTTTGGCACACCATGATCCTGCACATACCCAGACATAGATTGATGGTTTCATATACTTGTTGTGTATGTATAAAGAGAATTCTTGGCTTCACATTCTTGATGACTACACCCAGTATACCTGAAGAAGAAGAAGAGATACCTCGAGTAGATGTGTGTTTATTTTATTTTTTGATTAGTAGATATACATCAAGAGTCCTGCAAAGCTGAAGAGAAAACGTGGAGATGAGGTAAACATGAATAGTTCATTTATAGTTCATTTTTATGTTAACTTTTCGAATGTGAATTATATAATATAACTAATATTAATCTTGGTTTGTTTTTCTTGTGCAGGATCCTTCAGAGCCGAGTAGTGCAGTGAAGAGGATCAATTTTGATGATCCATCAGCAACTTAGGATGTTATAGATAGTTTTGGGTTGCTTATATGTATAGTTGGCATGTATATTTTGTATATGGACATACATTCACGTATTTAGATATACATTTTGTTTTAGTTGGCGTTTATGCCATATTTATGTATGGACATACATTTGTAATCATTTGACATTTTTATATATTCAGAAGTTGATATTCGATCATATAAATTGTTGCTCATCTGTGCGTGGTGTTATCATGGAAATATTTAATCTTCATTCCAATAATTAACAATGGTTAATAATGGCTATTTAATGAACAATACAATTCATTTCATTTCATCGTAAGTGTTGTTTTTATAATGAACAATATAATTCATTTAATGAACAATACAAGACAATTCATTTAATGAATAATACAATTCATTTAATCAACAATACAATACAATTCATTCAATGAACAATACAATTCATTTAATCAACAATACCCTACGTATGTTCCTATTTTGCCCCCCACTCGATCGAACGCTCGGGGTCATACCCTACCAGCGTCGTCCCTTGAGCGCCCTAAGTGCTCAAAATTGTCAAACTTTGACGGGCCCTAACTCGGAATCCGTTGAACCTGCAAATGATCCATTTGAACCTACAGGGCCACGAGAGGGGTCCCTACAAAAGCCTATCTCGGTTTTTTATGTTTCCCTACAATTTTATTAGGGCAGCAATTTTTCGGTTGGCGAAAAAATCGTCAGTCTCACTCAATGGAATGTTGTCGCGTGGCCGATTTCTTGTTCTGCTCGTCACAATGACGAACCATTGACTCTGACATGTCCAGTTAGGCATTATTACCCTACACATGCTCCTATTTCCCCCCCCCACTTGATCTAACGCTCGGAGTCATACCCTACCGACATCGTCCCTTGAGTGCCCTAAGTGCTCAAAATTATCAAACTTTGACGGGCCCTAACTCAGAATCTGTGGCACCTACGAATGATCTGTTTGAACCTATGGGGCCACGAAAGGGGTCCCTACAAAAGCCTATCTCATTTTTTCAGGTTTCCCTACGGTTTTATTAGGGTAGCAATTTTTCGGTTGGCGAAAAAATCATCAGTCTCACTCAATGGAATGTTGTGGCGTGGCCGATTTCTTGTTTTTCTCGTCTGATGATGAACCGTCAGCTCCAACATGTCCAGTTAGGAATTATTACCCTACGCATGCTCCTATCTTCCCCCCCACTCGATCGAACACTCGGAGTCATACCCTACTGACGTCATCCCTTGAGCGCCCTAAGTGCTCAAAATTGTCAAACTTTGATGGGCCCTAACCCGGAATCCATGACACCTGCGAACAATCCGTTTGAACCTATGGGGCCATGAGAGGGGTCCCTAAAAAAGCCTATCTCAGTTTTTCAAGTTACCCTACGGTTTTATTAGGGCAGCAATTTTTCGGTTGGCAAAAAAATCGTCAGTCTCACTCAATGGAATGTTGTCGCATGGCCAATTTGTCGTTCTGCTCATCGCGATGATGAACCGTCAGCTCCAACATGTCTAGTTAGGCATTATTTATGTACGCATGCTCCTATTTCCCCCCCCCACTCGATCGAACGCTTGAGGTCATACCCTACCGACGTCGTCCCTTGAGCGCTAAAATTATATATAAACAAGCATTACACTGTAGACACATATTGATCATGAATATTTCCATCTATTGTATACACATAATTACCATTACACTTGCATGTGACATCCATGAAGGGATATGCAAACATGATTTTTTTTTCATGGACATTGTATATCATCAATATTTCCAAGCAGTACACTGTAGACACATAATGATCATGAATATTTCCATGTATTGTATACACATAATTTTCTCATGGACATTGTATATCATCATAACAATGTTACATCAATTCACATCCATATACAAATACAACATCCCTCTTCATCTGCATCCAACATCCTCATGTCCTAAGAGAAAAGCTTGCATACAACAATCCCTGTATATAAATGAAGACCAAAATAAGTAACCTTTTTATGCGGAATGAATGTGCTACAAGAAACAAATTATAACACTTAATACAAATTAGTTTGGCAAATTATAAATAGATCATTTCAAACTTTTTTAAGATGCACAAGATTGAATAATTATGAAACTTACCAGTTTCTCTGCAAAGTATACAAGCATAACTTTGAAGAAAGACGCATGTTGATTAAAGCCCTTCTCACTGCATTTCTTTGCATGGTTGAAGATGATGGTAGATATGGTCATTTGTAAATAGAAATACATTCACTTGATTTAATGTTTATGCACAAAAGCTTATCTCATTAATGCACAAAAGAATATGTACCATCACCAAGAGAGGGTCTTGTCAACGGTGAATGATCTAGCATGAACCTGTATATCATCAAAAAACATAATGTGATGTACTATTGTATATCATCAATAAGGTCCTGCATGAGCATAAAGGTTTTGTGATAATTATATCATCAAAAATTGTCAGATAGTGCTCTCTAATAACAAAAAATGTAAAGCTCATCAAATGCATGATAATAAGTCATGTTTCAAAAATACGTCCCTTTCGATTATATCGTGTACCCGCTATGTGCATGCAAAAATAGTGTTGCCAAAAAAAAATGTTCATCAATAGACTTGCATTTTCAACACATCCTTAATATACACGTAACAAACTTGATAATTAAGGTTTAATGATCATTGTTTGAAATGAAATGCATGATAAAAAAAATAAGGCACCATTAAAGACCTACTACTCAAGTGTGCCTAAAGGGTCATCTCTTTGTTTAAGAGTATCCAGTATTGCTTCATGATCAACAGTAGTCATTGTCCATAGCTCTTTGGTCTTCGGTTTTGCTTGATGCTTCAACAACCTTACATTTGTAGCTATAATAAGGTGTAAAAACATTATAATGGTTTTGTGTCTCTCATAGTCTTCAAATGCAGGTATGCCATTCTTTCTAATCATGTATGTTCCCAACCAAGTTCCCACAACAACAACTGAACCTATAGGATATGTGAACCCATCATCATCTGTCACTGGTTGTGTTAGCTTTTGTTTTCTTGTACGCATCGTGCCAACCAATATTCTGATCTCTCTTCATTCCCTTGTGGTGCAACAATTGCAAAAACATGTCCTGGCTGTACAAGATCTGATAGACGATCATACTCAAGTGAACTTTCCATGTCATCATTTTACAAGGATATTGTTTGAGATAAAGGAGTTAGATAGTGGGGAACCCACGTATCAACCCACTCACTTGACTCGCACTTATCCCAATCACACCGAACACAACTTTGACAAAAACAAGCCAACGCTCGTGTCCAAATGGTCCATGTACTTGCATCTGAGCTGATAAATGAATGCATTTTTGAAGAATCTTTAATTGTTTGACAATCCAATCTATCTCCCACTGTTCCCTCCTCAACCAACCAAAAGAATTTGCTCACTTCTGAATCAAGAGTACCACCATATGACAATGTTGAAATACACCAATCAACAATAGAACATGCATCAGAGAAATTTGCACCTGAAATCATCAATTGCTCCTTAACTAGAGCTCTCTTCAAACATGCACCTACTCCATCATGCTCTCCCTTCCCATGCCCTGCCTCAAAAAAACACCAAATATGAGGTTTACGCCTCTCCACATGCATTCTACTCAACCAATAAAACATACGCACATTCTTGAATTGACCCGTACAGTTATCTGACCATATTATATGTCAGTCAATTACAATATCTTTCTCATGCAAGAACTCAAAAAAATTCTCGGAGGAGTGTGATCTATCATCACTCATATAAAAATGATACTCCCTGATTATCTTCTTGTCCTCTTCTGTACTATCAGGAGCATGTCTATATATAATGTGAACAAAATAGCAATCTGGACTGAATTGTAGTACTGAGATTGTACCTCATTCTATGGTTGCAATGTATAGTTCTCTGCAAAATCAACCACTGATACAATATTGCCAATCGGGAAAGAGTTCTTACACATCCTAAACTGTTGATCCAACCACTGAGACCTATGGGTGTGCCTTGCATACTTGTAGAAAAGATTATCCTTAAAATCCAAAATAAAATCAGCAATACTCACTTCTCTTGAGACTAATTCGCATCTAGAACCTTCACCTCCACTCTTCAAAGTATATTTCACTGTCTTGTATCTTTTTTTCTCAACATAATTATTTCCAAACTTGTGTTCACTACCCTTATGAAAACATGAAACAAACTTTGACAACCCACCGCATTCTGAGCACTTCTCATTCAAAACAATCATTTCTATAGAAATAGCAGCCATCATCTCTAGGGCATAAAAATAGATCTTGCAATTCTCTTGATGATCTCGGAAATAGCATTGCACCACACTCCTACAACATTTCATTAGTATGCATCGTAGAACAAATATGACATAAAATTTCATGGTACATTGAAAAATCCACATGGTACTTGCGACAGCAGGTATTGTGAATCTTAAGAGGAACACAATAAAATGGTTTCAAAGATTCAAAGGCCCTTTGTGATATTTGCAAAGTTGGATGTAATTCACAAAAAAAATTGTACAACATTGGTTGGCTTGATTCCAAGAAATGTTTGGGATGCGGTGTGTGGTCTCGGTTACCGATTCTTAATTTCAAAATGTCCTTTTCATTGGGTGACACTCTAGAATTAGAGTGCCAAAATTGTTGAATCTCTTCCTTCACATTGTCAGTCAACTTTCTATAAACACGTGGAAGCCTCCCACCAAATTCCCATGTATCTTGTTGAAGTGGATCGTCAAGTCTTTGTCTTCATGCAAGTGCTCTATCCAAAGTTTTATGGTTTATGTTAAAATCAACACAAGTTTGTCTCATTTGATGAGCCACCCTCAATTTATGGCTTACTAAGGAGGTTGTAATCACTCTTCGAGCGGCTCTCTTATCTCTTTCTTTGTTATTCTTTCCAATAGAATTGAGAGCGTCAAATAGATTTTTTGCAATAATAGAATTTCTCTCCTTCTTCTTGTTCATACGAATCTTCAATTTATTTAGCAATGGTCTCATCTTTATCATCTTTATCAATTGAACAAAGAGTTGGCATTGCTCGGTCAATGTCTTATTGCTAAAATTTTGGTTGAAAAGTTGTGTAGCCCACAACCGAACGGTTCTTGTTGACCTCTTGCCTTCAAGATTCACAATAATGTTCTCATCGATTTCAAATAACCATTTTGGGGTTCTTGAATGTCTTGGATTTGGAATTTGTCTTTCATCCATGTGAGGGTCTTCATTTCTAAAGTAATTAGGTGTTACATATGGTTCACTTGGTTGAGAAATTCCAACTTCAACGTTAAAGTTTTCCACATTTTCACCTCCTATGTCAAAATTTTCCACATGTTGAGCATTTTCATTATCACTTTCAACATTTTCAAAATTTTCAAAATTTTCACTTTCAAAATCTACATTTTCATTTTCAATAACTTGTGGCACATTTTCAAATTCAATTTCCTCTTTAGTTGAAGTAACATTAGCAATATTTAACATACCTTGTCTTCTCCTCCTATGACATTCTCTATCTCTTTCTCTATACACTTCAATTTGGTCATTTGAAAGTTTTCTTTTGCGTTTAGACTTCCGACGACTACTACTCCCCATTTCCCTCCACACATGCTCCTTCGTGATTGACAATGTAAGTTTTCACTTTAAGAATCTCCCAAAAGCATAAATTTGACTCTAGATGTCTGAAAACCCATGATCCTCAAAATAAAACAGAATATGCAAACTGTGGGCCATTGGAATCTACAGAATGGCCCACAAACCCTTTTTTTCTCGGTTTTTTGTACAAAAATCGGATATCGGATTCAAAAATTTGTGGTCCCCAAAAAAATTCCCGTTGCCGCCATTTATTTAGTAAACTGCCACATTGCAGAAATCCGATATTCGATTAAATCGAATATTGGATTTTATTAGTCATATTTTAGAGAGAGAGAGAGAGAGAGAGAGAGAGAGAGAGAGAGACGGATATCGAATTTTATTAGTCATATTTTAGAGAGAGAGAGAGAGAGAGAGAGAGAGAGAGAGAGAGAGGATGAGAGGGAGGGGGAGGGGGAGAGAGAGAGAGAGAGAGAGAGGGAGAGAGAGAGAAGGAAGGAGAGGGAGAGAGAGAGAGAGAGAAGGAAGGAGAGGGAGAGAGAGAGAGAGAGGTCATATGGTGTCTTGGGACACCATAGGATCCCTTAAGACACCAAATCATGTCGTTAGGGGTCATATGGTGTCCTAAGGGGTCATATGGTGTCTTGGGACACCCTAGGACCCCTTAGGACACCATATTGTATCCAATAGGGGTCATATGGGGTCGTTAGGGGTCATATGGTGTTTATAGGGGTCATATGGTGTCTTGGGATACCATAGGGCCCCGTAGGACACCATATTGTGTCCTATAGGGGTCATATGGGGTCGTTAGGGGTCATATGGTGTCCATAGGGGTCATATGGTGTCTTGGGACACCATAGGACCCCTGAGGACATCATATTGTGTCCTATAGGGGTCATATAGGGTCGTTAAGGGTCATATGGTGTCCTAAGAGGTCATAAGGGTTCATGGGACACCATATGACCCCTATGGACACCCTATGACCCCTAACGAAACCATAGGACCCCTTAAGACACCAAATCATGTCGTTAGGGGTTATATTGTATCCTACAACACTGTAAGACACAATATGACCCCTAACGAAATGATTTGGTGTCTTAAGGGGTCCTATAGTGTCATTAGGGGTCATATGATGTCCATAGGGGTCATATGGTGTCTTGGGACACCATAGTACCCCTTAGGACACAATATGACCCCTTAGGACACAATATGACCCAAAGCGACCCAATATGGTGTCATTAGGGGTCATATGGTGTCCTAAGAGGTCATAAGGGTTCATGGAACACCATATGACCCCTATGGACACCCTATGACCCCTAACGACACCATAGGACCCCTTAAGACACCAAATCATGTCTTTAGGGGTCATATTGTGTCCTACGACCCCGTAAGACACAATATGACTCCTAACAACATGATTTGGTGTCTTAAGGGGTCCAATGGTGTCGTTAGGGGCCATATGGTGTCCATAGGGGTCATATGGTGTCTTGGGACACTATAGGACCCTTTAGGACACAATATGACCCCTTAGGACACAATATGACCCAAAGTGACCCAATATGGTGTCATTAGGGGTCATATGGTGTCCTACGAGGTCATAAGGGTTCATGGGACACCATATGACCCCTATGGACACCCTATGACCCCTAAGGACACCATAGGACCCCTTAAGACACCAAATCATGTCATTAAGGGTCATATTGTGTCCTACGACCCCGTAAGACACAATATGACCCCTAAAGACATGATTTGGTGTCTTAAGGGGTCCTATGGTGTTGTTAGGGGTCATATGGTGTCCATAGGGGTCGTATGGTGTGTTGGGACACCATAGGACCCCTTAAGACACAATGTGACCCCTTAGGACACAATATGACCCAAAGCAACCTAATATGGTGTCATTAGGGGTCATATGGTGTCCTAAGAGGTCACAAGGGTTCATGGGACACCATATGACCCCCATGGACACCCTATGACCCCTAACGACACCATAAGACCCCTTAAGACACCAAATCATGTCCTTGGGGGTCATATTGTGTCCTACGACCTCGTAAGACACAATATGACCCCTAACCACATGATTTGGTGTCTTAAGGGGTCCTATGGTGTCGTTAGGGGTCATATGGTGTCTTAGGACACAATATGACCCAAAGCGACCCAATATGGTGTCATTAGGGGTCATATGGTATCCTAAGAGGTCATAAGTATTCATGGGACACCATATGACCCCTTAAGACACCATATGACCCCTAATGACATGATTTGGTGTCTTAAGGGGTCCTATGGTGTCCCAAGACACCATAAGACCCCTAATGACACTATAAGATCCCTTAAGACACCAAATTATGTCATTAGGGGTCATATTCTCTCTGTCCCTCTCCTCCTCTCTCTCTCTCTCTGTCCCTCTCCTCCTCTCTCTCTCTCTCTGTCCCTCTCCCCCCCCCCCCTCTCTCTCTCTCTCTCCTCCCTCTCCTCCCTCTCTCTCTCTTTCTCCCTCTCTCCCTCTCCTCTCTCTCTCTCTCTCTCTCTCTCTCTCTCTCTCTCTCTCTCTCTCTCTCTCTCTCTCTCTCTCTCCCTCCCTCTCCTCTTCCCTCTCTCTCTCTCTCTCTCTCCCCCTCTCCTCTCTCTCTCTCTCTCTCTCTCTCTCTCTCTCTCTCTCTCTCTCTCTCTCTCTCCCCCTCTCCTCTCTCTCTCTCTCTCTCTAAAATATGATTAATAAAATCTGATATCTGATTTAATCGGATTTCTGCTATGTGGCAGTTTACCAAATAAATGGCGGCAATGAGAATTTTTTTGGGGACCACAAATTTTTGTACTAAAATCGGATATCGGATAAAATCCGATATTCGATTTTATCCGATATCCGATTTTTGTAGTCAAATTTTCAAATTTCAAATTTTGGCTTGAGAATGCTTTGGTATTTGGCTTGGAAGTGACAAGCTTGGAAAGTCAATTGAAAAAACGTGTTTTTCAGTATTCCTTGATTTTCCAGACTTTACATTGGTGGCTGACAACTTTTTTTGTAACCAAAATTGATAAAATGAAAAGGGTTTTTTAAGGATGTTCCCAGCTTTCCAACAATATAAGGCTTGTCTTATTTCAACTTTAATAAATAATAATTATTTATTTTCTAATTGAATTCTGACAATAGTCCTGATTGATATACTGATTGAGAACCACTCATAACTTTCAAACGGTATAACATTTTTTGAAACCGAAACATGCGTCACATCCTATGCTTCATCTACTATAGGGAAAAATTAAAAAAAGTTAAATTTCATAAGGTTTGACCAAGTTAAGGTGGTCAGATGTAGGAGTTTCTGAATTTCTGAAAAGCTATAGTAAAAAATTCATAAATAATTATTTAATTTATAAAAAATTAAAAATAAATATGTGTCACATCCGGACATGCGTCTAATACTTATATTATAAATATTATAAAAAAATATTAAGATTTGATTGTGATTAGGGTGGTCAGACATACGTCTACTTCTTATTTTTTTCCTGAAATTTTAGTACCACTGCATTGAAATTTGAAATTTTCATCAAATAGGATTTTTTTTTTCCAAAAAACAACTAGTAGCTTAGAAACTACATTCAATTTTCTATATATTCTCTTCTTACATATTTTAAAAATAATGTTCACAACGTATTCAAATTTTCATGTTAAGTTGCATAACTCTGATTTTCTGAAATTTTATTGCCACTTAAGGGCGTGTTTTGGCACACCATGATCCTGCACATACCCTGAAGTCTAACCATCTGCGTCGGTCTACATTCATGAGAAACAAAATATCCCACATGCACTAGGAAGTTGGGTCATATCGTATTCATATACACCGACAAGACCATCTTCAATGTCCAAGTGTTTATCTTTTGGACTCTGATTCGAGCGCACACCTGTAGTCGGTCTCTACTCCACTTGCTTGACCTCTAGCTCATATCTTTGCAGGTCTACCACGTAGTCACCGTTGGAATGAAGCTCTTCTTTGTCACTGGGTCGCAATGGAAAGTCTAACGAGCAATTTCCCATCGCGACCTAGCAACCACCATCGGATCTTCTGCGATCTGCTTGACCTTTAACTCGCCTTAGTTTCTCTCCTACCGGGTCCCACCACTTGGTCCCCATATCGCGAGGGATTACATTTCGGGCACCTAACAACCTCGGTATAACAACAACCACTGATAGTCTCAAAATTTTACTCCATCTTTGATCTTCCTCAAATCTTCCATTGGATCTTCTCGATTTGCAGGACCCTTATCTCACCTAGGCCGCTCACTTATGCCACGTGTCACTTCCTGATTGGCTCCAGAGTCCCTGCCCTGCCACCTTAGCACGACCTCACTATCCGCTGAAATGAAGCTCTTCTTTGTCACTGGGTCGTGATGGATATTCTATCGAGCAATTTCCCATCGCGAACACCGTTGGATCAATCTTGATCTGCTCGACCGTTATCTCACCTAAGCTGCTCTCTTGTCGGGCCCCACCACTTGGTCGCCAAGCCGCGATGGATAACGTTCGTGCATCTCGCCATAGTGGTATAATGACAGTCATTGATCCATCTTCAACCTGCACAGTCTTTAATTCACTTCTTTTTGCACATGCTTTGTCGCCAAGCCGCGAGGAATAACTTTCGATCATCTTCCCATCACGGTATAGTGACATTTCTCACCTGATAGTCGATCACAAGAAGAGGGTTCCATCGACCCATCGACAAGAGTCACATCGATAGTTCTTCCATTGAGATAGGTTACTCCGATCAGTCTGAACATAAGTCAAGTTAATTAAAGGCACATTTTCAACAGTAGTCAAGGACTTGCACCTATTGTATAAGAGAGAACCGTTGAGTAAACAACGACAATTCCTCATAAGGATTGACATCAAGTGATAAAACTCAAACTATCCACAACATAGGAGAGAGAGAGAGAGAGAGAGAGAGAGAGAGAGAGAGAGAGAGAGAGAGAGAGAGAGAGAGAGAGAGAAATCATTACCCCCCAAGTGTAGGGAAAATGAGAAGAGCTGACACAATTCTCTAGAGAGAGATTAAACATGCACAATGTACTTTCATGAATGCATGGAAAGAAAGACATTAGTATATGTAAAATACATGTCTCAAGAAGAGATAATCTTCAAAATAAAGAGAGAAAATCATCACATATTCCCCAAGGAGGATTAATCATAAAAATATACTATTGTAAGAAATGATAATCACATATGAAAAATGCATCCCCTTAGGGAAACAGTGATACATGAGAAAAAAGGATAGAAAATCCTTGCACCCCTAGTGAGAAAGACAAAGAGAAACATTACACATCTTCTAAAGGTGAGTATTGGAAAATGATATCCATTCCTAGTGGAATAAATCCTCGCAAGGAAGGGATACATACTTCTCAAGAGATCATTCCATGCCAAGGGGCATATCCTACTTGATAATAATCGAGACCGTAGAAGAGGTAAGTTACCAAGAGAATGAAGGAAAGAGAAAAAGAGCACTACTCATTAACGAAACTACTCTTCAGCAAAGATATAAACCCAAGAACAATTATATGCTCACATAGGAATGATTCTTATGCTATAAAAGAGATCTAATAATGTATAATGCACCAAGACAGAATGAGGATAAATGAACTTCATGTTGTTGCCCCTAATTATGTAAAATTGAAATGCTGCCAACACAAATGATAAAAAGCCCCCAACTAAGCTGACTATTTATGTGATAAGGGTGAGGCGGAACATGAAGAGAAAAGAAGCGCTAAGGTACTATTTTGATGTCATCTTCATCATCTAGAAGCTCATTTTTAGTTATTTCTATGCGAGGGGAAAGATCATGAATAAAATGCATGACATCATCCTTCCTACATATACTTGGATGTTGAAGATAGGTCTTAGGAGAATAAGGAGGATCTAAAGATGTAAGAACGTTAATGTTTTGGTTTTTCCCCCCTTGCTCAAGGGTATGTGTAGAAGAAGATGGGTCCTTGTCACTTTCTAATTCTTGCACTTGTTTAAATAGAGAATTGGTTAAATCATTAGGTCTCATCTCATCCACATAAGATACCCTAGGAGAGGTACAAGGGTTAGGATCTTTAGGTTTAGGATCTACAAAAGCCTTAAGGTGATTAATATAGTGGTGCAAGGACACTAGGATTCAAGTTTGCATGATTAGGATTTGTGTTGATCCATGGTGGTATTTTGTGGTAGGATGTGTGTTGTCCATGTTTATCCATGGTGATGTCCATGGTGGTCCTAAGATAATGTAATAAGCCATAAGGCTCCTAGATGTGTAAATTTGGTCCAAAGGCTTATATGGGAATTTTGTTTGTTTTTTTGGTGTTTAGGAGTCTTAGATATGTTGTGTGTTCATTCTTGTCCTTTTGGTGTGAAGGCAAGAGCCAAATTATCATAATGGTCAAAATTTGCAATGTTGTCATGAGCAACTTTGTCAAGTTTTGCATTTTTGGTTACCCAACGGTTAGTTGGTTGAATGTACACATTGGGGGTGGTTGGAGGAGTTCCTTGGCATGATATAAGCTTGAGGAATGATTCCAAAAGGTTAGGAGAAGTTGGTGATGAAATTCTTGTTTTCAAATCAATTTAAAACTGCATTTTACTCCATTTTCCTTGAGTTTTCTACACTTTGTACAGATTTGTATGAATGAATGACATGAATTAAGAGTAGGAAAATTTGAGGCTGTGAATCATCTTTAATTTGGCATTGGTTTAAGGTCTTGAAACTCCTTGTTTTGAAAGTTAGAGCATTTTCTTTATCGCTGGCCTGAGAAACCCTTAAAACCAAGGTTTTGATGCAAAAGGGGTCACAATTCAATATTCCATAGTGGGAATGGCGTGAAACCCTGGGGAATGTTGAATTGGATTGTATATTAAGTTTTCCAAGTGGTTTTGGAGGCAGGAAGTATCATTTTTTTTATTTTTAAGATGATGCCCTAGGCTTGACATCTCTTATGTGGCAAGCCTGTGCAACAGAAGAAGTGGATGAAACCCTTGGACATCGGATTGAAGGGTGAGTAAAATTGGCATGAGAGGTACCCTTGAACATCTACAAACCTCTGATAAGTTCCAAATTTTCCTTCCAAGGTGATTGGTGAAGACTTTTAGTGTCAAACCTCCAATACCGGCTAGAGAGGCCTAGTTAGGGGTAATGTGGACATACTTCTTAATAACAAAACCCAGATGCCAAAGTGTGAAGTTTATAAGGGAATCCAAAAGGGTATCCAAATATGTGATTTATTATAGGGGTTGTTAAGGGATATTGGAAGAGATTGTGCAAAAACCCAAATAGGAGGCCTAATTGCTTGTAGCCCTTACTAGGTCTCTAAGGGTATACGATATTGGGGATCTTGTCGAGCCTGATCAAGAGGTCCAAGTCAATGCAGATCCCTTGTCTCACATGATGTTTCATCCACAAATGTCATACTTCACCATTTGAGCAAAAAATCCTATTTGCTAAGGGTTTGGGGTTGTTAGGTGTTCTTGGTTGGAGGGGTTGAGTTAGTAGGAGTAGAAGACTCCTTGTCACTTGTGAGTTGTCTTTTTGAGAGAGATACTTGGGAAGGATACCAAGCCTTGGGAAGGATGAAGACATTACACCATTGGATGGTGTCTAATGAAGACCCTTTGAAGGGAGAAAATAAGGTTGTGCACAAAACCAAACCCTCTGCATCACATAGGAAATGCATTTTGTTAAAAAAATCACCATAATGCAACATAAATGATACACGAAAGTTTGGAGATCTAATTGAAAAGAAAATAATTTGGAAATCCTAACAACACAATATGACCAAGTGCTATGAATAAAGAGAAGCAATAGGAAATGAAAGAAACTCTTATCTGACACATGATTGTAGTAAATATATGCAAAAAGCAATGTGATCATATGCGAAAGAGAAAGTAAATCTAATTTATTAATTGCCACTGAAATTCTCTTATTTAAAATCTTAATTTGCTGGAAAAGAAGATCTAAAATTAGGACCTCTTTATGAAAATTAATTGAAATTTGAATTTGTATTCAACCTTAGGAGGTGTTAAAATTGATAAATTATGTCAACTTTCAGGATTTAAGAAGAAAAATACAGTCAGTTCCGTCTCCTGAAATTTTGGGGAAAAAGGCAGGGACCATGTTGAAAGTGCACACGATCCGACCAACTTTTTTTGAAATTTTCAGGTATGATAGATATTATTGTTTTATTACAGAATCCAAAAAAAAAGCTGATTTGGAGATGTGTAGATCAGGAAAATTGGCAGTCAAAGGTAAAAAATAAAAGGATTTTAAAAATTGCCCCCACTTTAGTGGGAGTATGGCTTACGCCAGTATTGTCGGTAAAGTAGAAGAAATAGAGATGAAGATGAGAGATGCAAACCAAGATTACAAGGAGCATAAGACGTCACTAATATTGAGGACCAAAAGCCCCCAATCTTAGAATCTTAACTCACTCAAACATATGCAAGAGCACACAAAATAAAGAGGAACAAGACACACAAAAGAAAACAAAGCGCAAAAGACACACAACAAAGACAAGACACAAGACCACAAACCAACTAGCTGAAGAGACCTCGATACTTAGATGTCGGAATAACTAATTGAAACACAAAGACAAATGTCATCACATAAACACCCATAATCACATAAAAGATAAAAATTGACATCATCCATGAACCGTCAATAGTAAAACTATGGGTTCATGAGAGAAAGAAAAGAGAGGACATGAATACACACTTTAGTGATCCATGAGAAGAAAGGCAAACAAAGGGAACCAAGGATATCTTGCCCCTAAAAACTAGGTGATCCATGGAGACAAGGACATGGAAATCTATCCCCCAGAGTTTGTCTGGGTGATCCATGTAAAGGAGGACAACGAGAACACCGTTAGTTCTACCCAACCTCAAGCGCGTGTGTGTGCAAGTGAAATTTGAAGTTCCTCATAGGAGTCTATGCCCGAGTACACTACAACCTGTATGCAATGTATAATACAAGTGTCAAAATGGCATGATATCTTGCTCTAAGAGTCTATGCTCTGGTTCCAAGAATAATCACCCTTCATAAGAGAAAAGTGGCATCATCTCTCTCTAAGAGTCTTTGCTCTGGTTTCGAGAATAACCCACTGTACAAGGAAAAAGTGATGATATCTCGCTCTAAGAGTCTGTTCTTTGGTTCCAAGAATGACCCACTGCACAATGCATAACAGAGGTATGGTACAAAGGAGCAGTGTGGGTGCCCCCCCCTTAAGATTTCAACATAGGTTGATGTTGATATCTTAAGGAAAGCAGAACAAGGATACCTACCTTCATCACAAATAATATATCCTCTATGCAACAAAGTCATAAGAGAGAGAGGAAATACTCATCAAGAAAGGATAAGATAGTTGAAAAGAGATATCTTGTTGTAAGTGTAAAGGAGATCCTTGGAGGAGAAGAGATCTTTTTTCAAAATAAATCTACCCCCAAGAGGAGTTGTCTTAGACAAATATAACATCTTATAGAACGAAGCACAAAAGAGAACAAGAATGTAATCCTTCCTCCTATTGCTAGGTGAAAGGGGTTCTTGATGAAGGATGACTCACTTTTTAACCCAAATGGGGATAGGTGAATTTATTATAGATGTATATTACCAAGTGTGAAAGAGATTTTAGTCAAGGACTCACACCTCTTGTATAAGAGAGAACCCTTGAGTAAACAATGACAATTCCTCATAAGGAATGACATCAAATAATAAAACTCAAACTATCCACAACATAGGAAAGAGTGGATCCTTAGAGATAGAGAGAGACATGGAGATAAATTATTGCCCCCCAAGTGTAGGGATAATGAGAAGAGCTTACACAATCCTCTAGAGAGAGATTTAACATGCACAGTTTACTTTCATGAATGCATGGAAGGAAAGACATTAGTATATGTAAAATACATGTCTCAAGAAGTGGCAATGTTCGAAAGAAAGAGATAAAAGCATCACATATTCCCCAAGGGGGATTAATCATAAAAATATACGATTGTAAGAAATGATAATCACATATAAAAAATGCATCCCCTTAGGGAAACTGTGATACATGAGAAAAGGGAGGGAAAATCCTTGCCCCCCAAGTGAGAAAGATAAAGAGAAACATTACACATCTTCTAATGGTGAGTATTGGAAAATGATATGCCTTCCTAGTGGAATAAATCCTCATAAGGGAGGGATACATACTTCTCAATAGATTATTCCATGCCAAGGGGCATATCCTGCTTGCTAATAATCGAGACTATAGAAGAGGTAAGTTTCCAAGAGAATGAAGGAAAGAGAAAAAGAGCACTACTCATTAAAGAAACTGCTCTTCAACAAAGATAAAAACCCAAGAACAATTATATGCTCACATAGGAATGATTCTTATGCTATAAAAGAGATCTAATAATGTATAATGCACCCAGACAAAATGAGGAAAAATGAACTTCATGTTGCTACCCCGAAGTATGTAACATTGAAAACACCACCACGTCAAATGATAAAAATCCCCCAACTAAGTAAATTATTTATGTGACAAGGGTGAGGAGAAACATGAAGAGAAGAAAAGTGCTAAGGTACTATTTTTATGACAAGGAATACAACTAGATCTATTGTAAGAGAAATTTGTGCAAGTTCATATTGCTTTTGAACAAATTTCTTAAATGCATAACATTTCCCAAGAGAATGTGAATGTGAATCATGAAAAATACAATATTCCATACCTTTCACTTGTTTAAGATTTTTATTTTAAGGAGGAAAGGAAATGTTCCTATCATATTTCAATTTCCAATAGATTCGTGCAACTAGTCTTTCAGGATGATAGATATCATCTTGACCTAAAGGAGAAGAATGAGTAGAAGAAGGAGGTTTATCATCCACAATTCTAATTTTGCCACTGTCTATGTCATCTTGAATAGATTTTTGAAAATTAGGGCAATCATCAGCATTATGGTCATGGGTTTGATGAAATGAACAAAAAGGATGTTTTGTAGAAGAACCATTCTTGCGGGCTCTTTTGATCTGTTGTTTTTTAAGATAATTTTTAAAATTTTGGAGTCTAAGGAGTTCATCCGTAGAAAGAGGAGCATAATTTCCTAGGCCTTTTAGGGTAGTGTGTGTAGGAAAATTTATAGGGACATGAATTCCTTGCTCAAATTTCCCAATTCCTCGTCCTGTAAAACCATGTTTTGTGATGATATGAAAGCCACAACTATAAGAATGTTACAATTGACTATCTATGGAGGAACATGATCATGAATTTCTTTGAAATCTGATGTATAAGGGGGAAGAAAATGATTTGTAAATGAAGAAGGAGTATCATGTGAAATGACAATCTCCTTTCTTTTATCAAGCTTATCCTTTTTGGGGGACTGGGGATGAACATCTTCATCATCTAGAAGCTCATTTTTTAGTTATTTCTATGCGAGGGGAAAGATCATGAATAAAATGCATGACATCATCCTCCCTACATATACTTGGATGTTAAAGATAGGTCTTAGGAGAATAAGGAGGATATAAAGATGTAAGAACGTTAATGTTTTGGTTTTACCCCCCTTGCTCAAGGCTATGTGTAGAAGAAGATGGGTCCATGTCACTTTCCAATTCTTGCACTTGTTTAAAGAGAGCATTGGTTAAAGCATTAGGTCTCATCTCATCCACATAAGATACCCTAGGAGAGATATAACGGTTGGGATCTTTAGGTTTAGGATCTACAAAATCCTTAAGGTGATTAACATAAGACATGCATTTAGTTAACAACATCATCATAATGCAACATAAATGATACATGAAAGCTTGGAGATCTAATTGAAAAGAAAATAATTTGGAAATCCTAACAACATAATATGACCAAGTGCTATGAATAAAGAGAAGAAACAGGAAATGAAAGAAACTCTTATCCGACACATGATTGTAGTAAATATATGCAAAAAGCAATGTGAGCATATGTGAAAGAGAAAGTAAATTTAATTTATTAATTACCATTGAAAGTATCTTATTTAAAATATAAATTTACTGGAAAAGAAGATCTAAAATTAGGACCTTTTTATGAAAATTAATTGAAATTTGAATTTGTGTTCGACCTTGGGAGGTGTTAAAATTGATAAAGTATGCCAATTTTCAGGATTTAAGTAGAAAAATACAGTCAATTCCATCTCCCAAAATTTCAGGAAAAAAGCCAAGGACCATGGTGAAAGTCCACATGGTCCGACCAAATTTTAAATTCAAGTATGATAGATATTATGGTTTTATTACAGAATAAAAAAAATAGTTGATTTGGAGATGTGTAGATCAGGCAAATTGGCAGGCAAAGGTCAAAAATAAAAGGATTTTAAAAATTAGGGTTTTTATTATTTAACCACTGAATTTTCAGAATAACAAGGCAGATTTGAATTGCAATTGTGAAATAAAAACCAGATCTAAAACAAGCAATTAAAATTTTTCACTTCACAAGCTTAATGTTCATAAAATAAAAAACTAGGGTTTCAATGCAATTAACCTCTAAAATTTGCAAATAGATCAAACTTGGAAATGAAAATTCAAAATTCAAATTGAAATTAATTAGATCTAATAATGAGAATTTGGAATTAATGTGTAAGACGTTGGGTTCACCAAAATGTAAAGTGGAAAATTGGATCCTAGTGACTCCCCACCTAGGAGAGAGAAAGGAAGCCACTAGGATGATTTTCACTTGGAAGGACTTTACATTCAAAAGAGGGGCTTGAATCCACTAGATCCAAATCCAAGGGAAACAAGGATGTGAATACTAGGTGGATTGCAAGGGTTGAAGTGTGATTTACCCTCTTTTGTAAATAAGAAAGTTGACTTGTTGACTATGTAGAAAAGAGAGATGAAATGAGTGAAAGAAGGGGCTACCGGTTCAGGATCACACTATAAATTTGGAACTGAGATATCTAGGATGGTACGGATCTACCCTACGAATTTGAGGAAAAGTTGTTTGGACCGTGCTAAAAATATCCCCGGTCCTCTGAAAAATTTGTGAAACAAAAAGGGTTTCTCTGTGTCTACAAATGAAGCCCAAACCTATAATTACAGTTGTGTACTTGCAACCTACACACATAAAAGAGGGGAAGAAGGGTTGTGGATAGGGGTTTTCCTCAATCAAACCGTGATTGAGGAATCAACCTTAAAAGAAAGTGATTGCAAATGCTTGAATGTAAACAATGAAAATGTATACCTTGTAGATCTGCAATTTGTTGATAATGGTTGCTTTGCTTCTTGAATGTAATCATAAATGTTGTATGAAATGGCATGTAACATGACAAAACCCTAACACACACACATATGCTTGCCAATGAATGTTGTAAATGTTTCTCCAATGGATGAATGAAGAAGACACATGAAGAAGAAGACTTGATGAATGCTTGAAGACTTGAATGCTTGAACTTTGCCTATTGTGTATATTTCCCCCTTTGTCTCTTTTGTGTCGCCCCTTCATGTATATGAAAATGAGAGGACCAAATCCCTTTTATACATGCCTTAGCAGATCAACTCACCAAAGGCCGACATTGGGGAAGTTTGGAATCCCAAAATGCAGATAGGACCAAAGGGACCTATCTTGGGACCATCCTAAGAGGGGGGGGGGGGGTCAGGGGCACCACGCCCTTGTCCTGCCCTATCTTGGGGTCCAGACAAGGTCTTGAGGTCATCTTAGGGCTTTAACAAGGAGAGGTTCAAGGTGGAAATGCAAAGAGAAGTCCCGGTTGGGAAGGAAGATGTTGTCGTCAAGGTGAGGACTTAAAATGTGGTTAAAATTGCTAGGGTTGCAATTTTATGACACTACATTTACAATAAAAAATAATAAAGCGATGGTTATAAGAGGAAAACACACAAAAGTTTTACTAAAAAATAAATCTAATGGATCTCATCATCAATGTTGAGTCATCACAAACATTGGTGTCATCAAAGTTGTTTCAATACTATAGTGCATAGATTTTATGGCTACTATACATATTATAAGAGTTCACAATTGTCTGTAGTTCACTGCAAATGATAGTGATATAAAAAATTAACTGCAGTGCTGATACAAAATTGGATGTCCATGATATGTAAGAGAGAATTTTGTAATTTTTCCAGCAAGCTAGCAACTTTGTGTCTTCCAGTGTTCAATATTTCGCTTTCTTTTTTTGTTCTCCTAGTAGAGGCGTTAATTGAAACTTGAAAATAATCTTCAAATAATAGAAATTAAACATATTACTAGAATATTTAAATATATTCACGTGTTGCATAAAATAGTTGAAGATAATGTAAACATAAAATCTTAGTCAATTTCATGTTTGAATAAACATAACAATGATTTAGAGTTCTTGCGCTTCACTAATAAAGAAACATGCAATTTTTATAAGATTATCATTTTTCTAAAATAAAGTATCTAAAAATCACCTTCAATTGTTGGATTAGATATTTTCATTTCAAATTATATAGCAAAATAATATGAGTTCCAATAAATAATGCTTGATGATTAGTTGAAAAATTTACACCAAATAACATTTGATGTATTGATTGAAAAAGTTACAAAAAAGTTATTAGTGTTGTTGAATGATTTTAACATTTTAAAAATAGGCTCCTATATGTTTTGTATTTTGATGTATTGATTGAAAAAGTTACAAAAAAGTTATTAGTGTTGTTGAATGATTTTAACATTTTAAAAATAGGCTCCTATATGTTTTATATTTAGTTTATGTTTTTGGTTAGTTTGTGTTTTGAGTGGAGATAAAGATTATGAAATTGAAATAATTTGTATCCTAGTTAGTATAATAATATCTTTTGTCTTATTGGCTTAGTTTCAACCCAAAGCTGAAATTTATATTGCATAATATCTTTGATATAGCCTTTCAGCCCTTCATAATCGTAGGCCATGATCTATTCATATGTGACATAGAGTTTGACAACACATTGTTCTCATGATCAATTTGACATTATCTTCAATTGCCAGCAAGTCTTCCACTAGATCAAATTGAGAACCAATCATGGCCATCCTATTTACTTCTATATTTTATTTTCGAGAAATCAATTGAAGATTTAGAACATAAATGGATTCAAAAATATCCAATATGTGGTGATTATTTGTGTTCATCAAGGAGTTCTTTGACAAACATTATGCCCTTACTTGTCTTATGATCAATTTTGAATTATCATACAGATTTAAGAACTAAAGGCATTAATATTTGTGAAGGAGGTCTCATCTCAAAGGGAATTTGATTTCAAGTTTTATGAAATGTATTCTTAAAATTAGAGACAACCTCTATTGATAATCTATTTATAGTGGGCAATTATTCAAGCATGGCGATATGATCTCCTTTTCCTCTAAATATATTATTTAACCAATTTTTCACTTAACTCATCCTATAATCTTATGAAATGAGAAACAATATTGCTATGTCAATGTAAATTTAAAAAAAAAAAATACAATATTTTTAAATTTTCATATGCTCTACTATTACTTCATGACTTGTACATATGTTTGGCAATATCTTGCAAATATTTAACATGAGTGATAGCATTAGATCTCAAATGCAAGATGGAAGGGCTTTTTTGATGGGGGATTTTTCATCCACAAATTCATTTTAGCTATTTCATATAAGAGCACTGTAAGGTTTAGGCTAAAACCTCTTCGACTAAGAGCCAAAGACTGAAGGATATCCAAAAGATATCCTTTTCACATTGCCTCATAAAAAAGATATCTATTTTTTAAAATTTACCTAGAACTTTTAAAGTAAATAAAAATTGAATGTTTTTTATATTTAAAACAGCAAAACAATGCTGACCCTTAATACAACAACCCACAGGGCAGTGATAGAGACTATCCATAGGGGCAAGCCCCTAGACAACTCGATCAAATAGGCAAACAGACACCTGTCAAACCAAAGACAACCCCGAACCACCACAAGGATGGGTAGAAACACCAAAACCTTGCCCAGGAGGGGTTAGAGCATGGGAGGACCTCCCCTTCCGCCTACAATGAACCATAGTCCAGAAAATACAAACATTGAGATTATCAAGAGAAAGAACAAACAAGAGTGACTCCATAGAGCTACAATCAGTAGTAGTGGAAGAGTGTTGATGTAGAGCCACAACAAGTTGTTGTGAAACAACAACCACGTGCCAAAGAGGAACAAAAATAGGATAAAAACTAGTAGGAGTAGAATGGAGCTGCAAAAATTGAATGTTGATAAGTACATATGAGGTGGAATTTTGAGAGCAATTATCCTACCCAAATCATACTGATCTATAAAAAATGTGGCATCAAAAGTCGTTTGTGGGGCTCAAATTCTATGGAGAGATAAGAAGAGGCAACATTTTCTCTCAAACTCCTAAGAGTGCTCCATACAACACTTGTCAAGGAGCCCTATGGATAAAAAAAAAAAAAAAAGGACTAGAGGAAGATAACAAGGTCGGTAGCTTATTTTTTAGAGCACTCTAGAAGCAAATAGAAAGTCCTAGGTTCATATCCTAATTGATGCATATGAGTTGTAGCTCAACATGTGGTATCAAAGCCAAGTTAGGAGTCCCAAGCATCTATAGTGTGGCTTAAAGATGAGTGTTTAAAATAGACACATCGAGACCAACAATAGACTGGTCATGAAGGGTCAATATTTCAATTGATAGAACACTCTAATAACAAATAAAAATCCTAAAACATATTCTAATAGACTATATAAACTATAAATAAACATAATATTTTTCCGTTTGTAAAAATGAATTCAAATATATATTTCACTAATTCATTTCATTGAGGATCAACTTATAATTTCTTCTCTTTCCATTAAAATCTTCACATGTATATCACATGGAGGCTGAAAGATTGTGAAAGTGCAAATAAAAGAGTCCAAATATTGTGGGCCACATTTGTTGATGAAATAAGCTTCACTTTTTCTCAAGGATATTAAGTAATAGACTAGGAAAGAATGTACTCTAAATTGGTGGAAAACAAACAAATCTTTGTCATTTAGTCCACTTGTGCAAAGGTAGAATATAACAACAAATAAAAGAGTCGTTTATTCTCAAAATTCTATATATAATCCCCTCAAGTCATTTATGCCTATCAAAAAAATATGAGCGTACAAAATTGAAATTTGTATGTCTCAAGCAGCTTCCTACTACCTTGTGTGTTCTCAACCACCAAACTTTTTGGCTTCTATGTATTTATTATCATTTCTTTCTCATTTATTTCTTATTTAAGAGTACAGAGGGTGAACGAGAAATTCAAAGCCTGGAGGAGTTGATAGTAAAGAAGAACAATATTCCATAAGTTTGGAGAATAGGAGAAACAAAATACTTGAATTTATCAAAGATGTCTTCAATCTTGGATTTTAAAAAGTATGACATTGATGGGTGTGGGTATTATGGTAATTTCTTCAGTCCAAAGAAAATAATTAATGTTGATGAAATTTTTAGTGCTAATCTAAGTCATAATGAGAATACTAATATGTTTGATCAAAATGGAGATGGGATTATCAGTACAATGGAGTTGGATGCAGATGTCATTTTCAAATTGGAGTTTGTGGAGGAAAAGGATGTGAGTTGCTATGAGAGCATGATTGAGTGTGGATTATAATTGAGATGGGTTTTTAAATATTCATTTTATGAATTTAATCACCATAACTTCTTTGGGTTCTTATCCCTATCTCTCCAAGTATGGATATCTTGCACTTTTTTCATTGCCATAATGGTGCAGGAGCACCTAAGTTGTCATCAAGCCTCTATGAGGCAAATTATGAAACCCATGTGTTTTTAAGAGTTAAAGTGGTAAATAAGGTCTTGAAAGACCATATGTGATGTAATAAGGTCATTAAGACCATTAGTTTGTACGTGGAGTCTCAGTAGGAGTCATGTTGATAAAATTTGTCACAATTGTCAAAATTGTCATTTTGTGGGGAATATGTGTCAATGGGTCTAATGTGGTGATTCAATGGTGTATAAGGGAATTTTAGATCTATTTTGGATTATTTTTATCAATTTTTAGTCATAATGGTTTTAGGTTGGGTTTATGTCCTATTCTAGAAAACTTGTCAATGTTGACAAAAATTATCAAAACAACTTTTGTGTTTGTAAGGGTAATCAGGTGTTTATTAGTGATATTGGTTCAAAAAGTGGTTATAGACATTGAGAGGCCTTTGAGTAATTTAAATAGGTCCTTCTCATGACCAAAAAAGGGGTTGATATGCTTTTGAAAAGAAAATCAATAAAAATCTTGGAGTTCCTTGCACATTTCTTGTAATTCTCAGACATAACAGTCTGTATTTTGGTGTTTTTCTCTATGATATCTCATTCATCTACCTTTAGAAACCATTGGATATGATCAAGGAGTGAATTTCCTAAGATTTTCCTTTTGTCTCATTTAATTTCATTAAATTTTGACAAAGATATATCAATTTTTGTGAAAGTTTTTCATACCCTAACTTAGGATAATCAGTGACTATACAATAATGATTTTTGTTTTATTTCCAAGTTAAATAACCCCACAAATGGGTGGAAAATCCTTTGTACATATGTGATTTTATGCCTTATTATTTGCAGGGATCCATAATAGAGATGGTATGTGCAAAATGGGAGAGAAGTATTGATTTCAGTGTGTCTCAGTCTGACAGAACAATGAATTAATGAGTCTGGATGGTGTGAATGCAAAGTTGAACCCCCAAAGGATTGAGGAATGAAGTGAGAGGTGTGTGATGGTGCCACAAAAATTCTCAAAGGGTTTTCAAGTCAAAGTAACAAAAAAAATAGGAAGATGTCATGATTGTACTCAAGTTGGTGTGGACTATCACAGTTTGGTAGTAAATTGAAATCACTGTACTTTGCAAAGTTGAAAGGTTGGTTGGTGTTGAGTTTGATGGTGGTGGAGGAAATGTAGGAGTCCTTTAGTGTCATTTTTAGTGTTTGGAATCCTATAAACAAAGAATGATCCAAGTCACTTTACTCTCCTAAATAAGTTGTGACTGTCATAGTAGGGTAGTGTTGCAATAGTAGGTTTCTTCATGTGTTATAGGGTGGATGGGAGGGTAAATCCTGGAGTTTGGGCTATGAAAAAGAGTCCCCTTGAAGTGTCATGCAATACCTTGGAATGGTGAGTATTTACTTGGCATTAGGAGTTGTATCCAAGACAAATAGAAGTCCTAATTGAAGATGGTATTGAGTGAGTGGTTATCAAAAGAGTGTTGGTGGTGAGTGAGTGTTGGAAAGTTTGGATTGGGGTCTAGTTATGTTGGTTTTATCTATTTGAGGGTGTGTCAATGGTTGGGGAAGTGTTGATGAACATGGGTGTGTTTTGGGGCACTGAGGCCTTGTGAGCACCCAATGACCTTATGAGGGATCTTGTGAGCAAGTGAGGGGTTGACACCTAATTAGATAGGTGAGTTGGGAGAAAGATCTCCCTTAGTTGGGTATGTGCGTGGATGCTTTGCATCACATAACTAGTGTTATTTTTGAAAAGAGAAATGTCTCATAGCTGATACAAATTTAAAGATCTTTCTTAACTATTCTAGATTGTATTAGAATTAATTGGAAATATATCAAACATAAAACCTTAGTCTAACATTACTTGGTAGTTTCAAAAAAATCAATTTCATGTCAATATAAATGGCTAAGAAGAAGAAAAGTCTTGTTACTTGTGAACAAACAATTTCAAAATATATAATAAATCTAAAATTTCATAATGTGTTATATAAGTTGTTGCAGATACTAAGAGAAATTGGACATTATCTCTATCAGGATATAAAGAGTTACTTTCTTGTATAAATCGAATCTATGCAAGGATAGGTTTGAGTAGCTTTTCTTTTGAGTTTTGTAAGACATCACAAGACAGATGGGAATAGAATGAAGATAAACCATGGGGTGTATGAGGTTTTATACTATCCATATGACACTATTGTTTTGATTCTTGTCATAGACAATATTGTTTCTCTTCTTCTTAAGAGAGCCAAACTTTAATTCATCCTACCTCAACCAATGCTAGTTTAAGGATAAAAGATGGTGAAAATCACAACACATATAGTGGCGCAAAGGATCAAAAGGGTTGGAGTTCATCAATTTAGTATTATTATTTTTTATTTTTATTTTTATTTAGAGTAATTGGGATTTTTGTCTAGTGATCCAAAGATTATCTCTTTATAAGGTGAGCCTTTTCTATAACTTTTGAAGTAATGTGCAATAGACTCTCAACCATATCATGCAAAGAAGGAGTTAAACCCAAGACCTAGACTACCTAAAGCAACAATCAAGAATGTATGAACCCTAGAAATAAGTTGAACATAATGCTATCGTCATGTACATCTATATACTTCAACATCTTCCTATTATTTCATTGAAGATATCTCATGTCAAAATAATTGACATAGTGTTTCACAAAAAATATATTTTAAGATTTTTTCCAACATTAATTATGAGTTGTTTGAGTTTAAGCATAAAGATGAATGAATGTTTAAAATATTACAAATTACTATTAACATTGACCTTTGTGATGTTGCTAGCATGATATAGTTAATTGAACACATTTACAAGATGTATACTATACTTGGATGTAACATAATGGAGGGAGGGTTTGAGACATTGTGGAACTATGAGATTACACATTAATATTTTTATTTATAACTTGTACATTTTAGGTTGTAAGATATAAATTTAAATAGAAACTTCATAGTGTGATGTATCTACATTTTGAAGGTAAAAATGTTATTATATCATTACTTTCATAGGAATGCATAAGTTATACTAGTTAGATGGTAAACTATTGATAGATTAGTTGTATTATTATAGTAGATTGTGAAAAAAACCATACCCTTTAATTATCTATGAGGTCCTTGTTGAGTTTGAAATCACTATTATTACAATGCTAGGTTGCTTGCTAGTTTCATAATGTTGGATTTTGAAAGATGTGTTGGTTGAAATGTTTCTTCATCTTATGACCATTGGAATCAAAGTATAAAAGCCTTTTGCTATTATATAGAATCACTTATTGTCAACCATTGAGGGCACATTTATCATAAATTTAAAGTGTGAATACTATCTAATTTGTGAACTAGACTTTTAAAGAATATTAGGTTGCATCATAAGGTAAATGAAACCAGCATGTTAAGATTATTACTAATAACATTTTCAAATGTATATCTTGATATGTTGATTTGATGGATATATTGTTCCTAATTATCTTGAGTATGACCGAGGCATTAATCATGCTTAAAGAAAGTTTATAATCACTATTCCGTATGTTCCAAAATTCAAGTGATTGTAATTTAGTCTTGTAGATGCGCTCTATGTTTTTATTGAGAAGGATTTCATATAATAATGTGATTGTGATATCAATATCATTGAATTATATTATGGTGGGACATTTCCTAGAGCCATATTAAGTCTTTTGCTTAAGTACTATATGATGATGATATTTTTCCTATTACTACCATGTGCTCTAATATTACAAGATTTATTTCACGTTGACCATGCATAATTCAATTGTATGGATTTGATTCAAACCCTTGTCCTTATAACACAAATTGTCTAAGATTCTTCGTCAAGATGCTTAGTTGTGTATAATGATGGCTAATAACTGCAAACATTGTATGTAGAGGTAGTTTATAAGACTTATTCTTAGTAATATTATTTGTTGTCATTCTGATATATATATATATATATATATATCTTGATATTATATTTAATAATATTATTAAATTAAAAAACTTGTGACCTCTCTTTTAAAAGTGCAAGTTCTCTATCATTAGAGCAATTCAAGTTGTACCTATTATATTATTTGTTGTCAATTTACAAAAAAATATTAAAATGTCATATTTAATAATATTATAAATTAAAAACATTGTATGTAGAGGTAGTTTATAAGACTTATTCTTAGTAATATTATTTGTTGTCATTCTGATATATATATATATATATATATATATATATATATATATATATATATATATATAGATATATATATATATATATATATATATATCTTGATATTATATTTAATAATATTATTAAATTAAAAAACTTGTGACCTCTCTTTTAAAAGTGCAAGTTCTCTATCATTAGAGCAATTCAAGTTGTACCTATTATATTATTTGTTGTCAATTTACAAAAAAATATTAAAATGTCATATTTAATAATATTATAAATTAAAAAAAGAGTTATTAAATTTTTTAGTTTTTTTGAAAAATTAAATAATTTTAGAATTATTTTACAATAAAAATTGAATAATATATATCAAAATTAAATAATATGTATTATCTTTTGATTGTAGTTAGGATTAGGGTTAAAGTTAGCTTAATGTTAACATTAAGGTTTGGTAAAAATAAAGTGTCCATTATAAGATAAATTTGGGTTAGTGTTACTATTAAGGCTCAATTAGGGTTAGAGTTAGTATTATATGGAAATTAGTATTATATGGAAATTTAGTTTAGAAAAAATGTTAATAATAGTTTTAATTTTATTGAACAAATTCTATGTTATATTATTTTTTGTTATTTTAGAAAATATGTTGAATTTGAAAATATTATAAAATTAAAAAGACTCATTAAAAAATTAAACCATTTAAAAGTTATTTTACAATAAAAAATATTAAAAAATTTATAAAATTATTTTATTACAACATATAAAGTACCATATTTTATAAATTGAATTACTATCCTCAATCTAATGCAAATAGTAAATAAAATATACTAAAATTAAATAATATGTTATGATCAATGTGACATGTACTTATCAGGTTAAAAGAGGAAACCCCAAAAAAGTTTTTAAGATTAAAAAATCTAATGTAGCTTATCATCAAAGCTGAATCATTACATATACTCCTATCCTCATCTTCCATGTGGAGTGTCTGTTTTCTGTCATAATAGCTGATGCATACATTTCTGGTTATGATGTTCTCTCCTCCTTGAGGAGTTTTCCTACGAACCTTCCTTTCTCTATTACTTATATGTCGAATGCAATGGATGGACCCACCCTCCTCATATTACAGGTGTGGGCATTGCAATCTTGCCGTTCATAATTGAAAGCTTTTGGTTGTACTTGCAGGTACTAGATTGTCATTACTAAAGTACAAAATGAGCTTCTAACTTACCTTCAAACTGATATGCCTCAAGCAGCTTCCCTCCCACCTTCCTTAGGCTATTCTCAACGACTAAAACATCCCGCCTTCTATTCAATAGCCAACAAACTTTTTCCATTCAAATACTATTTAACGGTAAAGAGTCAGATAGAGGAATGCCAAGGCTTAGAAGTAGTCGATAGTAGTGGAGAAAGATAGTTCTTTAAGTTTGCAAAATAGGAGAAACATATTTCGTTAGGAATATATCAAATATGTCTTCAATCTTGGATGTTGATTACTCTATCATTGAGGGAAATTGGTATTATGGTTGTCTCTTCAGTCCTAAGAAAAGCATTAACACTCAATCAGTTTTTAGTACTGGCGTACGTGACAATGAGCATAGTAACGTAGATAGGAAATATCATGACATTGCTGATGATGAAAAACCCAAGCATCCCATGTCATGATATTTCCTATCTACGTTACTATGCTCATTGTCATGTACGCTAGTACTAAAAACTGCTCCAGTGTTAGTGCTTTTCTTGAGACTGAAGAGACAACCGTAATACCAATTGTGCTCAATGATAGACTCATCAACATCCAAGATGGAAGATATCTTTGATGTATTCCTAAAGAAATAGGATTCTCCTATTCTGCAAACTTAAGAACTATCCTCCTCCACTACTATCAACTACTCTAATCCTTGGTACTCCTCTATCAGTCTCTCTACCGTTAAATAATATTTCCATGAAAAAAATCTATTGGGTACCGAATAGAATGCAGGATGTTTTAGTGGTTAAGAATAGGCTAGGAAGGTGCGAGGAAGCTGCTTGAGGCATATCAAATAGAAGCCCGTTTTGTATTCACTCTACGTGGAACTACAAATACCTGTAAATGGATGGAGGACCCGTTGCCTTCAACAGAAACAAACCAACTTTGCCAGCATTATAATTAATAGACAACATGGAGAGAACATCACTTTTTAACCACAGAACTTCTGGAGCGGCTTTATGACCAAAAAAATAGACAGTCCATATGGAAGATGAGGGTAGGAGCCTACATTTACTATAATCTCTGCACTACCGAACACTTAAAGGAATATAAATTTATAATAGTACAATTTTGAATCCAATATTTAAATAGAGCTTGAGTGAATGAATATATATATAAGTAGAAGTAGAGTTAACAAATATATATATATATATATATATATATATATATATATATATATATATATATATATATATATATATATATATATCACTATAGGGGAAGCTAGCATTCTGGAAGCTAAAAATATGAAGAATGTCTTGAATACTTATGAATCTGCCTCTGGTCAAAAAATTAACTGGGATAAAAGTTCTCTATTTTTCATCAATACCCCGGTCCAAAGGCAACTAAGAATTGAAAGAATTCTTGGCTGCAAAATTTCTGAGCTTCCCTCTACTTATCTGGGGCTTCCTCTGTGTTTCAAGCCCGAGGATTCCTTCTGGAATAAGCTGGTGGACAAACTTAACTCGAAACTTGCTGGTTGGAAAGGGGCTATCCTTAGTCAAGCGGGCAAAATTACTTTGCTTGAAGCCACTCTCCAAAACCTTCCTGTTTATGCTCTCAGTTTGCTCAAAATCCCCACAAAGTTCACGGAAGCCATTGAAAGAATCCAAAAAAAGTTTCTTTGGTCGGGGGTGGAAGTCAAAAATAGAATTCCCCTTATTGCTTGGAATAAAATATGTTCCCCTAAGGCCTCAGGTGGGTTGGGCTTAAGGAATATTGGTACTATGAATAAAGTTTTATTAGCCAAACAAATATGGAGAATGAAAGGGGAGGAAAGAGAATGGAACTCAATCTGGAAAAACAAATATCTCTATATGCAACCTTCTGAGGAATAATTCCTAGATGATTCTTTTATTGTTGAAGGTTCGGCTATATGGAATGCTGTTCAATCTGCTAAAAGCTGAGCTACTGCTGGTCGAACTTGGAACCTTGGGGATGGGAGGAGAATAAGATTTTGGGAAGATAGATGGATTTTGGACAAACCCCTGGAGGAAGTTCCAATCCTTAAAGATTGGAAAGATTGGTTCAAAAGCAGGTTTGGTGAGCTGGTAAGAGATTACTGGAGAAATGAGAACTAGATCGATTTTAGCCAGCAATGTCCGGGGCTCAAGTTCCTTCAAATTGCTCTCTCAGCTAAAGTTCCTAGAGACAACAAAGATGATAGATTGATATGGAGGGAAACCCCGGATGGGAAATATTCTGTTTCCTCAGCTGTGGCTATTCATAATGAATCTGTGGAAGAAACTCCTATCTGGGCTAAAGTTTTAACCCTGGACGACCTTCAAAAGAGAGGTTTTATTTTTCCTAACAGGTGTTCTCTTTGTTGCAGGGAAGAAGAGACGGGTTTCCATATTCTTAATCAGTGCACTTTTAGTCAGGATATCTAGAAAATCATCTTAAGCAGGTAGAACTTGAGTTGGGTTTTCCCGAACTCCCTTGGGGAATCCTTGCAGCAATGGCACTGCCCTAATTCTAATCCTAAGATTGTGGATACTTTGAGACTTACTCTGCCGATTGTTATCTGGAATATTTGGAAAGAGCATAACAATAGGATTTTTAGGGATAAGAGGGCTATTCCTGAAGTGGTGGCAGATAAAATTTATAGGAGTATATTTGAATGCATCTATGGCACTGATTATGGACCAACTACTAAAGAAGACTTCAAAGATAGGTGGAACCTCTCTACCACTTCTACTAGCAAGGAGAAAGGAAGAGAAGGTCTCATTTGGTGTTTTCCTCCTCAAGGGTGGATTAAGGCTAACTTTGATTGGGCCTCTAAGGGGAATCCGAGTAAAGCTGGATACGGGAGCATTGTCAGGAACTTTGCTGGAAGTTGCTTAATGGCGGTAGTTGGTCCATTGGGGAATCAAACAAGTCATTTAGCCGAAGCCTCAGCTGCCCTGAACACCTTAATTATAGCCAAAAGTCTTAATTATGATAAATTATGGCTCGAGGGAGATTCACTTAATATTATTAAGTGTTTAAAGGGGGAGTGAGAGCCATCATGGTCAATTGAAAATATTATCATAAAAGCTAGGGAGATCATTGCAAGCTTCAAAGAAATAATTATTCAACATGCCTTTAGAGAGCAAAATAGTGTGGCAGACTGTCTAGTGAACATAGGGGTTAATTCTGACTCCCAAACGATCTGGCATGGGGAAGATCTCAATTTAAACATTAAAGAGCTCCTTAGAAAGGACCGATATATGGGTAGAGAAGGACCGCATAATCATGATAGAGAATATGAATATTTTATGCCTTGACGGAAAGGTCATTATTACTTGGCAAAGCGAAAGATCCCCAACAATCTTTAATAATTCGTCGCACGCTTTGTGGGTCACCCAGTTCAAAATCTCGAGTAACAACGGGAAAGAAGGGCTTAGTTTGCAGAGAAACACAACTGATAATCTGAATCCGAAGATGGGAGGAGACTTAAGGAGGGAGGAACCAGACAATACGTCGACTTGGAAAGCGATGCCGAAAGTGTGGGTGAAATTGGAAAAAGGATCTCTCACAAGCTTTATGGAGAAGCTCGTGGACTATGATAAAGGTAGGGTAAATCTCGCCGTTTCCAAGATTTCTGAAAATTGGTCTAATGGGTCCTTTAAAATCTATGGGGTTAAGTTCAAGTTGGATGCTGGGCTCATAGCTACAGTGATTGGCATGCCCCACACTGGGCTTAATTTCTTTCGAGACCTCAAAGTCTCCAACAACGTGGTTAATCTGTTCCCGCGGAAAGAGAAAGAGAGGGTCAGAATTGGCAAAGCCATAGTGGGTTACTATGAAGCTGCTAATATCAAGAAACTCTGGAGCTGTGTTTTGAATGCAAAAATGGAATACATCATGGTTGAGGGTCATTTCTCCAGGGCCCACACCTACCACTTCGTTCTTTTAAACCATTTCAGATATGACAAAAAGTTATCCCTGCCCTACTACCTTTTTAGGTCCCTTTCTAGGTCCCTCAATAAACACAGTAAAAATCCTTCTAGTCCGGTTCTCCATTGCGAGCTTTTGCTGCTCATTTATGAGCACTGTAAAACCCTCGCCCTGCTAGAAAACAAGAGGATATCCGCCTCTCTGGGAAAGAGAAAGATGGAGGGAGGCGACTCCAGCAAGGAGAAGGCGTCCTCTGGCAAAAAAAGAAAAAGTGCCCCTGGGATGGAATTAGAGGAAATTGAAAAGGAAAGTAGCGAAATGGAAACAGATGACTCCAATGGTGAAGACAGCTGGAATGATGAGGAGCTGGGTAATGAGGAAGAAAGTGGTGATAATGAGTCTAGTAAAGAAAGCCCTATCCACAGTGATTGCCCTGGTAAGGACAACAACCATCCAATGGAGGATGTGGATTTCAAGGATAATGAGGAAACTGATGTGAATTTCGAGAGGGAAATGAACAAGGATTCTAAGAAGGACTTGACTAAGGACAGGGTAAGTGAGGATAAGGAAAGTGCGGGTAAAGGGTTATTCTTGGATAACCTCAAAAAACTCACTGAGGCGAGACTGGATTATGACAGATGGACCTACAAACCCCCGAAGAACCTGGAAAAAAAGGGGAAAAATACGGATGAGAAGAGGGAGGATGAAGACAGAGATCAAATAAAATGGAAGCAGAACATGGAGGAGAAGGTTAATTCGGTGGAAGAAGGGAGAGAGGCGATGAAAAATCTGTTGGGCATTATCCCGAGTATCCTATCAGCTGTCACTAAAAACTCGGAGGATATTGCTAAGGTCTTTGATCATACTAGCTCTCCTAAACTGGTAGTGGAACTTGACATGGATGAAGAGACTATCCAGACTAGTAGCAGTGAAGCTACTCCGGTTGGTGGCACTATGAAGAGGACTAGGGCTAGTGTCAAGAAAGCTATGGCTGCTTCTGCAAAAGATCTCCCTAATCTCAGGGATAACATTAAAGAGCTGAATGGAATTAGCAACACCCTGGCGAATGCCCTGAAAAAAATCAACTAGTTTCTCTTCTGGAGTCTGGCTGGCTTTGCTGGCTTTGTGGGGCATTAGCCGGTTTTCTTTGGTTTTTTGCTGGCTTTTCGATGGTCTGTTCCTTTTTGTTTCTTGTCGCTTTTTCTGATTAAGTTCCGCTTGTAAAGAGTTTCGGGGCCCCTTCAAAACCTATTTTTACCTTAATAAAAAACAAATAGATATGAAATAGTATTTAAATATTTATTAAATAGTATTTTTGGATTCAATTGTGTATGGTTTTGATTTGACATTATTATTGTACTTAGTGATATATCATCAAGAAGTATATGTAATTAAATCTAAAACACAACGCTCTCTACTAACTTCATAGGTTATGAAAAATATATGCTTATTAAAATTTATTATATAAATTTTTAATAAACATAATTCAATATAATATAAAATAATATTTAAAATTAAAAAAAGAAAAAATTGATATGAAAATATTTAAGAATTAGATAATAAAAATAAAATTATATCATTTAAAATCTGAAATTAAAATAATTGTAGATAATATAGACTGGTATTTAAAATTAAGAATATAGTGATAAACTTGATGTACATGATACATCACTTTCATATAAATTTACACAAGAAATTATAACTTAAAGGGAGCTATTTTACATTAGGAGGATGTATTCATTTATCTAAGATGAATCTTAATGTGATGTCTATTTTTCCTTTAAATTTTTCTTTATTATCAATAAATGATATATGTATATGTTAGCATTATCATTAATAAATTATTCAAAATTTAATATTAATAAGTTAGTTATAAATTATAAAATAGAATAAAAATATTGAGTACTTAATATAATAAAATAACATGTAAAGTTTAAATATATAAGTCTTTTAGATTAATGATTCAACAAAGTGATATGTCAAAGCAGTGAAGAGTTAACTTTTTATTGTAAGTATTATTAAATAATCTTTTTGTTGTATGTAACTTTTAATAAATAAGTATTTGGTGTAATAGAAACATAAAGATTCCAAGTCTATTTTGTTGTTCACAAGAGATATACTTTACGTTTTAAACATAAGCATTATGTCCAATTTAATAAATATTTTTTTGCAATGAAATATTAATAAATTATAATTTGTTTAGTTAAAAAATAATTAAATACTAACTAATTTATATTAAGAAAATATAATTGTAATAAATGAAAAAAGACTAATTAGGCTTGCAATTAAAGAATATACGTTAATCGATAATGAAAATGTAAGCAAATTCTTCCTTTCTATTATATGTCAAGTTGCCTTTTTTGGATCTTTGTTGCACACAAAATTGATTTTGATGATACCACAGTTTTCTCTGTGGCAACTAGATAGTGATATTTTTTGTTATATTTTGAAGTTTTTTGGGGTCATTATGGGACTATTTAAAAAGATTTTGATAGCAACAATCTTCAAACAGTGACATGAATTCTAGAATGATTGTTAAGTGATTTACTTGTGCAAGTAATGATTTTTAGATCATAAGTAGTGAATTATATAATTAGAAGTGAATATAATGAATATTTATTTATATATAAATCGAACATCAAATTTTGAAGGTTTGTGCAAAGTTAACTTAGGACCAAAATGTAAAGTCAGATTACTCAGCTAAATATTTGGTTTTGATTGTACAACTAAAAGGATCAAGGTTGAAGTTGTGAAGACAACCTTGTACATGCAAACATAACATGATTCTAATAGCTAGATTTGATATGTATCTAGTAAGATTGGATTATGAATAAGGATTGGATAAGTGAACAAATCAGATAGATAAGTCAATTAGATTGTGCTACATAGTAAGTATGGAGTTAGTTGAACGCAAGGTTAGGTGCATAGCTTCAATTTTATACAAAAATACATAATTTACAATTAATGCTAGATTAGCCAAATTAAAATCAATTAAATAAATTATTGAAATTGATACTTGATCTCCATCCCTTTTTGAAAACTATGATTGTATTTCTACCCCTCAAGATATTTCATTTTAACTTAATATCCATAATTATGATTATATATAAATATTTTAATTATAAAATATAATCAAATTTTTTAAAAATTATATCATAAGAAAATCTAAATTAATCTTAATATATAAACTTCAAGTAAGTAATCATGGGAGGTCTCTTCTATTTAATCTTCATGATCTATGAAGATAAAGAATCAATTCATTCTTTCTACGATAAAAAATAAAAATAGATAAATCTACTATATTTATTAATAGAGTGAAATTTGATTAACTGTTCGTACTAAATATTAAGGCTTAGAGAGTTGGACAAGCGGAAGACAAGGCATGGAAAGATTGTTGTGGTTTACAAATGACCATATTTCTGTATGGAACCCCATCAAACGTGGCTACATAATTAGTGATACTGTCCTTTTTTGAACGATATGTTTTTGTCTTTTTCACTTTAAAGTTTATAGGTATTCTTCACCTCCATTTGAATTTCAAAGCTGTCGAACTTCGAATTCAAATTCGAACCCGATTACTTAGACCAGAACTACTTCAGTTTCTCATGGCTTTATTGTAATTGTCTCCAATGTTCAATGGTAGAGTTAACTTTATGGCTACTATACATATTGTAAGAGTTCACAGTTGTCTGTAGTCCATTGCAGTGCTGATAGAAATTCAGATCTCTACATATTGTAAGAGAGAAATCTGTAATTTTGTTAGCAACTCTGTTTCTTTCCAATGTTCGATATATCGATTTCTATTTGCGTTCTCCCAGTAGAGGCATCAATTGAAATTTGATAATCACCTGCAGGGTAGCGTAGTTCCTGCCCAGTACTGTAAAGGTGGTTTTGGATTTGTTTCATTCTAAGAATGCTAGTGTTGTAGGTTTGTTCATGCATGAAATTGTCTGAAACAAAAATATGAGCCATTTCAGTGTGTTAGATGGCATGTCAAGGAAGTGACAACACCCACTACCACTCATTTTTTGTCCATTTATGTCTCGTGCCCTTTGTTTTAAACTGGTTGCACGAAACAATATTGTCATTGTCAAAGTTGTGCATGAAAAGGACTGAAGAGTGTGACAGGCAGCTGAATGGAAGAGTACGGGTGGAAAGTAATGGAATAAGAGGTTCACAAGTAAAACATGATGTGAACTATTAGACTCTTATGGAATAATATGAATGACTGTATTTATATCACTTGCACTTGCTAATCTTTTGTCATTCAATCCCCAGCAGTCTTACAGTCAGCAACATCTACTACCCATGATGCAAAATGGCATATCAAAATTTGTGTTAATCCCACAACATTGAAGATACAATAGCATTCTATGAATTATCTTATAAACAAGTTGAAAATCAAAATGCATAGTTCCTAGAATACTTATGTAGGATACTATCTACTCTAATATGGGTGTGCTCCAAAATGTTACATGTGATCTTCCTTCACATTAGTGAGAAACTTTGAGTAATTGAAAAATACAACATAGGAATAAATATTGAAATTATCTTCCAGATGAACCTTTCCTATTATAATTGGGGTCAAAGTACTCAAGTAAATTGAGTATAGTGTTTGTTGTAAAGGACTGAAGCACAAATTACTCATTGAGGAGTCAGGAACAAGTATGGTAACTAAATGCATACAACCACCTGAAGAGGAAATGGGGCCAGCCACTATTGCTTTTTGTAAGCAGCACTGAGGTACCATTCATTCTTAGTTAAGGGAAGGATTGGAAGACAACACATAATAACACAAGCCCCAACCTGTAACACCAAATTGAATCATTGCATTAACACTAAAGGGAATAAGGGAATAAGGGAATGAGGGAATAAGAGTTCATTCCTTGGAAGGCACCGATCCAGATGATGTTGCTTGACTCGTATCCATCTATTAAATCACTTGCAAAAGAGTGTCTACATTAGATTTTTTCATGCGAATTTATATTATAGATGTTAGCACAAATTATGTTTTCCAATAGTATTGGCAAAACCAATGATATAGGTAGACAGTTACATATTGTGTGAAGGGTAACTCGTATTCATATTTGATTCTTGTATAGTCTACTTTTAAGAAATATTATAGAGGAAACAGTGATGGCAATGAAGACGAAAAATAACTAACAATTAGTCATGAATCGGTAGCAAAATCAGGGATAACATATATTTCAGGACATACTTAAAATCACAATTCATCTCTGAGAACTACTATCATTTTAAATTTCTTCACAAATATGATAATGCAAAGAATAGGAAACTACAGATCTCAGTAACAACTAATTCAAAAAAATATACCCAATCAGAAGGGAAAAACTTATTCTTTTAGCCTTAAAAAGTCTATGAAATAGAAACTTTAGCATTCAATATTTTGTTAAATATAAGTCCGGGTAAACTGAAATATTTGACCATTAATTAGACTTTATGTCGCTAACTATTGTGTATATCACATAAGCATCAAGTAGATCTAAGTAACAACTAATTCAAAAAAATATACCCAATCAGAAGGGAAAAACTTATTCTTTTAGCCTTAAACAGTCTATGAAATAGAAACTTTAGCATTCAGTATTTTGTTGAATGTAAGTCCGAATAAACTAAAATATTTGACCATTGATTAGATTTTATGTCGCTAACTACTGTGTATATCACATAAGCATCAAGCAGATCACTAAAAATCCAACTCGAAGCGGCAAACAATCAAAAACAATTTCCAAGCATTTTACTTTTTTTTCCCAATTAGACAGAAAGAATCTTCAATTGAATCAACATTTCTACCAAATTCTATAAGTTGCAAAGTTGCTGATAGGGAAACAATCTTTATTTCACTATATTGCTACTTGAATGCATGTGTTGTATTTATATGTAAGATTAAACTTGTATAGCTCTCTTAGCTTCATCATTTTCTTTGTAACCTTGCGAAGATAATGGATTACTTGCAAAATTTGGATTCAATGATTTGCTTATATGCATTAGATTCATGCATCTTGTACTAATTGTATATATATAAATTGGTAGATTAGAATTGAGGCAAATATGATGTTGTCACATGTCGGTTATACCTTGATTGAATTACTTTCGGTGTGCTTCGGCTTTTAATATCATGCAAGTACACTTGACATGTCAATCGATTGTGTAGGTACAAGGTTTAAACTAACAGTGGTTAATTTGAAGGTGGAAACATGATTTGCTTGGCATTGTAAACTTGTCTTGCTCCATGTGGAGTAATCAGATATGTGATATCAAAACTTGAGAAGCCCATTCCAAATCATGTCCAATTCTGGATCCCCATTTGTATAAGAACAATAGCGTGTCTTCATTCGTTGTGTGTCTAGGCCATGGACCGCTAGTCCCTAATTGTACATTGAAATTTATGGTATTCTGGTATTTTATATCTTGGAGCATACGCAATTGCAGCTAGTGTACTCTAGGAGGCAAGTTTTGTTCATCTTTGATCTGGTTTCTGTTTAATGGTTGCACAGTAAGTTTTTGCTAGGATGTTTGTGACATTGTGTAGATAATAAGACTTGATTCAATGAGCTAGAGGCCAAAACCTTTGTATGCAAAATAATTAAAGTCTAATATGAGTATATCCTCATATAACAATATTATTGGAAAATAGGGTTACATTTCAAATGATGGAACACAAAGCTAGGATTGTCAATTTGAAGCCTTGATTGTGGAATCCTTTCAGGAAGTAAGAAAACTATTTGAGGAAATGCCAGAGAGGAATTTTGGATTGTGCACTATTATGGTTATGGAGTGTACACAGAATGGGTTGGTTGAGTAGGGCTATGGAATTGTTTAATAGAATGCCTAAGGAAAATAAGTTCTCCTAGACTGCAATGATCGTAGGGTATACACACAATGGGAAACTTGAGGAGGCAGAGGAGTTGTTTGACAAAATGCCTAAAAAACATCTGGTTGTGTGGAATGCGATGATCGAGGCATATGCTTAGAATGGAAAGGTTAATTAAGCTCAAAGTGTGTTTGACAAGATGCCTAGAAGGAACCTTGTTTCGTGGAATCAATTGATTGCCGCATATTCTCAAAATGGACAAGTTGATCATGCTCGGAGACTCTTTGAGCATATGCCCAAATGGTACTTGGTTTCCTGGAACACGGTGATTGCTAGAAATGCATAGAGTGGATACCTTGATGAATCCTTGATGCTCTTTGAAGAATTGTCGCAAAGAGGTGTTGTCTCTTGGAATATAATGATTTGATTTCAGGATATGCTCATAGTAGATGTTTTGAGGAAACTTTGATGCTCTTGAGGGAAATGGGGAAAGCAAGTATGAAGCCAGACTCTGTTAGACTTGCAGGTGGTCTCCCAACATATGACCACGTGGGGGTTACTCAACACGGCAAGGAGGTCCACTAAGGAATACTTAGAAGTGGATTTCAATCTAATGGATATTCATCATGGTGCCTCAAGAGTATAGGGAACCATACCTGTATCTAGAAGCATAGGAGATTTGCCCCTAAAATAATGGGTATCCTTTGAACCAAACACCAGAAAGTTGCCTATTACATCTGATTGTGAACTTATGATATTGGCATCTGATGGACTTTAGCTTTCACAATACAGATCGCAGAAATCTTGATTCACTAAGAAAACTATAAAAAATTAAAAAATAACAATAAGTTGGTGTAAACCCTAGCCCACGTACATAATTGAGATGGAGGGGAAAAAAGAATCACAAGACAGAACCTCCTGCTAATGTGCTCGCAAAAGCTTGCAACTATAAAAAAAAATTACCCCCCTTTTTTTTATTACCACTATCGCTCAAATCCATGCTCTGTAGTCTTCCCCGGTTGTCTAGCTGTACACAACATGCAACTAAATCAGGTGATTTTCGTCAATTGTTTCTTTTAACCTGTAGACTTTGCCAATCCCCAAATTTGAACTTTGCAAGCCCTGTTTTGGTGGCCCTCTCTTTGAAAATGGTGCCTGTTGTCATCTTGATTTTTTGGCTCCTTCTGGGAATGCTAAGGAAGACATTTTGTTTTTGCCCCCTTCCTCTGTATCGGAGTGTTCTCTTGCATTGGGGTGTGCAATGCCTCTGGCTCCACCATCTACAGCATGCCAACGCTCCCATCTGCAGGCAAAAGTTAAAACCCGATCACATATCTCTGCCAAACATGGAAGTAAACTTAGTATAGCCTTGAAATAACATAAATCAAGCCATGCTATTGGTTGTGCAAACATATGATTGTTAACTATTTAATGCAAAGCCTCCCCAATAGTTCCATGCGGGACAGGAACTAATAACTACTATGTTTGATTTGCTAAAAGTTGCAACATGCTAAAATGGAAATAACTAATGTATTTAGAAATATTATAGAAATTTATCTATGGTTAATTTTCAGTTTTGTGAGAGAAATTATTAGAATATTTCAATATATTTATGTTGTGTATGAAGTAGTTGAAGATAGTGTAAACATAAAATCTAAGGGTAACAACAAGAAGAATGTAAGAAATCAATTTCATATTTAAATAATCATAACAATGATTTAGAGATTTTGTTCTTCGATAACAAGAGGCAAATGCAAATGTTAGAAGATGTTTATTCTTTTTAGATAAAGCATCTTAAAATGACCTATGATTGTTAATTTAGATATTTGCATCTCAAATTTTATAGCAAAATACTATGAGTTCCAATAGATAATATTTGATGTATTAGTTGAAAAATTTACAACAAATAATATTTGATGTATTAATTAAAAAAGTTACAACAAAAGTTATTAGTGTTGGTGAATGATTTTAACAATTTAAATATAAGAGATGTATTGTGCTTAGTTTATGTTATTGGTTAGTTTGTGTTTGAATGGAGGCAAAGATTATGAAATTAAAATAATTTTTGTAGTGTTAGTATAATAATATCTCTTGTCTTATTGACTTAGTTTCAATCCAAAGCTCAAATTTATATTGCATAATATCTTTGATATTGCATTGTTCTCTAGGCCATGATCTATTCTTATGTCATAGAGTTTGACAAGGCATTGTTCTCTATAATAGTGTATGTCTTACCTAATTTTACTATTCTTTGGTAAAGCTTAATATATCAATAGTACTTCTTACTTGATATCATATTTCTTTTTGTTGAATCTATAAGAATTATTAGGACTAGTTCCATGCCTTCGAAGGATATACTTCCCTCTAGATTTATTTATTTTTTATTATAAAAATTAATCTCCACATTTCTCCTCAAGTTCTTGGGTATAGTTCTATGAATTCGTCAACTTGCTAGATAAATTGAAAAAAAAAATTGACCATTCTATTAAAATACCATCTAATGACACATTATTTTTCATAGTTGGTCTTATGATCAATTTGACATTATCTTCAATTGCCAACAAATCTGGCAATAGATCAAATTGAGAACCAATCATGCCATCATATATACTTCTGTATTTTATTTTTGAGGAATCAATAGAAAATTGAAAACATAAATGGATTCCAAAATATCCAATAAGTAGTGATTATACATGTTCATCAAGGCGTTCTTTGACACACATTATGAACTTACTTATTTTACTATCAATTTTGAATCATCATAAAGATTCAAGAACTAAAGGCATTACTATTTGCTAAGGAGGTCTCATCTCAAAGGGAATTTGATTTCAAGTTTTATGAAATATATTGTTAAAATTAGAGACAACCTCTATTGATAATCTCTTTATAGTGGGCAATTATTCGAGCATGGATATACGATCTCCTTTTCCTCTAAATTTATTGTTTAAACATTTTTTTTCTAAACTCGTCCTATAATCTTATGAAATGAGGAACACGATTGCTATGCCAATCTAATGTTTTAAAAAAAAAGATACAAACAATTTTATTTTCATATGTTCTAAATGTTACTTTATGATGTACATATGTGGCAATATCTTTCAAGTATTTAACATGAGTGATAGCATTAGATCTCAAGTGTAAGATAGAAGGACTTTTTTGATAAAGGATTTTTTATCCACAAAATCATTTTAACTACCTAATATAAAACATGCAACTTATACTGAAACCTCTTCAATTATATCCATTTTATCAAATTCACTAATTTTTTATGCTGAAAAAGTAAGAACAATTGCTCTACCCAAATCATACTGCTCTATAAAAAAATGTGGCATCAAAAGATTTATTCAATTAATAGAAGACTTAGGCTAAAATAATTAAATAAATAAATAAAATTATTTAATTAGACAGGACAATTTTAGGTGTCTACAACATCATTTCTTTAATTCTCTCCAATCATTCTTTTTCTATCTTCTAGTTAGCTTTTTCTAAATAAAGCTTTCTTTGTCATCAATCAATTATCCTCCAATCATTCTTTTTCATCTTTCAATCAACTTTTTTCTCAATCAATTAACTTATTTATCTATTCAATCTATTCTGTTCCACCTCCAAATTAGCAGTTCAACTATCAATCAACATGTGAGCTCACCTGAGTTCCACCTCTTGATCAATCTATTCCACCTCTCATTCAATCCTCTCCAAAAATCTATAAATTGAGCATTCAATCTTCATTTTCAACAATCACAAACTTCGAATCTTTGTGTCATTTGCAGGTTGCCAGCGCAATATCTGAGAGCCATCATACCACAAAGAAGAGAAGAACAATGGAAGCTACATGCAATTATGGAATAGGGAGTTTTTATTGATTATTTTATATTCTTATTGTTGGATTGCATTATTTCATTGATTTTGTTTGTAATTCTTTGATAGGATAGGGATTCATGATTTCCCTTTATTTCTGATTGATTTGATGATGAATTTTACATACGACAATATGTTTAATTTCTCAAGTTGAACCGGTATCAGTAACTGAAGCATGTAAAGATGAATGTTGGATGAAATCTATGGAAGAAGAATTAGATCATATAGAAAAGAATAACAAATGGACTTTAGTTCTCCGGCCTAAAAATAAGAATGTTATTGGAACTAAATGAGTCTTTAGGAATAAATTAAATGAAGATGGACAAGTTGTGAGGAATAAAGCTAGATTGGTTTGTAAAGGATATTCTCAGAAGGAAGGAATTGATTATGGTGAAACTTTTGCACTTGTAGGTAGGATTGAAGCTATAAGATTATTTCTTGCCTATTCTGCACATAAAAACTACAAGGTTTATCAGATGGATGTTAAGTGTGTTTTTCTAAATGGGGATCTTGATGAGGGAGTTTATATTGAGCAACCTGATGGTTTTTCACTTTTAGATGATAAAAATATGGTTTGCAGGTTAAAGAAATCCTTATATGGATTGAAACAGGCACCTAGAGGTTGGTATGCAAGGTTGGACAAATATCTTTTAGAACTCGATTTCACTAAATTTGTAATGCTGCCAGTAATATATATTATAAAGTCACTGATGATGATATACTGATTATTGAGGTCTTTGTTGATGAAATCATTTTTGGAGGTGAGGATAAGTTGTGCATGGAATTTTCTAAAAATATGGAGAATTAATTTGAGATGTCTATGATTGGGGAAATGAAATTTTTCTTAGGTTTGCAAATTACTTAGACTGATAAAGGTATTTTTATCTGTCAAACTAAGTATGCTAGGGAGATGTTGAAGAAATTTGGTATGGAAATTCTAAACCGGTTAGTACTCCTATGGTTACAAGTGAGAAATTGACAAAGAAAGATGAATCTGCACTGGTAAATCCTACAAGATACAAGTCTATGATTGGAGGTCTTCTATATTTGACTCAGACTAGACCGAACATAATGAATTCAGTTTGCATTGCATCAAGATATCGAAGTGATCCTAGAGAAAATCATGAGAGTGTGGTGAAAAGGATTTTTAGATACTTACAAGGAACATCTAAATATGGTTTGTGGTATCCTAAAGATGATGACTTTACTTGATGTGCATATACAGATGCAGATTGGACAGGTGATGTTGATGACCGGAAAAGTACTTCTGGTGGAGCTTTCTTTCTAGGAAAAAAACTTATTTCATGGATCAACAAGAAACAGTCATGTACTTCTTTATCTAATGTTGAAGCTGAGTATGTTTCTGTTGCTACTAACTATACACAATTTCTATGGATGAAGCAAATGTTCAAGGACATAAAAGTGCATTATAATGGACCGGTAGTTATTCACTGTGATAACTCTACTGCTATAGACATATCAAAGAATCCAGTATTTCATTCTAAGACAAAACACATATCTATCAAGTATAACTTTTTGAAGGAAAAGGTGGAAGAAAATGAAGTTAGAGTGGTTTATGTGAACACTAAAGAGCAAATTGCAGGCATCTTCACCAAACCTTTGCCTAAAGAATCATTTGAGTACCTCAGAGATAGATTAGAGGTTTCTACCCATTCGGTAGAGAATTGATTGATGTTATATGGCATTAGTTAGATATGCATTATTAGAGCTATTATTCATTCCAGATTGATGTGGTGATGCTACTACTCAGGGGGAGTAGTTAGTCTTGTGATTCAGTGTTTTATGATTTTGCTTTGATATTCATGTCAGATCTGTGGCATTGATGTCAAACAGGTGAGATATTCACGTGAAAAAATTAAGGAGATATATACATTAGAGGGAGAAATTTGCAAAACTTAACTGAGATATCATCTACAGGGAGAGTATGGATCGAAACTTTATTGCTATATTCTTTTATGGGAGATTTGTTTGGCATTTCTTAGCACTTGAATGTTTTTCACATCTAGTGTTGCCATCAATTCCAAAGGGGGACATTATTGGCAATTTGGAGGAATTGATTTGTGTTGCATTGATGTTTTGTCATTGATATCAACACTAGTTGCTTTGGCTGTTTACTGGTATTCCATTGGTCCCGGTAGGATGTTTGGTTTCTGGTTGGTTAGATAATGATAATCCAGTATACTCTGGTATGCTTTGGCTTAGATATGCTATTCATGCTACTCAGATATATGTTCAGTCAGTTGGTTTTGATTTGGTGATCAAAGGCTATCTTATATGCTGGTAAGCTTGGTTTGTTGATCCGGTGAGGGTTTCATCGACAGAGCCGTGTTGAAGATCTTTTGATGTTATGCATAAGTGGTGTTGGTGTGGGTTCTAGTATGGTTTCAAGATGTTGATGATGATCATGTTCGAGACTTGACTGATTGGGATAATTGCTTTAGCATGTGTGGACCTAAATTGGGTCCGGTTCTATCTAGGTTATGGACCGACTTAATGTAATGTGTTGTTTGGTCTTCTCGATGTGTTTCCGGGATGTCTTATGGGTTGGATGATATTTATTTGGTCTCAGGCCAACATTTTTTATAATTATGTAATTGGTTTATTGTCTGGTGGCCAACCTTATTGTTTATGGTCAAGGGTTTGTATATATATGTGTATGATCTCATTGTGAATTATGATGGATAATGGATGGAATGGTATACCTGATTGAATAATGTAATAATCATTCATGTAGAGGATTTGGTCAATCATTGGTGATCGAGTTGGTTTTATGCAAGAGGTTTAAGTCCTCTGGTATTGAGCTTAACCAGAACTGTACTCAGGCATTGGAGATGCTAGCATTACAGTTCATTCTTCCTTCTGAATTGTTGTCTAGATTTTTATGTAGTCAGTGAGACTCCTTTTGTAATGAGAAGTGTGGTCTAGGTTGTTGGCCTTTCCTGCATGTCCAGGCCCCTCAATTTGTAATCACATACTTACTGCAGAAGTATTTTTTGACTATGGGTAGGTTTCCCACCATGGTTTTTTCCTTTATCGGGTTTTCCACGTACAAATATTGGTCTCACGTGGATGATATCTATTCTCTAATTGTTGGTTGTGCTTAATTGGTATATCTGCTATTTTGGTAATTGGATTATGTATTCTGGTATTGATCTTATGTATTCTAGTAATAAAGTTTTAATTGCTTAAGGTTCCAGTAATTTGGTGACAACTGATTCAACCCCCCCTCTCAGTTATCTTTTGGTTATTTGAACTGTCTAACATACACTAAGAATGTTAAATTCATAGAGAGTATAAAGATGACAATTGCCACAATTCGCTTGGTTTAAACTAAATTTCGACGATGTTTCAGAAGGGAATCCTAGTCCCTTTGGGGTAGGCTGCATCATCAGATTATGAGATGGTGAGGTAGTGGCCAAAATAGTAAATCCTTTGGAAACAGATACCAACAACATGGAAAAGTTGAAAGCCTTGACATATGGGTTATTATTTTGCAAAGATTTTGATATTTATAAGCTAGAGATTGATTGTGACTTGACCCTCATAATTAATGCTATTAGAGCAAGATCCATGGTGAACTAGAAACTTCGAGCTTATGTGAACAAGATTATGGAGTTTCTTGGGTTTTTAAAGACATATATGATTAATTAATACTATTAGGAAGCAAATTCAGATGTTGATGTCTTGGCTAACTTGACAACAGATGCATCTGAATTGGGAACAATCAACTTCGATTAACAAGGTGGTGGCGGCGACCGAATCATTCCCTAAATGACGTAAGTATTACCTACAAAATTTATTGTAAAATTGTTTATATGGGTGTTTTTGATACCAAGGACCTAAATTCCCACACTTCCTCTATTCTTTCATATCTTGGGTGGTAAATATTTGGAGATTTTCTTAGGAATTTGCATAAGTGTTAGAAACATGGCTCCCCCACTATCTCGACTAGATAGAAAATTTAATTTGCATCACCGATTGGCATCAATGCAACTTGGTAAATGGTGTCACTTTTATTATAAGAGAGGAACTGGAGGGTTGTTAATCCTTTAGTTTCAAAATAGAGACACCGATAAGGCTGAGGTCTGACAAAAGGCAAATGTCATTCCTTGGCTTCATATCAGAGCTAGTTTTTTTAACAATCCTTTTTTACACGACTTCCCAAAATATGATGTATTTCATCTTGGGAAGATTCACATGGCTCTTGCAGGGCATTGGTTGTCATGGGGTTATTGGGGTCTTAACAATTTTTTTTGTAAGATGTGTTTGCTAGTCTATGGCAATATAGGTGTTTGTAGATATTTTTTCTGGGTTTTGTATATGGGATGAAACATGGTGTGGCCTTTCTAGAGAATCTTGTTAAGTTTTGACCAGATTATAATAGGTAGGTGATTTTAAATTTTATTTGAACTTTAATCTTCATTTGATGTCAATTCAAACTATATACGATGGAGATCCAATCTACATAATGTATATTGAATTCATTGCAAGTGAATATCACAAACTAAATGTGTATATGTCAAAGGATATTGTATATACATCCACCTTTTATTGCTTATAGTTCTCTATACGAACAGTGTATTTATTACTAGCTGTTGATTATATCTTTGCCTTATAGTATCATGTATATATCACCATCTTCTTATTATATCTCTGCCTTATCGTATCCTATATATATATATCATTGTCTGCTTATTATATCTCCGCCTTATTGTATCTTATGTATATTTCTCCCAAAGGAATTGCATTTTATGATATAGGATACCCGAGGTCGTGACTCTACATGTAGGGACATGATACCTTTGGAGGAAAACCAATACATTAATGTAATCAATATTTATAACTAAACCAATTTTAAACATAATCAGTTATGTGCAATAACACACATCACCGATAATTAGACAATAAAGTGATAATAAGGATTGATAATGTAATATAGATATCGATAGTCGATTATACATATCGACAACAATCATTTGCTAATATTTTCATATTGTTTATATATATAGATATTAACTAATATCAATTTTAATATTGTTTAATATATTAGGCATTTAATATTAGTTTACATTAATAGCTGGTATACGTAATTGTCTAAGGCCGATAGGCCAATTAGACAATTACATTGTCTCTGTCGGTCCTAATAGATTATGACCGTAGCTATTCCATCATCAACACAACCTCTTAGCTAGGGATGAATCCTGCTTAACCTTTATAAGTTGCATCACCTCTTGTGATGATATATCACAATAGCTACATCTATTTGTGGAAGAGAAAGACATCACCTCACAGTGATATCAAGCATTATGGCATATCCACGGAATCACTTCTCATGATATCCATCATAGATATCTCCTTATGTAATATCCACCATTATGGCTTGTCCACAGATATCACTTCACATGATATCCACCATTATGGCATATCCATAGATATTACCTCTCAAGATATCAACCATTATGGTATATCCATAGATATCACCTCACATGACATACATCATTATGGTTTATCCACAGATATCACCTCACATGATATCAACCATTATGGCATATCCATAGATATCACCTAATGTGACATCCACCATTATGGTTTATTCATAGATATCAACTCACGTGATATCAACCATTATGGTATATCTAAATATATTACTACATGGCATGTCCACGGATTTCACATCATATGAAATCTGCCATGAATATCTCTTTATGTAATATCCACCATTATGGCTTATCCATGGATATCATAGATCTCATGATATCCACCATTATGGCATATCCATATATATTACTACTAGAGATATAAACCATTATGACATATTCATAGATATCACATCCCATGATATCCATCATAAAGATATGATCAATCAATATCGTAAGATTGTGACCTTACAATAATGATCAAATGTACAAGTGTTCACTATTGAGAGATCATCACCTCACAATAATGTTCACAGGGGCTCATCAAGCACTGGACCAAAATTATCATGGAGTCACACACATGACATCCACCATGAACCATATCAGAGGGTGTAGATAAGGGCTTTCTCCTTAAGTCTCTCTCAAAGAGAAATGTAATCATAAGAGTTTACACTTTAAAACATCTTTTGAAAAGAAGAATACATTAGTGAATATCATACCTTTCCACCATGTCTCTAACATAGTGATACTTGATCTCCACATGCTTTGACCTTTCATGAAACACAAGGTTGGAGTCTGCATCACTCTTGGTGTATTCCAAGCTCACCAAGTATTTATCTATCCAGGAATATCATGACCTAGAAGTCAGCATAAGGATCTTCATCCTACATAAATGAGACTCCATCTCATGAATCATAGTCCTTTGACTGATCACTAGAGAAACCATCTTGACATGGTCCACTCCCTCTAAATCAATATAACCAAGATCTTCAGATATCAATATAAGCACATCCTCTTAGCTTCTCCCTCTGTCATGGAAGCATCCCCTGCTCACATGGTCCCAATCATGGAAGATATCTTTCTTTAGGAGACTCTTATCATTTGGTATGATCGTCATACGGTTGGAAGTGCTAGATCCAAAACCACCATGGATCTACTATCGTAAGATCAAGCCCTAGGCAGGAATATGATCATCTTGAGATTTAGAACAAAATCCCCTTTCAGTATGCACCCTCTCACTAAGAGAGCCCTCTTGTCTCAATATTGGCTTTGTAACCCTAGATTCTATCATTACCAGCATAAGTGCCTCTATGGATTTCACAAGTGAACTGTTGCATCTCTACTAGTAGATATTTGTTTTATAAAAATGGAAATGCAAAATCTCAGAATCTCCACTAAAGTCATCAGCATATTCCTCTTGAATTTTATTCTCTTCATCACAAATAGAGCTTCAAAACTCTATAGCCTAAAAAGCAATAGACTGTGATTCTAAAGATGTCCTAAATGTAAGGGACAAATTTCTCATAGTAAATTGAAGAAATTTAAAACACAAGATATCAAAACGTAGCTGTCGTAAGTGAACATCTATTGACAAAGTTGTTTCACAAATAACACGCATAATGTAATTGCATGAATTAACAAAAAAACTACATATTAAATTCATGAATATTATTCAACCAAAAAGAAAATTTATCTCTTTCAAATCAGAATATGAATCCATCTGAATCCTTTTGTGGAATAGTCTCACCAACATCCGCAATGGAGGCTTGAGGCATAGTCCTGGTTGGACATTTCATTGCGTAGTGACCATATTTGTCACATCTAAAGCATTGGATTTCTTAAATGTCCTTCCTTCTTTTTTCCATAGGAGCACCATTTGATTCCTCATCTTTCTTTCTTTTGGAGTGTCCTTTCTTACCCTTCTTCTTTGAGGAGTGTGCGACAAGAACATGAATATCTTCATTTGTGGAGCTTTGACCAATACCTCTTATAGCCAATTTTGACTCTTCTTGAATGCAGTATGTCTTCAATCGATCAAACTTAGGAAGTTTAGATCATGCACTTATCCCTTGAATGAATGATTCCCAAGAAGAAGGGAGACCATTGAGGGCCAACATGGTTAACTCTTTACTTTTAATTGCGTGACCAATGGTGGAGAGCTAGTCTTTCAGTTCTGTTATCCTCATGAAGTATGAGGTGATAGATTCACCCTTGATCATTTTTACATGATGGACATGTTGCTTTAATGCAAGATCTCTACTAGTTTTATTTATCTCATACATACTTTCTAATGATTTGAACATGTCATAGACCGTTTCCAATTTTGAGATAATTGGTACAATATGATCTTTCACAGAGTCAACCAACATTTTCATTGCTTTGTTGTTCTTTCTTTTCCATTGAAGCTTCTCATCCTCTTCTTTTGGTTCTGGCACAACATCTTTCACGAAGTTCGTCTAATTCATTTTCCCCCAAGGCAATCATAACTCTAAACTTCCAATATATGAAGTTTAATGCTCCTTCAAGTCGATCCTCAAATCTACCGCCATTCACCATTTTGATGTATAGAAGGGAGTAGAAGAATTCAAGGATATATAGAGAATAGTCTTACCTATATAGATATGATATGATCATTTTCTTATGTTGGCTCTGATACCATGTCAAATTTTTATCAGATTATAATAGGTAGGTAATTTTAAATTTTATATGAACTTTAATCTTCATTTGATGTCAATTCAAACTATATACGATAGAGATCCAATCTGCAGAATGTATATCGAATTCACTGCAAGTGAATATGACAAACTAAATGTGTATATGTCAAAGACTGCTGTATATGTATCCACATTTAATTGCTTATAGTTCTCTATACAAACAATGTATTTATTGCTAGCTGTTGATTATATCAATGCATTATTGTATCATGTATACATCATTGTCTGCTTATTATATCTCCACCTTATCATATCCTATATATATCATTGTTTGCTTATTATATCTCTGCCTTACTGTATCCTATATATATTGTTGTCTTCTTATTATATCTTTGCCTTATCGTATCCTATATATTCCTCCCAAAGGAATTGCATTGTATGATATAGGATACGCGAGGTCGTGACTCTACACGTAGGGACATGATACCTTTGGAGGCAAACCGATACATTAATGTAATCGGCATTTATAACTCAATCAATTTTAAACATAATCAATTATGTGCAATAACACACATCATGGATAATTAGACAATACAATGATAATGTAATATAGATATCGATAGTCGATTATACATATCGACAACAATCATTTGCTAATGTTTTTCATATTGATTATATATATAGACATTAACTAATATTGATTTTAATATTGTTTAATATATTAGGCATTTAATATCGGTTTTCATTAATAGCTGGTATATGTAATTGTCTAAGGCCGATAGGCCAATTAGACAATTACCTTGTCTCTATCAGTCCTAATAGATTCTGACTGTAGCTATTCTATCATCAACACATTTGTGCTTGAATGTCTGCTAAATCAGATTTAATTTTTCTTCTAATTATTAATATATTTATGCAACATTGGTTGTGCTTTATTGATAAAAAACAATATTATTTATAACCCTCACTTTAACAAATAGTATTAATACTTATCTTATAATATAAACATTATAGTAAAATATACATATTTTGAAAACAAAATTCTAATTTAATTAAAAATCTTATATAATTATGATTATAATAATAAATTAATTATTAATTATTAGTTTAAGATTATATGATTTTAATTATATTTATGTAATATTAATTATAACTGATCTAAATACAATAACTATTGATAACTATAAAATTACATAATATAAACATTAGACTAAAAATATGCAAATTTTTAATGACTAAATGAAAAAAATAGAAATTTATGATTAAAATTTTTAAATTATTTTGTATATATTAAAGTGAATAAACTTTTTATGATTTTCAAAAGTATTAACAAATAGAATGAGTTCAAATTTTTTTTATACAAAATTATAATTATAAAGAATATACATATATTGAATTTATTTTTTAATTGAAATATTTGTGGTGTCATGTTAGTTCAATTTTATATTTAACTTAATTTAAATATTGTGAATCAAATTTCTATAAATAGAAAATTCACTTTATTAATAATGTTATAATTAATTTTTTTTTATATTTAAAATAGACTTTTTTTTAAATATAAATAAATTTATCATTTCTAGGAACTTGTCTTATAGTCCATATTACTATTAGATGTAAAAATCTTCATATATCAATATAATTATGCCTATTACCTTTTTTATATATTATAAATCGAGAGACCAAAAAGATGGTTATACAGATGAGTTCAAGGGAGGCAGGGCCTCAACAGTGAAACCAAAAAGAACTAGATGAGCATCATATACAATGCACTAAAAGAAAACTCCAAAATAAAGTTGTGCTTGCTACCATAAGGAGCTAGAAGAGGATTTCATCTTGGTCTTCTAGCCATGTGGTCCACCCCTGTGGTCCTTCCATCCAAACCACCTTCTTCCTTTCCATGATTTGTATGCACATGTCAACCTTGTTGAAAGTGGGAGCTCTGGTATCTTGAAGTTCTTTAATCAGTTTCTTAACTGCACTCTCAAAGGCGGTTTGATTTTCTGCGATCCTTGCCCATTCATACCCATCTTGCATCTCGTGTATAAACATGGTGGCTCGACCTTCTTTGAGGAAGCGCAGGAGTTTGTTTCGTTCAACATTCATCAGGAAGCAAACCTGCACAACAATTTTATAATGTGTGAGTTTTTTAAAAAAACCAGTAAGTTCCCTAGCATTACCTTGGAACTTCTCCTCATTTCTGAGTTTCCAAATAAACTAGAGGATAAAAGAAGACAAAATTTGCCAAATTAAGTTAGCATCCTTTTTAAGATTATGGACAAAACCAGTAACTATATCATAAGTGAAGACATGCTTAGTAATGGATATTCCAAACATTAACCAGATCTCCCTAGCAAAAGGGCAGTCAAGGAAGATGTGTCAAGTGGACTCAGGTTTATTGCAGACAGAACAAAGATCATATGCAGCTACATTATTCCTAATAGGCAATCTATCTAGTAAGAGTTGCCATTTGAAACACTTGATCTTAGGGGGGATGGGGGATTTCCAAAGGTTCTCAAAGGTTTTATACCAAGCGGTGGGGCTGTGGTGGACATTCCATAGGGTGTTGACATGGTCAATCACAGTGGTGTCCTGGTTAAGCAAGTTGTAGATAACTTTGGACTTAATTTTTGGGAGGGGGGAGCCATCCTTCCAAAGGAATGAGAGGTACTTGTGGGTGTCAACATGAGTGTTCTTAGGGAGATTGAGGGTGTTACAAGCATTCCTAATCATATTGTAGGTCTGCTTATGTGAAGCAGGGAGATTAAATTTACTACTAAGTTCCTCCCAGGTGATGAGGTTGTCATTTTCCAGGATATCTATAAGATACTTGATCCCCTTGTTATGCCAAAATCTAGCAAAACAGCCTTGGGTTAAGGCCAGTGGCTTATAATTATGGTGGAGGTTCCACCATATCGACCTTTCACCATGTATAGTGTTATCACAGTCAAAGCTAGAGTTGCAAATAAGTCTACACACATGCTCCGAGGCTTTCTAGATGGACTTAAAGACCTAGGTACCTTGGACAAACACCGAGAAACTTCCAACAAGTACATCACTGAGTGGGAGGGCTTTCCATGATTTGGCAGCCTTGGGGAATCCATTTTGAATGTTGTTTCTGATAAGAACTTTCCAAGGTTCTTGCCCATCTAGTGCATGAAATATCCATTTGGTGGTAAGGGAGATTCCTTGTAACTTAAGATCCTTAAGGCCCAAACCTCCAAGTTTTTTGTCTAAGTGGCACCAGGACCATTTCACCGCATGGGCCTTTCTTTTGCCCTTACCATCAGACCAGAGGAAGCATCTGATAGCCTTTTGAATTTCATAAATTTGATAATTGTTGAACATCCAAACCGAAGAGTAGTAGATACTGTACAAGGAGAGGATTTTTTGACATACTTGAACCCTACCTGCTAGGGAGAGGATCCTATTATCCCACTTGTTGAGCTTCTTATCAATTTTCCACTTAACCCAGGTCCACATGTCTCGAAGAGAGGGAGAAATAGAGAAGGGGATATTGAGATACTTGACAATCATGTTGGGTCCTCCCCATGAGTACCCGTCTTGTTGTAGCCAGTCTGGAGGTTCATCCTTCCAGCCAAGTAAAATAGATTTGGAGCTGGAGATCCTAGCTCCAGAGGCTTTACCATAGGTGTCAATTTTTAGGTTGAGGGAATCGATGTTTTGCCTAGAGAGCTCCAAGAAAAGAGAGGTATCATCAGCAAATTGGATATTCAGCAGTTTATAGTCATCCGATAGCACGATGCCATGGACTCTAGGAGATAGAGTATCATCTCTAAGGAGATAAAAGAGGGCATCTGAGGCAATAACAAATAGAGCAGGGGCAAGAGGGCAGCCCTGCCTTATGGATCTAGAGAGAGGAATAGGTTGGGATAGGGTTCCATTAACTTCAATCATGGCGGAAGCATCTTTGAGGAGAATTTGGACGTAGTCACAGAACTCGTTAGGGAAGCCAAAAGATCGGAGCATCATGAGGATGAAATCCCACTCGACTCTATCATAAGCTTTTTCAAAGTCCACAAGGAACATGGTAGCATCCTGGTTAGAGGTTCTGGCCCATTCCATGGATTCCCAACTAGTGACAAGGTTTTCCAATATGTATCTGTCTTTAATGAATCCAGTTTGGGTAGAGCAAATGAATTTTGGAAGAATCTTTTCAAGGCGGGTAGCTAAGGCTTTGGCAAGGATTTTGTAGGAGACGTTGAGGAGGGTGATTGGCCTCCAGTTCTTAATGAGCGCTTTGTCTCCTTCTTTAGGGATGAGTTTAACAATACCTTTATTTATGAATTCCCCTAGGGTGCCATTGTCAAGAGCTTTATTGTATATGTCATAGAGGTCATGCGTGACCCATTCAAGATTGGCTTTGTAGAACTCTGCAGGGAGACCATCGGGGCCTGGGGCCTTATTATCCTTGAGGGCTTTAATGCCATCGACAATTTCTTGTATAGAGATCCTGGCTTTGAGGAGGAGAGCATCATCTTCAGAGATTCTTTTAGGGATGATGGTACTACATTTGTGTCGAGCCTCTTTCGAGGCCCCATTATCTTCTAAGGTAAAGAGAGTTCTATAGAACATTTCGAAGGCCTCTTTGATATCATTGAGATCCAGGAGTTCCTTGTTGTCTACAGTTATTCTATCAATTTTTTCTCTGTTTTGTTTCTACTTAAGGAGGTTAAAGAAGATTTTGGAGCCTTTATCTCCAAATTGGAGCTAGTGGTTGCGAGCTCTAATGAAGGCTCCCCTGATTTTGACCTGCTGGTGCTTTCTGAGGATATTTCTGGCTTTAGAAACATGCTTGGCTAAGGTAGGGGAGGAGGGGTTAGTCTGAGTATCCTGCTCTAGGGAATGGAGGCGATGGGTGAGAGTTTTTTCCATGGCTCTAGAGTCCTTGGCTTTCTTTTGGCCAATGGTTTGGAGTACTTTCTGCCAAGAGGAGACATTCCTTGTCCACCTGAGAGTGCAAGATTGGGGAGGCTGAGGCTGAAGATTGAAGAACCTGACTACCTTAAGGGCACCTAGAACATCTTGGTCTTTGAGGAGGGAGGTGTTGAGAATAAATTTCTTGCTATAGGGGCTGCTAAAGGGGATAGCGTTTCTAGTGTTAATGACCGCAAGGATAGGGAAATGGTCAGAAAGGGTAACTGACAGGACAACAACCACACTCCCCAAGTGGTTAGGGGAGAAGGAGAAGAAGTCATTGTTAACATAAAATCTGTCCAGTCTGGAATAAATACGATTGGGACCTTGTTGAAAGTTGCACCAAGTGTACCATAGGTTAGAAGCAACAGTTTTAGTGCCTTCGAGGGGGTCAAATAACTAGAGTTTTTGTTTAAGTTTGTGCCAGTGAGGTTTTTCTGCATTTTTCCATTCAAAAGGAAGTCCCCCAGCCTTGTCATCTTGATGCTCAGTCATATTGAAATCTCCAGCCACTATCTAGGGGATACTTGGGAGGGAAGTCAGCCAGATCCAAAGGGACACTCTTTCCTTGTAGTCATTAGGTGCATATATAGAGCAAACACCAAAGCTAGAACCCCTAATATCTAGGGTAGCCCAGGCTGCTCTGTTGCATGGGGAGATCCCTTTATCCCTAATGTTGCTTGCCCATTTAGGGGAGATAAGAAGGCCAACTCCTCCCTTTCCTTTCGGGTAGTTGGTGCATATTTTGATTACATCTCTCTAGATAAAGTCAAGTGAGCTGTCAAGATGGAAACCCACAGATTTAAGTTCTTGCAGCATCAAGAAATCTATGTTCTTGTGGTGGCTTAGAGAACTTTTGATGACAAACTTCCTATCAGGCGACTCAAGGCCTCTAATATTCCAAGAGATGTATTTCATTAGAGAGGAGGGTTAAGAGGTTCAACTAGGGAGACCGTACGGATCTCTAGATTTCTTTTTATTCTTGGAGCCCATAGGCCTACCTTTCTTTTTAGTCAAGGAGGATCCTTTCATAAGGTCATCCTCATCTTCACTAACTTCAAATGGTTCATTCCTAGTAGCTGCAATTCCTCCTATGTCAGACCCAGACATTTGGGAGTCTGGAAAGCCAAGGAGCACTGTGCTAGACCTAGTTTCTTCAAGACCCTTATTGGCATAGATTACTTCAATAACATGATTATCTTCTAACTCTTTAAGCATAGAGGCTGTCGAAGGATTGGTGATGTTAACTTCAGGGGTAAGCCCTGCAGGTGATGAGGAGTCTGAGTTCTTGGGGGTTTCAGATCTGATCATCACACATGTAGGGTTATCACTGGTGCTAGCAACATCAACACTTCGACTAGGGTTCTCAAGTTTTTTAACCATTTTTTTTACAACAAAGTTCACTGAGGCTCGAGCGGGGTGGGTGAGCTATTATTTGTAGGGAGGGGGTAATCGCAGATGCTCGTTCCTTGATTGATAGTTGGGATATTAGGATGGTTTTGATTTGGGGCATTCAGGTTGTTAATTTTCCTCCTACGCTTCCTCGAAGTGACCAACTGAAAATAGTCAGAGGGCGATTCTAAAGGACCAATTGTTGGGTCAGAGGCCGGACCGAGTTGGTCTGAGACAAGGGGCATGTGATCAATGTGCATGGGTTTTAATTCTGAAGAATTGGTGATGGGAATAGCAGCTTCTTCGTTAACAGGGAGTGGGGTGGATGAGTGTTGAAAAATCTTGGTTCTAGGGTTTGTGGAAGAATCAATTGAGTTAAAGTTGGGTTTATGATTTCTGCGATTGATGATTGGGCAATTTTTCTGAAGATGCCCTTCTTTTTTGCAGAGAAAGCATGCATTTAATCCTCCAAGCATTTCAATAGGGAAGACAAAGGTTTCTTCATTGACATTTACGGTTAAAGATGGTGGGATATCAATCCCTGGCTTAATGGACACAAGCATTCTAGCATCTAGGTTAGGGACGAGGCGGGTCGTTTTATCAATACGGATCATTTTTCCAAAAGGTTCCATTAACTGTGGAAGAAAATGCCAGAGGAAGGGGGGGACATCCTTGAGGATGACCCACCTAGGGGAGCATAGTGCAAGAACCTCATCACTGACCACCTCTAGAGACAAAGCTAGGGCACGGAAGGAAGTATTCCCCACTGTCCAGTATTGACGCTTTAGTGTCTCCCTTTGAGCCTCGTGAGAATTGAAAAAAATAAGGTAGAAACCCTTTTGAATTTGTCTACAAAATGATATTTTAAGCCCTAATTTTAAATTCCAGAGGTTATGAAACCAGTCATCTAAAAATTTCCTAGGTGGATATTTCTCAACATCAACACATGCAAAGAAAATGGCAGTATTACTTAACCTAGTCTTTTCCGAGGCAATTTCATTCAACATTTCCAAATTGGGCAAAATGCAGAAGGAACCCAAGATAGTGCTAGGGCACTTACCTTCCTCACTGGATCGTTCTTTGCCAAGAGCCTTAGAAAATCGCGCGTTAGGGTTGACTCCATTTGCAGGCGGGGAGACAGTTTTGGCAAAAGATTTTTTTGGTGGAGATTTAGCTTGATCTACGGACTTAGGGCCATTAATGGCACTGCCATCCGACTCTGGCTCCATAGGAAGCCAAAGGTTAGGTCGTACGAGTGACTAGGTAGGTGGGGGGAGTTGCGAATTAAATGAAGTGCAGAGTTAAATTTGCAAACAGAAGGAAAGAAAAAATGGAAAAACAGAGAGTGGATAGGAGTTTCAAACTGGGTGGAGGAAAATTAACCCCTCCACAGAGATGCCAAGGTGTCCACGTTACCACGGTTGTCTCAACCAACTCGCAGATTGAGTGAGTGCCACAAGGAATCAACCACTGCTGCAAACCCTAGCCCTCGTGATGAGAAGCTCTGCATAAACCCTAACCCCTCGGTGTTTGGCTCTGTAGAAACCCTAACCCTCGTCCTTCCGTTGCTCTTGATCTACTCTTTCATGAAGATTTTCTTTTTATCAATATGCTTAATCACTCTCTAGGTATTCATGGTAGCCCCGTAGGGGCACCATAATGGGCCGATTTCTCCTTGGTCGCAGCTCTATTCTTCTCTTCAACCTATGCAGCTCGTATCTTTGGTAAATGAAAATCGATTCCTGAAGTCTGTGCAGGTGATGTTGACCGACCAAACAAATACCATGCAGGCAATGTTGAAGGGGGTGTTAATATCCCAGCAGTACTGGACGCGAGTGTAGATGTGGTCTGGTTATCGGCCACATAAATAATCTGACTGATTTTGCAGGGGTGCATTCAATTGGGGTTTCTCACTATTCTTCATTCACTGGAGATCGTCTGTACAACTTCAGCAGCAAAGGCGGTCCATCCTTCTTTTTCCTCTTCGAATCTCCGATATAATCAATATCATAAACTTAAAACTTCAAAAATTATTTTGTACAAAATAAAAATCAACTTGTATTTGGCCATACTTCAATCCGCACTCTAATATTTGGTTTCACAAATATTTTCACATTCTACCCTAAGTTCTTTCTGCACCTCCCTATTACCTTTTAAAAAAATAAATTATTTTTATACAAATAGTTTCTACAATATATTAAGTTTAAAAATATAAAATATTTTAAAAAATACAATTTTTTTTATAAAAGTGTTTATTTTTATATTTTGTATTGAATCAATCCATAAAGGAAAAATATACAATAAAGAAGTGCATTTCAAGGATTGCCACAAGAAATAACAAGTGTCAACATAGCACTATAGGTGACCAAATGCATACACAAACTTTTCTAGCAAGAAGACCCAAACAAGAGATACCAGTTTGCAGCCAAACATTGAGCCATAAACAACATATACAAAGTTTTGCAACCTAGCAAGAAACCCATAATAAGAGATACAAAAGTTGCAACCAAACAAGAAGCCACAAATAGCAGATAGAATCATTCATAGACTAACTTAGAAACACACATAGCATAAAATTACACATGAAGGCCGACCTTGAAAAAACTTTGAAGTTGTCTTGAACAAGGAATGACTTTTTTCAAATGTTGGAGAACTTGAAACTTAATATAATTCAAGAAGTAATTGATCTTGTTGTTGTTCTTGGCAACACCCTCCAATTGAGAGCAAATAAAGACAATTTGAAACAAGGTGTCAAAGTAAAACTTTAGAATTTCTGTCACATGGTGAATAAACTGATTTGAAAACATTGATAAACATCTGCATCTCCATATATTAAGCAAAACAAATTGTCTCATAGAATCTGCTACCAAATTATTATGTAGTCTAGCACCAAACAAAGCTTTTTTCAAACTCAAGGATTGATTAAATAGGACAAAAGAAAGATTAAAAATAATATTCCATTTTATGAGCATTTAGTGGGATGGATCAAAAATTTCAATCTTTCCCCAACTGGCAATTTGTAGTGCAAAACTTTGCAGGCTAAAATCAGAGCATTTGCATCAGCTTTTAACCTCCAAATTTGCCCACTCAAATTCCTCCACCTCCTTTCACTAAACTTACACCTCTAGTGTTTGTTCAATCTAGGGTTCAATGGCAGATCATTTTAATTAAAAAGCAAGCAAACAACCAACACCAATTTCTTGTAAGATTACAGGACAATGGAATGCAAAGTTTAATAACAAGGTCCACAAGAATTATTGATAACAAGGTCCACAAGAATTATTGATAACAAGGTATTTAGACTATTGATTTCACAAAATAAGAAATCTTTTAATCATATTGTTCAAATTAAATTTATCCTTCAATGTATGCCATGCATGCCATGAGATCCCACATATCATCGAATTGATGAACTCCTTTCCTAAAACATTAAGAAGCATCTCTAAGAAAGGCAATAGCTAAAGACAAACCATGATAGTGCACCTGCCTATTCCACCAGATGGAAGAGTTTTCGAAACTAAACCCATGCTGCAGTGAAAACATCTTTCCAGTATAAGAACTCAATGATGACTTGCCAAGCCTTCCATATGAATTGAAGAGGAAAGGAGGCTTTTGAGCGGAAAAAAAAGAGCAAGAATGATACGGTGACGAATGAGCTTTTTCCAAGGTAGGAGGCTTTTGAGCGGAAAAAAAAGAGCAAGAATGATACGGTGACGAATGAGCTTTTTCCAAGGTTCTTCTGGTGAAGTTATTGGACTTCATTGATGCAGAGATAGGGAAAATTTTGAGTGAAATCAAAATCTTAAGATCTCTCTTCATCCATGATCCGAAATCCCGCCTTCAGTATGAGAAGTTTCAGGAATATGGTGTGGGTACGCAAAGCTATCTCCAGGAAGAGAAGCAACCCATGACTGTAATGAAGCATAATTCGGATGGCGGGTTCCCTTCAATTCAAAAATGCGAGTATGGGATCGAATTATATTAATCAGAGATAAAGGCTAAGTAAGTTCGTTGGATTCAGTACTTTTTCTTCTTCAAAAGTAAGAGCAAACGATGCAAAACTCCATGAAAGTACCAACAAGAAGAGCTTCCTCACTGCCGAAGCCTTTGTTGGTCTCTTGCAGGGCTGCACTAATAAGATATCCTTGGCCAAAGGAAAACAAGTGCACGCCCAAGTCGTCAAAGCTGACCTATCTCTGGGCAATCATCTTCTTCACATGTATGCGAAATGCCAGTGCGCGGAGGATTCTCGTCGAGTGTTTGACAAAATGCAGGTACGAAATAGTTACTCGTGGAATACAATAATTGCAGTGTATGCTCAATGTGGTAATATTGCGCTTGCATCTTCCATTTTTAATGAAATGCCTGCTAAAAACGAGTTTTCTTGGAATGCCATGATCGATGGATATATCAAATGTCGAAATTTAGAGGACGCGCGCAAGCTGTTTGACGAAATGCCTCAACGAAATATTTTCTCATGGAACATGATGATTGCAGGTTATCTGAAATGTGGGATTTTGGAAGTTGCTCGTGAACTGTTTGACAAAATGCCTGAACGGGACACAGTTTCTTGGAATGCCATAATTGCAGGATATGCTAAAAATGGACTGGCGGATCAAGCCTTGACGCTCTACTGGGAAAGGTGGAGTTCGGGATTTGGACAGGATAAGTATTTGGATGCCAGTGTGATCAGTGCTTGCGCAGGCTTGCTCGATTTGGAACAGGGGAAGACAATCCATGCTTCTGCTATTTAAATTGGACTCGTGTCGAATGCTTTTGTGGAGAGTGCTCTTGTTGACATGTATGCAAAATGCCGGTGTATAGAGGATGCTCAACAGGTTTTTAAGAAAATGTCTAAACGAGATGTAGTGTCTTGGACAGCCATGATTTCTGGTTATTCATGTTGTGGAAACGTCGTCGATGCACGCCAGTTGTTTGACAAAATGCCTGAACGAAATGTGTTTTCATGGAATGCAATGGTAGGAGGATATGCACAGAATGGGCATGGGGAAGAAGCTGTAAGATTATGGCGTCAAATGCAGAGTACTAGTATTAAGATGAACAATGTTACTTTTGTTGGTGTTTTGAGTGCCTGTGCTAGCCTCGCAGTGTTAGAGCAGGGTAGGCAGATTCAAGGTCTTGTTATTAGAAGTGGATCTGTGTCAGATATTGTTGTAGGTAGTGCTCTTCTTGACATGTATTCAAAATGTGGCAGTGTAGAGAGTGCACGGCAACATTTTGAAGAAATGCCACAACGAGATTTGATTTCGTGGAATTCTATGATTACATCATATACCCAGAATGGCTACGGAAAGGAAGCCCTGCAGATCTTTGAACAAATGTTGCAGGTAGGCATGAAGGCAAACCACATTACCTTTATTGGTGTTCTTTCTGGATGCAATCATGCTGGCCTAGTGGAGGAAGGTCGTCGTTATTTTGACTCAATGAGTAGAGATTATTTTGTTACACCTATAATTGAGCATTATTCTTGTATGGTCGACATCCTTTTTTCGAGCTGGGCACCTGGATAAGGCGTTGGATTTAATAAAAAACATGCCTTTTGAACCCAATGCTACTGTCTGGGGAGAATTGCTTGGTGCCTGCAGAGTTCATGGCAACACGAAACTTGGAAAACAAGTGGTAGAGTGCCTCTTCAAGTTGGAGCCAGAAAATCCTGGGCCTTATGTGCTGCTCTCAAACATCTACTCCGCAGCTGGCATGTGGGAAGATGCTGCAAAGATACGAAAATTTATGAAAGAGAGGGGTGTTAACACAAAGCCTGCGTACAGCTGGACAGAGGTTAATAACAAGGTGCATATATTTTATGTTGGAGACAGGTCAAATCCTGAGACAGAGGAAATCTATTTAACTCTGGAGAGACTCGCTACAGAGATGAAGTTGGCAGGGTATATTCGTTATACAAATTTTGTGCTACATGATGTGGAGGAGGAATACAAGGAACACCTCCTTTTGTATCATAGTGAAAAATTAGCTGTTGCTTTTGGCCTTATTCGCACACCTCCTGGGACGCCTATCCGCATCTTCAAGAATCTTCGTGTATGTGGTGACTGCCATACTGCGATCAAGCTTATATCTACTATCGCTGGAAGGGAAATTGTTGTGAGAGATGCTATTCGCTTTCGTCATTTCAGGGAAGGCTCATGTTCTTGTGGGGATTATTGGTGATTAAGAGTATTTTTCATAAGAGAGTGGGATATTCAAAGATGATTTTTCCAGCAATATTAACAATGTTGAGCATGTACATTAAAGATTCTGATGGGTGCCATATTGCGTGAATTTGTATGTTGGAGATAGGAAGATGTCTTATTCTCATCTGATGGCACTTTCAGTGGTCGCACCAATTTGTGAAAACATTATTGTATTTCACTCAAAGAGTTGCAAACTTGGGTTCTGCGTAATTATCTGTGATTGTAGCTCAGAAGATTTTGGAGCAAAGTACAATGAAAATGTTCATTGCAGATAATTCTGTTACCATGCCTACAGGCTACAGGTTATTTTTAAACGTATTATGGTTCTGCACCAAAGATTTGTCACTTGATTTTTTCAGCATATTTTAATGAAGACTTACGCAAAATACATGCGGCAATTGATAAAAAAGTACCCCAAGTACCCCACTGTGTTTGAACAGGTGCAAATTTCTAGCCCATGGTCGCAAGTAGCAGCCCAAAAGCCTTCCTCTGTTAAGAATGCGACTACAGATTCAGGAGAAATATCAGAATTTTGCAGATTCGGTATTTGAAAGGTTTCAACGGACAACCTGTGCAATATAAAAACAAGCAGTATCCTTCTCAATGGGACCCCACTGTAACGACTATAAGTTTCATTTGGCTTATTGGTTGCTTTTGATCTATGGAATGCAATGCAGGCACATTCTTTGAAATTGTCTATACATGCTTTATGGGATGTAATTCTAAAATTGTGAACTGCAAAGGATGTATATTTATTATTTCTCTATTGGTAATGCTCTTTTCCAGTTCATTTATAATCAGCAAATTTGAAACAGTATACTTTCTCATCGCAGCTTGACTGGTTTTAGATGGAAAACTAATCCAGGGGAGAGGACCATAGTTGTGCAAATTTGAAACAGTATATTTTCTCTTTGCACCTTGACTGGTTCTAGAGAGAAAATTAATCTAGGGAAGAGGACCCATTTGTTGTGCACCCTAACTTCTGGCTTCTCAAAATTTTACATGGAAATTTCAAATAACTCGCATTTTTTTACAGCAGCTTACTTGGCAAGTCCCCTGCTTATAACTAAGGTTTCAGGACCACATCATCAAGTATGGTGCCGCATCAGCACGCTTTTTGCCAAGGTGTCCAAAACAGCCCCACAAAAAGTGAGACCAATAGTTGTGCAAAATGGCTGCAGCTATTCTGGCCCCAAAATGGTCAAAATGTACACCATGATATTGACAACTGAAAAAATTACAGCCATAAATCGCAAAATCAACGGTCAACAAAGTGCGTACAACCTTTGTGTTATTGACAAAATGTGTTTTTTATGTGTTTTTTTGGAGCTAGGATAGCTGTGTCCGTGCAAAAGAGGCCCCTAGACTTGTGCAGCTGATGTGGCATCACATGATTGGTTGCTTTTTACATCTAATGGTACATTTCATGGCAATAACAACTTTAAAGTCACAACTATCGGTACAATGTATTGTAATTATTAATATATAAAAACACAAAAATTGATATTTACTGTTTCAAACAATAGTTTTTATTTGTATTATTATTGGAACAAAAAGTATCAACAACCCTCACAACTATTCATACATGCTCAACTACTGGTACTCTTCCCCTCAATATGCACTGCTTTTTCGGTTTGTATGTCTTAGCATCACTTAAATGTTTATGTCAGACTTGTGTTAGGTTGGACCATTAGAAAGGCAGTATGCATGGGAAATTCTTTGAATTTGAAATTTGAAAAGAACACGATTTTGAGACTAGAGTGCTATTCTTATTAGTTTTTGGGAAAGACATTCATAAAGTTTTTTCTATTAGTTTAATCAATGAATAAAAAGAATTAAAATTTTCAAACTTTTTTTATAGTTTAAATCTGATTTTTATTTTATATGATTATAAAAATATTAATTTTCTCTATCATCTTTTATTACTATCACTGTCCTATTAATACATGAACTATCTATTTACTATCAAATCAATTGCATTTGAGAAACTCGTAATTTAAAATCCCCTTTGGGAGAAGTAGCTACCTTGATAAAGAAGTCTACATCTGGATCCGGTTTGATGCTTGTTCGCTTCTCACGATGCGAAAGTTCTTGCAGTAGCTCTGTGATCAACAGAAATATCGGTATGGTCACAAAATTGAGAAAACAATGCATGCACAAGAACTCACCATATCTTGATCCGACACCTTGACATTGGCCAGAGAAATCCAGTGTTTCCCTTACAGTCTTTTCGAGTAGTGCAAATAATGTTGGCTAATGTAAGCGGATGTTCTTGGGGGTACAAATTCTATCAGTAAGTGTTCATTGTAAGTCAACAATTCCAGTAATATGTGGAAAGGCATGTAATCACATTAGTATTTTCTCTATGACAAACAGACTATAAGAAATAATTTGTTGTCATCACCAAGATCAACTTAGAGGTGTGGGACCAAATAAAGACAACAAATGTATCCAAACATTTCAACAGGCATGAACAAGCACAGGTTTTTATTTGGTCATGTTTCTTGTCATACCTACTCATTGACTTTAAATATCAATTAATTGAATTTCAAATTTTTAATATATTTTATTTATAAAAAATTATAATTGTAAAAGTAATGGTTTTATTATGTAAATTTAGATGTGAGATATGAAATGAGTTCGTTTTTTTAATTTTCTTAATATCCCTGTTGTTCATGTGCAAGCTTCAAATATAGATTAACAAAAATCTTGGATAGAGATCGTGTACACACATTAGAAATTGTTTTGTTATTGACTACAATCTATAAACTGCAAAATTCCTTCCATCCTAAGTAACATGGGAGTGAGAAAGCTTGACTTGTTTGTGCTAAAACAATTGCTATTAGTTACTTGTACATGTTATAGATTGAAGTTAGCATCCATCTTTTTGTTCTCTCTCTCTCTCTCTCTCTCTCTCTCTCTCTCTCTCTCTCTCTATATATATATATATATATATATATACTCTAAATTAACCATACTATTGGCAAGAACCTAACACATTGTGTCTCTTGTTAATAAATTGTTACTCTAATATTTTAAAGTAGCGAAATAAAGTAGTTGATTTTCAGATTGACAATTTCAATATATTCCAATATTCCAATATTCCAATCAAACAATGAGAGGTTTTATGATGGGTTGTGTTGATGTGTCTTTTGTACACGACCAAACACAAAATACAATACCCAGAGGTATCTTATCCTCTCTTGAGTAAAGTTCCTGAGTGCTGAAGATATCGTAGAAGGATCAATCGGAGGAACTTCAAGGTTCTGTTATGTAGGATCTCTACTCATGGATAAGCACCAGTGGTCGTTGTGTTTGCTGTTTTACAAGGGGCCTTATGTACTTTCAGGGAAAGCTTGTTCGTGCGACTACTTTTCAATGAGGAAACTAGTTTCTCCTAATACTAACTGATGTTTCAAAAAAGGGCAAAAGATAATGGTTTTAAGGAGATGAGACGAAATTAATCCTAAGAATGACTCAATGAGGACTGGTCTTGATAAAACTCTACCAATTTCAGTATTGCTAAAAGATTACAACTCCACTGGAATTGGTGCGATCTTCTAAGGGGATTCAATGATTTTTAAATCATCAATGGGATAGATACTATCACTAAGATACATATCAATATCTCCAATAATGATTGAACTCTTAACAATCTTAATGTTTCCAGTTGACCACATAGGGCGTACTTACAATCACTAAGGAGCTAGTGGTTTGGATTATGAGTTTTACCAAAGATCAAACACAACATCCGTCCTTCAATCTTAAAACTTAAATGCTATCTCTACTACGAGTGATTCAAGAAGATAAAAAACCATGAAAATAGCCACAAGGATTGCAATAAAACACCATATCTTCAATATTTCATTGATCTCATAGCCACATAAACAACAATTGTTCAACTTTCTCTCTTCACTACTTATTTATCTGCTGCTAACAATTTTTTTATCTTATTTCTCTTTTTTTGACTCTAACTCTCTAACTCCTTAAAATGAAATGAGTGAGGGCTTATATAGCACTCTCAAATACAATGAATGGCCTAGAACAAAAGAAGATCAATGGCTAAGATTTTGACACCTAAACCCTAATTAGGGTTTGTTACAAAAAGGACCCCATTTAGAAAAACATATTCAATCCATAGCCAATAGAAATTGGCACAAATAATAGGGAAATATAGCCCAATGGAAATAAAGTTGCCACCTCATCTCATAACAACTTTTCATCTAGAATTTTGTTCTCCTTTCTATGTTCTTTTCTAGCATATTTAATGAATTTGGAGGCAATCCCCTCAATCTCAGCAATGGGAATCTCATGAAGATTCTTCATCCGTTCTTCCAAGTGGAGGACTTGATCAAAAGCTATGAGAAGGGTCGTCTCCCATCCAGGCTCTAGCTCTTTTGTTTTCTCGATCAAGAACATAGTAGCATACATCTGACCTCACTGCTCCTTTGTGACCATGTTCTCCTCCTTGCAAAAAATGATCTTGATCCTGTCTTCCAACTCTTGGACATCCACATATGTCTCGATCTCAATCCTTCTGTCAAGGATCGTACACAATACATTAAACACCTTGTCTTGAATAGGGTGGATGGTGCCTTAAACTCGGTTGCATCTGGTATTGATGTCATCGAAAAGAACTTCCTTCATCTAGAGAAAAGTTGACCATTGCAGAAGGCTATGGGTTCCTCCATCCATTATTTTCTCTTGTGCTAAAATCTGTCTTGGTGTTCTTCTTATTGCTTGTAAGACCGGGATGATAATGTCTCTAGTGTGAGTGAATGCATCTATAGTTATCAATAAATTATGAATGATCTCAAGGACCTGGATGGCCCGTTGGACTGTCTTCATCATTCTTGTTATAAATTCAATGGCTACCTTGTAAGATTCATCAATCCAAGAACTCATGAGTTGGGCTAAGTTCTTCATCCTTTTAGCCTCATTTACTGATTCGGGAGGATGTGCATGCAAAGGTGATACTGCTGGATCCTGTCGCCTTAAAGGTTGACTAAGGTGACTAAAATAATTCCTCCAAGCACTAACCTCCCTTTCTATCTTCTTATTCTTTTCCATTTCTTCTTTGAGTTTGTCATTAAGTGCTTTCACTAAATCAGTTGCATCTTCCATGGCCTGCTCAGAGGTAAATGGACCAAGATCAAATGTCTCTAGATCATATTCCTTTGCTAGAATCTCATCGTCATACTTGTCCACCACTGGTGTGGCCACCTGTATCTTCCTGGATCCCGTATCATCTCTAACTACCTTTGACATCTTTGTAGCCTTCTTCTTTTCAATCTCTTCATGGGAACTTCCTATGAGACTTTCCAAGTCAAATACTTGTTCTTCTTCTTCTTCAACCACAACTACCCTTTTCAGTCTTTCCTTTAGCCAATCTGGAATAGAAGACTTTCTTTCCCTCACTTGTATTTCCTTAGGCAAAGGTCTATCTTCTCTGAAAGGAGATGTTTCTTCATCATCATTCTTTTCTTCTTGTCGTTCATTAGCACCAACCTAGAGAGATTCACTTGATGAATGCTATGGTGTTTGTCCTTTACCTTGTTTATCATTTTGCACCATGGATTCCATAGACTCGTCAATTCCATACACTATCTGTCCTTGATCTTCTCCTTGACTTGTTTCTTTTTCATGCCTAGAAGACATACTCGGTGGACGATCAGGATTCACTTATTGTTTCTTCTTGGAAGACTCTCTCTTCTCAGGTCCTTCTTTTCTCTTTGATCCCTTAGAATGAGAAGTATTCTCACTCACACTTGCTTCTCCTTCTTTTGTTCTTGTTTCTAGGGTGAATGCCATGGCTACATTCCACTCTTTCAATTTTTGATGTTGCCCGTCCACCCATCTGCGAGTGCAATTCAACACAGGAGCCATTCATGCTCTTAGGTCTGAAACTTCTGGCTCATTCCAATCTATCTTCCTTCTCATAGGATGATTGGAGATATCTACCACTGTCCTGGGCTTGATTAGCTACTCTATAAACCTTACATTTCCTGATGAGATCCAAGGGTAATATAGAATACATCTTTCTTTTCACCTCTATATCATCCTGAATATTCATCCAGAAGTCTTCTACTTGAAACTCATGCTTGTATTTCTTCCCAACTATTTCTTCCATGTGACCATGAGGGTCAAAATTCTCCCTTGAGGCAAAGGATGTGAATGAATATAGAGATAACTCCTTCTCTGCATCCTTCGTGGCTTGAGAATTAGGATACACTTCAATTGAATTCCCTAGTAGAATGGGTATGGGAATTCCATTTCCGTGCTTATGTCTTGATGCTCTAGCATAAGATGCCAACTGTCTAGTCACCTCAAGTAATATTATTTTGTCTGTAGGATACCTTGGCAACATATAGGGAGGTGAAGGACACCCATGGACTTAGATGTAGGTGAATTTTGGAAACTGAATGAACCATGTACCATGCTTCTTCATGAGTTCTTGTGCCTCAGTAGATTGTCAATGGTGAATCCCTCCTTGCAATGTCCTGGTGATATACATCGTGAAGGTGTCATTGATTAGCTTGTAGTCATTTCTTGGCAGATGATGTAGTTGAACATAAGAATCACGTGCTCTTATCTCTCCGAGTCCTCTCCCAACAACTCCTTTGTGTGGTAGCCCTGCATACTCAAAACTTATGACTAAGAAATATATAACATATGACCTCATGTGGAATGTCTTAGTAGGGGCTAGCCTCCTCAACTGCATGTCTAGGTTTTTGCTAATGATTCTAGCCCAATTGAGCATTCCTTTTCCTTGGACAATCACTTGTATGAAGAAGAACATTCACTTGTCGAAGAAGAAGGTTTTAGAGGCACCAATAACCCGATTGAGCATGGTTATCAAGTCCTTGAATTCTTCCTAGAAATCAATTTTGTGTGGCGTATTAGGTATTTTGTTTAAGCAAGGCCTACTCTTTAGTAACCAATTCTTGTTGATGAAGTTCAGACAGGTATCAGGATCATCCTCATAGATAGACCTAGCCCCTTACAGGCTCTTGTAGACCATATCTCTTAGTTCTGGAAGATGAAAGGCTTCACTTATAGCTTCTTCTAAAAGATAGGCTAAGACAGTTCCATCCTTGGCTACGATCATCCTCGAATGTGAGTCATAGTGTCGGGCACATTCAATCATCAGCTCGTGACATTTGACGACAAGAGGAAATCTTGCAGCCTTGATGTTGCCACTCTGAATTATCCTCTTCGCAACAGGTGATGGCTTGTTGATGTAGGGCGCTTCTCGAAACTTCATCACATTGAAGTTTCCTACATTGGTGTCTCTGATATTTCTCCATTTGGACACGATCATGGTCTCCAAATCATCGTTCTTCTAATCCTCTTTGATGAGAGCCTGTCGGGTAGTGTATCCACTGGCCTTGGGGGTCGTCATTTGATACCTACAAAAAAAGGCTTAAGTTAGATTTGAGCATAATACCTCAAGATAGGAGATTTGAGCATAATACCTCAAGATAGGAGATTTGAGACCTTTCAAGGAAATGATATATTACAATTTGAAAATAGTGTGATAAACCCTTAGAATTATGAATTTTCAAATTGATAAGAATCAAATTGAAGACTTAACCTCACAAAGGATTGTAAAAAAAATTAAATCAAATTTTCAATATGCTTTAAAAAATCTGATTGTACATACCTTCTCCTTGATTTTTAGCTATCAACCTTGAAAAAATGGATAAAGGAAAATGGAGATTTGCTAGATGAAAAGTCTTTGATCTGAATTTTAGGTCCTTCCCTTTGATGACTTTATCCCTCAATCAACCTTCAAGTATTCTTCAAAATCTGGAAATTCGGCTAAATCTGCTCAATTTCGCACCTCTAATTCTGCTCTTCCAATTCACATAGGAGAGAATGAATGGATGATTAATGATTTCACAAAACACACCTCTCCTTTATAGGGTGCTCACATTATTTTCCCAATAGGCTGACTTGATAAATGCATAAAAAAATAAAATAAAATCACCTTTACACGCTGGTCGACTTAGCAATAGGATTAAAAAAATATAGTTTTGAGCGCCAAAGTGTGGATTTTTTGATTTTAAGTTAATTTCAAAGGTTAAAGGTCGATTTTGCCAATTTTAACAATTGTTTAATCAAGGCATATTTGCATTATTTATCAAAGATAAGGCTTAGTGAGTGATTTTAAATAGGAAAAAATGTGCCTTGAATAAATTCGCTTGTGGATTATTTAAAGAGACAAGGTAAATCTAGAAGATGTTTTTCATATTCACTAGAATGTTCATGGTATGAGAAAGGTTTGAATCACACCAAGGAGGTTTGCTTGAATTTCTTACCTAGTTACATTTTCTCCATCTATCAACACCTCCTCAACCTTTATTTATCACCACTTCATTCTCTTGTCATCATGTCTTTGCAACTTGCCTTCGTCTTAGTCCAAACAAGGTGAAGAATAGGCATTTCCAAGGATTTCACCTTGGACCCTTTGGAAGGGTCAGGAGTGATTTCCTTGATTAGGTCTCAATTGCCTCATTCTTTCACTCCTAATTTCTCTTGAAGGTGAGTATATGCTAGTTTTAGCTCAACAAAGCCCAGGGATTCAATCTTTTAGCTTCCACCAAGGGTAAATTAGGTGATTATGACAATTTCGCTCTGGACCCTTTGGAAGGGTCAAGAGCGAAATTCACCTTTTAGGTCAAAATTCACCCTTCTTTCATTCATAATCTCTTCTAAGGAAATCTCTAAGGCCAATCCACCTTGATCACTAACTTGGCTCAAGACAATCTTGGAGGAAACATGACATTTTATGAATTTCGCTCTGGACCCTTTGGAAGGGTCAGGAGCGAAATTCAAGTCTTAGGCGAATTTCTTCATTTCCTTCACTTAAATACACCTTGTTCTCTCTAAACCTCCTCATTTGAATCTATTTCTCAACGTGGCAACATTTTCTTGATCCTCAAAAGCCTTGAAAAGGAAAATTTGCTCAAAAGCCTAGCCAGGGATAGGACCTATCTAGAATTTCGCTTTGGACCCTTTGGAAGGGTCAGGAGCAAAATTCATGTTTTAGCTCAAAATTCATATTTTTGATGGTCAAAACTCACTCAAAGGAAATCTTAAGGGCTTTTCTCACCTTGGCCAAGGCCTGGCTTGACACAAATCTTGGATGATAGGATGGATTTTAGGGTTTTTCGCTCTGAACCCTTTGGAAGGGTCAGGAGAGAAAATATTATTTTGAGATTATTCCTCTATCCTTTCCACCTCAATCAACTTCAAAAGGCAAGAATACCTCTCCTCACACTCATCCAAGCTATAAAAACCCAAACTTTGATTTGACTTGCAAAGAAAATAGACGATTTTAGAAATTTCGCTCTAGACCCTTTGGAAGGGTTAGGAGTGAAAATCTTGGTTTAGCTCAATTCTCTCGAATTAAATGATTTCTTATAAACTTAAAGTCATTCCTAGGGACCTCTCCCATCTCAATTCATCTTGATCCATACTTGCCTTGGCATAAAATTGGGAAAAAAGGTGGTTTTAGTGAAATTTCGCCCTGGACCCTTTGAAAGGGTCAAGAGCGAATTTCCTTTTTTAGGACAAAATCTCCACCTTTTAATGGTTTCAAACATTCCCTGATGCAAGAACATGTTCTTCTTCCTTCTAACATGCCTTGGGTACTAAAAATTTGATCAAAGAAGGAAGGAAATGAGGTCTAGGTAGATTTTCGCTCTGGACACTTTGGAAGGGTCAGGAGTGAAAATCATGCTCTAGACTTGATTGTTCATTTTTCCAACTCCAATCTTCTTTGGGAGGAAAACATACATCACTCTCCTTGCATATGCACCAAGGTCCTAACCTTATCTAAGGGAAAAATGAGTGTTTTCAAGAATTTTGCTCTGGAGCCTTTGGAAGGGTCAGGAGAAAATTCACCTTTTAGGCTAAAATCCTTCATCTCCTCCACCTCTACTCACTTCCTAAGGAAAAAACATGTCAAACACTTCCAAATATTCCTTAGAAACTAATAATTTGGTCTGGTCAAAGAAGAAATTGAGGTCTATAAGGATTTTTGCTCTGGACCCTTTAGAGGGGTCAGGAGCAAAATCCCTATCCTTGGCTAGTTTCTCACCTTGTTTCATCTAATTCTCCTTCAAACTTGGTCAATTCAACTTCCTCCTATTTCAATCAAGACAATCCACCATCCAACTAGCACCAGGCAATGTTAAACTAGGTCTTAAGGCCAAAAAGAAGGCTAAATGGAGGATTTTGCTCTGGATCCTTTAGAAGGGTCAGGAGCAAAATTCTCCTCCCAGGTTGATTTTCACCATTTCAAAGTATTACACCTCCTCTCCAAGGAAAACATGCATCAAAACCTTCTCAACTATGCCTTAAAAGTCAACAATTTTGGTCATATCAAAGGGCAAGGTGGAGGAAAAGTGGATTTCGCTCTGGACCCTTTGGAAGGGTCAGGAGCGAAAATCAAGGCTTAGGTCAAAAACCATATATTAAAACATCTTCAATCACTTTCTAGGGATAGAATATGTCAATTCGCCCTTACCATGTCCAAGGAATCAAGGTTTCCAGTGCAAACAAGGAGAAAAAAGGTGACTTCAAAGAATTTCGCTTTGGACCCTTTGGAAGGGTTAGGAGCGAAATTCATGTTTTGCTTGATTTCACACCTCTTTCCTACTCAATTCACCTTCAAACTTGGTTAAATTCACCTCTCCTTACCACCTTCATGTCTTCTTGCCATCCATTTGGCTCAAAAAATCTTCCTTTCCCATGGCTTAGGCCAAAATTGAGGGTCAAATGAGGATTTCGCTCTGGACCCTTTGGAAGGGTCAGGAGCAAATTTCCTCCTCCAGACTAATTTCTACCATTTTGTCGCTTTAAACCTTCTTCCTAAGGCAAATATACATCCCAATCTTCCACATCATGGAGTAGAAATTTCAAACTTGGTCAAGGCAAGGGATAGAGCAGAGATGTGAATTTCGCCCTGGACCCTTTGGAAGGGTCAGGAGCGAATTTCATGGTTTTGGCTCATTTTATACCTCAAATCCCCCTTCCTTACCTTGGATATAACTTTTCAATACTTCTTCAATCATCATCAAGTGAATTTTCTCATCAATTCTTGAAATCACCTCCTGAATCCCCCTTTGGCCACTGACTCTGCTTAATCGACTCTGACCTAGAGGAAAACAAGACTCTGACCTACCCTGACCTGAGACCTTTCATCTCTTTCACCCAATCTATCCATCTTAATTCTCCTGAAAGGTAAAAACTCTAAAACAACCCTAGGGCTCAAGGCAAACAACAAATGACCTCCCAAATCCAGGCTAGACTTAGCTTTGAAGGAAACCCTAATCTACCCAGCCCAAGCGACCACTTACTCACTCAAAGCACCTAGCAAGCAGAGAAAAAACCCTAGCTAAGGGAAAGAAAAACCCAAGAAAAAGAGGGGGTCCCCATCCTAATGGGGCGATGTGTGAAATGGTCACAATAGGTTGGTTATTTTGCCCTTAAAGTGTGGAATATTTCCAGTCTTTTCTCAAAGATAAAGACATTCTATGAGATACACATTTTATTTCTTGTATTCCATGACATCATAAATCTTGTATCCTTAGACAAAATAGATATTTTGCATCACCCAAATTAGTAGTTTAGAAGGTAGATTTCAAACGTTACAAATTTTGTTCTTCTTGCATCTTTAGATTTTGAGTGTAAGTATCTCCAATTTTTCGTCAAAGGTGAGACTTTACTAATTTCAAGAAATAAAGTGGCATCTTAAGACCCTGCTTTGTGTTACATCTTTGTGCACTTACTCTCCATTGTTAGCTTAACTGATCTTATTCTAGTAGATTGGTATCAAAAATGTTGTTACATCCCTCTTTTACACAAACATTCAACTGTGTTATTTTGCTTTGAATAATGATGTCATCATGAACTCTATATGAATTGTGGATTCATGATTTCTTTCTAAATGCTATTAATTAAGAAAATATGTGAATTAATGACATGACATTGAAAAGCTTAATAGATATAAATTTTCAGCTAACTACATTTTTGATATGTATATACTCCCTTATACTACCCTTTATTGATTTCTCCCATGGTTGCCTCTTTACCATATCATATATAATGTTCTATGTTTTGATATGTTTATGTGAACGTTGCCTATATCCATAGGCTACACTACTTTCATTTTATGAGCTCTTATTTTGATGTTTTGCTGGTTAGTGATACACACAATGCTAACATCAAACTGGTAATGCGAATGCCAAACTTATATATGCTTTCTAGTATATGTTTCTTTTTTTGCATTTTTATTCTAGGCATTATCTTGAGTAAGTTTTTTGATATGTATGTCACGTCTTCATTGGAATTCTGATAATGCTGATTAGGAGCAAGCTTAAACAACACACTCCAAGCTTCAATTTATTTAGGTGGTTCATCTGAAATCACACTAATAGGTAGGCACTACTGAAAAAGATAGTGTGATTTCAAATGAGGCACCTACACAAGTCAAAGCTTAGAATGTCATTTAGACCAAAATTGCTAATTGTAATATATGTTTCTCCACACTAAACTACATCCTTTTTTATGCAACTCTTCATAATGTTCTGTTATACATTTTTACACTATTGATCAGTTCATTGTAACCATTCCACCTAAATTATAAGCTTTATTTACTTATGCTTATTGTGTCAAATTTGAGGTTTTTTAACATATTCTATTCAAATGTCATTCAATTAAATGACTAAGCAATTAATAAAAAAATTACATTTTATTTATATTTAAAAATTAAATATTTATATTATTATTCGAAATATCAAATTTATTCCACTCCAAAACTTAATAATGGAAGAAGATTCTCAACTCAAATTTATATTAGCTCAAAAGAGGTAGAAATTTCAAACAATCCCACAAACTTGCTTTCTCTCTTACTAAATTAGACAGGAAAAACATAGGAAGTGATATATCAGAACTAGAGAAACATAGTTGTTTCATTACTGAATTATAGAATTACCCCCACATGCAATGGAAAACTGAACTTATATTAGCAGAGAAGAATTTCATTGCATGATTGCACTAAAAGACAGAGGATTGGTAACTCTTCACAATATTTATGCTAGCCATAAAATATTCTGTACCATTAGATTGCAGCAACACATTGGAGACAAGGATAAGCTCTGGAAGAAGTTCTGGTGATTAAATGTCTAAACTCATGAACATCCACAAACCCATCTCCATTGTAATGTACACTCTCAATCATGCTCTCACAGCAACTCAAATCTTTCCCCTCCACAAAACCCAATCTGGAGAGAACGTTAGCCAGCTCCATTGCACTGATAAACCCATGTCCATTTTGTCAACCTTCACATTATCCACTTCCTCTTCCTTTTCTACAAATAGGATTATATAAGACTTATCAAATTCAATTGTAGTGAGAAAGTCATCACCACATGCAACACTGATCTCATAGCCAATTCCACCTCCTCCTTGGGCATTTCCAAACTTAATCTCTCTAAAAACCTCACTATCTCATCTGAACTAACTTTTCCATCAGCATCTTCATCCAAATCTCTAAACATACTTGCAAGATGCTCAACCTCCTTTTTTTCGTCTTCCCCATCTTCCCCAGAGATTTTAGCTGAATCATAATCTTTTGACTCAAAACATGGACTACTACTATTACTACTTTCTTCTCTCAATATTTGTCTAGTCCTTGCAATGGGTTGCTTGCACTTTTCATCTTCAGCAATGCCATGATCAACATCAGTATGCTCGTTACGACTCCGACTCACTAAAAATTTCATCAAGATCAATTCTCTTCTTTGGACTGAAGAGAGAACCATAATACCAACACCCATCAATGTTGGACTCATCAACATCCAACATTGAAGACATCTTTAATAAATTCCTAACTTGCTTCTTCTATTCTGTAGACTAGATGAATCTTGTTTTCTCCCACTATCAACTTCTAAGTCTGGGTTCTCCTCAATCAGTCTCCCAACTATTAAGTAACATTTCAATAGAAAAACTCATGACTATCAAACACAAGTAAAGGTCTTTCTGGTGGTTGAGAGTACGCTAGCTCTATTGTGAGTCCTTCATCTCATCCACCATGAATGGTTTGATAATCTAAAATCATCAGCTTCAGGAGCATAGGAACTCTTAGACAGAGAAAACATAAATGGAGTGGAGAATTGATGAGTCATTTTCCATGTAAAGACTTAGACTTAGACTTGGTTTGTTGTTGGGCTATTAGAGAAATGACATGTCACTCTATGCTTTATCGATCTCTCCTGTGGTTGCCTCTTTGCCACACCATATATAATGTTCTAGGTTTCAACATGTTTATATGACCACTGCCTATACTTCATAGGCTGCACCATTTACATTTTATGAGCTTATTTTGATGTTTTGCTGTGTAATTATACACCATGCTGGAATCATCCTAGTAATGCCTATGCCAAACATATGCACTATATGTTCTTTAGTTTAATTTTTATTCTGGGTTTTATCTTGAGCAAGAATTTTAACATATAACATCTTTATTAAAATTTAGATGGCGTTTCTTGAATAAGTTTAACTAACAACATGTTAAACTTCAATTTATTTAAATGGTTTATTTGAAATCATAGTAACAGATAAATTTTATGGAAAGGTTAGTGTGATTTCAAATGAACCACTTAAGCAAGTCAAAACTTAGAGTACAATTTTTTATGTCAAAATTGTTAATTGTAGTACCATATTTCTCCATACTAGATTACATCCTTTTTACACAAAACATCCTTGTATTCTGTTCATTAAATTCATTATAGCCATTCCACCTGATTTATAGAATTTAATTATTTGTGCTTACTATATTAAATTTGATTTTTTTTAATATATTCTATTCAAAACAATTAACAATAATTTTATATCTTATTTATATTAAAAAGATAAATATGTATATTATTATTCAAAATATCAAATTGATTCCTCTTTATTAGGCTATGGTTTTATTACTATGTTAATAATGTTTCTAGTTACTTCATACAAAACTTGAATAATGGAAGAAGATAAACTCAAATCTATATTAGCTCTAAGAGGGTACGAATTTCAAAAAATCCCACGGCCTTGCTTTCACGCTTACTAAATTAGACAGAACACATAGAAAGTGATACATCAAAAATGGATAAACATAGTTGTTTCCTTACTGACTTACAAAATTTTTCCCTACTTACTCACAAAATTTCCTCATATGCCATGGACATCTGAAATTACATCACCAGAGAAGAGTTTCAGTGCAATACAATTGCAAGAAAAGACAGACGATCGATAACTTTCTAGATATTTATTCTAGCCATTAAATATTGTGGGCATTAGACTGCAGCAACACATTGGAGACAAGGATAATCACTAGAAGAAGTTCGGGTGATTAAATGCCTAAACTCATGAATATCCACAAACCCATCTCCATTATAATCTACACTCTCGATCATGCTCTCGCAGCAACTCAAATCTTTCCCCTCCACAAAACCCAATCTGGAGAGAACATCAGCCAACTCCACTGCACTGATAAACCCATCTCCATTTTGATCAAACACATTAAATGCCTCACTAATTACCTTCTCAACCTTCACATTATCCATTTCCTCCTCCTTATCTGCAAATACAATTCTATAGAACTCACCAAACTCAATTAAAGTGAGAAAGTCATCACCACATGCAGACACTGATCTCACAGCTAATTCCACCTCCTCCTTTGGCATTTCCAAACTTAATCTCTCCAAAAACCTCACAATCTCATCTGAACTAACTCTTCCATCACCATCTGCATCCAAAGATCTAAACATACTTGCAAGACACTCAACCTCCTTTTCTGCATCTTCCTCAGAGATTTTAACTGAATCAAAATCTCTTGAGTCCTCAAAACATGAACTACTACTATTACTACTTTCTCCTCTCAATATTTGTTTATTCCTTGCTATGGGTTGCTGACAATTTTCATCTTCAAAAACACCACGAACAATGTCAGTAATCTCATTATGACCTAGACTCACACTAAAAATTGCATCAAGATCATTACTACTCTTTGGACTGAAGAGAGAACCGTAATACCAACACCCATCAATGATGGACTCATTAACATCCAACATTGAAGACATCTTTGATAAATTCCTAACTAGACAATTTTCTTCCACTATCAACTACTCTAAGCCTTGGTACTCCTCAATCAGCCTCTCTACTCTTAAATAGTATTTCAATAGAAAAGAATCTTAACTAGCAGACACAAAGCAAGGGTATTTCTGGTAGTTGAAAGTGGCCAAGGAAGGTGCGAGGAAGTTGCTTGAAGAATATCAATTTTAGTAGAATTGGTCATTTGTAACATTATTTGATCTATTAAAACCTCTTTCAAGTAAAATTTTAATAAATGCATTTATTCAGACCTCTAAAACATCAATGACTACATAAGTGAGTTCCACAAAGGGACACTTGGGGGCAAAATAGAAGTTCAATTCTAAACCACAATTATAGTTGTCTGTCCTTTCCTTTGTAATTCCGTACGTGTACGTGGAATCAAATTATCTTTGGACCCCACTCTCTTGTAATTAGAAGGACGTGTCCATCCATTCTCTAAACAAAAATGAAGCGATTTTGACGTTTGCAGGCAAAGGAAGCATCGTGAAGCATTCCAAAAGCAATTTCATTGGAGGAAAATCCACGTGAAATATGAGGTAAGGAGAAGCTTACTTGTACACTACAAAAATCTCATGATTGTGCATTATTGGTATGGATCTTGCTAAATGACACGATTGGAGAAGTGGACAAATTGCCTTCAATGGTATTAATAGAGATTAATTTTAGTTGTGTATTACAGATTCATTTGGTCAAAAAAAAAAATAATTTACATTATTGTATGTTGGAGTCAATCAAATGTGTATTGGTTATTGGATATCATATTATCGTAATTGAATTAAATTGAAATAAAAATTTAACGGATAGTTGTGATTTAAAAATAAGATTAGATATCTTATATAAGAGAAGATGATTAATTTTTTTTTTTTGTGTGTACAAACTATAGAGTCTTGATTTCCAAATGTGATAGATAAAAAGGTCATCATATAAGAAGACATTATTAATTCTTTCCATATTTTGCATATAAACTATATAGTCCTGATTCCCAAATATGATAGCTAACAAGAACATCACAAAAGAACCTTCATTAGTCATGTGGTTAGAAAATATATGAATTTAGCACTTTTAATTTAATTGGAAGATGTTTCGTTGACTAAGTTATAACTTATTGTGAAAAAAAATAGTAGTAACCTGGCAGTTATTACAAATATTAGTACTTAAAGCAATGATGAATGCTAACACCTTGCTTTAAATCTCTAGGGAAAGAACCAAATTTCATTGTTATTAAATATTTAAGCTAACGAATATTTCATGGGCATTTTTGTTATCAGGGGCAATACATATTTTTGGAATATTGAAAGATGAGGCCAATTTGTGAAATTAGCATATAGGGGAAAGGACCCAGTAGTTGAGCGCATTCCAATTCTTGTGATAGAAGTTGTTGATTTAATACCCCCATACTTGTTGATTTAATGTCCAAATTTTGTAGAACATTGCACCAATAGTTGTATGATAAGTACCAATAATTGAATGAAATATACAATTTGTTGCGAAAAGTAACCAATCACGTGATGCCACATCAGCTGCACAAGTATTGGGGCCCTTTTACACATATTTTGGTCTCACTTTTTTTTTGGGTTGTTTTGGATACCTTGCCAAAAAGCATGCTGATGTGGTATCATATTTGATAATGTGGCCCTGAAACCTTAGTTATAAGAAGGTGCCTGTAGAAAAATTAGAGTGATTTGAAATTTCCATGTACAATTTTGAGAAGCACGAAGTTAGGGTGCACAACTACTGGGTCCTCTCCCCTAATTGAAATGTTCTTTAAGTGAAAGTTTGAATTGGTTTCAAATGAAGCATTCATAACAAGATGTTTTAAGATCTCCCGCGCATGTCCGTGTTTTTGAAAACCCGCTCTGCTGCGCTCAATGACTGGCACTTTCGATGTGCCTTCTGTGGTATACGCTCCCCTTGCCAGAGTTGGCAGGTCCAGGTGCGATGCTCCCTAGGTGAATGGTGATGCTGTCATTCCTCATGGGATTTGCTTGGTGCTCACCCTTGTGCACTCATTTCCGCTCGGATAGGTGCCGCTATTGCCCTCCCTTTTGGTGGGGATGTTGTAGCCTTTGGTTTTTTGTTGAGGGTGTTATCGTGGGTACTGGTGCTGCTCAGTTTGGTACTACTAATGCTACCAATATTATTGCAGGTTCTAAGGTTTCCAGACCTTTTGCTGGTGGGCATAGCTTTGCTCGTGTGGTTATATTTACTGCTCATCTTGCCAAGGGGATCCACCCTTTTACTTGTGTCAAGACCTCTCCTATGGTGGTCTGTGGTCTGGAAGTTGCTAAGAATATTGATTACTACCAATGCACAACATTTGTATGCAGATTTATGGGTCTCTTGCCTTCTCTCCTAGATCTCCATCGTTGGGTGAGTGTTTCCTGGAAACTGTAGTATTGAGCTTTTCCCTTGTGCTAAAGGCTTTTTCATTACTGCTTTTGCTTCTTCCCATGACTGTGATTTTGTTTTGGGCAAGTTGTGGGCTTGGGGAGACCACTCTCTCTTTGCCAAAGCCTAGACAACTTCCTTTAACCCTCTTAATGAACCACTCAATGTACGTCCGATTTGGATTTGCCTACCTAATCTTCCTTTTCATTTTTGGGAGCACTCCTATTATGAGGCCATTGGTAACTCTATTGGCCGATTCTTGAAGGTTGATGATGCCACATCCTCCATGGGTCATTTTACCTTTGCCTGCATTTTAATTGACATTGACATTTTCAAGCCTCTCACTGGGGAGGTGGTTCTTACGGTTGGGAAAAAGCCTTGGATTCAATCATTGGACTATGAGGGCCTTCCCTTCATTGCCAAAGGTTCTTCTTTATTGGTCACTTAGCCTCAGATTGTTTTCTCTCTCAACACAAAGGATGTGCTACTTGGTGGAGGGATGCTACTCTTAATCATTTGATGGTCAATGCTACGGATATTGATGACTCCTCTTAGGAAAATGATGAATCCTTTCAAGATGAGGTTGTGCCTCTGTTGAATCTCCTATTGAACCCCTCAGTGAGCTACCGACTTGACCTCCTCTAGCCCTATGATTTTTGCTCCTATTCTACATCATCGATCCACTCCTACAGAATATGCTCCTGATTCTGTTCTTTTGTAATAGTCTGCTGATATTTTGCTGCAACAACTTGCTACCATTCTGCTATAACAGTTTGCTGCTAATGCTAACTGTAACTCTACGAGGCCCTCCCCACCCAATCCTTCTTTTGATGGTCTTAATGATAGTATTGTCTGGACTATGGTTCATTGCGGGTGGAAGAGAAAATCATCCCCACTCCCCCAAATTTTCCTTGGCTCGGATGATTCTCCCCATCTTTGAGCTGGGTTTTGGGTTGTTGTAGGTTTGATAGGTTCTTTTCATCTAGATCTAACCTTGGTTCCTCTGGGGTTCGTACCACTATTTTGTTATTTACTTTACTATCTTTGGGTTGTGTTTTTTAGGGTCAACACTCTTGTTTGTTGTTTTTGTAATGTTGATTGTCTTTGGCTATGTTAAGGGTCAACGCCCTAGTTAACACTACTTAAATAATAAAAAAAATGATGTTTTAAAATTAATTCAACTCATGGAAGTATTTAGTGCCCATAATAGGGTGCTAAGATCCTATATCATGTCAAGATATAATTTTTTTTTGCTACTCTGTATGATAATAATTAGTTGTCATTCCCATACATGGTAATGTGATCCATACCCTAAAATATAACATGTTAAAGAGGGAATTAGTAACCTCATAAAAGATATGCTACTTAGATTTTTTCCAACATTGACTATGATTCATTTGTGTTTTAACATTAAGATGAATGAGTGTTTAATATATTACTTAACTAAAAAATTCATGAAGATTTGACTAGATGAAACAAGCACGAAGAAGGTTAGTGATTGTGGAGTGACTATGTTATGGCCGTGAAATTTTTATTTCATATTAATAGAATGAGATTTTTTTGTAAATTATAATTAACATTGATATTTGTGATGTTTCCAACATGTTGCAATCAATTGGACACATTTATAAGATGTATACTATACTTGGATGTAACATAATGGGGTAAGGAGATGTTAAAAATATATTAGATCATTACTTCCATAGGGACATAAGTTATACTAGTTAGATGGCAAACTGTTGATAAAATACAAGTATTATTTCAAAATTTATACCTTTTAATTATCTATGAGGTCCTTGTTAGATGGAAATCATTGTTATTACAATGTTGGGTCATAATGTGGATGTGTAGTTTGAAATGTTTCTTCATATTATAACCATTGAAATCTAAGTACAACTAGTATTGCTATTATAGGAATTCAATTATCATTGACTATTGATGACACATTTATCATGAATGTAAAGTGTGATATAATATCTAATTTGTGAAAGTTAGACTATTAAATAATATTAGGTTGCACCATAAGGTAAATAAAACCAACATGTTAAGATTATTAGTAATAACAATTTCAAATGCATATCTTTATATGCTAATTTGATGGATGCAGTGTTGCTAATTATCTTGAGTATGACTTAGGCATTGATCATGCTTAAAGAAACTTTATAATTACTATTGTATATCTTTCAAAATTCAAGTGATTGTTATTTGATCTTGTAGATGCATGTAATTTTTTTATCAAGAAGAATTTCATGATATAATGTGATTATAATATCAATATCACTGAATCATATTATGACGGGACATTGCTTGGAGCCTTATTAAGGCTTTTTCTTAATTGTTACATGATGGTATTTTTCCTATTACTACCTTGTGCTCTAATATGACCATATTTATTTCATGTTGACTATGGATTATTGTAGTGTATAGATTTGATTCAAACACTTTGTCCTTGTAACACAACATTGTCTAAGATGTTTCACTAAGATGCTTAGTTGTGTATAAAGATTAACTAATATTTGGAACCATTGTATATAGAGGTAATTTATAAGACTCATTCTTAGTAATATTTTGGATCCTAACATGTTAAACTTATTCATTAAGTAGAATCATATATAATTGTATTTTAGTTTTTCCTACATGAGCTTCCTAGGTTATGCTAGTCTCTAGTTTCTTTAAGAAAACCTTCTATCAAGATTGGAAATCCTGGAGAGCTATACCTTGTTGATGTATGTGACAATTGGTTGTTTCTAATATTTTTGGTATGTGACAAATGGTTGTTTCTAATATTTTTGTAGGTTATCATAACTTAGAAAAGTGCAAGTTCTCAACCTAGTAGTAGCTTAAATTTGAATAAAATTGAATGTGACTTAAATGTTGTTGGGAAGTAGTTATTTAGGTAGTCCTTACGTGAAAGATGCCCTAGAACCAAGATATTTGTAGATTTGATTTGGGAATAACTTTAGTGTTCGAGGGTTGTTCCTAATATTGATCTACCCTCCCTCTTTAGTATGTTTTAGTTTGAGGCTAACTTTGCATTAGATAGTTGTGAACTCACCTTAATATGTTCTAGAACTATATAGATTAGGGCCAATAAAAGATAGCATATATCATTATCAAATATATCCACTTTGAAGTTTGAGATGTTTGGCTTACCCAAATCTATTATAGTGAATGAAATTTTAGAGTCATTGTCATCATGATCTATCTATGATGTAAAAGTATGAGAATGCTAGTGGACTTGGTTAAACATAAGAACATTACAATTTTGTATTGAATACTTTGATATTATGTCTTGGCTTAGTGATAAGTATAGGAAGGTACAGGTTAGCATTTAGACATAGTTAAGTTTACTCTTCACAAGAGATGAAGATGTGATATATTTGACCATAACATGGCTATGAGCATGTTTAAGAGACCTACTAACTTTTTATCTAATGATAATATAAATTTAAGCTATTATCTTAATATTTAATAGACCTACGCTAAGATTAGAATGATCTTTATGATTTTCCTTGCCATCGTGGACATGCAATAGTATGCATTACCAAATGTGAATGGTTTTTTTTCTTGTAAACCATTGGCTAATACTTTTTGGCCTGTTATACACGAGATTTTGGGAAGCACTCATTATCTCTGTTATTTCTGCAGCACTCCCATTTTTGTCGATGCCACTCCTCCTGCTCATAATTGATTTTCTATTTAAACTTCTTATTGGAATAGTTTTTGATTCACATAGCTTCACACTCCGACCTTTGCAGGGAATACAAAATGTAAGCATTATAGTCTTATTCTGGGTATCTGTTTTTTTTTAATAATATTTTCAATTTTTAACTCTTTCTGCATTTTTGACGAAGCATAAAATTCCATTCCCGTATCTGTCCCACATAGTTTTACAATTCAGCCTCATGTATGATATTTGGAACAAATGCACTAGGAATATTTTAGTTTGAATAAAAAGGTGTTGAAAATCCAGGGTTGGAGCGTTTAACATCATGTTTTCCTTCTTTTGTATAACATTTTCCGTCCGAATATAAGCCTCACTTCGGCTACTTTATACAAAAATTTGAATAATAGAAGAAAATTCTCAAATTTTATATTAGCCATAAGAGGGTACACATTTTTACACAGAGTGGTTTTCTCGCTTACTAAAATACACAAGACAAACATAGAAAGTGATATATCAAAACTGGAGAGGTACACGGTTGCTTCCTTTCCGAATTACAGAATTCTCTACCACATACCATGGCATACATTTGAAGTTATATCACCAGAGAAAAATTTCATTGCAATACAATTGCAGTAAGAGACAGATGATTAATAACTCTCTAGATATTTATTCTAGCTATTAAATATTGTGTGCCATTAGACTGCAGCAACGCATTGGAGACAAGGATTAGCACCAGAAGTAGTTCTGGTGATTAAATGTCTAAACTCATGAATATCCACAAACCCATCTCCATTATAATCTACACTCTCGATCATGCTCTCGCAACAACTCAAATCTTTCCCCTCCACAAAACCCAACCTGGAGAGAACATCAGCCAACACCATTGCACTGATAAACCCATCTCCATTTTGATCAAACACATTAAATGCCTCACAGATTGCCTTCTCTTCAACCTTAAGATTTTCAGCTTCCCCTTCCTTTTCTGCAAATAGGATTCTATAAAACTCATCAAACTCAATTGCAGTCAGAAAATCATCACCACATGCAGACACTGATCTCACAGCCAATTCCACCTCCTCCTTGGGCATTTCCAGACTTAATCTCTCTAAAAACCTCACTATCTCATCTGAACTAACTCTTCCATCACCATCTTCATCCAATGCTCTAAACATACTTGCAAGACACTCAGCCTCCTTTTCTGCATCTTCCTCAGAGATTTTAGCTGAATCAAAATCTTTTGACTCAAAACATGGACTACTACCATTACTACTTTCTTCTTTCAATATTTTCTTATTCCTTGCTATGGGTTGCTTGGACTTGGACTTTTCATCTTCAGCAATGCCATGATCAATATCAGTATGCTCATTAGGACCATACTGATCAATGCTCTTGTTTGGACTGCCGAGAGAACCATAATACCAACACCCATCATTAACATCCAACATTGAAGACATCTTTGATAAATTCCTAGCTTGCTTCTCCTATTCTCTAAACTATAGATGAATCTTGTTTTCTACCACTATCAACTACTCTAAGCCTTGGTACTCCTCAATCAGCCTCTCTACTCTTAAATAATATTTCAATGGAAAAAATCTTGACTACCAAACACAAGTAAAGGTCTTTCTGGTGGTTGAGAGTAGCCAAGGAAGGTGGGAGGAAGCTGCTTGAGAAATACCAATTTTAGTTGTATTGGTCATTTGTAACATTATTTGATCTACGGAATCCTCTTTCTAGTACAAGTTTAATAAATGTATTTATTCAAAGGTCTAAAACGTCAATGACTGCATAAATGAGTTCCACATATAGACATTTGGGGGCAAAATAGAAGTTCTTTTCTAAACCACAACAATAGTGGAATTAGATTTTAAGAGAACCACACAGCCCTTCAATCAGAAGACCGTATCCATCCATTGTCTAAAGTAAAAAAGAAGAAGTTGTTTTGACGTTTGCAGGATTTATGAGTAAAAGACAAAGGAAGCATTCCAAGAGTACTTTCATTGCAGGAAACTCCACATGAAATTTGAGGACAGGAGAAGCTTACTTGTACATCACAAAAATCTCATTATTTGCATTGTTGTCTCGAATCTTGGTAAACGACATGAATGGAGTACAGAAAAAACTGTCCTCAGTATCGTTAATACATCATTCATGACGAACTTCAGTCATACTTAGTTTAATTTAGTTGTTTTCAAATTATAACATGTTTTCTCTGTAATAGGACAAAGAAGATCTTCACATTAAATGAAAAAGATATTAAGGCCTTTTTTTGAAATTTAAAATTTGAATAATAAGATATCAAGGACGGAAATTGAATAATAGTAAGAAAATTTTAATTTTTATGTTTTTCTTAGTAGTTGTAAGAGATGAGTTAGAAAATGATTGCAGGGATATGATTTTTTTCTATATAAATGGAAGTTGAGCACATTTCAATTTTTGTGATATAAGTTGTTGATTTAATACCCCATACTTGCTGATTTAATGTCCAAACTTTGTCTAACATTGCACGAATAGTTGTATGATAAGTACCAATAATTGAATGAAATATACCATTTGTTGTGAAAAGTAACCAATCATGTGATGCCACATCCGCTGCACAAGTATTGGGGCCCTTTTGCACACCTATTGGTCTCACTTTTTTTTTGGGCTGTTTTGGACACCTTGGCAAAAAGCATGTTGATGTGGCATCATATTTGATGATGTGGCCTTGAAACCTTAGTTATAAGCAAGGGACATGCCAAGTAAGCTGTTGTAAAAAAATTGGAGTGATTTGAAATTTCCACGTAGGATTTTGAGAAGCACGAAGTTAGGGTGCACAACTACTGGGTCCTTTCCCCTACATGTAATTAATAAGTATACAATTAAGAAAAATTCTAGATAAGTTAGGAAATGATAGAAATTAAATTTAAATAGATATAGTATTTAGTTTTTGGAATTAAGCTGAAGAATCATGTTAATGTTGGTTAGATTTGATTCATTAATGTCTAAAAAATTGATGCTCTTGGTGTGTTCATCTTCTTGTGACTTAATTTATTTATTTTTCCAAATTATAACAGTTTTTTTTTCTATAATAAGATAAGGAAGATCTTCATAGAAAACAATATTAAGGGGTTTTTGAAATTTAAATTTGAATAATAAGATATAGTACATGAAAATCAAATAATAGGTAGAAATTTATCATTCAAAACTTTTGGTTACATTTTTGTTGTTGTTGGTGATTTTAATTAAATTGTGAGGTGTATTGTAGCTTGTGGTAATTTTAATAATATATATGTTTACTAGTTGGTGTTAACAAGTAGAAGATTGGCAATTAGTTTTGACAATTTATATATAAAATGCTAGTTGGCAGTTTCCTACCCAATAGAGTCATGATTTGATGGTTTTCAAGGCTTTTTAAATACTCTTGATGACAAAAATGCCCTAAATTTTCATAGTATCCCACATGATAAGAAGAGTGCCAAATCAAGGCACTCTTAGGCTAGATGAACAACTAGCAATCTAGAGCTAATACATGTTGTACCAAAATTTTCTAATCTTCCTAGCCTTCAAGAGATCTAGTGATCCATTTGGTCAATGCCTTGTCTTCAAAATAAGAGCGCAGTTAAACCTCTAGAATACTGATGTAGGAAGAATAAATTTCAACACACCTTATGAAAACCATAAATTCCTTCACTATTAGCCCAAAGAAAATCTTCTAAGAGACTTACAAGGAAAATATAAGAATCTTGGGGGGTGGTGGGGCACAAAGCAAAAAGAATAATACAAATTTATGGTAGCAAGCACTTTGGAACAAATATAGAAATTACCAACCAATGACAATGTTTTGGCAATCCAATAACTAGTGTTTCTCTCTACTCTATCTATCACAACTTGACAAAACATGGAGGGCAAGACCAAGAATAAAAAGGTATTTTTCTAAAAATGGAAGACTTCCTCATCATCAATTCACTTTAAACCAAATTGGTGTAATCACTATATTAATAGAAGAAAGGATTTCCTATCAAATTGATTTATTTTTCATTGAATGCTTGATCCTAAAGGCTAACACAAAATGTCTAGACATTGGATGGAATTAATGACATTATTCTCCTTCTCAATATGAGTGTGGATCAATTTAATCAATACTGTGACCATTAACCAATTGTTTGGAGGAATTGGGAATACTTATCCCCTTATCCAACAATTTAGAGATTACATGAGCCAAAAGGGAGACACAGCCTTCGGTTTGAAGAACAAAGAGTGCTAGTGTCAAATAACAACCATGATGCATGGACATATTAAGCCCAAAATATATATATTTTTGGTTTGAAATTATGATTTAGGTAGAAGAATTCATAAACATCATCTACATAGTCTATATAAAATAAGGCCAAAAACTAAGCATATGAAGTTCTTATAGAATATTTAGCTATTCGTTGTTTTTTACAACTAGTTGTGCTTTTTTTCTTAAGTTCACTTAGGAGTGCTTATTTTAGTTGTGCACCTAGTTTAGCTTTTATGCATCTAGTTTAGGTAGAGTTGATACTTATTTGCCTCCTCATGATTGCACTTTAACTCTCCTAAATTTAACATAGTGCTTTCTTTATAAGCACCTCATTGTACAATTATAATTCATTCTATATTCTTTCCTTTTGAGTAATATAGAATTCTTTTGTGCAACTCTCTCTTGTGGACAGTTTTCTTATTTGTCATTTGATCTTGAAGGAATTTGTGTTGCAAAATTCAACATGTTATCAGAGCATGGATTCAGCAAGCCCCTTTTCAAGCTTTGAGGGTTTTCGTTGCTAGAAGCGTTGCATGGTCACACATTTTCTTTTCAATGGATCTAGTGGTAGATGATTTTTTTATTAGTTCTAAGGTGAAATGTGCATCACCATCACGTCTGCAATCTCAAAAAACCCTAAGATCAACTATTGTTTCATCAAAATCTAAGCAGTTGAATTTTGGGGTTAATTTAGCTAAGGGCACATTTTAATAGGAAAGTTCTAGAGGTACTTAAAAAATCTAGTCATTTTGAGGCAAAACAAACATCACCATCACATTCAGAAGGCTCGAGAACCCTAAAAACACTCACATAATCGTCAAAATTGAAAGTGAAAATTTGAGGCATTTTTGTGGGATATGTGCATCATTTTTCATGTGGTTGTATGGATCCGTACCCGTGTCAATATGTGCATCAACAATATTCTGCAAATAATTTTTTCATCACCATTTTAATGCTTCAAAAGAAATGCTTCCAATTTTTCATTGAATGCTATTTTTAAAGGTGTAATTTTTTTAAAAAAGCAAGGTTAAAAAAGGAACAAAGAATTAAAAAGGGCCAACATACACCCATGTCCAAGAGTCCTTGTTGTTTAGGCATGTACTCTTGTTGTTCTCATCAATTTTTGAAGGTTTATGCCAAGTGTCCTTCTTTTTCACTAATTTTAGTGATTGCTAAATTTGGAAGCACCCTAATTATTTGTCAAGGAATCTTTTGGAGAATATTTTGTTTTACAAAGGGAGGTCGACTTTTATGTAAATAATATTTTATCATACAATGAGATGATTTTTTTATAAGCACCTGATTATACAAATTTAATTCATTTTGTATTCTTTTCTTTTGAGTAATATAGCATTCTTTTGTGCAACTCTCTCTTGTGGAAGGTGTTCTTGTTTGCCATTTCATCTTGCAGGAACTTGTGTAGCAAAATTTAACATGTTTTCAAAGCATGGATTCGGCAAGCCCCTTCTCAAGATTTGAGGGTTTTAATTGCTCATAAGCACTGTAATACATCACAAATTTTCTTTTTAGTGGATCTAGTGGTGGGCAATTTTTTATCAGTTTTGAGGTGAAACAAAATAAACCATAAGGTCCGTGGCATAAAAAAATACTAAGTTCAACTATTGTTTCATCAAAATCTAAGCAGTTGAATTTTCGAGTTAATCTGGTCAAATTGAGGCAAAGTGGACATCACCATCATGCTCAAAAGGCTCGAGAACCCTAAAAATACCTACCAAATCATCAAAATTAGAGACTAAAAAATTAGAAGTGTTTTTGGGATCTGTGCATTGTTTTTAATGTGACTATAAGGATTTGTACTTGCATCAGTACATGCGTCGACAATATTCTAAAATAATTTTTTATCGTCATTTGAATGTTTCAGAAAAAGTGCTTTGAATTTTTCATTGAATACTATTTTTAAAGGAGATGTAATTTTTGTTTTTAAAAGCAAGGTTAAAAGAAATGAAGAATAAAAAAGGGCCAGGGCATGTACAACCGTGTGCAAGAGTCCTTGTTGTTTAGGCATGTACTCTTGGTGACCTCATCAATTTTTGAAGGTTTATGCCAAGTTTCATTTTTCTTTCACCAATTTTATTGATTGCTAAATTTGGAAGAGCCCTATTGTTTTGTCAAGGAATCTTTTGGAGAATATTTGGTTTTGCAAAGGGAGGTCAATTTTTATGCGGAGAATTTGTTTTTCATATTAGTAGTGCCACTAGGGTGCCACATCAACAGTTTGACTACCACATTAACAATCTGGCCAACTTTGACTAGTTTGACCTCTCAAGTCATAAAAAGCTACCTTCGATTTTTTCCTCATTACTTGGTCATACGATCTCCATTTTTTGACTTCCACATATCATCAAAAAGCTTGTTCCAGAAACCATTTGTAAATGGTAGTAGTTTTGTTAGATTCTAGTCCATGTTTCTTCTACAGGGGTAAGTGCACAAAGATGGTGGTAAACAATGGGGGTATAAGTGGACACTTTTAAAAAAAAAAAAAATCAGGTGAACTTGAACTTGGAGGCAAAATTTGAAAGTCATCCACTCAAGACATGAAGATAATCAAAGAACAAATATTGTAGTACTTTAAAAATTGTTTCCAAACTACTAAACTTTTTCAAAATTGGATAATTTTAAGGGGGTCAAATCCTTCGTGCATGAAAAAAAAACCCTGATTTTTTTTGAAAAACATAACATAGTGTCTGACATGTGCATCAAAAAAGTCATGGTTAGATTTAGTATTTTGACAAATCCTTTGGTAGATAGATAGCTAAGAGTGAGCACTAGAAGATGTGTATTTTTTTGTAATTTTTTGTTGAGTATTTTTTTATAGGATTTTTCCAATCAAGCACATTCTGAAAATTAGGTACCTGTTTGTGCGCGAAGCATATGTTGCACTAAAAAATTCGAAAATATATATTTTTGTAAAATTGTAAAGAATCAAGTGCACTACAATAATATATAAAGTTTTTAAAATTTGGATAAGTATATCAAACGTTATTAAAAAAATGGTGCACCTATGTCTATGAGAACTATGGAGACACTAGTAAAAGAAATTCAATAATAATATGTTATTGTTGTTCAAATTTAAAAACAATTATATGGTTAGAAATCTCAGAAGATGGGTGAAAATATGGTGACAATTTTAGAAATACCCACTTGATGAAGTGTAAACCTGATGATGACAAAGTCAAGAAACCAAGTTGATAAAATAAAACACATCAAAAAGGAGGGAAATGGAGGGAAATCAAACTTCCAAACCGTAGCTTTGTTATCCAAGCCTATTTCCAAGCCTAAACAGTCAAAAGTACGTACGGGGTACCTATGGTATAAAAAGTGCGTATGGGGTACTTATGGTGTAAGAAGCACATACACTCTATCTTAACTATAAACAATGTGTACGCGCTATGTTTACTATAAACAACACGTATGTGCTAAGTTTGTTTAAATTTCGGGAGTGTGTATAATATGATATTGTATATATAATATGTGTATATACATATAATATATAATTTTTATATATAATAATATATAATATATTAAGTATATATATACACACATATGTGTGTATGTAAGTCTCTCTCTCTCTCTCTCTCTCCATACCCCATCCCTCCCTCCCTCCATACCCCACTGCAACTGTGTCTGCACTTCTATAGAAGTAAGTGAATTTATTTCTTGTTTGCAACTTCCTCTTTGATTTTTATCATGTATGCTCTCCTAAGAAAATTGATTGATGGATTTGTGTGTGCATATTGAATAGGAGGAAGAAGGGTCTGAAATTGAACCACGGGTGTATTACCGTGACAAACAAGGAAACCTGTAGCAAGATTCTTCTCGAATGTGTTTGTAATAAGCAGAGGAGATGTGGAAAATAGTGTCAAGAAAGCAAAATGATGAGTCGGAATATCCGCAATATGTTTTTTAGAAGGAAAAAACTAGTAGGAAGAGAAAGAGGGAGAGTAACATAGATGATGTCACAAAGAATGATAGTGATGGGTATGCAAGAGTTCCCATGCTGTTACACAACGCCTATCATCTAGAGAAATTGAAGTTTGTTGTAAGCATGGTAGTGGTAGTATATGATGATCATCACTTGTCAAAAGGCCTGGAAGGGTACATACCCATGAAAGAAATCAAGTGTGTAATTCCTATAGTCACAATCGAGATCAGTCCTATAGCCTTGCAAATTTAATAGCATCATATGCTTTAGAAAGGCAGTACTCTTAGGGTTAGGTCAAGCTCTTACACTTGCTTTTTAGCGAAGCCTCATTGTTTGTTCGCTTGGAGTCTCTCTTATGTTGACAATTGTCTAATTTAGCTATATCAAAACAAAACTATCGATGTTCTATTGTTGATGTTCTATATTCATAACTTAAAATAATATATCATTTTATTAGCTGTCATTTATTAATCAAGAGAATTATATGACATAATTTATAAATGGTTATGGGGAGGCTCCTACAATATATCTTCTTTTTGTTTGCATATAGATGAGGTGATAAGAAGATTGACAAGGTGCTCAACTTTCTTTCTTTTAATAAAGAAGATAGGATATAAAGTAGAATGTTTGAAGAAGATGAACGTATTGGTTTCTTTGGATCATGTGGATGTATTGGTTGGATAATCTTTATGGGTTGTATGGTATACTAAGGGGTCATATGGTGTCTTATGACCCCTTAGGGCTCCATATGACCCCTTAGGTGTCGTTATGGGTCATATGGTGTTCTACGATCCCTTAGGACACCATATGACCCCTTAGGACTCTATATGGCATCGTTATGGGTCGTATGGTGTTCTATGACCCCTTAGGACACCATATGACCCCTTAGGTGTCATTAGCGGTTATATTATTTCCTTAGAGGTCATATGGTGTCCTATGACCCCTTAGGACACCATATGACCCCTTAAGACACCATAAGACCCATAACGACACCATATGGTGTACTAAGGGGTCCTAGGATTCCATATGGCCCCTCAGGACACCATATGACCTAAGGGGTGTGTGTGTGTGTGTGTGAGAGAGAGAGAGAGTATCTTGGTATCCAGGAGCACCTAAGGGTTGAAATTCCCTTAACCAATTTTGGCTTGTGAGACCTTCCAATGGTCATGTAAATACATAAGGACTAGCTCTAATCCATTTGTATGGTGAGTTTAATTGCAGTTTTAAAAATTTCTCTTATCGGCAAGACCTACCCTCAATCAGCAAGTCTTACCCCAACGAGTTCGCCAGAGTTTGGAGTGGTTCACACTTACCCCGATGACTCGATAAGTCGTCAGTGCTCGAAGTATTATTATTGGGTATCGGAAGGAGTAGTTTCCAGTTTTCCCGATGATTAACTTGACCTATATTTGGACGGTGATCGCAGATGATCCTATAATGGTTGCTATACCGCAATAGAGAGATGCACGAAAGTTATTCCCTGTGACTTGGCGACCAATTGGTGGGACCCGACAAGAGAGCAACTCAGGTGAGTTAATGGGTGAGAAAGTCTGGGATGATTGAATGATTGTTGCTATACTGCTATGGCGAGATGCATGAAGGTTATCCTCTGTGACTTGGCAACCAAGGTGGGACCCAACAAGAGAGCTTCATTTCAGGCGGCTAGTGAGGCCATGCTAAGGTGGCAGGGTAGGGACCCTAGAGCCAATCAGGGGGTGCCATGTGACAGAGCGCAGAAAGAGATCAAGGAAGATCAGATGGTTAAATCTCAAACCGTTGGTGCAGTTGCAAATGGAGACCGTTGGTAACGAGATTTATCTCATCCAATAGGAGGAGTTCCAAACAGAGGATGTATGTATAAAAAGACCCAATGGGCATCTGTAAGAGGTGAATGGTTAATTGTGGATCTTTGATTGTGAATCATTGATCATTGTTTTTCGATTGCCTCAGAGAACACTTTTTGTTTTTCTAGAATGCAATAGAGAAGACCATTTTCTGGTTTTCAATTAGAGTTTTGATTTCTATTCGTTTCACATATGCTGCTAATGTAATTGTTTCATTTCTCTGTTCTGTGAGTTGTTGGTTTGAACTCATGCATAAATTTGGGATCTGTAAATAAAGCTTTCCTTTTCAGTTTTTGTTCCCTGTTTGCAATAATCAAATGGCTCTGACTTGAAAATCCACAAGATCTTTGGAGATTGTCAAGTAGAGCCAGAAATGTACAGTAGGTTTTCATTTGAGAGAGACGAGGAAATGGCAATCGCCATTTCTGCATACTGAGCCTAGGCGAGCTTGGTGATAGTCCGGCTAGGTATCAGTAATTTGAAGGAGATAACTTGTAGGGGAAGGAAACTGTTGAGAACTGGGAAAAGACCCAGAAGGCTACAAGCCTGAAAATGAGACATTGTGTAACCATAGGGAAAAGTTTGCTAAACCAAACAAGATGGGTGGTTTTGCAAAAAGAGAGTGAATGTGTGTGTGTTCTAAACCCTTGCAAGGTTTTAGTGAACAAGCTTACTTTGTGAGCTTGAGGAAGGTGAGACAAGCAAACAAATGGTAGGGAAGCCCTTAGAAGTCTAGAGGAGTAGACTTGGAGCCTGGAAAGGGATAGAAGAAAACCATCAAAGAAACCAAATTGATGGAAAACTATGTTTCCGCCCCCTCTCTCTGTCTCCTTATCCCTTCCTCCATACCCCTTCTTCTCTCCTTCCCTCCCTCCCTCCCCTTCTCCCTTCCTCCATACCATTTCTTCTGTCCCTCCCTTGCTCCCTCCCCCTCCTCTCTCTCTCCCCCTTCTCCCCCCTCTCCCTCTCCCCCCCCCCTCTCTCTCTCTCTCTCTCTCTCTCTCTCTCCCTCCCTCCCTTTTCCTTCACATTTTCTTTACTATAAATAGCATGTACGAGGTACTGAGCCTATTAGTTCCCTGCCTTGCCATAACATTTTTAAGGCGTAGGAGCACGTACACGCTACTTATTACTTGAAAGTGTTTATGGGGTACTGAACCTATTAGTTTGATACCTTTCCATAACATTTTTAAGGCATAGGAGCATGTATGCGATAATTATTAGTACAGGGTGAAAAAAAATACCGTTGGGCTTGCCAACATTTTAGGGACTAACAATGTGCACACGGTTATTAATATAGTGCGTACGAGGTACTTAGACATAGTTTTATTTTCCTAAGAGCCTCAATGGCCTCAAAAAATATTTTTGAGGTCGTTGAAGGCCCCACTGCAACTGTGTCTGCACTTCTATCACTGTTTCATACATAGAAGTAAGGGATTTCTTTTTTGCATGATTTCAAATGATTGAATTGTTGTTCTTATTAGCTTTGTCAATATTATTGTGATTATTTAATAGTTTTGATTCAAAAAAATAATGATAAGATGCATATTTATGGTTATTTGTTTGTTTATGAACTTTTGTTTACATATATATGTAATATGATTCTATGTAGGAAAACTGTTATCAACCATGGGAAAGAACAAGTGAGGAATGATGGAACAACGAGAGGTACAAAGGCAACATATGAAGAAATTATGTAACATAAGAACAATAGGAGAAGAAGGTATATCATCCTCAACATCTCAATTCAATTGACCAAATGAACATAATGCACCTAATGCAATTGAAGAAGAGACATTTGATTTACCGTATGAACCTAATGCAATTGAAGAAGATACCACATTGAATAATCAATTAAATAATGAACATACACCTTCTCTATTTGATGAATTGAATGTACACAATGCACTAATGTTAACACCTCCTAGAATCATTCATAGAAAACCAAAGTATCTAATTGAGATTGATGAGAATATATTGAAGCCAATGCCTGATAAAATGAATGAATGAACTTGTAGGAGAATGGTTAAAATAATATGGTAAAACTATTTTGAAAACTTAAATCAAACCGCAAGATGTCAATTAATTGTTCAAATGATTAAAAATTTGAATTTTAGAGAGACAATGAAACTTCTAGGCCTAAGATCATCTAAAAGTAACAGTGAAAGAACTATTGTGAGAGATCTATTTGATGCATATCAAGCTGTAGGTTCAAAATCACATACTAAAGATTCTAATTCTACTTGACGTGTCATTACATCAACCATAATGAGCAAGAAAAAAAAAAGATAGTTTGATAAGCAAAACAAGTAAGTCATTAAACGTTAGTAGAACAACATTAAGTAAAGCATTACAGAGGAAAGAAAAAATAGAGTAACCTAACAATAATTGTCTTTGGGCATTCTTAGGTAGACTACCACACAAAGACAAGGTTATTGTTGATGCACTAAGAACATTAATTGAATTTTTTTGGCATGACAACACAAGAGCTTCACCCAACCAAAGAGATGTTGTTAGAAGGTGAATCGGGTCTACAAAACATGAGACACATGCCAAACACTATTTGGATATGACTCAAACAAAATTTTATGAAAGATTCCTTCAAAAGTTTCCTCAAATAAGAATTTCTCAAAGATTTTTTGAAATGGCAAAACCTTTTTATATTAAGATTAATCATGTAAGCACCACGTATTGTTGTAGGATGCATATTGAATTTTCCATGTACTATGATATTTTTCATCATATTTGTTCTACTTTGCACACTAACAATGTTTTGCAAGAGTGCAATATACAAGCACCTACTAACTCTGTTAGAGAATTTTTTTCAAGTGTGCTATGTAATAGACATGATGGTGGCATTTACTATAAGATGCCTTGTTTGGAAGGTTTTTGTGCTATATGTGGTGGTTGCAACATTTACCAAGATGTGTACATTTGGAGAGCACACATGAAATTGGTAGGAAACTAGTTTCTTTTGGAAAATACAAGACAGTCACATATGGAGTTAAAGATGGAAAATATTTGAAGAGAAGTGAGCTAGTGAAAAATGATATGTGTAGCTGAATTTATGAAAATATTTCAAGAGAAACTAGTTTATGAGTACATAATGCATACACATAGAGATCGAAGGTTAGATGAGCAATTAAAGTTATGTAAGGACACATTTTCTCTTGGTAACATTGTCTCTATTATTGATTTTTATGAAAATTATACACTACAACCTCAAAATGAAGTGCAATCTATGTATTATCATTCTACACAAGCTTTTATTTTTGTACACATAATATTCATGCATGTAGATGATAGCACATAGGAGGATAGAAACGTTGTAAGAGAGTATCACTTCTACATAAGTGATGATCGCACTCATTCATCAGAGTTTGTACAAGGATGCTTTAAAGTTTTCTATGATAATTTAAAGGAAAGAAACACACAATACAACCGACACTTAATATGGTCAGATAATTGCACCACACAATTTAAGAATGCAAGGATGTTTTATTGGTTGAAAAGGATGCATATGACAAGCAGTGTACAACATTTTTGGAATTTCACTGAGGCTGGACATGGTAAGGGAGAGCACAATGGTGTAGGAGCATGCGTAAAAAGAGCCCTAGCTAGAGAAGAATTGAAGTACGAAGGTGGTGCTGAGTTGATAGATGCAGAAACAATTGTGCGATGGTGTAAGTCTATGATGAGTCTAAGTAATCCAGGTATGTCAATGGTTCATAGATATTTTTGGTTGATCATTGGATCTAACATTGAAAACTATCTATATTGTTGTACAATTTCAAGATCGAGTGACATGCACTCATTTATGAGTTCAAATGCAAGTTCACTAGTAATTTATATGACTTATCATCAGTGCCATATGTAGATTCAGTTGCCCGAGTCTCACCAATAGGTCCACCGACAGCAGAGGTAGAAGTAGTGGTTTCAGAACCATGAGTTGAACCATCAACATGACATGTTTACCGAGCAAGAAGCATCCGAGAAAGAAACCATGGTAGAGCAAGTGGTAGAGGTAGATAGGAGAAGAGGAGGAATGGGAAGGGAGAAGTGGAGGAATTGGTTTTGGATGATACTGCACCTATTTCGACGAGAAGTTTCTTAACACATTTATGAGCTATTTAGCTCATAGACCATTCCAATTAAATGACAAATTGTATGAGGGGGGTGGAAAAGTGGTGGGGCGCTACAATTGTTAGGTGATGTCGATTGCCTTTTTGCACAATTCGTGGCATTTCGCCCCTTACTATGAATCATCATTCATTAGTATTATTCATCATTTGAATGAGGAACTACAATTCTATGGAGTAGGAGGGCCCCTAAAATTCTATGGTAGGGTGGGGAGCCCAAGCTACTTCCTTCTGAAACAAAGCGACTAGACAGACATAAATGATGGTCCAGCTGATTCAGAAGCTGGGGCCCCTTATCAAAATTATCATCGGGTAGGAATAAAAGATCCAATCCAAAAGGCTGGGTTTGGTCCGACCACCCATGCGGGTAGGCCCACTGGGCAAGGATTCAATCCAACATGTGGCTGGAGCTCTTCTCAATCCATAGATCTGATTAGCCTGAAGGTGAGAGGCAAGATCCTTCATTTCTATCCGAAAGGAATTCAACAACTATCTTTATCAACCAACAACCTCTTCCTTTGGTCGATCGATCGCCCAAAGGAGATCAACACTCAATAGCCATACTCCCAGCTACAACGGTTGGGCACCCCTCTTGCCCATTCCCTTCCCGACAACCGCTCACACTCTGAATAGGCTAAGTTATAGCATTTATTATTAATCGCTTCCATTCAACCTTTCTTGAAACATTGAATTGAGCCTAGCCTACCTGAGCTTTCATTTTCTCTGGGGGATAGTTCTATAACGAGTTTCAATATACTAGCGAGAAACTATCCATCCAGTGCTTGGAAGGTAGACCAACGACCCCCTCTTTTCTATCATTCTGGGTTAACTCCTCATCATTCGATGGAAGTAGAGATAGTTGGGGGATACTCTGATGCATTTCTCTTGTCAAGTCAGAATATATATGTTTCTTGACCCTTGCGGTCAATCATTTCATCCCACCCCTTTGACGTGGATTCACTCAGAAAGAAAAGGCAGTAAGTTTGGCTTCCCAATCGATGAGAAAGCCCACCCCTGCCCGGCCTATTTGGCAAGGGCCTAAGGGGAAGATGGTATGTTTTTGATCTTCAATCATGTATTGTTTGTGGGAAGAATGTGAATCACAAGAGTGGGTTGACAAATGGTCATGTAGACCATTGGTTCTCATTGATACATATAAAATTCCCAAAGCACTACAATTGAGCTAGATGGAGACATGACTGGATTTTGACCATGTATTTGACCTAGTGGAATTAGGGGATTTTTTGAGTTAATTTGTTTGCAAGTATTCTTTGTAGTTCATTTTGTTGTACATCACTTTATTTTTGGTATTAATTATCACTTTATAAAATGTAGGTAATGTGTATGTAGTTGTTGCAAAAGAGAATAATGAAGAAAGAATGGATTACTATTTGTGTCGTTACGTTGAGCCTAAAAGAAAATTGAAAACCACAATCATCGACAGAGAGGGTATTGAGTACCCAATAGGGTCTGTTGTCATGACAAGAACATGGCTTAGGAGATACCCTATCAAGAATTCTAATGTTTGGTTGTTTGAGGACTTTGAAACACAAAGACATATTCTTCATTTCTCTAACCTTATTGTTGCAACAAATATTCATTTTATGAAGTATCGTGGTAGACCTCATAATAAGATTTTATGGAAAGTTTGTGAATCTGACCACGAGGCAATACTTGACACAATAGGGTTAGAGCTGATCCTGAAGGCTCACTTGGTTGATTCTATGGTTCAGAGTAGAATGATTTTGAGAATTTTATATATATCATCGACAAATTGTACTATATTCATTTTTTGTATATATAAATGCCCATGAGATATTTTTACATGTTTAGGGGCATAATTTTGTATATTTAAATGACAATGAGCTGATTTGTACATATTTAGATACCAAATTTTGTATATTAAAATGGTGATGAGCTGAATCACACATATTGTAATGCCAAATTTTGTATAAAAGGCCATTAAATGATTTGTAAGACATTTTTTTGTATATTCAAATGGCCAAGAGCTGATTTGACCATATTTAGAGGCAAATTTTTGAATAATATGTAACAATATTTTGTGATTATTTTTTGTGTCTATGTTTTGTGACTATGTTTTGAGTTTATGTAACGTAATAAGGTCAATCATAAGCATTCTTGATTCTTGTAAAATAATGGAGAATTATTTGTGTCATTATCAGGTCATAGGAGTCATAGATTGAGTCTAGATACAATTTGAGAAAAAAATGTCATTATTGTAAAAAAAAATGTCAAAAATGTTGTCAAGCAACACATCGCGTTGGTAGGGTATAACTCTTGACATTTTGATGCTTTGGGATGCATGAGAGGAGAATGCCTAGCATAAACCTACCTCCTGGATGTGCTCGTGATGTTGGTTTGTGCACATGATGAACCGAATCAATTCTAGCCTATCTTGCAACTTTGCATTGCATGCAACTGATGGTTTTGCAGCAGGCGAAAAAATTCTACCAAATAAAAATGGCTCAGGAGCCTCACACAACCCCAAAGATTTAAAGGGATTGATAATATGTGTCCTGGATTAGAAGAAACAATCCTTCAAAGTTTGACAAATTTTTGGACTTAGGAAACTTGAGAGATCATGCCGGTAGGGTATGACTGTCGACGTTCTAGCACTTTGGGATGTATGAGAGGAGCATTCCTAGCATAAAAATGCCCACCTAAATGCGTTTGAGATGTTGATTTGTGCATACAATGAATTGAATCAATTCTAGCCTATCTTGCAACTTTGCATTCCATGTAACTGATGATTTTTGTAGCAGGTGAAAAATGCTACCAATTGAAAATGGATCCGAGTCGTTAAAAACCAAGATAGGCCATTGTAGAGGAGCCTCATGTGACCCCAAGGGTTCAAATGGATTGATCATATGTGTTCTATATTGGAAGAAACAGTCCATCAAAATTTGACAATTTTTTGGACTTAGGGCACTTGAGAGATCGCACCTATAGGGTATGACTCTCAACATTCCGACGCTTTGGGATGCACGAGAGGAGAATGCCTAGCATAAACCTGCCCACTGGGCATGCTCTTGATGTCAGTTTGTTCACATGAGAACCAAAATTTTACCATTGCGAGCGTGAGGGTGCTCTCGTACCACACACATATTATTGTTTATATTCATATTGTATATTTTTGTTGTGTATATTCATATTGTTGATTACATAGGCAAATATTCATTTAAATTTATAAAAGGGAAGCCACCAAATACATCGAATACACAATAATGAACTAATTACAAAGAGTTTTGTAGGGTTAATTCGACATTTTAGTAATTTAATTAAATTATATTCCACGATTGCAATGTTTTATATCATAGATTTTTGTTGTTCATACTCATATTGTTGATTACATAGGCAAATGATCAATTAACTTTATAAAGGGACATCCACAAAATACAACGAATACACAATAATGAACTCAATACACATTTATTAGATTGACTATCAACATTATATATATATATATATATATATATATATATATATATATATATATATATATATATATATATATAAAGGCATGTCTGCCAAGTCAATACAAGTATTACAAAAATGTGGCATATGCCGTGTCCAAATCGATATATAATAAAAATGTAGAATATATCTACATGTATTGGTCATTCTATGACCACAAATAGCACTATATGATCCTAAACTTGTGGTGGATCATCAAAATCAAGCCTCTTCAATACAATACATGGCTCTGTAGATGGCTGCAAAACCACAATTCAAAAGCCAAGTTAGAATTCGTTTGTAGAAAATAGTTCGCAATTAACAACATAACTATGCATTTAACTATAATTCCTTTGCAATTGAAATGTAGATTACCTCATTGACTGATCTCAGAGCTAATGTCTTCTCTCTCCTCTCCTTGTCACTCTTACGAGTTTTCTTGAAGACAAACTTAAAAGGATCCATGTTATGGCTGAACCATGAAGGGGTCTATTGTAGATTAAATGTATAATTAATACAATGTACTAACATAAATACATCAAAAACACTTAAAAGTTATAATATAGAGAGAAATGACGTACCGGTGCCTAAGATGCTTCTCCAATGGATTGAGGATGGCTGACCATCAGTGGTGAAACTATCGCTATTACCTATTAAAAAAATGACCAAAGATTAAATAAAATTAATATAATGATAAGTATTGTAGGTTAAAAACAATTAATGTAATATATCAAACAAAAGTGTACCGGATCTTGAGATGCTTCTCCAGTACACAGAGGAGGGCTCATCATTGATGAAATATCTATGGATTTTTCCTATATGAAAAAATTATAAGATTATAATTTATCACAAGTTCACATGTACATGTGCATATAATCATGAAATCAAGAAAATAAAGTAGATATACATACCTCTGCCCTCTCCTGATCCACAGGTGAATCAGGTGCATTCAACAAATCCACATAGCTCAATGGTTGTTGTACATGTAAAATAGACAAAAAACACTATTCAATCTACAAACCCCAACTAAGACTTGATTTCAACATTTTCAAAAAATTGTACAACTAAAAATGTGTTCAATTACCTTCTTCCCATGTTTTGGCGTCTTTGAAAAAAATAAAAAATAAAAAATTTACATGAGATATAGTGCAGATAATATATTAAACATAATTTAAAAAATCTAAAATGAAATGACTTGCATATTCCATCAAAACAATACATAAAAAATGTTGTACAAAATATGATACCATATAGCCTTGTAGGCCAAAATCGATCGCTGAGAGCATGATGTCATCAATTTGGGACATTTGGTCCCTTGTCAACACCTACAAACAAAAATTGGACCAAGTATTAAAGATAGTTAGTATATCTTGTAATTTTTTTGAATTCAAAATGTACTATTCTATTTTAACATGTTACAAAATTTATACCTCAGGAATCAAAGTTGTTGTAGTAGTAATTACAGGAGGAGTATGGGATACCGCTGCTGAATCCTGAAATGCATATTATTTGTCTCAATTTAAATCGATGTATAAATGAAAATTTATTTATAAATAATTACAAATTTAAAGTGACTGATAAATAAAATTCTATGAATTCAAATCAACACACCCGTGTCTCTCGTTGATGGGCAAACACCATGTCCATCAACTACTCTATCAACACCAAATCCTCAGTCATGTAGGCCTGACATCTACTCCCACAAATCATGGACTAATGAGAAGTGGATCTATCTGTAGTGGCCGTGTCATCAATCCCTGAGCATATCCCCGAGCAACTAACACACATATGCTGAATGGGCTCTCTATTGTCACCTGGTGCAAACAATGGCTCATCATTGAGTACAATAGGGTGTGCTAATGATGTCCCATGCTGGATGATGGCACCAGTCCATTTTGTGGCTGCTTGAAGAGTTTGTAGCTCCATTGACTATTTTAGCTCTACTGGGACAACTTGATGCACCTTGGGTTTGGGTGCTAGGGGGCGACAACTCTCCGGGGCTAGTCACCTATGGGCTCCAGGTCTATCTTGGGCAGAGCCACCACCTCTACCATGGAACTCTCCTATGTCAAAATAGTTTGGCTACACATTGAGGGAAAACTTACAGTATACTTTTGTCAAAAAATACAATCGCACCTCATAATTATTACAAGGTGGATCATCAAAGACCATCCACCACCTCTGCCAAAAAAAATTATTCATTTGCACATTGGTACACCAATGTATGAGAAACCTCTTTGCATTAAGAGGTAATGACTCACCAGTTTTAGGATCAACAAAAAGGGCACATATTTGTTGTTTACTAATATTTTTATTTTTTACTCCCTCGTATGATATCCCATCAGCATAGTATTGATGACACCTATCCCTAAAGTTTCCCCATTTTGTAATTTGTGTGGAAACAATTGTGGCACCACTAGCTAATGTTTCTAGGCTAGTGGTGAGGGATTCATGATGCTCAAGTTCAAATGTTTTCAATTTATTAATTAGTCTATTTATTTAAGATGTGTTTTTCCCTAACTAATTAATCAATTACTCTTGTGTTTCAGGTGTGCGATCAAAAGGAGGAACTGGGGGTGTATCTTGTGGGTTTTCAGGAGGTGAATTTTATTGTTCTTGTTGTGGATTATCAAAATCTGGTTTTTGAAACAAAAAAAATAAAAAATTAATCAAAATTAAATTCAAAACGTAAAGCAAATTGAATAAACGAGAAAGAAAGGCAAAAATTTAGAAAAACCAACCTTGATCCATAGCGTCTAGAGGAGAAATAAGGCACCCCATTCGCGGTTTCATGGAGGAAATGGGGGAAAAGACATCGTGGTCATGGCAAAATAAGACCTAGTTTTTTTTTAAAAACTTTTTTTGATAGGTACCGTGTACGCGGTTCTTTAGGGCTTATGAGCGTGTACATGCTCACTTTCCTAAAAGCAGTGCGTACGCTCTACCTTTTTTAGGCTCGGGAACAATGGACCTAAGTGCATATAGGGTGATTTCAAATTTTATAACTGAATACGTGCTGCTTGTTTTTTCATGTTTTTTTTGGATGGTGTCCACTTTTCTGACCACCATCTTTGTGCACATACCCACAAGCCTGCAAATTTAGACTTGTTTCTCATTCTTGTAGGGCCATAACTTGGGCAAACGGACTCCACTTTTCAACTTCCACACATCCTCAAAATGGCCTTAGAGTCACATATTCATATCTGTAGGTATATTTTCTAGATTTTTTTCTTAGGTTTTCATTATTTTTAAAGGAGTTGATTTCTTGATTTCAGGCTTTATCTTCATTTCAATTGCACTAGGGTTTGTGGTTTCTTTCTATGGTGGGGTCAATTTGTCTTTTTCAAATCCTCTTCACAGCTCAAACCTATGATAGACTCTATTGTTCATCTTACACTCCATAACTATAACACCTAGAAGGATCAAATGACTAAGTTGCTTATGTCCAGAGGTTTGTTGTCTGCTTTGGATGAGACCCAACCCACCTTGGATCATCTGTTTGAGGTTTTGAGGCTATTGGATTGATTTCCATACATGTTCCCAATAGTCTCCTATTTCACCTTGAGTCATGCATTACTCCACGAGCCATGTGGACTAATTTCAAGGATTTTTTGGGAAAGTTAATGAGCTGCGAACAATGCAGCTAGAGATGGAGTTGACACATTGGTTCCTAATTTATTTCCCACTATTGAGGACTTTCTAGAGAAGTTCAAATCCCTTAGGTCTTTGTTAAAAGGTTGTGGTAAGGATAAATTTGACAAAGAGTGTGTCTACTTGATTTTGGTTAAGCTTCGAGGGCCTTTCTAAGTCTTCACTTCTAAATTTTATGCCTCAATGGATGCTTTGGGTATAGCCTTAACTTTTCCCTCTTTTGAGGTCTTTTGTGAGTGGTTAACACAAGAGTAGGTTTTGTTGATTAACATGAATCACTTTCAGGCTCCTCATCCCAGGCCTTGGTAGCTCATCCCTCTAAGGGAAAACAAAAGAAGAAGTCGAAACCTAAGGAACAGTCTTCATCGAGTAGTTAGAGTCCCTCCAAGACCCCTCAACAATCAGATCACAAGTCCAAGTCCACTCCATCACCTTCTAATTATGCCAATTCTATTGATTCTTCCTCTAAGACGAAGAAGAAAACTTCTAGTGAATCTTGTAGTTTTTGTGACAAGGAGGGACATCCTAATAATATATGTTTGAAGAGCCCAGAGATTTAGAGGAGGCAATGTATAAGAATCACATTTCAACCCCCCATTCTTCTTCCTCAAATAAAGGAAAAGGTAAAGCTCTTTTTGCATGGGCGTTATCTACAAATGCTACTTGGATACTTGATTTTGGTGCTTGTTACCGTAGACGTATAAAAATGACCATATTCCTAAATGAATATTTTATGTTCATTTCTCTATTTTATTAAATCCAATTTAATTAAATTATCCACATTCCTCTATTTAATTAAGTAAATTACTCAATTTATTTAAATAAAATTCACTATACCCATTTAATGAATAAATCATTTTATTCAATTAAATCCCCCCTATCCACTTTTAATTAAATTCAAATTTAATTAAATGGTTATCCTAAGATTGAATAAATCTAATTTATTTAGTTTCCCCAAATTGCAATCAAATTGAATTAAATTACTTTATTTCAATTAAATCCTATTATCCCTCCATCCACTTGCAAAATCCTAAACCCCTTTCTAATCCCTTCTAGAATCTTCTAATCACTTCTAATTAGCCTAACCCATCATTCTAAACTTTGTCACATTCCTAAGCAAAGGGAAGTCACTTCTCAAACCTCAAAGTCTTTGATAACCATTAAAGGCTTCAAGCCTTCAACCACTTAATTCCTCAAAGTCTTTGATAGCCATTAAAGGCTTCCAACCTTCAACCACTAAATCCCCCAAAGTCTTCAATAACCATTAATGGTTAACTCAAACCCTCTTACATGATTAAAACATTTGTTTTAACTCAACTTTCATCCAACCCAAGGGTCTCATCAGGACTTTAATGCTTTGACCATGATTATCTCTTAATTATTTGCACAAAGGTTTATCCTTGGATTAACTCTTAATCCAGTGGGTAATCCTAATTTAAGCTTGACCCTTACCTTCTAGATAACCATAAGGTCTTCTCAGGCATTTAATGCCTCCAACCCCTTCTCTCAACCCAACCCTATGTTGACACTTGTCACCATTTCATTGGTGCAAATTGTGCACATGGATCCCCAACTTTCAAACTCAACCCTTGATTGAAACTTTCAATCCTGGCCATCCATTGCCTTGTTTTTGCTATAAATAGAGCTCTCATTCCTCCATTTTAATCATCATCCAAATTTGTAGTATCACACTTATGCTCAAATACATTCAAGCTTTCATATCATTTTTATGCTCATCATTTTAGCCTCTTTGAAATCAGGAATTAGTCTAAATATGCATGTTTAGAATAATTTCTTTATCATTTAGCTCAATCATAGACTAATATATCATGTTAGGATAGTATTTATACTAATCCTGTCATCTTATCATATAGTTTATTACATTTTAAGATCATGCATACCTTAGCATACCTTTCATACTAAAAACTATCAAAGCATCCCTCGTTCTTGCATTTGCCATCCCTAAACCATTTTGCTTAGTAATTTGAGAGCAAAAACATTGGTTTGAGGGACATTGTGAGATAGAGAATTATGGGACCCACCTTGGGAAGTTGAGTAACACATCGTTACTCCATAGCTTGCATCAAGAAGTCCTGTGTGTGTGTGTGGACAAGTCATTTAGTCATATTTTCACATATTTAGTTTTATCAACCCGCTTTTTCCACATACATTTCTGGTGCCCACCGTGGGACTCGACCCCAAATATCAAATCGGTTTTTGAAACTAACCACTTTTGCAGGCATGCGCGAAAAATTAGTTAGCACATTCAGTTCACTGTTTAGCGCATCCAGTAAACATCGTAGCACATCCGGTCCACTGTTCAGTGCGTGCAGTCCATCATCTAGCGCGTAAAGTCCATTCTTTAGCACATAGCCTCGACTAATTTTCCTATAGGTCTCAACGCAAAAGAAAACCAGAGCAGCACTTTCGACGTACAGAGTAGCGCATCCAGCAAACAGTGTAGTGCGTGGGTACTTAATTTTAGCGCATCGAGTGTATATTGTAGCGCATACAGTCTGTTATGTAGTGCACCAAAGACAAAAGCAAAAAAAATAAAATTTGTAACCGAAAATGAAATTTTAGACTTGTGGAAGTCCACCAAATCAGCTAACATTTTTTTTTCTCTGGTTTGCTTGCAGGATGCTAGCCAAATTTGTTGCAGAAAGGAGCGTAATCTTAGAATTTTTAGATGGTTAAGATTTTATCTAACTTAGTTAAGTTAGTTTAAAATTTTAAAACATCTTTTATTCTTAAAATTAACCTCACTTACTTCTTTTGGGCTATAAAATGAACTACTATCCGAAATCTTCTCGCTTTTATAGGAGAAAAACACTTCATTTTGGAAGCTATAAAAAGAACCAACAAATATTTACTTTGGCAAAGGGATTTAAAAAGAATATCACCATCCTTTGGTGTCTAAAAGGATTCACTTTATTTTTGCAAAGTAAAAGAACCTCATTTTTATTTTACGCAAAGCAAAGAGGGAAAGTTTTCCCCTATTGATTTTCATTTTGCTGACCAAAACATCGAATTTACTTTGTTGACCAAATTCCTTTTCATAGATCAGAAAATCATTGCCTTGAAAGGATAAAATAAACACCATGTTTTTGTGGAGCAACATCTCCACATAGGTTTTAGCAAATCACTGAATTGAAAGGCTAAAAAGAACCAACTTGATTGCTTTGTCTCGAAAGTGGAAGGAATATGCTCTCCCCTTAATTGGGTGATCAAAAATCTAGACCACTCTTATGGCTTTCTGTACTTCAAGTATTTACATCCTTTAGCAGGCCTGCCTTCCTAAGGACTTGTAATCAACTCTTAAAGCCGTTTATGGCTGGTGTGAAGGGAACAACCTAAGTGGGGAACAACTTTGATGCCAAGAATTCCAACCCACTATAATCAAATGTGGAAAGTGACGAAAGTCCTTTTCAACGGTTGCACGCAGCGATTAGCCTTCCCCAAATATCCTTGAGATACATAAAGCCTTTGTTCTAAAGGTTGGGAAGCCTCTTGAGGGAGTTTATCAATGACGGCCGAATGGGAAGCCTGATTATGAACCATAGAAATAGAAGCTTTGAACCGAGTCAGTAACCAGACATTTATAACATCATAGTGCAAGGGTGGGGAAGAATCCGCCCCCAAGATTACTCACCATATATCTCCCAAGATAACTACTCAACTGTGAAGCAATTCACTTTGGGTTACTTTCTGGCAAAAGGCAAAAAAATGGGCACCCTCTAGGGGGTGACACGGTTGTTTGAGCTGACGGAGTATCGAGACTAGTGGGCTATGATGTTATTTATGACCCTTGACTAAAGAGTCTATCTGAAGTGTATTATTTGTATCCAAACCTGTTAAAACATTGGGGATTTGAACACATCCTCGCAGAACATACACTTTTTGTTAGATTAGACAAAATGGTTGTACTTTTTATGCCGTGTTTGCATTTATTACTTCAGAAAATCATCCATCAAACTTAAAAAAATTCACAGCAAAAATTCAAAAATTCACAAAAATCAACCAAAGGAATAATCAGGGCAGTTTAGCGCATAAGAGCAACCTCTTAGCGCGTGCAGTAATTCCGTTAGCGCATCAAAACATCAAGTTAGTGCGTCAGGTCCAAATAGTAGCGTTTTATTCCAAGACAAATTAGTGTTGAAACGGTTTAGCGCATCAAAAAAATAGTCTAGCGCGTGGAAGCAACAACTTAGCATGTGGAAACCAAAAATTAGCACATAAAGTCCAAAAGATAGCGTGTGACGGACCCAAGATAGCGCATAGCTTTTTCAACAGCTAGAAAAACAATTTTAATAGTCCAAAAACTTTAGCACGTGTCTAGGGGTAGCCTAGTGCGTGTGGTTATTCTTTTAGCGCATAAAGGAATTTCAGTAGTGCATGTAGACTTTGTTCTAGTGCGTGATCCAAAACAGAAAAACAAAGAGCAAAACCGGAAAAATTTTGAAATTTTCAAAAACATTTTTTATAGGCCTTTTTCCATCAACATCATCTTTCATCAAAACAGAGTGACAAACAAACCATTAAAACTATTTCTTGCATTAAATTTATGTCAAAACAAACATTGTCAGAATCCGAAGCGAATCGAGCCATAAAGGATGTCTCTCCTATCATAATCCAAAAATTTCATCATCAGAATCAACAAAATCCCTTACCATCTTACATATTTTTATCTCAAAACACTTGTTTAAAAATCTCAAATTGTCAAATCAAGTCTCCATATCGGGAGTCTTTTATCCATATCATTTGACACACTTTGTCGTGAAGGGACATCTAAACCTTCACTTTGATAGAGTAAGATTTGAAATTTTCAAAAACAAGAATCAACTGAACCCAAACCATTCAAAGGAAACCATTGATCACTCATGCATGACTAATCCCCTTATTCTGAGAAGAAGAAACCTTTATCGCAACATCACGTTAAAGAAACAACAACCTAGTTTTTCCAAATTCATCAAGAGAAATAAGTTTTTATACATCAATCATCAACTATTCCAATCTCATTGGGTATTCCTATATCTCGTCAAACGTTATATCCAAAACAAATCTAGCGAATTTGATAAGGAACCCTTGAAAACAAGAGCATACTGTCAAAATTCTTCTTTTAATCAAACCATAAACTGCAACGGAAAGATCAATCCAACATTCTTGCCCGACGAGTGCATCACGTATAACACATCTCGACTAGAACCACCCACCCCCGAGCAACACATCGAAGAGGATTTTGTCCCCTTCGTCACCGAAAGTTTCTACTAAAATGCCTGTTATTCACTCTCAAAGCAACAAACAAAGCGAGACACACGCAGAATCAAGTATGAATCACAGACTGTCAAATCCTTTTGAAGTTCCACACTTGGAAGAGCCTGAAATTACTGAAGCACTTCTTCAAGAATGTCAAGAAAACCCTTCATTCCAAAAGCTTGTAGAAAGGCTCATGGAGAATGACAAAGAAAAATATCTGCTCATGCTTACAAGTAAAGGCATTAAACTTCCTGAAGATTTAGACTCAAACATCTTTAAAACTGGATCTCAACAATATGCATATCATGAACAACAAGGAGAAGAAGAAACCCATAACTTTGAACAACACATACCTGAGCAACGCATTCCAGAACAACGCATACCAAAAATGCGTATACCCGAACTAGAAACACTAGAGCAACATATACCATTTACCACACCTTTTTAGCTGAGAACAAATACAAGGGAAGAACTTTTCCCTTGACAAGAAAGTATACCTTTAGCTGCCCTTACTCAACAAATACAAATGTTGCAAAGGCAAATACAGGATATGCAACAAGGGACAACAGTGCGGTACTCTTTGAATGAAATCCGTCCTTATCCATTTGACAGAAGATTGAACATGGTGCCTTTTCCTCCAAACTCAGACGTTCCCAAGTTTGATAAATATGATGGGAAAAGTGATCTCCGAGACCATGTTCGAGAATTTTGCACACTAAGCCTTGAATTTGCTCATGATGACACCTATTTGATGAGGTTATTCCCTAGAAGCTTGGGTGGGAAAACCATAGAATGGTTATCCAAAATTACACCGTCTGTGAGATCATTTGATGAGTTGGTTAACAAATTCATAACCCACTATTCCTACAACATCCAACATGCCATAACCATGCTAGATGTTTGCAACACCAAGAAAAAGAACAACGAAACATTCATGGTATTCCTTCAACGCTGGTGACGCATGGTCTCTAGATATCCTCGAGATATTCCCAAAAAGGAGAAAATGGAAATCTTCATCGATAACTTGAATAGTGAAATGAGTTATAGACTAAAACTTCAATGCATACCATCTTTCGCTAAATTGATTGAAAATGGCATTCAAGTGGAAGAAGCTTGTGTCAAAAAGGGAACACTCAAATTCTACAAGGAAGGAACAAACTCATCAAACTACAATAACCAGAACAACACCAACCTTGACAAATCTCGATTTTGGACTCGAAACAAAAATGAAGGCACCACTGAAACACATGATCCAAAATCTAAGCAACCAGTGCTTGCATTATCTGGAAATCCTCAAAACATGAAAAATCCTAAAAATGCTAATCCCAATGCTAACACATATGCACAAAACACTGATCAAGGACAAATCAACACAAACAACACCAACGATACTCAAAGCAAAAACATGAATCCAGGACCTAACAACAATTTACGCAACAACATGAAAAATTTCCAAAAGCGTATCTTCACGCCACTGGGGCAATCACTAGAATCAGCATTCAGAGAACTTTTGGCAAATAAAATTCTTTCTTTGCCTCCAAACAGCAACTATGAACCCCCAATCAAACCACCTTGGTGGAATGATTCACACTGTTGTGATTTCCATCGCAACAAGGGTCATAGAACAAATGAGTGCATGAGATTGAAACACATAGTACAAGACATGATTGATCGAGGTGACTTAACGGTGGATGGTCTTAAAACAAATGGTGATCATGGAGCCTTTAAAAATCCTCTCCCAAATTACAACAAAGATGGAGCATCAACTTCAAATGATACACATGGAGCTCGTATTAATCACATCTACAACAACACCATCAACCACATATCAACTGACGATCATCAAGTAAATGTCATCACCATCCGAGATCAGCGTGATCATGAATCTATCAATGTAACAACCCGAACTCAGAAATATGTCTTGAAAGGACATACTGCACCTACAGCTACCACACCAAAAATCCAATATGATTTGGTCAGCCAACTATGTAAAACTCTAGCGCAGATATCTATACTAGAATTGCTGAAACTATCACCAAGGCACAAAGACATATTAGAACAAGCGCTATTGGAAACCAATGTACCTCAAAATTTGGATACGGACAGATTTCAAGCCATGGTCGCCCATATGACTGGACCACACAACCTTACCTTCTCAGAACATGACGATGCTTCCTTAATCCATCCGCATAATACTCCTCTTCATATCGAAGTCATTGTTTACAAACACCGAGTAAAAAGAGTCCTAATAGATGGAGGAGCCGACCTTAATATAGTACTTTAAAGCTTATCTGTGCATTAGGTTTCTTAGAAGAATCTATTGATCCCTGCAAGAAGATTACCATAAAGGCATATGATGATGAGGAAAGGTCCTCTAAAGGAACTGTGATATTACCTATTCAAGTGGGACCAATACAAAAGGATACTATATGTCAGGCCTTGGACATAGACCTTACCTACAATATTTTGTTAGGATGACCCTTGATACATGAAATGCAAGTAGTACCTTCTATGTATCACCAGTGTGTCAAGTTTCCTTATGATGGGCAAGAAATATCCATATCTGCTGATCACAATCCATTTCAACATTGCAACGCAATGGGGGCAGCCCAAGACAGTTTGGTTCCTCATAATAGAGAAAAGAAGCGATCTTCAACATCAGATCCACACATAGCAAAATCCAACTCCTTATGGGGAGACTTCAAATAGAAAATGCAAATCAAAGACCAAGGTATGGGAGAATACTCTTTAGAGCCTTTATGTTTGGCTAAATTGCCAACATCACCTAGATCTCATGGATTGCCTACTACATCAACACATCTGGTTACTCAGCCCATCACCAAATTTGATGGTACCTTCATCCAATTGGGTACTCTAGCACATGAATCAGAAGACAAGGACATTCTTAGCTGGTTATACAAAGATGAGGAAGAAGATCATAGAGCAGCCGCTCTGGACATTGTTCTACTAACACACCTATATGGAAAAGGCTACTTAATCATGAAGCAAATGGGATATGGCGGTAAAGGACCTATTGGGAAACGCAAAGAAGGAGTCATTGAACCTATAGATCTTCCTTCACAACCTAGTAGAAAAAAAGTAGGATTGGGTTCTAAACTCACGTTCCTATTGAAACGGCCACCACACCTAACTACAAAACCTCAATGGAAGGCAAAGAAGAAGTAAAAAGAAGAATCCTGGCAGGAAGCACTCTTTGAATCAGCCGAAACAATCTGCAAGGCACGGGAACGTCAAGATCAGAAGTTGCATCAGGAAAAACTTCTAAAACACAAAAGGGCCATATCTGCAGCAGTAGCTCATATTCAGAAACCAATATCTCAAGAACAAATAAAATCATCTCCAGATACCTTTGTTTCTCCCCAAAGACGCACAGTCTATGAACAAATCCAAAAAGTAGAAGACGGATCTGACATAGAATCAACAAAAACTATCAAAATGGTATCTATCGTCAAAGTTTTGTTTTCACCATACAACATACCAGTTCATAGCACAGATAGAATCTGGGATGATGCCTATGAGACAGATTCCAATGAATATGAATGGGGTACCTGCTCAAATGCTACTACAGATATCCCTGATGATACTGATTCTATATCTCTTTCCCAAGAAGAACATAACGCAAGAGATAGACCTCTTGAATTTGGACCGCAGAATATCTATGATGCCGGGGAAAGTGAACAAAAACATTATGAACAAGTCTATGTGGAAGATAATACCATCGAAGACCTCGACGAAATCCTGGACTTCTTTAAAACTAAGAATACTCACGATGAAAATTCTGTCCTCACACTCACAGTAGCTGAACTTGATCCACCTAACGATTCCTTACCACTTGTCTTTCTTGAGCTCATCAACTGGGATGAACCTGAAATCCATGATATACCAACTTTCCCAAATGATGAATCTATTATCCATTACATATGTACCGTAAATCCGGAAACAGGCTCTACCAGTGAACACAATAACGATGTCTACGAACCAGGGAGTGCCAAGTCTCTCAGTCGCAAAAATGAACCAAATAAAGGATCTAATGCTGAAAACCAGTCAATGGCAGCTCTAGATCACAAAAAAGTAAAAATAAAGGACGCATCGGAGGGTGAAATTTTTTTTAAGGCACCTAATGATGGGAGACTTGACACTCTTCCTAAGCACTTTCATGAGCGATCACCCATATTGATTGAGCCCACTCAATCAATCAACATTGGTACCACGGAAGCAACCAGAAACATACACCTTGCAGAATCTTTGATAGAGGGAGAAAGATCAACATTCATCATCTTCTTTAAAGAACAACAAATTAACTTTGCTTGGTCATATGCTGATATGCCTGGAGTGGATCCACACTTAATCATGCATCACTTGTCCATCTCTTAAGGAGTTAAACCAGTAAAGCAAAAGCTACGAAAGATGAATCCACAGGTGGCACTCATGGTCAAAACTGAACTAAAGAAATTATTAGACATCGGATTCATCTGACCCATTGACTATGTAGAATGGATTTCCAACATCGTTTCAGTATCAGAACCAGATGGTAGTATTAGAATATGTACCGACTTCAGGGACGTCAACAAAGCTTGTCCCAAAGACAACTTTCCTCTGCCCAGTATCGACATAATTGTAGATCTCACAACAGGCCATGTGATGCTTTCACTAATGGATGGTTTCTCAGGCTATAATCAAATCAAAATAGCCCCAGAAGATCAAGATAAAACCGCATTCACCTACCCTTGGGGAACGTATTATTGGATTGTTATGCCTTTTGGCTTAAAGAATGCAGGGGCCACTTATCAAAGAGCAATGACCACAATATTCCATGACATGATGCATACATTTATGGAAGACTATGTGGATGACTTACTAGCTAAATCCTTCACTAGAGCAGAACATCTTGGCATCCTAACAAAGATCTTTGATCGATTGGAGAAATTCCAAGTCAGGCTCAACCCTAAGAAGTGTGTCTTCGGGGTTACATCAGACAAGTTACTAGGATAAATTGTCTCAGCTAAAGGTATTGAAGTAGATCCAGCAAAGGTACAAGCCATTATGGACATGCCACCACCAAAAAATATCAGCCAACTCAGATCTCTACAAGGATGACTTTAATCAATCAGGCGATTCATTGCTCAGCTAGTAGATAAAAGTCTACCATTTAACCATTTACTACACAAAAATGTACCATTCAAATGGGAGACCAAGTGTGCAAAATCTTTTTACCAAATCAAACAGTACTTGATGAATCCACCGGTTCTGGTACCACCAGTCACAGGAAAGCCTCTTATTCTATATATCTCAACAACAAATATATCACTGGGGGAACTATTGACACAAGAAGATCAAAAAGGGAAGGAACACGCCATATATTACATCAGTAGGACATTGAATGGCTATGAACTCAACTATACATTCATTGAAGAAGCTTGCCTCACAGTGGTCTTTGCATCTCAAAAGTTCTAACATTATATGCTAGCACACACCATCAAGCTGGTCACAAAAATTGATCCTCTCAAATATCTACTTAACAAGGTAGCTCTTACAGGCCGATTGGCTAAATGGGTCATGATTCTTAGTGAATTTGACATTCAGTAAGCACCACTACCAGGTAAACACACCATGGAGATTGAATTTCTAGATAGGGACGTTCTTGCTCTTTCTACTAAACAATGGACCCTATACTTTGATGGATCCTATACACAACATGTTCAGGTGTTGGCATTCTGTTCATCACTCCTGAAGGACACACTATACCAAGATCATATAGGCTTATGTTTCCATGCACAAATAATGTGGCTGAATATGAGGCATTGGTTATAGACATCAAAATGGCCATAGAATGGAAAATCATAGAGTGAAAGGTCTATGGAGACTCGCAACTGGTCATCCATCAAATCAACAATGACTATCAGACAAAGGATGACAAGCTACTACCCTACAAGCAAATGGTGGATGACTTCAAATAGTATTTTGTGCACATCACCTTCGAGCAAATACCAAGATTAAACAACAAAGCAGCCGATGCAATGGCTACTATCACTTCACTACTACAAATTCTAGAGCAACATAGTCATTATGAGTTCCTGGTAGAGCAACTGTTCTCCCCCGCCTATGACCACTCTGAATCTCAGGTTATCTATGCCTTGACTAGTTCAGATTCTCCGTTATATGGACCAATATACGACTACCTCAAGCACAATATCTTACCCATTGACCAATCCCGTAACCAAAAATGTAACTTTATCCGACAAGCTGCCCGTTACACCCTTACCGCTAATACTTTATATCGTCGAGGTCTAGATGGTACTCTTCTTCATTGCCTTGATCGTAATGATTCCGATTCTGCTTTACATGAGCTTCATGAAGGTATTTGTGGCACACATTCAAATGGTACTCTTCTTGCTAAAAAGCTTCTACGGATGGGATACTACTGGTCTACAATGGAGAAAGACTCATATCACTTCACCAAGAAATGTCCTAAATGCCAGATCCATGGTAATCTGATACATGCACCAGCACAGGAACTGTAGCCATTTACAACATCCTGGCCCTTTTTTCAGTGGGGACTGGACTTAGTAGGCAAAATTCATCCTTCATCTTCAAATGGACACAAGTTCATTATAACAGCAACAGAGTACTTTACCAAATGGATAGAAGCAGTTCCCATGACCATAGTGACAGGGAAACAAATTGCCTCTTTTATCCTCAATTATCTGATCTGCAGATATGGTATTCCAAGTTCAATCATCATAGATAATGGATGGCCTTTTAAAAATCAAGATGTCCAAGAACTATGTGAAAAATTCAAAATCCAACATAGGTTCTCTACACCATACTACCCACAGGGCAATGGTCAAGCAGAAGCATCTAACAAGACAATCTTGAAAATCCTAAAGAAAACAGTAAATGATGCAGGAAAAGATTGGCATGTACAACTCAATCCAGCACTTTGGACATACAGAACCAACATCCGCACACCTACAGGAGCAACACTATATTCATTGGTGTATGGATCAGAAGCCATTTTACCCCTGGAGGTAGAAATCCCATCTCTCAGAGTCTCTTTGAAAGGCTTAATCCTAGATGAAGAGTATCGAGTTAACCGACTGCAAGAACTTGAACTATTAGATGAAAGACGCCAATATGCTTACACTCATCTCAAAGCATATCAACAACGCATGTGCAGAAGCTACAATCACAAGGTCATTCCCAGAAACTTCAAAGTTGGTGACCTAGTCCTTAAAGAAAATCCAAGAAATCAGCAAGATCGAGAAAAGAAAGGGAAATTAAAACCTAACTGGTTGGGTCCCTATGTTATCATATCAGTCTATGGATCAGGTGCCTATCAGCTCACAAATTTAGAAGGGGATGTGCTCGACGAACCAACTAACAACATCCATTTAAAGAGGTACTACACTTAAGTAGCCTAGTTTATGGAAAATGCCCAAAATAAGCAAAAAAATAAAAAAAATCCAAAAAAAGCAAAAACAAAAAGTACAATAAAAACAAAGGGTGAAAACCTGGTAAACAGACACTCTTGTGAAAGAACAGCTCCTCTATCTATCTCTATACCATTTTATCCATACAAACACTATCGGCCATCGCCCGACACTTAGCACATATCCATTCATGACATACTTAGCGTAGTCACTTTCCTGGTTTATCTTTATATATCCTCTTACCACTAATCCACCATGGCTTGGAAATCACTGTACATATTCACATCAAGAGGGACACTCGGCTAGGGACATGTAAATCGTCTCAATATTGCAAACATTCAAGACATCAAAACTACTTGCAAAACTAAAAAACATGACATCCAACAACCAAAACTACGCTTCATCGCAAAACCAAAACAAAATAATTCACAAAAATACCAAGGATGGATGATTTTATGAAGTACTAAATGTTGCATTATCGCATAAAAATCTTAACTAGTTTTGCATTTTGAAATTTCTGAATTATTGGATTCTCTTCCTTGTCTCACTAAAAGCTTCACAGCTAGGGATCATGAGGAACTTCCAATATTTTCTTAGTCTTCTGTCTAGGAGGTGATCACTTGTACTGTGTGAATACTTGCCTCGAGACATGATACGTTGAATATCACTGAAGGTCTGATTCCACTTCACGCATACAAATGATCTAATCTTGTCTTTTTACGCAATACACACTCAAGTCATCCTGGTTCAATTATACCTTGACGCTTATGCTATCTTGCAAAATCAAATATCATGTAAATTTTTCTCAGGTCATTATGGTTCAATTATACCATTATGCTTGTATAAATTTTCAACATATCCTAAACAAATCAATGCTCAAAGATGATTTCCACAAAAAAAGCAAACAAATGGCTATATCGGATGGCAAATGCAGAATGAGGATGCTACCAAAAACATAGTTGCATATCATTTTACAATTAGTTGCATATCATTTTTCAATTTACTTTGCATATCATTTAACAATTAGTTGCATATCATTTAAACATGTTTGCAATTAAAATACATTTAGCAGCATATCAAATCATACATCTCATTTTCAAGATACATCTCACACCACATAAACGCATACATCCTACATCATACATTACATCATGTATTTAAACATTGCATCATCATAAAGTAACGAAATAACCTACATAACATGCATCCATATAAACACATCACATGATCAAAGCAAATGGTGCCGAATATATATATATATATATATATATATATATATATATATATCTCAAAAATGATCAAAATCTACAAAATGTGTCAAAACATTGTGTCCAGTACAAAGAATAACAATGCTAAAAATACAACGGAGACCATGTCTCTCAAGTATGACTATCCCCTGACGGAGATGGTCTCGCTCCAGATGCACCCGCCCCTGGATCTCCAGGAGGATCCTGTCTCGGTGGCCCCGTAACACCTCGGCTCTCAGATCGTGACCCAGTATCTCGAGATTGACTAGATCTTGACTGTGCAAAACTCTGAACTCAGCGATCCCTGGGTACTGCAGCCTCATAGTGCCACCTATAATACTCCGCCTCTTGAGCTCTCAGCGCCAGCTCTCTCAGGGTGTCTCTCATAGGACCACCCGCCGCTGCTCTCTGCATACTCGACACCACCTCCTCCGCTCGTCCCCTCCGCTCTATCTCGGCATCTTGCTCAATGGTCAACTGAGAAATCTGCCACTGATAGGTCAAAATCTATGCCTACAGCTACTGAACAATCACCTATAGAGTCCAGATCTATGCATCCTCCATATGACCTAGAACCCAGACCCGTAGTGGTACCTGTGCTGGAGGAACCCCTCCCACTCAGCCTGTCCTCAGTGCTGGAGGTGGGAGCACATCTATCCTCCTCCTCTACGCTGGTCGCCTAGGCTCATCATCACCCCCCACCGCAGCTAACACCTCCCCCACTCTCCCCTATCCACCGGCTCCGATAGCCAATCCACCTCTCCCCCTATCTATCCTCCCCTGTCGCACCGCTCTCTCCACACCTCTATCTCCTCTCCTCCCTCTCTCCCCACGCCTCCCTCTGGCTCCTCTCCCTCATCCTCCCACTCCATCATCTCCATCATCTCCATTCTCTCCCCCGTCTCCCTCCTCCTCATCTGAATCAAAGGCTGGCCTCATCTCCTCAGGATCAGATATCCTGGCCACCACCTACGTAGCAAACAATTGAGAAAACTCATCCGTCATGCCCGCATCCTAAATCTCTGGGGCATAGTCCCATATCTGCCTTGCTAACCCCACAAACTCCTCCACCACCACTCCACTATCAATGGTCGGCCCCCAATCTGCCACATCCTGCCACCACCGTGCATAAAGGCACGCTCCCCGTGGAATACCCTACTGGCGCCCAAACTGCCTCAAAACTTGGGTCACCACGAACCTCTCTATAATGAACGGGGTCCTCCTGATCAGGTATCTGGTCATGAATACAAAGGGCATCTCTAGCCCGTCCTCAGCCCACACCTCACATCCTGTATATGGTCGCTAGGTAACCGTATCTATGTCATCCAACACTCTCCTCCAATGCTCTAGTTTGCCCAGCTTACGCTGGAGAACTAGACCCCTATATCCATAGACATATGCACATCCTACAGGCCTGTCCCTGTCTGCTAGTGGCCTCGCTACTGGAATGTGCTCCCAGCACCATACCTGTAATAATGTCACGCCAGCTGACAAATTGCCATAACCATGGTATACTACCTCATGCAGGCCCCTGTATAGATGGGCCAGCATAGCTGACCCCCATGAAAACCTCTGCCTTTGTGTAACCATCTCCTCCAACACCAGCCCCCATCCCACCGAGAATCCCTTTGACCTGCGATCAGGACAAAGGAATCCACCAATAAAACCTGCTAGTACGGATGGCAGTGGTGCATAATCCAGTTCTAGAAACTCCTGTCATGGGATCTCATAGCCGCAGACTGTATCATCCTAGAAAATGCAGCGCAGTGCCTCTGTCCCACCCTCCTCTGACTACTTGTAGGGTAGTAGTGCCCCTACTACAGGGATGCACAGGATCCTGTAACAGTCCTCTAGGGTGACTGTCATCTCTCCAGTGGCAAAATGGAAGGTGTTGGTGTCCCTATGCCACCTCTCTGCCAAAGCTGTCAGTAACCCTCGATTCACAGTGAACTGAGGCATATCCAAGAGGGAAGTCAAACCACATCTCTCAATGATATCGAGATCGGCCTGCGACAACCGCGGTATCAATGTCCATGGTCTGGGAAATCTCTCCCATGACTGAACCATGCCCAATCGCTCTTGTCAACAAGAAAAACAAATCCAATATCAATTTCCACATCAAAACAAAGATATCAAAATCAAACTTACATCAACAACATGAAATAATTTGCTCATCTATATCAAAGTTCAAAATCCTATCATTTCATATCAACTTGTAACACAACTCAAGTTATCAAAAACCATATCAAAACTTGTAACACAACTCAAGTCTCCACAATCACATAAACTTGTAAAACAACTCAAGTTTCCCACCCATATCAACTTGTAACACAACTCAAGTTTCCAACCCATATTGGCTTGTAACATAAATCAGGCTTCACACATTGAACTTGAAACAGAACACGCAAACAAATCATATTTTAATCAAAACATCACATTGATATCTATACATAACTTGAAAAAATCGCAAATCAAAACAAGTTATACCGACGCTCATATTGGACAAATCCATAAAATCATGACAGACAGACATGACAAATTTACAAATCGGCTCATCTCGCAACAATTCTCTAGATGCGCTAAAACAGACTCCCGCTGCGCTAAAACTCCCCCACGCGCTAGGCTGTTTTTCCTACGCACTAATCTATTTAGCCTATGCACTAGACTAACTCTACATGCTAACTCTTTCCCCCCATGCGCCACCTAACCTACCCTATGCACTAGACTGACTCTACGCGCTAATCTACACCTCCTAGGCACTACCTGTTTGACCTTATGCGCTAGGTTAACCCTACGTGCTATACTTCCTTACCTATGTGAACCCCAGCGACTCCTATGCACTAGGTCTACCCTACGCGCTAACCTGTTGACCTGACGTGCTACCCGACGGTTGCCATGTGCTATTCTACATATATGCACTAACCTAAATTTTCTATGCACTATCCTATCTATTTCGGACGCGACCCCTAATATTTGAGTAGATGCGCTACTTTAAACTTCGTATGCGCTAATCTATGCCCTATACGCGCTAAACCGTTAAACCCAAACTTTGAAACTCAAAAAATGACTAAAAATGATCAAATGAAAAGTCCAAAAAGGGTAAAAAACATTGACTTACTAGTGGTCCATACGCAGCAGGTCTCCGATACCTCCGAATGGGCTCAAAATGGTGTCTATGATAAGGAATTGGCATTTTCTCTGCCGACCAAATTCTCTTTCTCCAAAGTCAACAAAGCACAAATGAATCTAAATCAAACCCTTTTCCCCTTTTATAGGAGGAAAATGAAATTAGGGTTAGCCAAATGGACCTATAATATGGTCGCGCTCTCCCCTATACCATAACATTTGTAACTTATCAGGAGATGAATCAATTTACACACAAATTACATCAAATGAAATCCTACACATCATACGCAACTTATCAAATTAAATCAAAAAATTTCAAAATATTGATTCATCTCCCGAGGGGGCATCACCATCAAAATATCAAATCTGGGGCATCACCATCAAAATATCGAATCTGGGGCATCACGCATCAAATCAAATTAGGGGCATGATTGACAAATCATAAGAGCGACACAAAAATTTCATTTGATCATAAATCACAAAAACACATCATTTTCTTTGAAATAACATGTGCACACACGTCACTTCAAAGAGGGGCAAAATGTAGACGTATAAAAATGACCATATTCCTAAATGAATATTTTATGTTCATTTCTCTATTTGATTAAATCCAATTTAATTAAATTATCCACATTCCTCTATTTAATTAAGTAAATTACTCAATTTATTTAAATAAAATTCATTATACCCATTTAATGAATAAATCATTTTATTCAATTAAATCCCCCCTATCCACTTTAATTAAATTCAAATTTAATTAAATGGTTATCCTAAGATTGAATAAATCTAATTTATTTAATTTCCCCAAATTGCAACCAAATTGAATTAAATTACTTTATTTCAATTAAATCCTATTATCCCTCCATCCACTTGCAAAATCCTAAACCCCTTTCTAATCCCTTCTAGAATCTTCTAATCACTTCTAATTAGCCTAACCCATCATTCTAAACTTTGTCACATTCCTAAGCAAAGGGAAGTCACTTCTCAAACCTCAAAGTCTTTGATAACCATTAAAGGCTTCAAGCCTTCAACCACTTAATTCCTCAAAGTCTTTGATAGCCATTAAAGGCTTCCAACCTTCAACCACTAAATCCCCCAAAGTCTTCAATAACCATTAATGGTTAACTCAAACCCTCTTACATGATTAAAACATTTGTTTTAACTTAACCTTCATCCAACCCAAGGGTCTCATGAGGACTTTAATGCTTTGACCATGATTATCTCTTAATCATTTGCACAAAGGTTTATCCTTGGATTAACTCTTAATCCAGTGGGTAATCCTAATTTAAGCTTGACCCTTACCTTCTAGATAACAATAAGGTCTTCTCAAGCATTTAATGCCTCCAACCCCTTCTCTCAAACCAACCCTATGTTGACACTTGTCACCATTTCATTGGTGCAAATTGTGCACATGGATCCCCAACTTTCAAACTCAACCCTTGATTGAAACTTTCAATCCTGGCCATCCATTGCCCTATTTTTGCTATAAATAGAGCTCTCATTCCTCCATTTTAATCATCATCCAAATTTGTAGTATCACACTTATGCTCAAATACATTCAAGCTTTCATATCATTTTTATGCTCATCATTTTAGCCTCTTTGAAATCAGGAATTAGTCTAAATATGCATGTTTAGAATAATTTCTTTATCATTTAGCTCAATCATAGACTAATATATCATGTTAGGATAGTATTTATACTAATCTTGTCATCTTATCATATAGTTTATTACATTTTAAGATCATGCATAGCTTAGCATACCTTTCATACTAAAAACTATCAAAGCATCCCTCGTTCTTGCATTTGCCATCCCTAAACCATTTTGCTCAGTGATCTGAGAGCAAAAACATTGGTTTGAGGGACATTGTGAGATAGAGAACCATGGGACCCACCTTGGGAAGCTGAGTAACACATCGTTACTCCATATCTTGCATCAAGAAGTCATGTGTGTGTGTATGGACAAGTCATTTAGTCATATTTTCACATATTTAGTTTTATCGACCCGCTTTTCCCACATACAGTTACCAAATGATACTCTCAAGATCTCATTGATATTGCAGTGGGGGATTCCAGTCAGCTTTCATTTTTTGGTTCAAGCCTTATTCAAGTTGAGGATAGTTATCTTCATTGGGATATACTTATTGTTCCTAAGATCTTCAACAACATTCTCCTAGTGTATCAGATTTATCTTTCTAGCATGGGGAAGATAGTTGAGTTCACACCACATGATGTGATTATCATAGAATCCCATGATCCTGATGCTATTGTGGATACAAGGAGTGTTGATCCTACATCTCAGTTATACTTCTTTTATAATTTTGAGGGTCTATCTTCTATTGGCTCTTCCTTCAGAGCTCACGTAGATTTAGTGAGAAATATTTGACATGAATGTTTTGGTAATGTCAACTATAGGTATCTATAACAAATGAGCACTCACTCATTGGTGCTTGGCCTACCTCATCATATTTCTTGAATTGATGGTGTTTGTCAAGGTTATGTGCTTGGTAATCATCACAAGGATTATTTTCCTTTGAGTAGGGCCCACAATGCTAAGGCACCCTTGGAGTTATTTCATAGCAAACTCATGTCCTTTTCCATTTCATATTTTTGGGGGGTCAAGTATGTGCTCACTTTCATTGATGAATTCTCTAGGCATACATGGGTGTACTTTATAAAGCGGAAGAGTGATGTATTTTATTTCTTCAGGAGGTATAAGACATTTGTGGAGAAGTATTCTAGTCTTTCTATCAGGCAAAGACACATAGATAATAGGGGGGTACATGAATCAGGTATTTTGGGACTTTTGCATTGAGCATGACATCCTTCATCAACTAAGAGTTCCTTATACCTCTCAACATAATGGTGTTTCTGAGAGGAAAAATATAACAATTCAGGAGATGGCTAATTGCATGATTTAGTCTCAGGATATGGATAGAAATTTTTGGGATGAGGCGATGAATTGTGCTAATTACATTCTAAATTGAATGCTTCACATGACATTATGATAGATGACTCCTAAGTAGACTTGGTCCCATGTCAAGTCCGATGTGTCCTCATTCTGAGTTTTTGGGAGCGTGGCTTGGGACTTTATTCTAGATGCACAAAGAAAATCCATGGAGAGGAATAGTCAATCCCTAATCTTTGTTGGCTACTATAAGGACTCTAAGGCCTACAGGTTGTTTGATCTTGTTTCCAAAGAAGTCTATTTTTTATGAGATGTCAAGTTTGATGAGTGCTATCCTCTGATGGACTGTCCATAACTAGAGTCTCCATCACTTCCTACTCCTCCATTTCTTGAGGATTCTTTACCTTCTAAGGATGAGGAAGATATTCTAGTATAACCTCCACAACTTCCTAAGTGGTCCTATTGTATCATTGATAGAACATGATATTGGGCATGTGAGCCTTCAAATTTTAGTGTCATAACCCTCTTTTATTATCTTGATTGGACTTGTTGTTGTTGTTGTTGTTGTTGTTAATGTTGTTGTTGTTATTATTATTATTATTATTAGTAATGTTAGTTAGAGATGAAAAAATGAATAAGTATGGAATTGTTTTGAAATAGAAGAATTAATAAGTGGTGACTCGCATGTGAGGTCATAAATTATTTGGGAAATTATTTATTCTCTCAATATTCTAAATTGAGCACATGGTGTAGGAGAAATAAGATCATTCTAGAAGGGAGTTTCAAATTCAAAATGCATCGTCAAATGTAATCGCCACTATGACAAGTTGTAAGGAATATGTCTTGCATGAAAAATTTTCAAATTCAAAATTTAGTATGCATGTAACCCCCACTTTTGTATGGAAAAAAGAATATGTGAATCAATTAATTCCTTTAGTAGTGGTTAAATGACTCCCTTTCTATATAATGGATTTCAATTTTCAGAATATTAGTTCATATTTTTTGGATGGAAAGTATTCTGGAATTCTTCATGTTAGTAGTAGGATTTTGTGAACACTTTGTAAGGTAGAAGATAGGATTTTTAAAGCCTCTCGGAGGAGATTCTATCAAGCCACAAGGAAGTGTTGAAAAAGATTAGCTAAGAGATTCAAGCCGATTCCTACAACAAGTTCTTCGTCCAATCCAGGTTCCCCCTTTTCCATTCACTTGTTGCATGTATGAATCTTGTAATCTTCAAAAGGAATATCTTTTTAATCTCTTTTATTTTTTTAGTTTCCATGTAGGAAAATATTTGATATTAGGTTTTTTTTCTAAATATGCGAATCTCATTTAAATATTTTTCAAAGAGAAAATAAATGAGCTAATTTTTAGGAATAAAATAATAGAAGTAAATACCTTTGTTTTATTAAAAAGAAATCAAGATAGAAAGAGGAAAAAATCATGTGCTTTTTCTTGTGTGAATTCTTTCTTCAAAATATGCATTGTATAATTTGTCTTCTGAGAAATCTTTCTCTAGGTGAAAATTTTACCTCAAAATATTAATTTAGCCCAAATATTTTATACAATTTATTTCTCTGGGAAATTTTCCTCTCTATGAAACTTTACCTATTTATTTCAAATGCATCATGTAAACTATTTGTTTGAGAAATATTTTCTCATTATGAAAATTTCATCTCTTTATCTCAAATGGATTTTTCTGAGAAATATTTAGCCCTGTATCTATTCACCCCCATGAATGCTATCTTTTTCCCTTCTGAGTCTCCTTTTCTCTTATGAGTTCATTTATCTCTCCGGATAAATTATCTCTGTGTGCATTTCATTAGACAGAGTAATTTGTTTTCCTGTGTTTATTCATCTCCTCCTAGAATAATTTACCTTAGTCTCTTTTGTTCTCATGAATTTATTTATATCTGGGGATAAATTATTTCTTTGAATAATTTTTATTCATGTGTTTATTCTCCTCCCAGAATAATTTATTCCATATGTTTGCTTGACTCTTCGAAAAGTATAATTTGTGAAAAGCTATCTCTCTGTGAAATTTTTCAAATTTTTTTATTCCCAAAGTGAAATTTGTAAAATCTATCTTTTTTTAATTTCTCAGTGTCAAATTAGTGAAAAAAAAAATTCATTTCTCAAAGTAAAATCTATGGGTTCTACCTCTCTGTGAAATCTTTACCTCTCAAAATTATGATATGTGAAATTCATCCCTTTGTGTACAAATATCTTTGTCTATTTATCTCTGGAATACTCATCTACCTTTGTCTATTATCTCTGGATTATCCATCCCTATGTACAATATCTCTGTAAACAAAAAAACATTATCTAATAAAAATAGGAATAATAATAATAATAATAATAATAAACCCCAAAATCATTATATATATATATATATATATATATATATATATATATATATATATATATATATATATATATATATATATATATATATATATATATATATATATATATATATATAATACCCTTTTTTTTATGGTTGTTGAATATAATAATTATATCTTTATTTTTTCATGGGTTAAAAGAAAACACTTTTTGTTGTTTCCTATTTTAAAGAATTCTTTATAGTATCCTCTCATATTATATTAAGAGAAAGTTTATTTTTTTGAGTTATTTAATAATAAAATATTTTATTAGTTGAAGATAACTAAAATTTATTAGTAATAATTAAAATTGTTTTATTAAAGGTAAAGGAAACAATCATATCTTTTTAAGATATTTGGTTGAAATTTATTTATATTTAAGTTGTTAGCAAAGATTTATTTGTATCATTAGGATTAATTTGCACATTTAAAAATTAAAAATTATTCATATTAGTTGAATTAATTTATAGTTAAGCATTACAAATAATTTTAATAGTTAAAAATTTGTTCAATTTATTTAGAATCTAAGGATTTATTCTTAAGTGTAAAATATAGTATTATAGAAAAAATTAAAGTGGTAATAAATTTCCTAGGGAGGAGGACGACAAATGTAACTCATGATAAAAGAGTTTGATATGGAAATTTAAGTTGTAAATATGGACCTTCCTTTTAATAAATAATTTATCTATAAAGATCTCGCTATCTCCCTCATGGGAAAAGAGCCTTTGGGGGTTTTAAAGGATAAATATTGCATAAGGAAATGGTCAGATTACACTTGTGGAATTCAAATAGATAATTGAACTTTAAGAGTTTTATTATAATGAATTAATCCTTCTTAGGATGTAGATAAAATGGTTAAATCTCCTTATTAAATAAAATAGTTGACTTAAGGAAAACAAAAGAAAGGGAATTAGCATTGCTCTCATGCATCTTGGGAAGCTTTTGTACCAACAAAATTATTCCAAGTATTGGATTCTCCCTTATTTGGAACCTAGTAGTAAATGGATTTCTCCAAAACATTCAATACATTTCAAATATTAAATTTCTTTATTTCGAAACTACCCCTTTGTATACTTAAATTTGTGCAAGTATTAAGGGATAAAATAATTTACCTACTATGTAAATGTGCTTAGATTCATAGCACTCTTCATGTATTTCGATCAATATAAATTTCCTTCAATCCAAGAAGTTGAATATTTGATTCGTTTTTTTGTTATATTTCAAGGCATAGAGGATGGTCATTTCTATTAATGTTTAAAAACATTTACCTTCTTGCTATAAAGAAACATACGGCTAGTAAAGGAGAAGTTACTTTTATATTGCAAGAAATTAGTATAGATATATTTGATTAACATTTAAGTTTTGAAATGATTTTCATACAATGTAAAAGGTATAATCTATTTTGGAAGAATAGTAGTATTAATTAAGGTTTAAAGAAATTTTATTTGAAAACCAAAATAGTTTAGTAAATGGGTGTGACAAAGGTTGAAATCTTTTACGTGAGATTATTAAACTTGACTTACCTTGCGGACTTCAAATTTAGTACTTATCTCTAATTTATAAATTATCTAATGAAACTTACCTTTGAAGCTAAACAAAATTAGGATTCGTTGTTCTAAGATTATTGGGTTGTATCATTATTAAGCAAATGAGTTTTCAAGAAAACCACCCCATGATCACTTGGAGAGTAATATAATAAATTGAAGTACATTTTAGGAGCAAGCATTAGCTCACTTCTAAGAATTTGGAATTGAAGAGGTTGTCATATGCAGGAAATATCTAAGGATAATGTTAACATTACCTCAAGTGGAAGAAATAGTTAGTTATCTCTTGTAACCTTGCAAGGAATTAACATTGGTTCTAAATCAACTAGAGGAAGATTGATTCAAATTGCTGAGGTTCTTTATTTTAGTTGATTAATAAGTATTAGACTTTCTTCTAATCTTATTTTCGAACAATTAGTGATTAAAAGTATTGTGGTTATTAAAGCATATTGTTAATAGTTCTTTTCTTTTTCCTTCAAACAAGTGAATATTAATTTTATTTCCAAGTAATATTAGATAAATTAACTTTTTCTTTAAGCAATTTAATACCTTTCGAGAATTATTTCAATCTTTTTCATAAGTTATAATTTTACAAGTTTTCAAGCGAAAATTCCTTGTATATCATAGTTTCATTTTCATGATTGCATTAGTATATGATTTACATAAGATTCGTGAATTCAAAATTAGATTCCTAGTTAGACAACTAAACAAGAGGAGACGAAACCAAAACCTTAGCAATGTTCGGTATCTATGGTGCCTCTAGGTCACGCTTACGGGTAATGCCATCATGTTGAACTACTACACTTAACGCCTTTAATAATGCTGCAACAATGACGTCTGTGGCATCGTCCCTATAAATCATCAGGGAGAAATAAGGGTCATATGGAAGTTAAAAATCCAAGAGGTGGGTAATCCCCCTTGGATCGATAATCTAAAAAGATAATCTTTTAAAATGAATTTACATCCGCTTAGTTAAACCTTAGAAAACACCAACAGGGCTTAGCAGTGACTGATGTTTTGGAATTTATCTATCTTGATGATTTTCGGAGGCTGATAATGATTTAAGGGTAATGTTTTTAATAGGAATTAGGACTTAGTTATTTTAGGCCACAAGCGGAAGGCCACCTTGAGCCTTTTTTCTATAGAGCTACCATCGTGGGTAGCAACTGTAGAGGAACTGTCTGGGACATTGTCCCTAGAAAGGGTTGCTTACCCACCAAACAATTTACAGTAAACCATAGTTAGAAACCAGAACTGCATACTTTATGCCTTGATCCAGTGCTGAAACGGGTATGTAGGTAGTCTAGGGAAAGAGTTGTCCCTTGTACTCAGGCATTCCAGGATGGGGATTAGGATTGGTTATGGGTGAGTAGTTGGTTCTTGAAGCTCCTTGGTGTTTTAATCAAATGGTGCAAATAATAACTGAAAGGTTAAAATTAATTTAATGTATACTCAGAAGGAATCCCGTATGGATTCGCTTGACTTCCCGAGGCTTTAGGCCAAATTCCAAGGTGGAACTCAAGCTTGTTTATGTAATTATTTTAATACTCCTAAGGACGGTGACCTCGGTGCACTCCTAGTAGGGGAGTGTAGTCTTTAGAGATTGGCTTAGGACCCAGATGGTCTTGATGAGTCTAAAGTCTTGGGCCAGAGCATATCCTATTCTTATGAATAGATGCCCACCCTGTTTGGGTAGATGCCTATCATGAATTGGATAGATGAAACCTCCTGTCCTGTATGGATAGATGCCTAACCCGTAAGGTTAGATGCCTAGTCCCATATGGATAGATGCCTAACTCGTATGGTTAGATGCCCATCTTGAATGGATGGATGCCTATCTCATTTGGATAGATGTACCTGAGTATGTGATTGAATAAAAAATAAATAAGAATGAGTAAGAATAAGAAATCAATATTTTTATATATTAAAAATAAAAACAATGGAGTTTAAGTTAAGTGGGTTATTACATTTAGTCACACTATTTCACAGAGTTCTAGGGTCTCTCTTGTGAGTCAGGCTATTTTTGTAGATCCTCGTAACTTTTTAGATGCAAAAAGGTATTCTAGAGTGGTATCAGGCTATGGTAGAGGAGTATCTTCATTGATGAAGAACCACACTTGGGATCTTATTCCTCTTCTTAAGAGAAGAAATTTGGTGCGGTGCAAGTGGGTGTATCATGCAAAATATGTTGTTTATGGTTCTATTGATAATTATAAGGCTTTTCTTGTTGTTAAATTATTTTCACAAGTTGAGGAGATTGATTATTTTGAGACTTTTTCTCCTATTGCTAAGATAGATTCTATTAACCTTGTACTTTCTCTTGCAACTTCATAGGGATGGTCAATTTATCAAATGGACATGAAGAGTGCCTTCTTTCATGGTGATCTTCATGAGGAGATCTATATGGAGAAACCACAAGGTTTTGTGTAGGAATATTCACTTGTTTGTAGGCTTCGACATTCATTGTATGGTCTCAAACAAGCCCATTGGGCTTGGGATGAGAAGATGGACTCATTCCTACTTTCTACTAGTTTCACTAATTTCTATTTCGATCCCATAGTTTACACTCAACATTAGGAGGAATATCTTTTAATATTGGTTTTCTATCTGGATGATTTGATTCTTATAAGAAATTCTTCTCCCATGATTTAGAGTGTTCAGAGAGCATTAATGGAGTAATTTGACATGGTAGATCTTGATCTTCTGCAATATTTCCTTGGTGTTCAGGTTACTTAATCTTTAGATGGGATTTGCATTTGTTAGAAGAAGTGTGATTTTGATACACTTAAGATATTTAGCATTCTTTATTGCAAGCCTATCCCCACACCATTTCGGTTAGGGGTTGTGTTGTCTTCTAGTTGTTCTACTCCTTTAGTTGATGCTACATTCTATAAGCAATTGGTTGGAAGTCTTTTGTACTTGACACACACTCATCCTGATATTTCCTTTATGGTTGGTATAGTCTCTCATTTCTCTCAGGATCCATATGAGAGTCACTATAATGCTACCAAATGCATCTTGAGGTACATCCAGGGTACATTGCACTTTGGAATTCATTATACATCGAGAGACTCTAGGATTGTTGGCTTCACTGACTCAAATTAGGGTTGTGATGCTAATAATCAAAACAATATTTCTGGTTTTGTTTTTTGTCTTGGTTCTGGCCCCATTGTATGGTCTTGCAAAAAGCAATATGCTATTTCATTATTATCTACTTAGGTTGAGTATCGAGTAACAATTCTTGCTAGTCGAGAGGTTTTATGGCTTCATCAGTTGTTGACAGAGTTTGATTTTCCTCTTGATGGTCCCAACATTCTTTGGTGCGACAATCAGAGTGCCATTCATATTTCTCATAACTTGGTGGAATATTTTTAGACTAAGAACATTGAGATCCACATGGACTTCATTTGGTAGTTGATTCAGGATGGTGTTCTAAGCTTGGATTATATACCTACATAGGATCAAGCTACAAACATCTTCACTAAACCCTTGGTGTCCCCATGTTATCTTCAATTACAATCAATGCTTGGGGTGAAGGAAGTTGTCCTTTGGGGGTCTATCTGAGGCCTTCCTTTTTTTAGTAGTTCATACATTTTTTTTCATGCATAGCATCTCACTTTTGAAGAGGGGTTTTTTCCCACATGATTTTTCTCCTTTTCTTCACTTAGAGAGATTCATTTCTTTGTACATGGGTACCTAATCAAGCCTTTTGTTGTGGGGACACATTTTTACATTCATGCATTTAGAGTTTTTTACTCACTCTAAGTTTCACTTAAGGGGGTGCGTTAGCTATTAGTTTTTTTTTACAACTAGTTATGCTTTTTTTCTTTTTTGTTTAAGCTCACTTATGAGTGCTTATTTTAGTTGCACACCTAGTTTGGCTTTTATGCATCTAGTTTAGCGAGAGTTGAGTTTATTTATCTCCTCATGCTTACACTCTAGTTCTCCTAAATTTAGCACAATGCTTTCTTTATAAGCACCACATTGTACTATTATAATTCATTTGTATACTTTTCTTTTGAGATATAACATTATTTTGTGCAACTCTCTCTTTTGGAAGGTGTTCTTGTTTGTCGTTTGATCTTGTAGGAAATTTTGTTTCAAAATTTAATAGAAGTATGGTGAATCATAGATCTTAACAATGTCCACCTTTAGGGAGATGGCAAGCTATGAGAGTGGTGAGCCCACTCTAAGACTTTCCAGAAAACAATAATATTATCTAGGATGAAATTTGAATTGAATTGAATGAATCTTGTCTATTTAGGTTGAACAAGATAAGGGAGGAAAGATCAGAGCTTGAGACCTATAGCTTTCTAAATGATATTGTAGGATATGTTGAATGTAGTTATGGTCTCCAATTATAAATCTCATTAGGGTCGCCAATTTTAGGTATGAATTTGACATTTAATTTATTAATTATTATAATTAGAGATTTGGAGTTAAAATATTTAATATAGAACTTGTAGAGGTTGTTGCCAGTAGTGTCTCAAAGAAGCTTGTAAAAAGTGAGTGAAATGATCAACATAGGTAGCACAAATGGAGAATACAAAAACATAAGGGTATGGAATCTAGGGCTAGTAGTATCCATAGAATCTTACTAGGAGCCATATAAAAACACAAGGAATGACCTCTAGGACTAGTAAGAATCCTCAGATACTTACTAATACTAGGGTTCATCTTACAAACATACAAAGCATGACTTCTAGGCCTAGTAAGATTCTTGGATACTTACTAGGAGCCAAATCCATAAAGGAGTCACAAGGATTGGCAAGTTTTGTTACGCTAGGTGATTCATGCATAAGTGAATATCTCACAAGGGCCAACAAGTTGTGTTATTCTAGGTGAGATTTAGTCCAATGGATATTACAAGGCCAAGAAAAAAATTCTATTTTTTGGGTAATAAGGCATATGATGTACTACAAAATGGATGCTATATTGGTACCAACAATTCATGGTGTATGGTCAAAGTGTACAAATAAATCTTGTAGTGTGTGCACAAAGTGAAATGCAAAGAGGAATGTATGCTCTCACCTTAAAGTGATTACATATACCAACTAAAATAAATCACTTTAATGCAGTATACATTTAAAGGTAACCACATTAAATCAATGAAATACTCCCAAACATAGACAAGTCAAAGACAAAAATCACATAAAAAACATGCAAGAGCATATAAGGGATCCATATAATTGGGATTAGAATGTGCATAAGATAAATATTGTATATCAATATGATTGTTTTGAATTGAACTCATCCTCCAAATGCATTTAACTACACCTGAAAAGGAGGAAAATAACATAAGATGAATGAAATATCTTTTTGGGTCAACATAGAACATACCAAAATGCTTCAATGCTTTGCATCATCTACAAAATACAATTGAAAAGCATATTTACAACACAACTTGTATACAACATATGAAAGAATTAAGATAAAAATATCGAGTATCTTTGCAATAGGATTGGTCCATTTGTATCCTTGTGCCTATGGAGCAACAAGGGTCATCGAAAGAGAGCCTTAAAAACAAAAATTATATCACATCACAAGGAATCAAATTATAGAAAAGTAAACACACAAAAATAAAGAGGTATTGCATGAATGAGCTAGTTTGGCAAATCATCCATCTTCTAATCTTGCTCACCATTATAAAGAGATAGAGGGAAAGATGATAAAGGAGATACAACTAATACAATACATGGAGCTTCATCTAGTTTTAAACATAGACCATGCTCTAATGATGGATCACTATGTTGGTAACTAGTAGCTAGTGTAGACACCTAAAAATATCTCAGTGATCGCATACTAATTATTCATCTATTTAATTAAGTAATTCTGTAATTAAACTAATTTACTAATTCAAGTCATCACAATTTACATTACTAATTATCCAATTTCCATTCTTTAATCATTTCATCATTCAAACCCATCTCAAATATTAATTAAATATGAATTATTTAATTAATTGCGATTTATTCCTTAGTTAAATAATCTTTATTATTTAATTAATTCTATTTCTAATTTTTAAATAATTTCATTTAAATTATTTAAATTAATTAATTTCTTCTTCTAATTCCCTAAATTTGAATTTCAAATAGTTCCATCTAATTTCATTTCTTCCAAATTAACATTTCACCAAATGTGAATTTCAGTTAATTTCATGTGCATTTCAGCATTCGAAAGTCCAAATTCAAATCCAAATTGAAAATGAAAATCAAATTCAATGTCAAAATTCTACAACACATGTTGAAATCAAACTGATTGATCAAATCAGTTATCTAATTAGTTAACTTAGTTATCTCTTCAATCACCCATTTTCACTCCAAATCACCTTTTCTGACTAATCAATCAATTTAATCTTCTAATCCATCTAATTAGTCATCTCCCCAATCAGCCTAGTCAACTGACTAATCTATTCAGTTCACTAGCCAATCTATTTAGTTGACTCCCCAATCAAATGAGTTAATAAATCAATCTTAGTTAACAAATCAATCAACTCTCTTAACTGATCAATGTAAATCGGTTGTCTCCCAATCAGGACTTGAGTTCAAAATCCTTTCCCATCTCTCTTGAAAATCTATAAATTCAATCTCATTTCACATCAATCAATCTAGAGATCATAGTCTTCGAAATAGTTGTCTAATCTATGTAGGAAATCAATGCAATACCTGAGAGCCATTCAATAACAACTAAGGAGAAGAACAATGGAAACTACAATGAAATTGAGGGGGTTTTCAATTATGCTAATTGTTTAATTCTTTCATCCATGCATTTTATTTCATTGATTTATGTTTGAAATTGATTTAATAGTTAAGGATTTTATGATTGTCCTTATTTCCTATTTCAGTATTTATGACATTCGGGCATGGAAACAACTAGAGTTAGTTCTTTATAAAATATCAAAGATAACTCATGACCAATTTCAAATATTTCAACCATGTTATTTGAATCATCATCCAAATTGATCACTATGGGTAATATACTAGGAACATGAGAAAAAAACATTGGAATCGGCAAGCTCATCTTTTGACAAGGTTGGGTAAAGTAATGACCATCTCAAGAATTACATGAAGATAAAAGAGGTTGAGGAGGTGGGGCCAAATCAACATTTGAATACCAAGGGGAAGAATCACTTCTTGTAGCAATTTCATAAACCTTAGCATGATTTTTTTTTTTGGTGTTCTCTTGCACTATAATTTTAGTGATAATGATTTTAAGCTTTTGTAGTAGGAGGTTGGGTATCACTCAACGTTGGTTCATTTTCTTCCTCTGCTATAGGAAAATAAGGGGGAACATAAGGAACCACTAAATATTGAAAGATAGGAGGAGGTCTAGATGGTGTTGGGAATTTGAATTGTTGTCCTTTATAGGATGGAAGAGGTAGAACTGCAAAATAAATATTAGACTCTAGGAAGAGGGAGGATTCATTGTCTAGGACGTGGTTCCCTCGTTACCTATAGGGTAGGAAGAGCTACTTTGTATCCATAGATGTCGAAGGATTCTTAGGGATGGTAGTCAAAGTGGCTCCTAAAGAACAACCTAAGGATAACTCAATTATTCCCTTGTCTATAAAATTTTTCTAGGATATGAATTGGGTATCTCACGAGGTTTAATGGGTTGAGTTATTGAGCCCAAAACTAGTCAAGTGTAAATTTTCCATGTCTAGACAAGTACTAGAATGCACTATGAAATATAGTTTTGAGTTGTCCTTGAAATTAGGACTTCAAACACTTATGGACTAAAAAAGAGACTTCCTTCATGGATGTGAGCCATGAATGACATGAGTTCACATAAATTTTTTTTGAGGTAGGGATAATGGTAAAATGAATATGTAAGCTTTTATATTTAACTTTAACTTGAAGGATGATAGAACCAATGATGGGAAAAGTGAAATCATTATGCACATTAACCAAGATTTAAAATTTATCCTAAATATCTTGATATAGTTCATATTTGTAAATATATTCTTTTGTAATCAAATTAACCATAGAATTTGGATCAATAAGCATTGTATGTGTGGGTTTGTAATTAATTTTAGTAGAAATGTATCATTGTGCATTAATAAAGTTATCACATGGGGCATAGGTGATACTAGGTTCATGTTTAGTCCTATATTTGTCTTTCGTAGGACAAAGTTATAACACATTCATTGGATATTTAGCTTGCCTATGCCATTTATTTTTATTTATATAACCAACATTGTTAATTTCAATAACATTTTCAGAATGGGAAGAAATATGATTGGTAAATATTTACAAGTTTTGATTAGGTGGTGCTATATATTTATTCCTACCGTCATCCTTGTTTTGTCGCTTATTTTGGTTGTGTTTTGTTTTTCAATATTGGCTTAGTATTTTTAGAGTCGATCTTTGCTTCCTTGTTGACATGTTTCAATTTTTGTGGAACAAAATACCTCTTCCTCTTTAATATGTTACCAATCATAAATTAGCTATGGTTAACATGATTCCAAGGGTAGGGAGGTTGGTTTAGTTTGAAATGAATGAGAGGAGAGAGAGGGGTGTTGATTGTTTTTTTCATTTTTGTTTTTTTGTGGGGGGAGAATAGAGGAAGACCATTTTTTAGAGAGGAGGGTGAATAAAATATCAACAAGAGGGAAAGTCTTTATCTTTATGAGAGGAAGGAAAATGTTTCCTTTTGGAGAGGGATTGGTCATGAAAAGAAGGAATAAATTATTTTTTGGATGAGGATTTGATAGCAGTAGGATAGGAAAATGCTTCGAATTGACTCAACAATTTGAGTAGGGTAAAAACAATGTGTAGAGAGATTGGGAAAATAAATAGGGCTACAAATAATCAAATAATACTTAGCTTTATATTTAATATCATGTCATTTTTTGTTGCAAAAATAAAATGAGCATTGACATTCATTGCCCGATCTAAAGATTGAATTCCTAATTCTTACATCATATTGTATGTTGTATTATTTGAGTTCGTGACACAAATTAATATTTCTCTATCTTTCCTTCTATAATACTGCCACCATTATAGGAAATATAGTTTTCCACAATTTTCATTTGGAATACATAGCCATCATTTTGATGTCTGAGTTGCAAGAGATTGGGTTCTATGGTGTGGTCAATATGCCACCAAGAAGAATGAGAAGAGGAGGAGGTTTAAGAGGTCATGCAGAAGGAGTTATGGAGATGTTGCAAAACTTGACAACAAGGATGGATCCAATGGAGGATACACAACAAAGATGAAAATTAGTGGATGATGCTTGTGAAGTTGAAGAATAAGAACCCCAGGTTATTGATGATGTTCTAGAAAAATCATAAAGTATTAAAGAAATATTTTTAAAAGAAGTTGTAGGTGTTGGATCCAAACCAAAAATAGAGGTTTATAGTTATTTCAAAAGTCTTAATGGAGAAGAACTCATTTATTAGATCAATGAACTTGACAAATATTTTGAGTATCAAGGAGTTGCAAAAGAAAGAAAAGTTAAGTTTGCTTGTACAAGGCTCAAAGGTCACATCCTATGTGGTGGGATTATGTGCAGAATGAAAGATAAAAGAAGAATAAGAAGAAGATAACTTTTTGGGATAAAATGGCTGCCAAATTTAAGGCTAAGTTTCTTCTATTTGACTACCAAAATAATCTATTCAAAAGATTGCAAAATCTAAAGTAGAATGATATGTCAATGAAAGAATATGCTGAATAGTTTTAAAAGTTGATGATTAGATTAGGCCACAGTGAAGAAGATTTGGAGAAGGTAGCTATATATTTTAATAGGTTAAGATATATTTTGCAATATGAGTTGGCATTGGTAGTACGAATAATCTAGTGGTTGTTGAAATGGTGAATAAACTATGTCTTAAGAGAATTAAACATTCCATACCTTACAAATTTTCTTGGTTACAAAAAAAACATCATTTATTGGTAGATAAACAAAATTTTATTCAATTTCATATAGGAAGATATAAGGATAGTGTTGTGTGTGATATCATGCCTATGGATTTGTATCACATGTTGGTTGGTAGACATTGGAAATTTGATAGAAATGTTGTGCATGGTGATAGAAATAATACATACTTTTGAGAAGGATCAAGCAAAACATACCTTGCTACCTTTGCAAGAGACAAATGAGGACAAAAATCTAGTAGAAAAATTAAGGTGATGTTAGTAAGTGGGAAAGAGTTTGTAGATGGTAGGGAGAAAGAAGAAGTTACAGTAGCAACCAAGAAGGTGTTTCTTTATTGTTACAAAATGTTGCAAGGATGTGAATGGTAATGACTTGCATGTAGGACAACCAATAGGAGATGAGGATAGTATTATTGGACAAAGTGTGGAGACAACAAAATATAATATGAAAGATGATCTATTACTTCAAATTGTGGCCATTGAGGAAGAGTGGATTGAATTGATAGGAAGCGGGAAAAACATTGCAAAAGAGGATACAGAGCTAATATTTTAGTCTTCACAACCTTTTGATAGAGATAAAGTTGTTTTACATGAATGTGCAATGATTTCAATAGAGAGGTATGAGGAACCCAACTAGCATAGTGAAAAAGTGCACATAAGAAATATCTCAAACAACATGAGTTTCTCACATTTTGTTTATCCTAATTATAGAATTGATTCTTATGACATGAGTAAAGACTGAGAAAGTTGTACAATGAGATGTGGTGTGAAGATAAAAAATTTGGGTGGAAGAAGATAGATCAAGAGGAGTTAATTTTTAGATAATAAATGCAAGAGGGAGTATTTGGGAGAAGTAGTTCAATGTAGGGTGGACTTGAATCCACAAGAACATGAACAACTAGAGTTTATCTCACTATGTAAGGGATGCACTATTCTACTCACAAGTTGGAAGAAACAAAAGAAGTGAAATGATAAAGGTTGTTGACTGTAAGAATAGGGGGTATGGTGAAAGTTGATGATAGCTTAAAAGGGTAGTTCTACTACCCAACCTCCGTATGTGATTTGTGCTTGCAAACATTTTACCCTAGGAGCCTGATGTAGGGGAATTAACCACTCTTCCTTACTATGTCTCTTGTTGGGGTTTTGTGTCTTGTTTTTCAATTTTAGCTTAGTATTTTTAGATTCAATCTCTACTTGTTAGTCAACGTGTTTCTAGTTTTGTGGAATAAAATACCTCTTCTTTAATATGTTATTGATCAACTTGATCAATTTTAGTTTTCATAGTTCTAAGGGTAGGGTAGTTGGGTTTGTTTGGAACAAATGAGAGGAGAGAGAGGGTATTGGTTTTGTTTTCTATTTTTGGGGAACAAAGGAAGATCACTTTTAAAGAGAGGAGGGTGAACAAAATAGCGATAGGAGGGAAAGTCTCTGTCTTTAGCAAAGAAAGGTGAATATTTATTTTTGGGGAGGGATCAGTTAAGAAAAGCAAGGGCATCAATTGTATTTTGGATCAGGATTTGATAACGTTTGGATAGAGAAATACTTTGAATTGACTCAACAATTTGGCCAATGTAAACACGATGTGTGTAGAGACTAATAAAATGAATAGGGATGCAAAGAATAAAATGATATTTAGCTCTAAATTTCATAGTCATTTCATTTTGTGTTGCAACAATGAAATGATCTTTGGAATTTGTTGCTTGATTTGAGGATTGACTTCATATTTCTTATATCGCATTGTACATGTTATATTGTTTGAGTTCCTATCACTTTAATATTTCTATCTTTCCTTCTATAATCCCATTTCCATTGTAGGAAAGATAGCTTGCCTCCATTGCCATTTGGGATACGTTGCCATCAATTCCCTTTATCATTTACACTGTCCATTAGATTCATTATTGTATTTTAATTCATGTCTAAGATGCATACATCACTTAGTATCATGTCTAGGAGTATGATGAATATTTACCAAAGGTCTTTGTGTTAAATGAAGGAGGTAAAGCTTTGGTGGTATCTATGGGATGGATAGGGGAAGCTTAATCAATTTTTTATTAAAAAATTCAAGCATAATGGAATGTAAGGGCTCAAAAAGTTGTTTAAAGTTCATATTATTTGGTCAAGAAGAAAAGTGAGCTACAATAGGAGGTCTTGTGCTGCAATTTTTATTTCCAACATTATTAGAAGAATGGGTGTTTATCTTAGTGAAGTTCTTATTTTGTTTGTTAAATCCTTGGTAAGTTTGAGGAACCTTTTCAGATTTATCAACTAGCTATAGATAAAGAGCCTTCAAATTGACTATCTGAGAGTTTATAATCTCAAAGTTATGTGGACAAGTGTATGAGTGATGAAAAATTGATGAACAAAATCTTATCTCTAATATGTAGTTGTAAATTGCCAATGAAAATTCTTTGAGATCAGCATTAGGAGAAGAATAATTTCTTTTTGAATACAAAGGATGATATCTACTAATAAAATTAGTCACATTCTCTAAATCACACCTTGTTTTCAATGCACTAAATTTGTTAATGTAACTTTCAGTCCAATATTATTTTAAAATTATTGCAAAAAATTATTAACCAATTTTGAAAAATTGTATTGATTCATTAGACAAAAAACAAAACCAATCCAAGGAAGTTTCTTTCAAGGATCCAGGGAATAATTTTGCAAGAAGGTCATCCTTAAGGATTAAATCACTACATAAAGTGTAAATATTGAGACAAGGGTATTAGGATCACCTTTTCCATTATATTGCTCAAAACAAGGTATCTCCATATGTTGTGGGATTTGGGTCTTCAGATTGGAAAATGTAAATAGGATACTCATGTAATATGATGGGAGATTAGGTTAGGATTAAGTTTGGTTTAAGTTGTCTAATTGTTGTTGTAATAATGACACATTTTACAACAATTAGTTTATGGCAGTATAGATAGAAGAATTGGCTCATGAGAAGTTGGATTGTCATAGTGGGTTTGAAGGGACATTATGGTATCTAAGAGGTGGAGATGAGTGATGGATGTTTTGAGAAAGAAAAGGAAAATTGGTTGAAGGTGGCACATAGGTATATTGATTGATAGGATTAGACCTATTATAACATGGATTGTATTACCATTTTGTATAGAAATAGACATAATAGAGGATGCATATGTATTAATAAATGGTACTGTTGTAGGGGTATGAAATTGTATCTCAAATTGGTTTTGAGGAGTAGTGTATCCAAGAACTTTTACACAAATAGCTACGGATATAGCATTTTAATCCACTATGTGAGCTATGCTATGTATAACATCTACACTAAGAAAATCACCTTGTATCAATCTCCTTAGACTCTTAATTGATATGAATGCCTCTCCAACAATGTGTTTTATACTCATGGGTTATTGAAGAACTTCAAATTCCTTATCAAGCTTCTTCAATTGTTCATTAGAAGCTTGTATTGAAGGGTCATCCTTGCCATGGGAAGCATGACCTAGTAATTTTTTTTACGTATATTAGACAAATATGTGTTGGATTATGAAAATATTTCTCTCCCAGGCTTCCTCGTGGGAACAAGTCAACATGCAACTCTAGCTCAACACCAATACCATTTAAAGCATGAGAAGCCATGATTCAATAACTTAGTCTCACAAGAATCATGGATCCAAAATAACATGTTTTTGATTAGTAGAAACAATTTTTGAGGGGACCAAAAACCCCGTACAATAGGTTTTGAAGGGACTTGAAACCCTCATATTTTTCACGGATCTGAAACCAACAAGGGACGTTGTAGACAGATACAACACAGATAACCAACAACAAAGCAACAAACATCCAAAAGGGATTAAACATTACAACTCTCATGGTACCAGAGGCTGTAGGACAGAGCAACCAAAAAGCAACTGCCAACCTAATACAAAAGAGAGACAATACAAACCAAGCTGGCAACAACAATAGATTTAAACCACCTTATATATCTGAGAAATAGAAAATAAGGGTTTAACAGGCACCCCCAACCAAACATCAGGGTTTTTCCAAGCTCCCTTAACCTGTATCATAATTTCTAGCTTGCCAACAACAAAACTTGATCCTAACCAAAAACTCAAACTGGCCAGACTAGGCCCTTGAAAATTGCCAACATCTAGCCTGTCCAAAGCAACAAACCAAGGGTTTTTCTAAGCTCCCTTAACCTTGAGAGAGGGTTTTAAGAGGCTCCCACAACCTAATAGGGTCTTAACACAACACCCAATACCAACAATAATAGAAATAGGTTTCCATGCATAACCAACAACATCCAACTCCACCTCAATAGGAGGTAGGTCTCCTCTAGCCACGTCCATCCCTGCCTCCATAGAAGACAAATCCATCTCAAAAGGACTAACCAAAGAAACCCCAAGATGCAGATCTAAAAGCATAATAAATCAAGCCATGGAACTAGGTGAGAAAGGGCTAAAAAAACCCTCATCCAAAGGGGAATTGAGATAGATCAAGCATGCCCAAAAAAGATCAGTTCCAAAAAACATGAAGAATAAGGGTTTTGAAAAGGCTCCCTTAACCTTCTGCTCAAACAAGAAAACAAGGGCTCTTAAAAAATAACTCAACACCAAAGAATTCCACCCAACAAGGTTTTAGCAAGCTCCTGAAACCCAAATCTTTGAGTTTTAGAATGGAACCCATAACCATGCAAAAACGAGACCAGATCAATCACCAAAGGAAGGCAGCCATCCGAAAAAAATCCCTGCACCTACTCTCGGGATGAAAAGTGAGACACAACTCCACCTCAATAGGAGTTGGATTCACCTCAATAAAAACCTCAGCACATGACCCATAAGAAACTCATGAACAAGAACAATCTCCAAAAACACTCACCTATTTCTCGAAAGAAATAAAGGAAAGCTAGAACAAGTTGAAGGAAAATCAGCTTATGATTTGGATGTCTTGGTTTATCTCACAAATCTTATTACAAATGTAAATTGAAATGATAATGGTGCAAATCAATTAATTGATTAATTAAGTTATATGCAATGAGAGCAATGATACAATTGACCGACCAATTGATTAAACTATGTGAAATTGTACTATTGTGTTCAATTAACCACTTAATTAAGAAATTTGAGATAATAATATTATGATTAATTAATTAATTAATGCATGCACATAAGCAATGAATTCCACACATAATTGCATCTAAGAATTTATGAAGACAAAGTATATCTAAAATTGAAAATTAGAATTTATAAGACATGTTGGGTTCGCCGAAATGGGACATATTGAAATGAGATCCTACCTTAGGAATGCAAACTAAGATCTCAAATTTTCATTACATAACATTGAAGCATAACTATATGTTTAGCTAATGTAGGAGAGATAAACACTAGAATTTGTGTTATTTTTTATGCAATGAAATTAAGATTGTGAAGTGTGTGTGAATAAAATAGGTTAATTAGTAGGAAAACAAAAACTTTCAACAATAATAGTGAAATACATAATAGAAAAGTAATACAATAGCTCAGATCTGGAAAGAGTAGATAAAAAGGAATCTGTAGCTACAATCTAGAGTTGAAAGTGCTAGACATAGTTGGAGGGTGCCCTAGTCTTAGGAGTGTTCAAACTGATAGAAAGGAGCCAAAATGCAGTTAGGGGGTCTTTTAGGCCCATCTTTCAAAAAAATAGCCAAAAAATGTCAACATGGTTGAAAGTCACCCTTGTTTAGGTGTTTCTACCTATTCAAAACCTAGTATCATCTATCATCATTTTCTCTACTCAATTGTAGCGCTCTTTGCAATCATATTTGAACCCACAAACATGAAAATTGAAAAAAAAATGATTTTGTTGTATAAGGGCTTGCCTAAGTCAAAAACCGTGTTGATGTTGCCATCTCCACTACAACAATGATTGATGAAAATAGAGCTTGTCAGTTTAGAAATGATAGAGGCTAAAACCTTAATGAAAAGTGATTAAATTGACAAATTGTTGTCTTAGAATTGAAACCCTTGGCTTGAAGTGTCAAATAAGGGTTGTTATTGCTTGAATGGTGTTAATACATGCCTTGATCATGGAGGAACACATTTTGATTGATCATGATTGTTGAAACTTAAATATTTGACTCCTTAATTGTAAAATTGTACTCAATTGCCTTGCATGTGCTCAATAGGAATTGAATCATGTAGGTTTTTAGTTCTAGTTAAAATGCGAGATGGATTTGTATTTATATGTATCTTACACCTTTTTGAATTTAATATTTAGGGAAGGTCGACATTGGAGGGAAATTTACCAGTACTTGCAAAGATGACATTTGCAATTTAAATTTTGAGGCCAAAATTCTTGGACAAGCATGCTAGGTTGCCTGGTCCAAGACAAGGGTGTTGGGCATCCTAGTCCTAGCAGTTTGAGTTAGAACAAAGGTCATGAGTAGGGGATTGCACCAAGTTTCCAAATATGGTCTTAAAATTGAGCACAATCAGAAATGAATTAAGTACATTAGGTACAACCACCAAATTAGGTCCAAAGTGAGTGTGAAATTGTAAAGGGATACAATTTATTACACTACAAATACCAAGGTACCTAACCTATTTGTTAGGATCTTCCCATTGAAATTCATATTTAGCAAACCACTCAGGGGGATTATTTTCTCAACTCAACATTATGGATTTAACCATGGACAATTTTGCACTATACGATTTATAGAAAAGGTTTAGTTTTTTCATCAAGTTATCAAATTATCTTCTTCAATCATCATGAAGAGGGTACTACCATCTACAAATTGAATAATCTGTAGATGGCATTTTTTATTAGCAAGGGATATAACTTTAACCTTACAGATCAAAGTTGAGTCTCCTAGGAGATGATAAGCTGCATAAGATGCAATCATAAAAAAAGAAGGGGTAAGGGGATAACCTTGTATTATAAATCCTTGTAGTATAAATTGTTCAAACAAAGAGCCATTAACACCCACTTGGGCCATAACATCTCTCAACAAAGTACTATTGACAGAAGTATTTTGGCAATTCATTTAGGCTTCAAGGGTCATCATAAGGAAGGGTCGTTCCATCCTAACATACACCTTTTCAAAATCAATTAGGAGCATTCTGTTATTCTAGTTTGTAGACCTTGTCCATTCCATTGAATGTATGTCTTCCTTTAATAAATCTTGTTTGAGTGCTACTAATAAAAGAAGAAAGAATATCAATCACTCAATGCCAAAATTTTGGCAAGTATCTTATAATCTTTTCAATTCTTAATACTAATCTATATTCTAGATAATTATTTTTTATTAAAGTTTTAAATAATAAATTTTAGTAAGTATATATTTTTCATAACCTATGAAGTTAATAGAGAGTGTTTTTAGATTTACTCATATATTTTTTACATCAATATTTTGAACCACATTGGGTTATCCATAATGAAAAATATGATGTTTATCCTCTTCTTGATGATAGATTTTTTAAGTATGATGTCAATATCAATATAAAAAAAAATGTACATAATTGAATCAAAAAATACTATCTAATAAAAAATTATTATTATTTTACTTTCATTTATTAATTTTATTAATCTTATAAAAAAAATTTAATTTCAACTGTTCAATAAATATTGTTATATATAAAAGATATTCTTTGGTTCAAACCTTGAGTTGAAAATTGTACTGTTTATAATTTGTTTAATAGGTTTAAAATTATTTTTGTCTAGATTCTTCTTAGGTTTCATCGACTACAGAGTGAGATATATTGCCACATTTCAAGAGAGAGACGTTTGGACTTTGCCTTTATGAGGTAGATATTGAAAATTATTTTATTTCCGACCAAAAATAATTTGATATGATCAATCCCACTATACCTATCAAATAAAGCGAAGGTTATAATAGGACTAATAGGGAAACCCAAAAAAGGTTTTTCAAAAATAAATCATATTGCTGTTTTACATACGGCAGTGCAGAGGTTTAAGTAATGTATGCTCCATGTGGAGTGTCTGTTTTGTGTCATAATAGCTGATGCGTACATTTCTGGTTATGGTGTTCTTTCCTCCTTGAGGAGTTTCCTACGAAGCTTCCTTTGTCTGTTACTTATAATACTAGAAAAGTTAGCTAGTTTTTGTCGAATGCAATGGAAGGACACACCCTCCACATATCCTCATATTACAGGTGTGGGCATTGCAATCTTGTCGTTCATAATTGAAAGCTTTTGGTTGTACTTGCAGGTACTAAAAAGTTTTTAGCGAAGTACAAAATGAGCTTCTAACTTACCTTAAATTGATATGCTTCAAGCAGCTTCCTCCCACCTTCCTCGAGGTATTCTCAACCATTAAAACATCCCACCTTGTGTACAATACTAAATAGAGTTTTTCCAACGAAATACTATTTAAGGGTAGAGAGACAGATAGAGGAATAATGAGGCTTAGAGTAGTTTATAGTAGTGGAGAAGGATAGTTCTTAAGTTTGCAGAATAGGAGAAGCATATTTCTTTAGGAATATATCAAAGATGTCATCAATCTTGGATGTTGATGAGTCTATCATTGAGGGCAATTGGTATTACGGTTGTCTCTTTAGTCCTAAGAAAAGAACTACCACTGAAGCAGTATTTAGTACTGCTGTACGTGACAATAAGCATACTGACGTGGATAGGAAATATCATGACATTACTGATGATGAGAAATCCAAGCAATTATCAACTTTAAGAGAAGAAAGTGGTAATAGTAGTAGTCTATGTTTTGAGTCAAGTGATTCCAGTTCACCTAAAATCTTCATGAAAGATGTAGAAGAGGAGGATGAGTGTCTTGCAAGTATGTTTAGCTCATTGGATGAAGATGGTGATGGAAGAGTTAGTTCAGATGAGATAGTGAGGTTTTTGGACAGATTAAGTCTTGAAATGCCCAAAGAGGAGGTGGAATTAGCTGTGAGATTAGTGTCTGCAGGTGGTGATGAGTTTCTCACTACCATGGAGTTTGGTGAGTTTTATAGAATTGTATTTTCAAATGAGGAAGAAGTTGATATTGTGAAGGATGAGGAGAAGGCAATCTGTGAGGCATTTAATGTTTTTGATCAAAATGGAGATGGGTTTATCAGTGCAATGGAGTTGGCTGATGTTCTATCCAGATTAGGATTTGTGGAGGGGAAGGATGTGAGTTGCTGTGAGAGCATGATTGAAAGTGTGGATTATAATGGAGATGGGTTTGTGGACATTCATGAGTTTAGGCATTTAATCACCAGAACTTTCTCTGCTTCTAATCCCTGTCTTAAATGTGTTCCTGCAGTCTGATGGCACAATATAATTTATGGCTAAAATAAATATTGTAATTGTCTCCAATGTGTTGCTATAGAACAATAGTAGAGTTAATTTTGTGGCTGCTATAGTTCACAGTTGTCTGTAGTTCACTGCAAATGACATTTTTATAGAAATATTCACTGCAGTGCTGATAGAAATTCAGTTGTCCATGGTATGTAAGAGAGAATTCTGTAATTGTCAGCAAGCGAGCAACTCTGTGTCTTTCCAGTTTTAGATATATCGTTTTCTCTATGTGTTCTTCCAGTAGAGGCGTTACTTAAAATTTGAAAGTGTTCTTCAAATAATAGGAATAACCACTTGGTTTGATTTCCGAAAAATAGCAACATGCTAATAATAGAAAAAACCACTATATTTAGAAATATTACAGAAATTTATCTATGTTTATTTTCTGTTTTATTTTAATAGAAATTATTAGAATATTTTAACATATTCATGTTGTGTATGAAATAGGTGAATATAGTGTAAACATAGAACCTTAACTTAATAATATGAAGAATGTGCAAAATCAATTTCATATTTGAATAACCATAACAATGATCTAGTGTTCATACTCTTCCATAATCAAGAGACAAATGCAAATGTTAGTAGATTATCATTTTTCTTATATAAAGCATCTGAAAATCACCTACAATTGTTGGATAAAATATCTCAAATTATATAGTGAAACAATATGAGTTCCAATAGAAAAATTTACAATAGATAATATTTGATAGATAGAATCCTCACTGGAATGTGATTGGATAGGCTTGGGATTACGACAGTGTTTCCTTATTTTTTTTTGTGATTATTGCATGGAATTGGTGGATCACCTCTTCCTGCTATGTCCCTTTTCTTCTAAGTGTTGGTATTGGCTGCTTGGTATGTTAGGGTGGTCTTCTGCTCTCTACTCAAGTCTACTTTCACAATTTCGAGCCTGGCCCTTGTTGTTTCCCGCTTCATTTTATTCATCTCTTTGGATAGTTGCTCCATCTCTGGTGATTTAGAATCTTTGTCTTGAAAGGAATTCAAGAATCTTTAATCATAACTCTACATCTTTGACAGACATTATTGGTAAAATCCAAGCCTCCATTAGTGAAGTGGTGCTTTCTTTCATTCACAAAAATTTAGGGCATCTCACAACCTTTTCCCATTGGGATAACTGGGTTACTTGGAGATGGCCCTCACTTCATTTAATGCCCTCTCATGGGGCTATATCAGATGCTTTTTCTTCACGTCTTAAGCGAAAGATGGCTAAGTGGAGTCCTCCCCCTTTTCCTTCTTTCAAACTTCAGTTTGATGGGGCCTCTAAGGGTAATCCGGGGAAGTCTGGGATTGGGGTAATTATCTTTGAACACTCTTCAAAAATTATCAAGGCAGTTGGTAAATATATTGGCTATGGCACCAACAACATGGCTGAAATTCAGGCTCTATCTTTTGCACTTGATTTGGCTCATTCTCTAAATATCAAGGATATTGTTATTGAAGGCGATTCAATGCTTGTCTATAATAACCCACCATAATTAACTCAACAAAATTGACCATTTTTTTTTTTTTTTAATTTAATCATTCTGTTTGATTCAATCGCATACTCTAGGCATCCATCCATTTGGATTAGGCATTCATCCATCTGAGATGAGCATCTAACCATACGGGTTAGGCATTTGTCCATACAGGACATAAGATTTCATCAATCCAATACGGGATAGGCATCTACCCATACGGGGTAGGCATCTATCCAATCAGGATAGGTGGTGCTCTGGCTAGAGACTTAGACTCATCGGGACCATTCGGGTCCTGAGCCACTCACTAAGTACTACACTTTTCTAACAGAAGTGCATCGAGGTCGCCGTCCTTAGGAGTAATTGAATAACATAATACAAGCTTGAATTCTACCTCGGAATTTGGCTTAAAGCCTCGGGAAGTCAAGCAAATCCATACGGGATTCCTTTCGAGTATGCATTGAATTATTCTTTCCATTTTAATTATCTTTCAAATTATGATTCTATTCAATCCTTCTATACCAAGCCTAGACCCCACCCACAAATGCCTGAGTACGAGGGACAACTCCGTCCAAAGACTGCCTACATACCCGCTTTGGCATGGGATCAAGGCGTAAAGTATGTAGTTCTATTTTGTACTCTATGGTTCGATGTAAACTGATTAGTGGGTACACAACCCTTTCTATGGTCAATGTCCCAGACAGTTTCTCTATGGTTGCTACACATGGTGGTAGCACTTAAACAAATGCTCAAGATGGCCTATTGTTTGTGGCCTAAAACAACTTCATCCTAACACCTATCATAAGCATCACCCTTGACCGAATTGTCGATCACCAATATCTCTTCAAAAATTAATTTCATAAAAGCATTTTACTTAACCAACCCTAAAGGGGGTTTACTATGGTTTAACTCAACAGATGAAAAATCATTTAAGGATTATCTTGTTAGATTATCGATCCAAGAGGGATTATCTACCCCTTGGATTTTAACTTCCAAGTGTCCCTTATTACTCCCCAATGATTTATAGGGATGTTGCCACAGACGTTGTTGATGTAGCTTTATTAGGCATTAAGTGCAGTAGTTCAACATGACGGCATTACCCGTAAGCATGACCCAGAGTCACTGTATATACCGAACGCTGCTAGGTTTTGGTTTCCATCTTCCTTTATTTAGTTTTCTAACTAAGAAGTTATGAAAACATCATGTTTGAAAATAATCACGAAATAAATGTACATAATTAGACATTTCGAAGTTTAATTATTTGAATAACTACTTCGATGGCAACCAAGTACCATTTGATAAAAGAAATACCATTCTTCTACAACTAAACTAATTAATATATAGTGGTATGATAATGACAATTATGAACCCACATATTAAAACGTGTAACTTGTATGAAGATAATGGGAAGGTAACTTGCTCATCAATGAATGCAATTTAACATATAAGCAATGCACATGATGCAAAAATAGTGACATTTACATACGAAATTAAGTAATGTTTACTTCGATTGTGAGAATATTTAATTATAGAGTTACTAGTTCCAAATCAGCAATTAGTTTATACTTTTGGAAATTTTGGATCAAATTGTAATAATAAGACTTATTTGTTTTTAAGTGAGCCAAAAATAATCATAGAGAGATTTAAAATAATCACAGAGAGATTAAAGAATGAGATTCAGGTTTTCATTCGAAGAACTAGAGAAATGAATTAGAGGGAAGAAATAAAGATTCAAATCACACAGGGAAGAATTTTAATCTTAGAAAAAGAGGTTTTAAACAAATAAAGAAATATGTTTTTTTTTTTGCAAAAATCTTTGGGAAAAAAAACAAAAGCAAGATCATGTGCATATTTTCTTAAGGGAAATAAAATAAAAAAATAAACTATCTTTTACATGCACTATATGAAAGCATTATCATTATTATTTATCCCTAATAAAAGATTTACAATCTAATATAAAAAAAATTCTTTATATAAAGGAAGATCTATAACTATATTTTTGATATTACGAATTCCTCATAAGTGAATGTGAAATAACAAGGAGAGAACTTGTTTTATCGAGCTTGATGTTGAATCCACTAGCTATCCTTATGATCCTTCCTTGCAACTTGAGAGAAATCCTTCAAACAACAACTTAAAATTCCTACAACGAAAATGAGACTACAAAAGAAGATCTACTTCTAAAACTTGAGAAATTTCCTTCAAAACATAATCAACTCCCTTCTTTGAAACTTGCATACAATTTTATAAGAAAATTCCCTCTATTCTACTATCTAGAAAATTTAATTAAAAAGGAGATTCTTTTCCAATATTGGACTTCATGCAAATTGATTAAACTTAGTGGGGGAGTTACATGCAAGGTGGTGGAGATTCCTCTAGAAGCTTCCTATTCTTCCTACAACATGTGCCAAAATTGGGAGTGGAAAATAAATAAATAAAAATAATTATATTCTCCAAGTGTGTGTGTGTGTATTCATTTTTTTTTTAATTCTTTTATAACATTCATTCCATCATTTTAAAAAGCTTAACCAAAATATAATAGAATTGTACTTAAATCAAAAAGTGATAAAGGAGGGTTGTAACATCCTCCCCCACTTAATTTGTGCATCGTCCCGATGCACTTATTGAATGCATCCAAAAAAAAAGTCTATAGATCATGGTTAAAACAAAAATGGAAACAACTGCTACATTTCCTTAGTATCTTCCTATGTGGCATTCTTTTCATCATACTGGTTCCATTGTACTTTGCACTGATCAACCTCTCTGTTGCACAATTGGCACTGTTGCTTCTCCAAGATTTTGAATGGCTCTATCATTAGTCCTCCCATTTCCCGGACCTGCAAAGCATCCCAATTCAAAATGTGTTTCTCATCAGGTACATACTTTTTAAGAAGAGATACATGGAAGACATCATGGATTTGGCTCAACTGGGGAGGTAAGGCCAACCAGTATGCAACTGGATTAATCCTTCCCAATATTTCAAAAGGCCCAACATAACAAGGTGCAAGCTTGGTCTTTTTCCCAAACCTTATGGAACTCTTTTGTCACCTAACTCTTAGGAAGACTTTCTCTCCCACCTCAAACTCTCTTGGTGTCCTGTTCTTGTCCGCATAACTTTTCTGCCTATGTGAGGCTTCCTTCAATCTCTGTCTAATTTCCTTAGTTTTCCTTTCCATTTCCTTCAACATATCTGGTCCAACAATCACTCTATCTTCAAGACTATCCCAACTCAAAGGTGTTAGACATGGTCTACCATACAATGCTTCGAAAGGTGCCATTCCCAAAGATGTTTGATACATATTATTGTAAGAAAACTCTACCAGAGGTAGGTACTCTTCCCATTTCTTCTATTGGTCCATGTAGTACATGCGAAGTAGGTCTTCCATAATCTGATTTGTCCTTTCTGTCTGACCATCAGTTTTGGGATGGTATGCGGTGCTAAAATTTAGTTGAGTTCCCAGAGCTGATTGAAGAGTGGTCCAAAACCTTGAAGTGAATCTAGCATCTCTATCTGATATGATTTTCTTTGGTATTCCATGCAACCTAAATATTTCCTTAACAAAACGCCTAGCCAAGGTAGGTGCATCATTCGTCAGGTTCCCTGGTATAAAGTGTGCCACCCTAGTGAGTTTGTCAATTACCACCATTATTGTATCATGTCTAGAAGGTGACGTGGGTAACCCTTGGACAAAATCCATTCTAATAACTTGCGACTTGTGTTGAGGTACATCATGTAATTGTAACAATCTAGCTGGATGTCTATGTTCTACCTTTACTCTTTGAGACTCCAAACATTTAGCCACATACTTGACTATGTCGTTCTTCATCCCCTGCCAAAAGTATAACTTCTTTAGATCTACATAAAGTTTGTTAACTCTTGGGTGCCCTAAATAAGGGCCATTGTGAGCCTCCAACAAGACTACTTCCCTTAAGTTCCTTGAATTAGGAATATAGATTCTATTATTGAATCTGAGCAATCCATCTTCATCTAGTGTATACCCTTCAATCTTAGGATTGGTTGGATCGTGTTCTAATGTCAATTTGACTTGCTCATACCATGGGTCATGCTCCCACTCATCCATTACTTGCCTTTTGAAAGAAGTTTTGAAAGTTGCTATAGTCATCAAGTGTCTCCTCCTACTTAAGGCATCTACCACCGTATTTTCCTTCCCCTTAATATATTCAATTTCAAAATCATATTCACTTAGAAACTCTAACCTCCTTCTTTGTTTGGCATTTAAGTGGGGTTGGGTAAAGATGTACTTTAGTCCTTGGTTATCTGACTTTAACTCAAAGGGCTTCCCTAGTAAGAAGTGTCTCCATTTCTATAGGGCATGCACAATTGCTGCTAACTCTAAGTCATGGGGTGTGTAATTAACCTCATGAGTCTTCAGCTTCCTGGATTTGTAAGCTACTACCCCTTCATCTTGAACAACTACTCTTCCTAAACCTTCAATAGAAGCATTAGTTACGACTGTGAAGTGTCCATTCAGATCTGGTACTTTTAGAATGGGTGGTGAAGTTAGTTTCCCCTTCAAAATTTGGAATGCCTTATCACTTTGTTCAGTACACACAAACCTTTTACCCTTCCTTTGTAATGAGGTGATTGGGTTTGCTATCTTAGAGAATCCTTCCACAAACCTCCTATAGTAACTTGCTAGCCCCATAAAGCTTCTTACCTCTGAAACGTTCTTAGGGATCGGCCATTCTACTATTACCTTTATCTTATCTAGATCAATTGCTATTCCTTCCTTTGATATTATATGCCCAAGGTAGTGAATCTTTTCCTCAAAGAAGACACATTTTGACAATTTCCCATATAACTTATGTTCTCTCAACCTTTGCAAAACAATTTGTAGGTATACTAAATGTTCCTCCTCATTCCTAGAGTAAATCAATATGTCATCCAGAAATACCAAAACAAATTTATCAACGTAGTCATGGAGTACACTATTCATTAGGTTCATAAATGTAGCGGGGGCATTGGTTACACCAAAAGGAACTACTGTGAACTCATAATGCCCATATCTAGTCCTGAAAGCTATCTTCAGAATGTCTTCCTCCTTAATTCCGAGTTGATGGTATCCTGACCGGAGGTCTATCTTTGAGAAAACTGCTGCTCCTTTCATTTGGTTAGAAAGAACCTCTATTCGAGGTAAGGGATACCTATTCATTATTGTGACCTTGTTCAACATCCTATAATCAATGCATAGCCTTAAGGTTCCATCCTTCTTTTTAACAAACAAAACTGGTGCTGCCCATGGTGATACACTTGGCCTTATTAATCCCTTAGCTAAGAGTTCCTCTAATTGCATCTTGAGCTCTTACAATTCAGTTGTGTTCATTTGGTAAGGTGCCCTTGATACTGGTTCAGCTCCTGGTAGTACTTCAATAGAAAAGTCAAACTTCCTTTTAGGAGGTAAGCCGGGTAACTCTTTTGGAAATACATCCTTGAATTCCTTTAAGAAGGGGGTATTTTAAAAGGTTGCGGTATTTTCCTCTTTTCCTTCATCAATTTCAACCATATAGATTAGGCCTCCTCTTCTTCTTTCCTTCTTTAATTGCATGGCTAATATGGTTTCTATATTAATGGGTTTAAACTTTCCTTGGATTTTGACCTTTTTCCCCCCATCATCCAAACATTCAACAACTTTGTTATAGCAATCTTCATTAGCTTGATGGCCTGTTAACCAACTCATTCCAATAATTACATCATATAATCCTAGGGGTACCACATAGAGATCTACCCTTGTTTCAAACTCAGGAAATTGTACCCTTGCCCTCAGCAAACACTTAGTTACTTCCCTAGTTGCCTTATCCCCATATTGAACCATCCATGATGAATCCATTTGATTAACTTTTAATGCATATTTTCTTACTAATTTAGGTGAGATGAAACATTCAGATGATCCAGTGTCAATTAGAATTGAAATTGGTTGTTCAAATAGTGTACCTGTAGTTTCCACAGGGACATTTTGGTATCTTCCTCTTTAGTTCCTAACTACTGCATGAATCCTTTAGTGGGGCCCTTGTTGGGGTTGATTGGCCCTAATTTGTCCTTGCATCCTAGGACACTCTCTAGCAAAATAGTTTCCCCCACACAGGAAGCATCCATCTGGAGGACCCCTCCTACTTTGATTCCTAGGGGGATCATTCCTTGTTTCATTGGCCCTAGGTCAATAAGTTATCTTATTATGCTGGTCATTCCTGTTATAGTTGCCTCTGTTATTATTTCCTTGATTATTATTATTATTTCTGTTCCTCTGATATTGATTAGGAGGTGGCCTTCTTTCGGAAGAATTATTCCTTTGACCTTTGTTGAAGTTAGTGTTCCTATTGAATTCCTTCTTCCTTTTAAATGAGTGGTTCCCATTATAGTTCTGCTCGGCTAGTGTTTGAATCTTCCTCTCTTGCCTTAGGGACTTTTCAAGTACTTCGTTCATGTTTTTGGGTCCATGCATGTCAACCTTTGCCCCTATGTTGGTATTTAGCCCCAAAATGAACTTCCTTTCTTAGCCTTCTTCATCTTTCTGGTACATAGGTACATATTTAACCAACTTGGCGAACTTATCCCAATATTGTTGGACGGATAGGGGCCCTTGATGTAGATTATGGTATTCTGTCACCTTCTCATCAAAGAACAATTGAGGGAGCCACCTCTCTCGGAAGTGGTGAACAAATTGATCCCATGTGACCGTTTCTCTGCTATACCCATTTTGTTCCTTGGTGTTGGTCCACAAACTAGCTGCGTCCCCTGTGAGTTGATAGGAACCCCATATGGCTTTGGTTGTTTTGCTAAAATCTCTTATTTCAAAATACTTTTCCATTTCATTTAACCAATTCTCAGCTCCTTCACCAATTTGCCTCCCATCGAACTTAGGATGGCTTATTTTCTTTAGATCCTTGGAGAGTTCCAATATGTTATTTTCTTTTCTATTACTCATCATATTCCCTTGATTGCTACCAGGGTTTCCATTTTCAGTACCACTTTGATTTTCAAAGTCATTCTGCCTTGCCCTAAGGTCCTGCATTGATTGTTCCAAGAAGTTGATTTTATCTCTTTGCTCGGTTAGAAGGTTGATTATAGCCTCAACCCCATCTTCATTATTTCCTGGGTTATGTTGATCCCCTTCATGGTCTTCCTCATGGTTTTCCTCATGGTTTTCTTTCCTTTGACTCCTAGTGTTAGTATGTCTTCCATTACCTCTTCCTCTTCCTCTTCCTCTTCCTTTTCCTCTTCCTCTAGCCAATCCAAGTTTTTTTATTTACCTGAAAGTTAAATTATGTAGTTAGTTCTTGGTTTAGGATTTTAAAATTTAATTTCTACCATTGTAAAACATTCCCTTAGTTGTATAAATTGAAGTGAGCTCAAGGCCTAGATTTGAACCTTTGCTCTGATACCACATGTAATAACCCACCATAATTAACTCAACAAAATTGACCATTCTTTTTTTATTTTATTTAACCATTGTGTTTGATTCAATCGTATACTCTGGGCATCCATCCATTTGGATTAGGCATTCATCCATCCGAGATGAGCATCTAATCATACGGGTTAGGCATTTGTCCATATGGGACATAAGATTTCATCTATCCAATATGGGATAGGCATCTACCCATACGGGGTAGGCATCTATCCAATCAAGATAGGTGGTGCTCTAGCCAGAGACTTAGACTCATCGGGACCATTCGGGTATTGAGCCACTCACTAAGTACTACACTCTTCTAATAGAAGTGCACCGAGGTCTCCGTCCTTAGGAGTAATTGAATAACATAATACAAGCTTGAATTCTACCTCAGAATTTGGCTTAAAACCTTGGGAAGTCAAGTGAATCCATACGGGATTCCTTTCGAGTATTCATTGAATTACTCTTTCCATTTTAATTATCTTTCAAATTATGATTCTATTCAATCCTTCTATACCAAGGCTAGACCCCACCCACGAACGCCTGAGTACGAGGGACAACTCCGTCCCAAGACTGCCTACATACCTGCTTCGGCACGGGATCAAGGCATAGAGTATGTAGTTCTGCTTTCTACTCTATGGTTTGATGTAAACTGATTAGTCGGTACGCAACCCTTTCTATGGTCAATGTCCCACACAATCTCTCTGCGGTTGCTACCCACGGTGGTAGCACTTAAACAAAGGCTCAAGATGGCCTATTGTTTGTGGCCTAAAACAACTTCATCCTAACACCTATCATAAGCGTCACCCTTGACCAAATTGTCGATCACCAATATCTCTTCAAAAATTAATTTCATAAAAGCATTTTACTTAACCAGCCCTAAAGGGGGTTTACTATGGTTTAACTCAACAGATCAAAAATCATTTAAGGATTATCTTGTTAGATTATCGATCCAAGAGGGATTACCCGCCCCTTGGATTTTAACTTCCAAGTGTCCCTTATTACTCCCTAGCGATTTATAGGGATGATACCACAAACGTCATTGATGTAGCTTTATTAGGCGTTAAGTGCAGTAGTTCAACACGACGACATTACCCATAAGCTTGACCCAGAGGCATCGTATATACCGAACGCTATTAGGTTTTGGTTTCCATCTTCCTTTATTTAGTTTTCTAACTAAGAAGCTATGAAAACATCATGCTTGAAAATAATCATGAAATAAATGTACATAATTAGACATTTCGAAGTTTAATTATTTGAATAACTACTTCGATGGCAACCAAGTACCATTTGATAAAAGAAATACCATTCTTCTACAACTAAACTAATTAATATATAATGGTATGATAATGACAATTATGAACCCACATATTAAAACATGTAACTTGTATGAAGATAATGGGAAGGTAACTTGCTCATCAATGAATGCAATTTAACATAGAAGTAATGCGCATGATGCAAAAATAGTGACATTTACATACGAAATTAAGTAATGTTTACTTCGATTGTGAGAATATTTAATTATAGAGTTACTAGTTCCAAATTAGCAATTAGTTTATACTTTTGAAAATTTTGGATCAAATCGTAATAATAAGACTTATTTGTTTTTAAGTGAGCCAAAAATCACTGATCAATTAATCCAATAAACCCTTAAAGGATTGAGACAATAACTTTAAATTTCAATCCTTATACTAATTTATTAACTTAAAATTTATCTAAACAATTATTAGCAATTAACTTGAATTTTAACTAAAAATAATTATTAAAAATTAACTTAAAATTTAACTAAAAACAATTATTAAAAATTAACTTAAAATTTAATCCAAAGTAATTATTAAAATTCCAAATTGCAATTTCATTAAAAAAAGTGAATTGTTTGTTTAATAGCAAATAGGAGGGGGGTAGGGACCACAGGTCCCATCACCCCTGCGGTCCTGCATGCGCAGGCCCATAGGATTGAGGGGACACCGCGGGTCCCCCCACTCCCCTACGATCATTGCCATGATAGTGACCGCAGGGGTAGTGGAGTGTACCACTGCCCCTCCCCGGCGATTACAATAACCGTACGCCATGCGTTATGCAATTTCTTTTTTTTTTTTTTTTTTTTCAGACTGTGCCATATTAATATCCTGCCACACACACACACACACACACACACACACACACACACACACACACACACACACACATATATATATATATAACAAAAGAGTATTTATTTATAAAAATAAGAGCATGAATAAGATAGATAATCAAACAATTGTTTTAGATTGATTTCAGTATTTAGAAGGTTAATATTTTCCAGTATTCATAGGGGGATAGAGAGTTTATTTCCAGTATGCACAGGGAGATAGTTTATTTCCAGTATTCACAGGAAGATTGTTTATTTCCAGTATTCATAGGAAGATTGTTTGTTTCCAGTATTCACAGGAAGATTGTTTATTTCCAGTATTCATAGGAAGATTGTTTATTTCTAGTATTCACAGGGAGATTTTATTCAACTAATATTCACAGAGAGATCTTATTCAAGTCACAGGGAGATTTATTTAACTAATAATCATAGAGAGATTTGTTTAATTAAAAATCATAGAGAGATTTATTTAACTAATGATCATAGAGAGATTAAAAATAATCATTGAGAGATTTAAAATAATCATAGAGAGATTAAAGAATGAGATTCAGATTTCCATTCGAAGAACCAGAGAAATGAATTAGAGGGAAGAAAAAAAGATTAAAATCACACAGGGAAGAATTTTAATCTCAAAAAAAGAGGTTTTAAACAAATAAAGGAATATGATTTTTTTTTTGCTAAAATCTTTGGAAAAAAAAACAAAAGCAAGATCACGTGCATATTTTCTTAAGGGAAATAAAAAAAAAAAATAAACTATCTTTTACATGCACTATATGAAAGCATTATCATTATTATTTATCCCTAAATAAAAGATTTACAATCTAATATAAAAAAAATTCTTTATATAAAGGAAGATCTATAACTATATTTTTGATATTACAAATTACTCATAAGTGAATGTGAAATAACAAGGAGAGAACTTGGTTTATTGAGCTTGATGTTGAATCCACTAGCTATCCTTATGATCCTTCCTTGCAACTTGAGAGAAATCCTTCAAACAACAACTTAAAATTATTGCAACGAAAATGAGACTACCAAAGAAGATCTACTTCTAAAACTTGGGAAATTTCCTTCAAAACATAATCAACTCCCTTCTTTGAAACTTGCATACAATTTTATAAGAAAATTCCCTCTATTCCACTATCTAGAAAATTTAATTAAAAAGGAGATTCTTTTCCAATATTGGACTTCATGCAAATTGATTAAACTTAGTGGGGTAGTTACATGCAAGGTGGTGGAGATTCCTCTAGAAGCTTCTTATTCTTCCTACAACATGTGCCAAAATTGGGAGTGGAAAATAAATAAATAAAAATAATTATATTCTCCAAGTGTGTGTGTGTTTGTGTATTCATTTTTTTTTTAATTCTTTTATAACATTCATTCCATCATTTTAAATAGCTTAACTAAAATATAATAGAATTGTACTTAAATCAAAAAGTGATAAAGGAGGGTTGTGACATTGTCTGTCAGGCCGTTGCTGCCAAAAAGTGTTTCTATTGGCATTTGCAGTACCTTTTGGAGCACATTCTTCTCCAACTTAATGGCTTTTCCACTTTCTCGATTTCACACTGCTTTAGAGAGATTAATGTGTTTGATGATTTTCTTACAAATAAGGTTGTTATTGAAGGTGCGGATTGCATAGAACTTGCACCCTCAGACTTTCCTATCTTTTGCATGAAAATTCTATCTTAATAGTCTTTCTTAGTGTGGTTGTTCTTTCGTAAGTGCATGTAATGAGGGTGTTCGCCTTTGGGACAATATGGTTGTTATTGACATTTATTGGGAGAACCTCCTCATTATGAAGGGAGGTTTTTGTGTTTATCTTTGGAAATTTTCCTCGCCTCATGGGGAGTTTACTTCTTTGAATGGCTACAAGGGGGGTCCTACCTTGCCTTATGACAACATCTTGGTTATAGTCATTCCTGGTAGTAGAGCCTCTTTAAGGGTGGTGGGTGGTGGGGTTTCTTGGGTCCAGCCGACACTAATTTGATAGTGTTTAGAGGCTGGGTTCTTTCTCATGATTTATTTATAATCCCAGGTCTAGGGTTGGATACTCTGGTTAAGGGATATTCTCGCTTTTCTTCTGGTTTTTGGTAATTACCCTTTGGTCTTACCTCATCTATCAGAATTGTGGAATATAGATTGGCATTTAGGGTGGTTGGGATTGCTTGGGTTTTGTGTCATTTTGTTCTCGATTGGTCAATGAGGGAATGTTCTATATTTGACTGGTAGATTTGGGAATTATTGGTTCTTCCATCATGACAGTTAATTGCCTTGGTTCTGCTCAATTTTTTGGGACTGTTTTGGTATTGCTTTCTGCTACTCATTAGATTTTGTGGTTGAGCTTGGGTACTTAAGCTTCGATGCTCTCCCTTTTTTGCCAATCATTTTTCCTTGCGGGCAGAGGTGGGTGATCTTGTCATGAGTTTTGGGTATCACGTTCTGTGCATTGGTTCATTGAATGAATCATTATGCTTCGCAGGTGCAATGCTAATTAGAAATTTGCTTTACTGATTGGGTCTGCTGTAAGTTATGTGAAGTTTCCATAATTTGGAGGTGCTCTCTGGCTGGACATTTTTTCTTATGATGGCCTGATAATCATATAGTGACTATCCCCTCTCTGTTATATATTTTGGATGGGTGCTCAGGTATGGCACATATTCGCCTATTTATTGTTATTTGAGTATGAAATGCTTAGCAGTATGTGGAATTTCTTGGGTAGAATTGGTGGGTGGTGGTTTTTTCTGAGAAATTGGAAGATGCAGTTTTTTGGGTGGGGTAAATGGCTCCTTGTTATGTTGTTACTGGTATGGTTGTTACTATGGATTATTGCATGGATTGGTTTCACCCTGTTTCCTGAAGGTTGTCTCCATCTTCCTCTACTTCTTATATGGATAGGCCTATGTGTGCTAACTGATGAGCTTAAAATATGCTCATAATTTGGATGTTATGATAAACTTTTAAATACCTTTACTTTTGTTATTTCATGGATGTTCAGACTTTGTTGAAACCTTTTTGGGATATCCTGTAGCAAGATACTTTTATATTCCTGCAGCTCATTATGTTGATTTGATTGCATTTATTGCCCCATTGACTCCCTAAAATGACTGGTATATCGTATACAGTTTTTGAATGATGAAGTAGATTTAAATGTGTGATTAATGAATAGATATCGTGTATATGCCATATGCCTTTTCCTGTTGCCTGTTATCTTTTGTTTCGCAGGTTGTTGAAGAACGATCGAGCCAAGCGCAGCCAATCTCGGCCTTGCAGTAAAGTCCATTTCCTGCACGACTTCGAGGGAGCTTCGGCAAGGACTCTTTGACTGAAACCATAGGAAAGAATTTTAATGGTAGTTAATTTGGAAATAGTGGAGCGGTAGATTCTCTCTAGATCGGGTTGAACGCATAAATTCATTTATGGAGTTTGTTCCTTGATTCGGGGATATATTTTACTTCCACGTCTTTCCTTGATGGAGTTAGTTAGTTAGTTACTCTCCTATTTTTAAATAAAGTTCTCCTCCTGTGCGAAAAGGAGAGAAGAGTTAGAATAAGATAGAATCAGAGTAGTAGATATCATGTAAGAATCAATATGATAATAAAAGACATAATTTATTTAACGAGAGACAGAGTTTGTTGTTAGTTTCCATATCAACAAAACAATGTATATCATTCTATTTTTATGAATAAAGTTCAATGAAGTTCTGAGTTTAGCATCTGCGTAATCAGGAGATGCTTGCTAAGGGGGCCCACTTAGTAGGTATCTGTAGCTAGCTAGCTAGTTGTTCTTTCCTGTTAAGTTTCAGTTTGCTTTCATCTTTAAAGTTTTTATACAAACTCAGCTTTACATTGCTCCTGAAGCACAAGGAATCCATCATTGTGCCTATTCCTACAACATAAGGCCAGTTCATAGTTTGTGTTTCAGTTGTAGTTATCATGATTTCTGTTTTAATCAAATCATAGTTGAGTTAAAGAGCTTTGCATTACCTTCCTGTAGCATAGGTAAAATTTCATTCCAGTATGTATTTCTGCTAAGATTTGACCAAAATGAGTTCCTAGTGCATATATTTTGTTGTGCCATTTAAAGTATACATCCCCTAGTTTGACAAGTAAATGAACGTCTACAGAGAGAGATATTGGTCACCTGTTGGAATGCCCAATTCCCAGGGAAGATTTTACTGTGATTTTCATATCCTTTTGTGGGCGCGACCATTTTTGGCGCTATTGTCGGGGATGGTGTCTAGCTAGGAGTTTATCAGAAGTCATTTTTAGTATTAGTTTAGCTTGTTAGTAAAATTTTATAGATCTGTCAAGCCACTATTCATCATATTGCATGCATAGAAGAAGAAGAGATGCCCTGGGAAGGTTCCTCCCTGAAAATTTGTTTATTAAACTACCATTTGACCTAGCTGACAATGAATCTGAGAGAAATCCATTCGCTCTGTTATTCCAGCAACCAAACATGGCAAATAATCCACCTCATAATCCACCTCTTGCATTTGAGTTTCCCATTGTCCCCCAAGGAGATACTGACAATCTTAAAAACATTCCCTCTTCTTTGCTTCCAAAGTTTTATGGTCTGGTCACAGAGGACCCAGAAACCTTTTTGTTTGAATTTGATGTCCTCTGTCGTAGTTATGACTACAACACAGACGCTCATAAATTGAAGTTATTTCCTTCCACCTTGAAGGAAGGAGCTCTCAGATGATTCATGAGTCTGGGAAGAGGTGTCGTTGATAGTTGGGAGGTCATGTAGACGACATTCCTTGACAAGTATAAGGAATATTGTAAGAGTGCCAGCAAAAGTGATGACATATTCTGAATTCAGCAGAAGGACGATGAAAATCTGGAAGATTATATTTCCAGATTCTTGTTTTCACTAAAGAGGAACTCAAACCATACTCTTAACAAGGACTCTCAGAAATTATTGTTTCTAAGAGGAATCAGTGATGCCTGTATAGATGCCCTGGACTTGATAGGAGGAGGTGATATAATCCAGCTGCCTTGGGATGATATAAAGAAAATATGTCTTAACTACTCTCGAGCAATAGTTAAGAAAGGTCGAGGTCATCATGCTACAATAGGGAAGTTTTCTTCTATTGGAGTTTCCTGGATGGAGATAACAAATTTGCTATCTGACTTCAAGCAGGACATCATTAATAATATGGCTACGCAACTAGACACTATGCAAGCTCAAAAGAAACATGAGGAGGCTGACATAGTTTTGGCTGAGTTCTATCCATACTGCAGACAAAAGAAGCGTGACTGCAGATGCAAGATGGTGGCTAATTTGGAAGCCAAACAGCTACCTACTGACTTCAAGCCGGTAGAAGGAGATGATGATCAAGTATTCTTTGTTGCACAAAGGAGACCATAGGCCCAAAGACAAGGTATGCCTCAAGACCCTTTAACTTTTGGTAATTCTTATTCTAGATATAATAACCAATGACAACATGCATATGGACCACCACCACCATGGAATCCACCTTGACCAAATTGGCCTAATTATCAGAATCAGCAATGGAAATCTCCTCAAGGAGGATGGCAGCAGCCACAAGGGCAATGGACCCCACCTTCAGGAAATTGGCAGCAAAATTTCCAATGGCGAGGCCCTCAGCAATGGCAAAACCAGCCCTCTGGATTCTTGCAGCTTCCACAGTCACAACCACAAGCCCTTATGTTGCCTCCTACAGTAACTGCCACAAATCCTAGACCTCCAAAACAAACACCTATGCCTGCCTAGCCATTGCCCAATCCCAATAATAAGCAACAGTAGTAGCCTGCGTATCTTGCTGAAGCCAACCAATATCAAGCTTATGCCTTAAACGTTAATGACATCCATTTGAGATCTGGAGCTACTTTACCTACTCCAAAACTGCCTCTGATTACTGAAATATCAGACTCTCCCCATGAAGAATCTACTGCACCTGTTGTTCCTACTGAGCACATGCCCATAACTGATACAGTTCCTAAAGAGCCTATTCTGCAAAATCAAGACAACCCACCTTTTCCTCAGAAGTTGCAAAGTACTGCATATAAACCCATGGAAGAACCCACTTTTGACATTATGGATCAGCTCAAAAATGTGCAGATTCAAATTCCTTTATTTCAGGCTATTAAAGATATTCCTATTTTTGAAAAAGTTATTAAAGAAACCTGTTTGAAGAAGCTTGGACGAAAGAAAAAGGATCCTCAAACAATTCATGTACTAGGAAAATTGGCTGATATAATGTTGGGAAATATAGTTATTCCAAAGTATATTGACCCTGGAAGTCCTATAGTGCAGATAAATGTAAATGGCCAAGTTGTAAAAAATATTTTGATTGATTTAGGTGTTGCCATTAATGTCATGACAAAGCATACTATGGACTCCCTGAATATTTTAAACATTAGATCTACACCCACAGTTCTGCAGCTTGTAGATAGCTCCATAGTTAAACCTGACGGGATAGTAGAAGATGTAATTGTCATTCTTGAATCTTGGGAGTATCCTGCTGATTTCACAATATTATTAGTTAAGACAACTTTAGGAGGATATCCAGTTATTCTTGGTAGACCATGGTTAGCAACTACTGATGCTTTTATAGGATGCCGTTCTGGAGATATGACCATTTCTGATGGGCAGTCCACAAAGAAATTGGTTCTGTAACCGCCTGCTAGACCTCAGCCAGATTTGTCCCAACCTGTTTGGCCAGATGTGGGGGAGGAAATTGAAGAAGCCAATTCTTTGGCTCAATTAATGATGATTCAAAATGACCCATTTTCACAACTTCAGAGTGAAGATGCCTTGTTGTTTCAAATTCTACAGTACAACTCTGATACGGGTAGTTCATCTGATCCAAATGGTACTCATTTATAATGTTTCCTGCAGCAACCAGATTCTGAAAGTTAACTACCTAAACTTCTAACAATTTTTCATAATTTGCTTCCACAAGAGATACAAACATTACCAGTAGACTCTATGAGTAATCTCACGGAGCAGATAGAATTGTCTCAAGGTCATTATTTGAATATCAATAATAAGCTATCACAGTCTCAACAGTTTGACCTATTAAAAATGCTACAAGAACAACATAAAGCTTTTGCATGGGAATATGGGGACATGCAAGGAATAGATCCTCGAGTTTGTACTCATAGGATATATCAAAGAAGACTATTCACCAATTAGACAACCTCAAAGAAGAGTAAATCCAACACTTAGAGAAATAATTAAAAGTGAGCTTCAAAAGTTGCTTGATGCTAGTTTTATTTATCCAATCTCTGACAGTCAATGGGTTTCTCCATTAGTTATTGTCCCCAAGAAAGGTGGAAAATGGAGAGTATGTGTAGATTACAGAGAATTGAACAGTGCCACTAAAAAAGATCACTTTCCACTACCTTTTGTAGATCAAGTACTAGACTCACTGTCTGGCAAAATATATTTTTTCTTTTTGGATGGTTACAGTGGGTACAATTGGATAAAAATTGCCCCTAAAGATCAAGATAAGACCACTTTTACCTATCCATGGGGAACATTTGCTTATTCGGTCTTGCCTTTTGGCCTATGCAATGTGCCAGCAACATTTTAGAAAGCAGTAATTAGTATCTTTGCTAATATATCTCATGAATGTATGGAGATTTACATGGATGATTTCACTGCCTATGGAGTCACATTTGAAGAAGCACTGGTAAATTTAGAAAAAGTATTGAAAAGGTGTAGAGAGCAAAATTTGTCTCTAAACAGTGAGAAGTGTTTTCTAATGATGGAAGAAGGTATTGTTCTAGGTCATCATGTTTCAAAGAATGGAATTCAAGTCGACCCTGCTAAAATTGAAGTAATTCAGAATTTACAAACTCCTGCAAAATAGAAAGATGTCAGAAGTTTTCTTGGTCATGCAGGGTATTATAGAAGGTTTATAAAAGACTTCAGTAAAATTTTCAGTCCACTTTATGCTTTGTTAACAAAGGATTCCCAATTTGAGTGGACAGAGGCCTGTGAAAAATCCTTCCTACAACTAAAGGACTTGCTTACTAAAGCCCCTATTCTTCAAGGTCCAAAATAGAATTTGCCTTTTCACATACATGCTGATGCCTCTGACTTTGGCATAGGAGCAGTTCTGAATCAAAAAGAAAATTTAGTTGAACATGTTATTTACTTTATCAGCAAGAACCTTTAAGGTCCTGAGCTCAACTATATTGTCACAGAAAAGGAGTTGCTTGCAGTAGTGTATGCTTTGAATAAATTTAGGCATTATGTCATAGGTTATCAGATATTCGTCCATACTGACCATGCAGCAATCAAGTATCTGATGAACAAACCTGCCATCTCTGATAGGTTGGCACGTTGGCTCCTATTGTTACAAGAATTTGACATTTCCATAATTGACAAACCAGGGAGAGCCAATGTTGTAGCTGACTTTTTATCAAGACTTCAATCAGCTGCACCTGTTGAACATGAGATCATTGATGATAGGTTCCTAGATGAACACTTGTTTTCCATCGCTACACATATACCCTGGTATGCAGACATTGCCAATTATCTAGCAGCAAACAGAATACCAGACCACTTTTCTCCAAAAAAAAGAAATTGTTAATAGAGAAAAGTTTTAACTTTTCCTAGATTGCAAATAGTTTTTTTTATACTGGACCTGATCAAGTAATGTGAAGATGTGTAAGAGAAGATGAAACTTATGACATATTGCATGTTTGCCATGACGAACCATGTGGAGGACATTTTGTAGCAAAAAGAACATCAATGAAAGTTCTTACAATAGGGTACTATTGGCCAACATTACATAAGGATGCTGTGACATATAAAAGAAAATGTAACAAATACTAGCGTATGGGAAAACCAACTAAGTCCGATGAAATGCCACTATATCCACAAATAATAGTCACCCCTTTTGATAAATGGGGGATGGATTTTGTAGGGCCAATTGATCCACCATCAAATGGAAAGTCATAGATTCTAGTTTGCATGGACTATGTAACAAAACGGGTCGAGGTAACAGCTATGACTCATGCCCGAAATAACAAAGTTGCTGAGTTTCTGTATGAACAAATTTTCACAAGATTTGGATTTCTCAGAGAGCTTGTAACCGATCAAGGAGCTCAGTTTACGTCGAATCTGATTACTGCACTGATGAATGACTATAAAATCAAACATAGGAAGTCCAGCCCTTATCACCCTCAAGCCAATGGTCAGGCAGAGGTAACAAACAGAGAAATTGATGTGATCCTCACAAAGACAGTGCAGATCCATAGAAAAGATTGGAGCAATAGACTTCTTGAAGCAGTTTGGGCTTACAGAACTACATGGAAAACAACAACTAGGTTTACACCTTTTGAGCTGCTTTATGGGAAAACAACCATGTTACCCATAGAATTTGATCACAAAACTTTGAGGACAGCTCTTCAACTCAATATAGACATATCTGAAGCACAGAAGGACCGTCTCCTACAGCTAAATACTTTGGACGAAATGAGAAAAGCTGCCCTGCAGCATACAGAAACAATCCAACAACAAAGGAAGAAATGGCATGATCAACACATCAAAACCAGGAAATTTTCTGCTAGAGATTGGGCTCTGTTATATGATTCCAGATATCAAGAAAACCAAGGTAAGCTCACAACACACTGACTTGGCCCCTATGAAGTTGAAAATGTGTTTGACAATGGAGCTATACAGCTGATAACAATAGACCCAGTCCGCTTCAAATTGCTAGTGAATGGCCACCGACTCTGATTGTACCACAAACCAGTCTCCAAGGAAGAATTCATGTAGCAGTTCGTTCAGGTTCCTCCCGCTACTCTTCCTGTAGCCGAAGGCTTTAGCCTTTCTCCTACAGCGTTACCGTAATTTTCAAAAAAAAAAAACATGCTCATAATAAAGGTTTTTTTTTTTTTTTTTTAAAAAGGAAACCCCTTTTTCTCCATTCTCATTTATCGCCCCTATTTCACTTCTTTATCTTCCGTCCATCCATTCCATCTCTTCATTTCATCTGCCCATCTCACCCATCCACGTCATCCATCCGCATCAACCTTAATTAAGATATCTTTCCCACTTGTCAATTCATGCAGATGCCGTCATCTTTCTTCACACGTACGTGCAATTATCAAAGGTACGCCATATCTTTTCTTATTGCATATTTGATTTGTTTCATCCTATTCATTTATTGCTATGCATGTACCAGTCATTATTACCCGATTCTCTACCTATTCTTTATGACATATGAGGATACATGTCATACTTTAAGAAGGGGGCGGGGTAATCCATCTTTTCGTCGCTGCCATAACTGCAAAATAATCTTTCTTTAATACTTTTCTGGTACTTTCTAAATATGATCACATGTCCTTCTTTATTGCATAATTACGATTAAGACTGCTTGTTCAAAAAGTTCATTTTTGGAAAAAGAAAGAAATGTGACGGCACAAAAGAAGAAAAACCAGAGTAGAAAGGGAAACAAAGAATTTAAATCTTCAGCAAGGAATTGAGTTTAGCTAAAGGAAAACTACAAACATGGGTGGTCAGTTGGTATGACATGAGCTTGTAACTCATGAAATGTTATTGTAAAACAGTCCACGCATCCAGCCTCTATGGGTGGTTAAATTATTTCTTGAGCTTAAATGATTTTGATGAAGAGGCTGCTGGAGAATTTTTGAGAACCCTTTCTAAAGGGAAAGCCATCGTATGGGGTCTAACGGTTGTTGCAACCAAAAACAGAATTGCTGAAGTAACTGGGCTTCCAGCCGTTGGAGAAAATTTTTCTTCAGACGCTGCAGTTGCAAGGGCTGAGTTTTCAATGCCTACTGATGGACCTCGGGAAGTTTTCAAGCAGGGATGCAAGCGCGTATCGTTGCCTCCTCCTTATTCAGAGTATGTTACTTACATAATCAGGTATTTGACTTGTGAAGGCCGTTTTTCCTATCTGCATTCTCATCATTTTAAATTATTGAGCCATATGAGGCATGGGTTAGTTATAAATGTTTCAAATTTCTTGTTAAAATTTTTAGAATAAAGTGCCCATGGAACTCAATAGGGGAAAGATAATTCTGTCACTCATCATGGCCTTATTAAATTACTGATTGAGCGCTCTTTGAGGGATGTCTCACCTCTCTCCTGGCAACAATTTGTTGCCCAAAAGAGTTTGCAAATCCCACAACCCCATAGGGTACTTACCCCAAGGCCTCAGAAAAAGAAGAAAGAAATTGCATCTACCAATAAAATAGGGCAAGGGTCACCTACTCCTGTAGCACCTGGTCCTGCAGCTTTCGCACCTGAATCCTCTGCTAGGGTACAAACTAGGTCTGCCACTAGGAGAGAGAAGGGAAAAACAAAGGCAGAAGGGTCCCCAAAATCTGACCCTCGTTCTCAGAAAAGGCAATGCCCTTCTCCTGCAGTACCTTCCCCTGCAGTTGTTTCTCCTACAACAACACCTATTGCTATTACTAGTTCACCGTCATCCTCTAGTAGGGCAAAGCCCTCTGAACAAACAAGGAAGAGGAAAGCTACCGGAACACCTCCTGCAGCCGCATCAGTGCCAAGAAAGGTTTCCGCAAGGAAACAATATAAGACCTCCCCTGCTTCACCGCAACCAGAGGTGATTGTAATTTCAAAAGGATCTGTTGAGTCTGAATTTAATGTTTCTCAGAATGTGTCCGAGAATGCTGCCCAGAGTTCATTCGTTCCTGAAGAGGAACAAGTTGAGACAAAAGAAACAAGGCATAATGAGAAAGGGTTACCAAATCTTGATGATTTGGCTACTGCTGCTATGCAATTTTTGGAGGAAGCACAGACTTCTCCACCGCAGCAACAAGAAGAATTTATCTTGCAACAAGAGCAAGAACAGACTAAACAATTGAATGTGCCTAGTGAAGTCGTATTCCACCCTGCAATTTATAAAGCCATTGTTGTGTATAAGAGAACGTTTTTAATTGAGTTTCAGGAATATGTTAAAGCTAATTAGGAAACAGTTACATTGCAAACCCTGAATTTTTGATACATAGCCCAGACTGACATGCAACAAAGTCTATGGGGAATAGAAAAGAGGAAATTGAAAAAGAAAATTGAAAGTCAGAAGCAGGAAATTGCTGAGTTGAAAGCAAAAATGGACGAAATGTTAAAAGTAACTGGTCAGATTATGGAATGTAGACCACCACCCAGAGTTTATGCTCTGTGCCTTAAAGAACAGTTTTTATGGTTCCAATTGATGAGAATTTTCAGAAACCAAGATCCTATAATTCATACTGCCAAGGAATTCTATGAAGCATACCAGGCAGCCCCTAATTGGTTAAGGAATTCTTTGTGTGAATTCTATTTGCATGGCTTTTTAATACCATTTGAAATAGAATAGAATCCTCTTCCATATATTGGTGATATTCATTTGAGATCATTTATGTCATGGGCAGCAAATGAGGCGAATTATGATAGGCAGTGAGAAACACATGAGGAAGCTGAGAAAATAGAGCCTGTTCCATTACATTCTCAAAGTTCAAACCCCCATGTAATATTGAAAGATTGGTTTGATCTAACATATGGTATTAATAATGTTTCAGCAAGAGAGAAAATATTTGATATCAGAAAACAAGTATATGATAAATTCCAGGCACAACAATATTCATTTTGGAAATTGGCATTCCCCAGAAGTGAGAAAGATGGGAGAGATTAACTGTTGGGTTAAGAAAATCAGAACCACATGGTCCCCTAAATTTCACAGCAGCTCTCAAACGAACGAGCAGATATATTCAATTGGGACTTCAAACAAGATTTGAACTGTGGTTGCCGCTGACATTCAGACCCCCTGTGCTAATGTGGCCACTTTATCCTCACCAGGTTACAAATCTTAACAATGAATTAGAAGACCAAAGGTATGAAAAATGCCGGGATTTCAGAAGATTTTATTACAAGTTTAAAAATCTGTTTCAAAGTCATGTAGCAACCACCGACTTCAGAGAAACCAACAGGAAAGTTAATGCTGGAGGACTAGCATTGGACTAAGTAGGGGGTAGTGATGAGCTTAAAATATGCTCATAATTTGGATGTTATGATAAAATTTTAAATGCCTTTACTTTTGTTATTTTATGGATGTTCAGACTTTGTTGAAACCTTTTTGGGATATTCTGTAGCAAGATACTTTTATATTCCTGCAGCTCATTGTGTTGACTTGATTGCATTTATTGCCCTGTTGACTCCCTAAAATGACTGGTATATCGTATACAGTTTTTGAATGATGAAGTAGATTTAAATGTGTGATAAATGAATAGATATCGTGTATGTGCCATACGCCTTTTTCTATTGCCTGTTACCTTTTGTTTCGCAGGTTGTTGAAGAACGATCGAGTCAAGCGCAGCCGATCTCGGCCTTGCAGTAAAGTCCATTTCCTGCACGACTTCAAGGGAGCTCCGGCAAGGACTCTTTGACCAAAACCATGGGAAATAATTTTAATGGCAGTTAATCTGGAAAGAGTGGAGCGCTAGATTCTCTCTGGATCGGGTTGAACGCATAAATTCATTTATGGAGTTTGTTCCTTGATTCGGGGATATATTTTACTTCCACGTCTTTCCTTGATGGAGTTAGTTAGTTAGTTACTCTCCTATTTTTAAATAAAGTTCTCCTCCTGTGCAAAAAGGAGAGGAGAGTTAGAATAAGATAGAATCAGAGCAGTAGATATCATGTAAGAATCAATATGATAATAAAAGACAGAATTTGTTTAACGAGAGACAGAGTTTGTTGTTAGTTTCCATATCAACAAAACTATGTATATCATTCTGTTTTTATGAATAAAGTTCAATGAAGTTCTGAGTTTAGCATCTGCGTAATCAGGAGATGCTTGCTAAGGGGGCCCACTTAGTAGTTATCTGTAGCTAGCTAGCTAGTTGTTCTTTCCTGTTAAGCTTCAGTTTGCTTTCATCTTTAAAGTTTTTATACAAAACTTAGCTTTACATTTCTCTTGAAGCACAAGGAATCCATCACTGTGCCTGTTCCTGCAGCATAAGGCCAGTTCATAGTTTGTGTTTCAGTTGTAGTTATCATGATTTCTGTTTTAATCAAATCATAGTTGAGTTAAAGAGCTTTGCATTACCTTCCTACACCGTAGGTAGAATTTCTTTCCAGTATGTATTTCTGCTAAGATTTGACCAAAATGAGTTCCTAGTGCATATATTTTGCTGCGCCATTTAAAGTATACGTCCCCTGGTTTGACAAGTAAATGAATGTCTACAGAGAGAGATATTGGTCACCTATTGGAATGCCCAATTCCCAGGGAAAATTTTACTATGATTTTCATATCCTTTTGTGGGTGCGACCACTAACCATTTTCATGCTGTCAGGTTTACTTCTCCTTGGTTCCCTCTTGGCTATGTTTTTTGTTCTCTGTAGGTCTTTGGACTCATGTGGTGCATAAGTGGATTGATTTTTTGGTGTTGGCACTAATCTTGGTTGCATTTTTGGGATGATATCCTCTCCACTAGACTATTAATATAAGCTTTCTTAAAAGCTTCCTTTATATATAATGTAATTGATAATGTAATCAGGGTATATTGGGCTGCATATGGGATATTGTAATGGGTAGGTAGGCTTATGTTTCTGAGCAATACTAAGGGGTTTTCTTATTGGTTCTTTCCCCTTAGTGCTCATTGAACCAGACACCATGTAAAAAATTAAAAAAAAAAAATTAATATAATTTTAGTGGATCATCCACTTTTATCAAAAAAATAAAAATATATTTGATATATTATCTGAAAATTTTACAACAAAAATATTAATGTCCACTAATAATTTTCACATTTTAAAAATAAGAAATGTATTATCTCTATTTTATGTTATTGTGACTCTGACTCTAGAATCAAAGCTCGCTCTCAATAGCTATCTACTACATAGACAAGACCCTACATTTGTCACAGACAAATCTCTATCATATTAATTGATTCCAATAATATTAACTATAAGGAGCATTAAAAAAAGAGTGAAAAATGTCTATAAACTTAAAAGCACTCTATAAATGCAAACAAAAATATATCTGAGACAAAATGGCATTGATATGTTAGAAACCCTGACAAAATTATTATATTAAACTTTACAAGAAAACAAAACTTAAACATTTAGTTGGAGACAAGTGGCTAGGGTTCTATTTTATTTGGAGTAATAAAATAACACCTCCACAAAAACTGAAACATGACATATTTCATGCATTTACCCGTCATTTGCATGTCAAATTGTTTCAAAAATGAATTTTTGTTTATGGACATTTTGATTTCATTGTAGATGCCTCTCGGCATAAAAGTAGTTATGCAACCACGTTGACCATGGGCTTCCACACAAAAGGCGATCATTTCTAATTTACAAGGATATGATTCTTTACCAACTATGTAAGCCTTAATGTTTAGTATGAACAGTTAATCAATTTTCATTCTATTAGTAATATGTTAAATTTATCTTTTTGATCTTCATAGATCATTAAGATTAAATAGAAGAGACCTCCCATGATTACTTATTTGAAATTTTAATATTTAATATTTTTTAATATATAATTTAAATTTTTTTTGATTATATATATTTTTTATATTAAATATCGAGAGACCAAAATAAGGAGAGTTTATTCAAAAATGAGGATGGGAGGCAAAGCCTTAGCCATTAACCAGTTGGATTATCCGACTGAACAAAGACAACCTCCTACAAAAAAAAAGAGTTACAAGAGAGAGTATATATAGTGAACCATATACATCAACTAGAGGCTACTGGACACCTATTGCAAAATCTCATCCTGGTTTTCGATCCATGTTGTCCATCCTTGTGGCCCTTCCATCCACACCACTTTCTTCTGCTCCAAGACTTGGGTAAACATTTCAAGCTTATCAAAGTAGGGCCCTTTGTTGTCCCTGAGTTCCTTGATCAGTTTCTTTAGAGCCTCATCAAATGCAGTCTAGTTCTCTACAATTCTAGCCCATTCAAAGCCATCCTTCATCTCATATATGAACATGGTTGCCTGGCCATCCATGATAATAATTTTTTATATTTAGGTAAAACCTAATTGCATTAAAAAAATGAGGGGTGGAAATTCAATTGATAGTTTTCAAAAAGGGATAGACATGGATCATCAACATGATCATTTATTTAATTGATTTTAATTTGACCAATCTAATATATAACTGTACATTATGTATTTTGTATATAATTGGACCTATGCACCTAGCCTTTCTTGCAACTAACTTCAATTATTACTTAGCCCTATATTTATGTATATGCAACACAACCTAATTATCTTATCTATTTCATTTTCTCTTTAATCCATTCCTCATTCATAATCCAATCTTACTAGCCACAAATCAAATCTAGCTATTAGAACCACGTTATGCTTGCATGTGCATGGTTGTCCTCACAGCTCCAATCTTGATCCTTTTAATTGCACAATCAGAACCAAATATTTAGTTGAATAACCCTAGTTTACACTTTGTTCCTAAGTTAACTTTGCACAAATCTTAACAATTTGATGTTAGGCTTCTATAAAAATAGATATTCATTATATTCAATTCTAATAATATAATACACTACTTATCATCTAAAAGTAATAACTAGCACATGTAAATAACCTAACAATCATTCTATAATTCATGTCTATATTTAAAGATTGTTTCTATCAAAATATTTTTAAATACTTCCAAATTGACACAAAAAAGCTTCATAATGTAACAAAAAAATCACTATCTAGTACCCTACTTTTTAGAAATTTCATAGGAGAAAATTGTGTTATCATCAAAAATCAATTTTGCATGCAACAATTAGATCCAAAAGTGTGAAAATGAAAAAAAATCACTATCTAGTAGTCTAGTTTTTAGAAAGTTCACAAGAGAAAATTATGTTATCATCAAATTCAATTTTACATGCAACAATTAGATCCAAAAGGGTGAAGTCAAGATGACATATAACAAAAAAGAACAATTTGCATTCATTTTGGTTATCAATTACTATTTTCTTAATTTTGAAGAATAAATTTTATTAAGCATATATTTTCCACAACCTATGAAGTTAGTAGAGAATGTTTTAAATTTAATTGTATGTATTTTGAATTGCATGGAGAGATGCATAATGAAAAAGATAAAGTTTATCCTCTTCTTGATGATAAATCATTAAGTACAGTGCTAATGTCAAATTAAAACCATACACAATTGAATCCAAAAATACTATCTAATGAATTTTTAAATACCATTTCAACTATATTTATTAATTTTATTAATCTATATATTTTTATATATAATAAATATTCTTTAACTCAAATTCTATTTAAATATTAAACTCAAAATTGTACTATTATAAATTTATATTCCTTTATGATGGTGATACCATCTTTTCAATGTATTTTCAAAATATTTGATTTAATAGATTTAAAATAATTCTATTACCTCATTTCAAGTGACAGACACATATGTGGACTTCTTTTTTAAGAGGTAGATATTGAGGATTATTTTGTTTACAACAAAAAATAATATGATACGATTAATGTGACACTTTACTTATCAAATAAAGTGATGGTTATAAGAGGAAAACAAAATAAAAAATATAATGAAGCTCATCATCAATGTTGAGTCATTACAAAAATTCATGTCATCAAAGTTGTTTCAATACGGTAGTGTAAAAATTTTAGTAATGTAATCCATGTGGAGTGTCTATTTTAACTCTAGAAGTTTTTAGGGTTAAAAGTGATGCGTCTCTTCCCCTCTTCGTCCATGTGGAGTTCCCTACGAAGTTTCCTTTGTCTATTAATTAGAATATTGGCAAAGTTGGTTTGTTTTTGTTAAAGGCAATGATGAATACACCCCTCTCATATTACAAGCGTTTCTAACTTCCTCGTCGAGTGAATACAAAATGGGCTTCTATCCTTAGCTTCAATTATCTTAATGATGGAAAAATGCATTATGATTGATCATGATTGTTGAAACTTTGAATTATTGACTCCTTGATTGCAAATCAATACTCAATTGTCATTTTGTGCTTAGTAGGAATTGAATCATGTAGGTTATTATGTCTAGTACAAATGAGAGAGGAGGTTGTATTGATATGTAACTTACACCTTTTTAAATTTAGTTTTCAAGGAAGGCTGAAATCGGGGGGAAATTTCCTACTACTTGTAAAATCGACATTCATAATTAAAAAATTATGGCCAAACAATTTGGATGGGTGTTAGGTCCCCTAGTCCTAGAATTTTGAACCAAAATAGAGGTCATGAGTTTGAAATTGAATCAAGTTTATAGAAATCATCCCAAAACATAGCATATAATTAGACATGAATTAGGTATGTTATGCACAACCAATAAAGTGGGTTTAAATTGAGTGTGAAATTGTAAAGAGATATTATTACTCCACTATATTTAGCCACAACTTTAGTGGGAGCATGAACTTAGACTTACACTCTTGGTAAAGTATGAAAAAACCAAAGATACTTTCATCAAGAGATCAAATAGACAAGACAATACAAAGATTGGCAAGGTGGTAGCCCTCAAGACTTAGCATCTTATCAAGCTATAATATCAAGGTAAAAGACAAGTATAAAGTGAGAAACATGATCAACATAGGTAACATATATGGAACATGCAAAAATATAAGGGTATGGAATCTAGGGCTAGTAATATCCATATAAGCTTACAAGGAGCCATATCAAAACACAAGGCATGACCTTTAAGACCAGTAAGAATCATTTGATTATTAATCCTAGGGTCATGTTACAAATAGATAAAGCATGGCTTCTAGGCCCAGTAATATTCTTGGATACTTACTAGGCGCCATGCCCATAAAGGAGTCATAAGGACTAGCAATTTATTTTATGCTAGGTGACTGGTACACAAGTGAAGGTCTCACAGGGGATGACAAGTTGTGTTATTCTATGTGATATTCATGCTAGTGAATATTACTTGAGTATTAGACAACATCTTCTATTTGTTGGGTAATCTTGGATAAGATACTACAAAATGAGTGCTATAATCTAATAAATAATTTATGGTGTATGGTCAAAATGTACAAACCAATCTTGTGGTATATTGATAAAATGAAAAGCAAAGAGAAATGTATGCCCAAGTACCTCAAAATGATTTCATATGACAATTGATAGAAATCACTTTAAGGTAGTATACGTTTAAAGACATGCAATTTACAACAATTGAATACTCTTAAACATAGGCAAGCCAAAGACAAAAAGAATATATGCTAGAGGACATAAGGGATCCATAGATCTAGGGTTAGTATGTACATAAGATAAATAATGTATATTAATACGATTATTTTGAATTGAAATAATACCCCAAATGCAATATAACTACAAGTACAAAGGAGGAAGAGCACATAAAATAACTTTGCATTGATCATCCCTAAAAAACAATACAAAATCACATTCATGACACAACATGTATACAACATATAGAAGAATCAAGACACAAATATAACTACAAATATTAATGTGATTATTTTGAATTGAAATCATACCCCAAATGCAATATAACTACAATTGCAAAGGAGGAAGAGCACATAAGAAGAACAAAGGGTCTTTCTGGGTCAACATGGAAGAGACCAAAAACTCTCAACACTTTTCATCTTCCCTAAAAAACAATACAAAATCACATTCATGAGACAACATGTATACAAATAGAAGAGTCAAGATACAAATATAGAGTATTTTTACAATAAAATTGGTTTCTTTGTACCAAGATACACATTAGGCACTCTAGGAAGAGGGGAGGTTCTTGATCTAGGTTGTGGTTCACTTGTTACCTATGGGGTATGAAGAGTTAATTTTGTATCCATAGATTTTGAAGGATTCTTAGGGATAGTAGTTGAAGTGGTTCCTAAACGATAACCTAAGGATAACTTAGTTATTCTCTTGTATTTAAACATTTCATAGGATAGAAATAGATTATCTCATGAGGTTTGATTGGTTGAGATTATTGAGAGAAAAAGTAGTCAAGTGTAAAGTTTGCATGTCTAGACAAGGGATAGAATGAAATATGAAATATAGTTTGTAGTTATTCTTGAAATGAGAACATCAAATACTTATGGACTACAAAAGTGACTACTTTCATGTATGTGAGCAAAGGATGACCTTTATTCACACAAAATTTGTTCGAGGTATGGATAATGGTAAGATAAACATCTATGATTTTAGATCCAACTTTAACTTGAAGGGTGATGAGGCCAATGGTGGGACAAGTGAAACCATCATGGACTTTAATCAACACTTTAGATTTATCACAAATATCTTGATATAATTTATATGCTTAAATATATTCTTTTGTAATCATATTAGCCATACATACTAGATCAATAAGCACCTAATATGTTGGTTTGTCATTAATTCTATAAAAAATGTATATTGATGCATCATGTGTATTAATCAAGTTATCACTTGGGGAAAAGGTGATACTAGGCTCACATTTAAGCTTAGGTTTCACTTGCTTAGGATAGGTTATATCACACTCATTAGATGTTCAATTTGGTTGGATTGGATTTCATTGTTTATATAACCAACACGATTAAGCTCAATGTTTTTGGATTGGATCTCATTACTTTTTAAGACTGTGGAGGCTAGGTTCAATGAGTTGGCAAATAGGGTTCATAGTCATGAGAATACCCTGAAAAAAATTGGAGAACAAAGCCAAAAAATTCTGAAAGCCTCAGTTGATAACTTTAGAATGATGATTAGTAAACTGGAATAGATCTAGCTGGAAAAGAACACGATAGATATTTTTGAGGATAAGGACTTGACCTTTGAAGGTGTGGCTACTGGGCCTGGTAAAATAACCCAAGCAAGTACGAGGAAGATGGCTCAACAAGCTAAGGTTTTGGATGATCTTAAGAGTGCTGCGTCCTCAATGGTCCAGCTAGAGAAAGAAGCAGTGGAGCTTCTCAAGAATTTTTCTTAGTTCTTCTGTTCTATTCTCTTGGCTATCCCTTAGGTGTCATTGTGTTGTCCTTATGTTACTTTTGCTTCTCTTGCTGGCCTTTTGTATCTGCCAGCTATTTCAGTTTGTTGTTATGTTCTATCTAGCTAGACCTTTCATGTTTTATCTAATTTCTAACTTGTTGTAAAGGGTTTTAGGGCCCCTTCAAAACTTGCCTTTCACATAATCAAAAAAATTACTTGGTAGTTTAAAAATAAATCAATTTCATATTTCAATATAAATGGCTAAGAAGAAGAAAAGTCTTGTTACTTGTGAACATACAATTGTAAATTATATTATATATCTAAAATTTCTTAATGTGTTATATAAGTTGCTGCAGATACTAAGATAAATTGGACATTATCTCTATCAGGATATAAAGAGTTACTTTCTTGTATAAATAAAATATATGCAAGGATAGGTTTGAGGAGCTTTTCTTTTGAGTTTTGCAAGACATCACAAGCCATATGAGAATAGAATGAAGAGAACCCATGGGGTGTATGAGGTTTTATACTATCCATATGACACTATTGTTTTGATTCTCGTCATAGACAATATTGTTTAGATCTTCTTCTTAAGAGAGCCAAACTTTAATTCATCCTACCTCAACCAATGCTGGTTTAAGGATAAAGTATGGTGAAAATTGTAACACATATAGTGGTGCAAAGAATCAAAAGGGTTGGAGTTCATCAATTTAGTATTATTATTTTTTGTTTTTATTTTTATTTAGAGGACTTTGGATTTTAGTCTAGTGATCCAAAGATTAGCTCTTTATAAGGCGAGCCTTTTCTATAACTTTTGGAGTAATGTGCAATAGACTCTCAACCATATCATACAAGAAAAAGGAGTTAAACCTAGGACCTAGACTACCTAAAGCAACGATCAAGAATGTATGAACCCTAGAAATAAGTTGAACATAATGCTATCGTCATGTACATTTATATACTTCAACATCTTCCTATTATTTCATTGAAGATATCTCATGTCAAAATAATTGACATAGTGTTCCATAAAAAATATATTTTAAGATTTTTTCCAAAATTAATTATGATTTGTTTGAGTTTAAGCATAAAGATGAATTGAATGTTTAAAATATTACAAATTACTATTAATGTTGACCTTTTTGATGTTGCTAGCGTGGTTTAATTAATTGAACACATTTTGAAGATGTATACTATTCTTGGATGTAACCTAATGGAGGGAGGGTTTGATATATCGTGGAACTATGAGATTACACATTAATATCTTTATGTATAACATGTACTTTTTAGGTTGTAAGATATAAATGTTTAAATAGAAACTTCATAGTGTGATGTATCTACATTTCAAAGGTAAAATTTTTATTAGATCATTACTTTCATAGGAATGCATAAGTTATACTAGTTAGATGGTAAAATATTTATAAATTAGTTGTATTATTAGAGTAGATTGTGAAAAACTATACACTTTAATTATCTATGAGGTCCTTGTTGAGTTTGAAATCTGTTATTACAATGTTAGGTTGCTTGCTAGTTTTGTAATGTTGGATTTTGAAAGATGTGTTGGTTGAAATGTTTCTTCATCTTATGACCATCACAATTAAAGTATAAAATCCTTTTGCTACTATATAGAATCACTTATTGTCAACCATTGAGGACACATTTATCATTAATTTAAAGTGTGAATACTATCTAATTTGTGAACTAGACTATTAAAGAATATTAGGTTGCATCATAAGGTAAATGAAACCAGCATCTTAAGATTATTATTAATAACATTTTCAAATGTATATCTTGATATGCTGATTTGATGGATATATTGTTCATAATTATCTTGAGTATGATTCAGACATTGATCATGCTTAAAGAAACTTTATAATTACTATTGCATATCTTCCAAAATTCAAGTGATTGCTATTTAGTCTTGTAGATGCATGTTTTATTTTTATTGAGAAGAATTTTATATTATAATGTGACTGTGATATCAATATCATTGAATTATATTATGGTGGGACATTTCCTGGAGCCATATTAAGTCTTTTTCTTAAGTACTATATGATGATATTTTTCCTATTACTACCACGTGCTTTAATATTACAAGATTTATTTCATGTTGACCATGCATAATTCCATTGTATGGATTTGATTCAAACCCTTGTCCTTAGAACACAAATTGTCTAAGATGCTTCATCAAGTTGCTTAGTTGTGTATAATGATGGCTAATAACTGCAACCATTGTATGTAGAGGTAGTTTATAAGACTTGATCTTAGTAATATTTTGAATCCTTACATGTTGAATTGATTTATTGAGTAGAATCATATATAGTTGTATTTTTTTTTTCTACACGATCTTCCTCGGTTATGCTAGTTCCTGGTTTCTTTAGAGAAACCTTCCATCAAGGTTGGAAATCTAGGAGAGATATAATTTATTGATGTATATGATGAATAGTTGTTTATGGTATTTTTGTAAGTTATATTATAACTTAGAAAAGTGAAAGTTCTCAACCTAGTAGTAGCTTAAATTTAAAGGGAGAAGCATGTGACTTAAATTTCATTGGGAAGCAGTTAATATTGATCAACACTACCTCTTTAATATATTTTAGCTTGAGGCTAAATTTGCCTTACATGGATGTGAACTCACCTTAATATGTTCCAACTATATAGATTGGGGCCAACAAAATAGTATATCATCATCTATTTTTTTCCACTTTGAAGTTTGAGGTGTTTGGCTTTCCAAAATCTACTATAATGAATGAAGTTTTAGAGTCATTGTCATCATGGTCTATAGATATGATATGAATGCATGGGAATACTTGTAGACTTGGTTAAACTAAAAATAATTATTATTTGTTATTGAACACTATGGTAGTATGTCTTGTCTTAATGATAAGCATAAGAAAGTATAGGTTAGCCTTTAGACACTAGTAAGGTTTACTCCTTTTAGGAAATAAAGGTATGATATATTTTGACCATGACATGACTATGAATGTGTTAAAAAGACCTACTAACTTTTTATCAAATAATGATACAAATTTAAGCTATTATCTTAAGATTTATGATCTACCAACTCTAAATATCTAATGGATCTATGTTTTTAATAGACTGGAATTCTTTATGATTTGCCTTGCCATTGTGGACATGTAATATTATATTACCAAATATGATATGTTGTTTTGCTTGAAATGACTTGCAATCAAAACACCTAAGAAAATTTCACTATTTTTTTTAATAGAATTCTATTGTATTTTTATAAAATAGAAGCTCATATTATTTAGGATTGATACTTTTTTAGTATGAATAAAAAGGTGTTGAAAATCTATGGTTTAATCGGAGCACTGAACATCATGTTTTCCTCCTTTATATAAGATTTTCTACCCGAGTATAAGCACCCGAGACCACCAATTCTGCTACCAGTGTTGGCTTTCATTTTATTATATTATTTGTTGTCATTCTTATATATATATATATATATATATCTCGATATTATATTTAATAATATTATTAAATTAAAAAACTTGTGACCTCTCTTTCAAAAGTACAGGTTCTCCACCACTAGGGCAACTCAAGTTGTACCTATTATATTATTTGTTGTCTATTTACAAAAAAATATTAAAATGTCATATTTAAAAAAATTATAAATAAAAAAAAGAGTTATTAAATTTTTTAATTTTTTTGAAAAATAAAATAATTTGAGAATTATTTTACAATAAAAATTGAATAATATATATAAAAATTAAATAATATGTATTATCAATACCCCCACTGACTTTGTCTTAAATGTGATAGGCATTTTGGTAGTTAGGATTAGGGTTAAAGTTAGCTTAATGTTAACATTATGGGTTGGTAAAAATAAGGTGTCCATTATAAGATAAACTTAGGTTAGTGTTATCATTAGGGTTCAATTAGGGTTAGAGTTAGTGTTACATGGAAATTTAGTTTAGAAAAAATGCTAATAATAGTTTTAATTCTATTGTAACAAATTCTATGTTATATTATTTGTTGTTATTTTAGAAAATATGTTGCATTTGAAAATATTATAAAATTAGAAAGAATCATAAAAAAATTAAACCATTTAAAAGTTATTTTACAATAAAAAATATATAAAATTATTTTATTACAACATATAAAATACCATAATTTATAAATTGAATTATTGTCCTCAATCTAATGCAAATAGTAAATAAAATATACTAAAATTAAATAATATGTTATGATCAATGTGACATGTACTTATCAAGTTATCAGGTTAAAAGAGGAAATCCCCAAAAAAAAAGTTTTTTAAGATTAAAAAATCTAATGTAGCTTATCATCAAAGCTGAATCATTACATATACTCCTATCCTCATCTTCCATGTGGAGTGTCTGTTTTCTGTCATAATAGCTGATGCATACATTTCTGGTTATGATGTTCTCTCCTCCTTGAGGAGTTTTCCTACGAAGCTTCCTTTCTCTATTACTTATATGTCGAATGCAATGGATGGACCCACCCTCCTCATATTACAGGTGTGGGCATTGCAATCTTGCCGTTCATAATTGAAAGCTTTTGGTTGTACTTGCAGGTACTAGATTGTCATTACTAAAGTACAAAATGAGCTTCTAACTTACCTTCAAACTGATATGCCTCAAGCAGCTTCCCTCCCACCTTCCTTAGGCTATTCTCAACGACTAAAACATCCCGCCTTCTATTCAATAGCCAACATATTTTTTCCATTCAAATACTATTTAACGGTAAAGAGTCAGATAGAGGAATGCCAAGGATTAGAAGTAGTTGATAGTAGTTGATAGAGGGATGCCAAGGCTTAGAAGTAGTTGATAAGGCTTTGAAGTAGTCGATAGTAGTGGAGAAAGATAGTTCTTTAAGTTTGCAAAATAGGAGAAACATATTTCGTTAGGAATATATCAAATATGTCTTCAATCTTGGATGTTGATTACTCTATCGTTGAGGGAAATTGGTATTATGGTTCTCTCTTCAGTCCTAAGAAAAGCACTAACACTCAAATCAGTTTTTACTACTGGCGTACAGGACAATGAGCATAGTGACGTAGATAGGAAATATCATGACATTGGTGATGATGAAAAACCCAAGCATCCCATTGCAGGGAGTAAGAAATTATTGAGAGAAGAAAGTGGTAATAGTAGTAGTCCATGTTTTGAGTCAAGTAATTCCAGTTCAGCAAAAGTCTTCATGGAAGATACAGAAGAGGAGGATGAGTGTCTTGCAAGTATGTTTAGAGAATTGGATAAAGATGGTGATGGAAAACTTAGTTCAGATGAGATAGTGAGGGTTTTTGGAGAGACTAAGTCTTGAAATGCCCAAAGAGGAGGTGGAATTAGCTGTGAGATCAGTGTCTGCATGTGGTGATGACTTTCTCACTGCCATGGAGTTTGGTGAGTTTTATAGAATTGTATTTTCAAATGAGGAAGAAGTTGATATTGTGAAGGATGAGGAGAAGGCAATCTGTGAGGCATTTAATGTTTTTGATCAAAATGGAGATGGGTTTATCAGTGCAATGGAGTTGGCTGATGTTCTCTCCAGATTAGGATTTGTGGAGGGGAAGGATGTGAGTTGCTGTGAGAGCATGATTGAAAGTGTGGATTATAATGGAGATGGGTTTGTGGATATTCATGAGTTCAGGCATTTAATCACCAGAACTTCTTCTGCTTCGCATCCCTGTCTTCAATGTGTTGCTGCAGTCTGATGGCACAAAATATTTTATGGCTAGAATAAATATTGTAATAATTGTCTCCAGTTTGCAGTCTGATGGCACAATATATTTTATGGCTACCATAAATATTGTATTTGTCTCCAGTTTGTTAATTTTATGGCTGCTATAGTTCTCAGTTGTCTGTAGTTCACTGCAAATGATACTGTTATAGAAATATTCACTGCAGTGCTGATAGAAATTCAATTGTCCATGGTATGTAAGAGACAATTCTGTAATTGTCAGCAATCGAGCAACTCTGTGTCTTTCGAGTTTTGAATATATCGCTTTCTGTTTTTGTTCTCCCAGTAGAGGCGTTACTTAAAATTTGAAAGTGTTCTTCAAATAATAGAAATAACCACTTGGTTTGATTTTCTTAAAATAGCAACATGCTAATAATATATGTAATCACTATATTTAGAAGTATTATAGAAACTTATCTATGTTTTATTTTCTGTTTTTTGAAAAGAAATTATTAGTATATTTTAACATATTCATGTTGTTTATGAAATAGCTGAATTTAGTATAAACATAAAATTTTAGCTTAATAATATAAAGAATGTCAAAAATCAATTTCATATTTGATCTAGTGTTCTTAATCTTCAAATAATCAAGAGACAAATGCAAATATTAGTAGACTATCATTCTTCTTATATAAAGATCTGAAAATCACCTACAAGTGTTAGATTAGATATTTACATATCAAAATATATAGTGAAACAATATGAGTTTCAATAGATAATCTTTTATATATGAATTAAAATATTTATAACATAATATTTAATATATTATGTGAAAACTTTACAATAAAAATTATTTGTATTGGTAAATGATTTTCACATTTTAAAAATAAAAGATTTGTTATCTTTATTTTATATTATTATGACTGTAGAATCAAAGCTCCCTCTCAATAGCTATCTAGTGCATATACAAGATCCCACATTTGTTGGAGGCCATCTTTATCATATCAATCAAGTCCAGTAATAGGGAAAAAAAATTGAGACCATTAAAAAAAAGTGAAAAATGTTTATAAACTTAAATCCCTCTCCTACTTTCTGAAACAAAATGACATCGATATGTTAGAAACCCTAACAAAATTAATATATTAGATCTTAAAAGAAAACAAAATTTAAACGTCCATATCGTTCACTAATTATGCAGTATTTTTTTCCAACTCTGTAAGCCTTAATGTTTAGTACGAACAGTAAATCAATTTTCATTCTATTAATAAAAATATGGTTGATCTATCTATTTTTACTTTTGATCGTACAAAGAGTGAATTGATTTTTGATCTTCATACACCATGAAGATTAAATAGAATAGATCTCCCATGATTATTCATTTGAAGTTTATATATATGTAGATTATATAATCTTCTTGTATCATATACTTTTTAATTTTTTTATTATGTTTAATAATTAAAATATTTGTATATAATTATAATTTAAGATATTTAGATAATATCAAACTATATTAAGAAATGAGGGGTGAAAATTCAATTGATAGTTTTCAAAAAGAGATAGACATTGACCATAATTTTCAATAATTTATTTAATTGATTTTCATTTGGTCAATCTAAGATATGACTATACATTTTGTATTTTTGTATAGAATTGAACATATGCACCTACCCTTGCTTGCACCTAACTCCATACTTATTACTTAGCCCTATATTTATGTATATGCAACACAATCTAATTGGCTTATCTATCCGATTTTCTCTTTTCTCCAATCCTTATTAATAATCCAATCTTACCAAACACAAATTTAATCTAGCTAATAAAATCAGTTATGTTTGCATGTATAAGGTTGTCCTCACAACTTCAATCTTGATCCTTTTAATTGCACAATCAAACCAAATATTTAGTTGACCAACGTCAGTTTACAATTTATTCTTAAGTTAACTTTGCTCAAATCATCACAATTTAATGTTAGGTTTGTAGATAAATAGATATTCATTATGTTCAATTATAATAATATAATTCACTACTTATTATCTTAAAGTAATTACTTGCACAAGTAAAGAACCTAACAACCATTCTAGAATTCGTGTCTATGTTTAAAGATTGTTGCTATCAAAATATTTTTAAATACTTCCAAATTGATCCAAATAAACTTTAAAATGTAAAAATCACTGTTTAGTAGTCTATTTTTTAGAAGTTAGTAGGAGAAAGTAATGTAATCATTAGAATCAATTTTGCATGCAACAATTAGATCCAAAAGCATGAAAATGAGAGAAAATCGTGTTATCATCAAAATGAATTTTGCATACAACAATTAGATTCAAAAGTGTGAAAACGAGAGAAAATTGTGTTATCAAGAAAATGAATTTTGCATATAAAAATTAGATCCAAAAGTGCGAAAACAAAAAAAAAATCACTATCTAGTAGTCTACTTTTAGAAAGTTCATAGAAAATTGTGTTATCATCAGAATTAATTTTACATGCAATAGTTAGATCCAAAAGTGTGAAATCAACTTGACATATAATAAAAAAAGAATAATTTGATTTTATTTTTCTTATTAATTATTATATTCTTAATTTTTAATATTATTTTATATTATATTTAATTATTTTTATTGAAAAAGATGATGTTTACACTCTTTTCGAAGAAAAAACATGAAATATGATACTAATGTAAAATCCAAATCATACATGATTAAATCCAAAACTACTATCTAATAATTTTTTAAATAACATTTCACTTATATTTATTAATTTTATTAATCTATATGTTTTTATATATAATATTTATTATTTAACTCAAAACTCTATATAAACATTAAATTAAAAATTTAGTATTATAAATTTATACCATCTTCTCCATGTCTTTTGAAAATCATTGATTTAATAGATTTAAAATAATTCTATTGCCACATATCAAGTTAGAGACACATATGTGGACTTTTCTTTTAAGAGGTAGATATTGAGGATTATATTATTTATTGTAAAGTGGAAAATTGGATCCAAGTGACTCCCCACCTAGGAGAGAGAAAGGAAGCCACTAGGATGATTTTCACTTGGAAGGACATTACATTCAAAAGAGGGGCTTGAATCTACTAGATCTAAATCCAAGGGAAACAAGAATGTGAGTTCCAAGTGGATTGCAAGGGTTGAAGTGTGATTTATCCTCTTTTGTAAATAAGAAAGTTGATTTGTTGACTATGTAGAAAAAAGAGACGAAATGAGTGAAATGAGGGGATACCAGTTTGGGATCACGTTGTAACTTCAGATCTAAGATATCTAGACTGATACGGATCTGCCCTATGAATTTGAGGAAAAGTTGTCGGGACCATGATGAAAGTGTTCGTGGTCCTCCAAAAAATCTATGAAACAAAAAGGGTTTCTCTGTCTCTGCAAATGAAGCCAAAATTTGCAATTACAGCTGTGCACCTACAACCTACACACATAAAAGAGGGGAAGAAGTGTTGTGGATAGGGGTTTTGCCTTAGTCAAACCTCAGTTGAGGAATCAACCTTGAAAGAAAGTACTTGCAAATGCTTGAATGTAAACAATGGAAATGTATACCTTGTAGATTTGCAATTTGTTGATAATGGTTTCTTTGCTTGTTGAATATAATCACATTTATGTTGTATGAAATGGCGTGTAACATGAAAAAACCCTAACACACACGCATATGCTTGATAATGAATTTTGTAAATGTTTCTCCAATGGATGAATGAAGAAGACACATGAAGAAGAAGACTTGATGAATGCTTGAAGACTTAAATGCTTGAACTTCGCCTATTGTGTATATTTCCTCCTTTGTCTCTTTTGTGTCTCCCCTTCACGTATATGCAAATGAGAGGACCAACTCCCTTTTATACATGCCTCAGAAGATCAATTCACCAAAGGCCAACATCAGGGAAGTTCATGATACCAAAATGTAGATAGGACCAGAGGGACCTATCTTGGGACCACCCTAAGAGGGGGGGACAAGGGCACCATGCCCTTGTCCTACCCTATATTGGGTCCAGACAAGGTCCTAAGGTCATCTTAGGGCTTTAACAAGGAGAGGTTCAAGGTGGAAATGCAGAGAGAAGTCCCAGTTGCGAAGGAAGATGTTGTCACCAAGGTGAGGACTTCAAATGTGGTTCAAATTGCTAGGGTCGCAATTCTATGACACTACATTTAGCCCCTACTTTAGCGGGAGTATGACTTACGTCAATAGTGCCGGTAAAGTAGAAGAAATAGAGATGAAGATGAGAGATAAGGAGCAAGATTACAAAGAGAATAAGACGTTACTAATATTGAGGAACAAAAGCCCCCAATCTTAGGATCTTAACTCACTCAAACATATGCAAGAACACACAAAACAAAGAGGAACAAGACACACACAAAAAAAAAAAGCGCAAAAGACACACAACAAAGAAAAGACACAAGAACACAAACCAACTAGCCGAAGAGACCTCAATACTTAGATGTCTCAACAACTAATTGAAACACAAAGACAAATGCCATCACATAAACACCCATAATCACATAAAAGAGAAAAGATGATATCATCCATGAAATATCAATAGTTAAACTATGGGTTCATGAGAGAAAGAAAAGTGAGGACATGAATACACACTTTGGTGATCCATGAGAAGAAAGGCAAACAAAGGGAACCATGGACATCTCACCCCTAAAAACTAGGCGATTCATGGAGAGAAGGACATGGAAATCTAGCCCACAGAGTCTGTATAGGTGATCCATGTAAAGGAGCATAGTGAGAACACCGTTAGCTCTACCCAAACTCAAGCATGTGTGTGTGCAAGTGAGATTTGAAGCGCCTCATAGGAGTCTATTCCTGAGTACACTACAACATATATGTAATGTATAGTACAAGTATAAAAAAGGAATGATATCTTGGTCTAAATGATAGTGCTCTGGATCTGAGAATAATCACCCTGCATAAGAGAAAAGTGGCGTCATCTTCGTCTAAGAGTTTGTGCTCTGGTTCCGAGAATAACCCACTATACAAGGAAAATGTGATGATATCTCTCTCTAAGAGTCTATGCTCTGGTTCTAAGAATGACCCACTGTATAATGTATAAGACAAGTATGGTACACTGGATCAGTGTGGGTGCCCCCCCTTAAGATGTCAACATAGGTTGATGTTGATATCTTAAGGAAAGTAGAACAAGGATACCTACCTTCATCAAAAAGAAGATATCATCTATGCAACAACATCATAAGCAAAAGAGGGAATACTCTTCAAACAAGGATAAGATAGTTGAAAAGAGATATCTTGATGTAAGTGTAAAGGAGATCCTTGGAGAAGAAGAGATCTTTGTTCAAAAGACATCTACCCTTGCAAGAGGAGTTGTCTTAGATAAAGATAACATCTTCTAGAACAAAGTGCGGAAGAGAACAAGAATGCAATCCTTCCTCCTATTGCTAGGTGAAAGAGATTCTTGATGAAGGATGACTCACTTGTTAACCCAAATGAGGATAGGTGAATTTATTATAGATGTATATTACCAAGTGTGAAAGAGATTGTACTTGTAACAAAAGCACAGTGTGGAAACGCCTTCCTAATATCAATTAACAGGGAAGATCATGCAATAATGCAATTTAAAACTTTTACAGAATGTTAAGAATAACATAGAAAAAACACATAGAATCAACACAGAGATAGAACACCAAGAATTATGTGGGAAAACCCTTTCGGGAAAAAACCCACTACCAACAGTTGAAACACTTTATTTCTAGTAAATGAATTTACAATAAAGTTTCAGTCTGCAACTACAGGTATTCATTCTCAGATTCTCACGAACTGGACACTACAATCGGATCCTGGATATCAATTACACCATAATTATCCAATGGCTACATATATCAGATTATTGATAGTTCATTTGAGCAACTGCACCAAAAGTTTGAAGTCTAACCACCTGCGTTGGTCTACATTCATGAGAAACACAATATCCCACATGCACCAGGAAGTCGGTTCGGTTTGTATTCATATACACTGACAAGACCATCTTCAATGTCCAAGTGTTTATCTTTTGGAATCTGGTTTGAGCGCACACTCGTTGTCGGTCTCTATTCCACTTGCTCGACCTTTAGCTCGCATCTTTGCTAGTCTGTCACAAACTCACCACCGGAATGAAGCTCTTTTTTGTCGCTGGGTCACAATGGAAAGTCTAATGAGCAATTTCCCATCATAACCTAGCGACCATCATCGTATCTTCTGGGATCAACGTCCAATCATCTGCAATTTGCTCAGCCTTTAACTTGCCTTAGCCGCTCTCCTACCAAGTCCCACCACTTGGTCACCATGTTGCGAGGGATAACATTTTGGTCACTTCACAACCTTGGTACAGCGACAACCGTTGATAGTCCCAAAATTTTACTCCATCGTTGATCTTCCTTAGATCTGTCATTAGATCTTCTCAATTTGCACAACCCTTATCTCACCTGGGCTGCTCACTTATGCCATGTGTCGCTTCCTGATTGGCTCTGGAGTCCCTGCCTTGCCACCTTAGGATGACCTCACTATCTATCAGAATGAAGCTCTTCTTTGTCACTGGGTCGCGATGGATATTCTATCGAGTAGTTTCCCATCGCGACCTAGCGACCACCATTGGATCAACCTTGATCTGCTCGATCGTTATCTCACCTAAGTTGCTCTCTTATCAGGCCCCACCACTTGGTCACCAAGCCGCGATGGATAACGTTCATGCATCTCAGTATAGTGGTATAGCGACAGTCGTTGATCCACCTACAACCTGCATGCTCTTTAACTCGCTTCTTTTTGCATGTGCTTTGTCTCCAAGCTACGGGGAATAAATTTTGATCATCTTCCCATCGCAGTATAGTGACAGTCGTTGGATCATCTCAAACTTGCTCACCCGATAGCCGATCACAAGAAGAGTGTTCCATTGGCCCATTGGCAAGAGTCACACCAACAGCTCTTCCATCAGAATAGGTTACTCTGATCAGTCTGAACACAAGTCAAGTTAATTTGAGGCACATTTCCAACAAACTCCCACTTGACAAGGAATTCACTGGACTGATTACCATTCCAGACGTTACTGAGAAACATGGGTATCAAGACCCATAGAATTAGAACACCACCTGAACTTGTGAGTGCTCACAAGTTTCGTCAAGGCGTCTGCAACATTTGCAGAGTGTCTACCTTGTTAAGATAAACTTTTCCATCTTCCACCATGTCATGAACAAAGTGATACTGAACATCAATATGCTTCAATCTGGCATGGAAAGTAGGATTCTTTGCCAAACATATGGCACTCTGACTGTCACTCCAAATTTCAACCTACCCTGCATCAAAACCAATATTTGAACTCAAATGCCTAAGCTAGGCAACTTCTTTACAAGCATGTGTGACTGTCATGTATTCTACCTTTGTAGTGGACAAAGCGACTATATATTTCCGCTTGCTCATCCAACTAATTGCTCCACCATTCATGACAAAAACATATCCACTGGTGGATCTTCTGCTGTCTATGTCTCCTGCCCAATCAAAATCCACAAAACCACATACATTGAGAGTTTTCTTTGAATCATCAGAATGACCATGATAGCACATAACAAAATTTGAAGTTCCCTTCAAATATCTAAACACCCTCTTTACAACATCCCAATGCGGCCGTCTTGGATTCCACATAAACCTACTAAGTACTCCCACTAGTTGGGCAATGTCTGGTCTTGTACAGACCATAGCATACATCAAGCTGCCAATAGCACTTGCATAAGGTACACTTTTAATGTCTTCTATCTCTTTTGGAGATTTTGGACTGTCAAGCACAGACAGCTTAGTTCCCTACAAGATGGGAACAACCTGTGATTTACAGTCAGACATATGAAACCTGTCAAGAACATTGGTTATATACTATCTCTGGCTGAGCCAAAGTTTCCTCTTAGATCTATTACTTTTGATCTCCATTCCCAGAATGTAATTTGTTTCTCCTAAGTCCTTCATTTCAAATTTCATAGATAACTGAGATTTTAAATCTGAGATCATACCTTTTGTATTTCTTATGAACACCATGTCATCTACATACAAAGATATGATAAGAATCCTATCACCTTCAGTTTTGTAGTAAACACAATGATCAACTTTTGATCTCACAAATCCCAAGGACAAAACAAATGTATCATACTTTTGATACCACATTCTGGGAGACTGTTTCAAACCATACAGAGACTTCTTGAGTCTGCATACCAAATGTTCTTTACCTTTTTCCACAAAGTGCTCAAACTGAGACATATAAATCTCTTCTTCAAGATCACCATGAAGAAATGATGTCTTCACATCCATCTGCTCAATCTCCCAATCATATGCTATTGCAAGTGACAAGAGAAATCTGATAGATGTTAAGGGTTAGTGCAGGATCAAGGGGGGCCAAAAAGTGGCAATGTGAAAAAAATAGCCTTCCTCACTTGCCTAAAAACACAAAAATTTGTGTTGACTTTTTGCTAGGCCTGGGTGTCAGTACACCTTGGCCTGGTAATTACCTATGCAAATCGGATATTCGATTGTTATTTGTAATTTTAATTTAAAAAATATATTATATGTTACATATTATATAATATATAAAATATTATTATATTATATAATATATATAATGTAATAATATATTATATAATATATTATTACATTATATATATTATATAATACGTATTATATAATATATTATTATATTATATTATATTATATTATAATATAATAATATATTATATAATACAATATTATATTATATATTATAATATAATATAATATTGTATTATATTATATATTATATAATATAATATTTTACTATATTATATATTATAATATAATATAACAGTGTAGTATTATATAATATATTATTATAATATAATATAATATAATATAATATAATATAATATAATATAATATAATATTATATTATATTATATTATATTATATTATATATTATATATTATATATTATATATTATATATTATATATTATATAATATAATACAATACGTATTATATAATATAATAATATATTATATAATATATTATTATATTATATATGTTATTTAAAAATAATTGAAGTATAGAAATCAAATATCCGATTTTCTGAGACTTTTATATTTCAATAGTGACAGTCCTGTGAATTATTTTTAACTCATGAGCCGCGCGAATTCATCAAAATCCGATATCCGCTCCATTCGATATCTGGTGTTTTGACAAAAAATTGCTAAAAAATAGATTTAGAGGTAAGAATTTAATCATTTTGAATCATTTTCATTCATTTTTTGTATTTTTTGTTAATGTTTATTTGATTTTTCATTGAAAATATGGTTTTTTTAAATCAAATACCTAATTGTTTAGATTTGTTAACTAAATTTAATTGTTTACATTCGATTAGGTTAAAAATGGGGGATAACAATGAAAACACTAACCAACCACAACTGCAACAACCAAACCCCCCCTCAATTCAAGATTTGATTGCACAAAATTTGAATGAATTGAGGGGGCTTGCAGAAGTATATCATAGGATCCCTCATCTAAACCCATTGTTTGATCCTCTCATGTCGATCATAAAAAGTATGGAAACCATGACTGAGGAGCACAATGCTGCCCATTTGTGGCGAGATTCTATGAAGGAAAAATATGCAGATGGCTTGTCATATAAAGATATCAAGGATCTTGAGATATCCAAAGCCGAAATTAACTCATTGTTTGTCAATCCCCGTATTGGTCAGCTCGTAGATCCCAAAAAAACAAAACTTTCTATCAAATGGTGCATGAATGATGGGATTGTGAAAAACTTTTGGGATCATTGATGGATGGTTTTTAACAAACCACCCAACAACAATCTTGATATCCCCTTCTATTTCATAAAAAAATTGTATGCTGAGTTTATTTTACACAAACATGTGAACTACTTTGGCATCCAACCTTTCCAGGGTGTAGGTTTAGGTATGCCCCAAAATAGACCTGGGGCAGTCAGAGTAGTCCAGGGATCATATGTCCCCCCTCCTCCTATTGATCCCCCACCTATAGTTCAGCATCCTGATATCATTTGTGAGGTGGCTTCACAGACCATATCGGCTATTCACTCTTTGAGTAGCCTTTTGCTTTCTCAGGCTACGTCAGTAGCTCAACCTACTCTTGATGGTAGCAGTGCATCCGGTGCCGGTGACACGTCATCCTTAGCTCCACACATATGCATGCCCCATAGTTGTGTCATGTGTGGGCACATATGCTTGGGTCCACTTAGACAACCCATTGATCCTCATGTGGACAGTGTAGATTATGAGGTGAATGAGATGCATGATGCACCAGATGTTATTACACAGACTGGAGGATACCCTGGGGAGTCCTCACATGCTAGAGACGAGGAGGCACCGTCATCATACATTGATGCTATATTGGTAAGATTTGTGTTTTCACAATTCATATTATATTTTAATTAAATAGTTATAAATTAGATAATATTAAGTACTAATTTTTATTTACATGATCTATTTAACAGTTGATGACCAAGGATGAGTTGAGACAGATTCAGGAGGGCACCTTGTCGGCCATTTCATTTGGCCTTGATAGCTTGACGGTACATATATTATTGCACCTAGTTGTTTGTATTTTATTGTACATACATGCTCATCATTTATATTGGTATTAATTAGATTATGCAGTAACTTGCATGTATATCTTACTTTACTCTTCTAGGGCACAAGCAACACAAGTGTGGGGCAATGTGATTTAGGATCTGGTAGTGTAGTTGGAGACAAGGGAAAGGTAATTGAATGCAAATATGATTGAATGAATAATTTAAATAACTTATAGGGATTATACATGTCTAGACATAGATTGATAGTTTCATATACTTGTTGTGTATATATATAGAGAATTCTTGGCTTCACATCCTTGATGACTACACCCTGTATACCTGAAGAAGAAGAAGAAGAGATGCATCGAGTAGATGTGTGTTTATTTTATTTTTTGATTAGTAGATATAATTTGTTATTATCAATGACAATTATATGCTAATTTGTATCAATGTCATGTTTTTGAACATATGTAGGTTGTGTATGAAAATATTCAAAACATACCTCCTCTACCGAAGACATACATCAAGAGTCTTGCAAAGCTGAAAAGAAAACGTGGAGATGAGGTAAACATGAATAGTTCAATTATAGTTCATTTTTATGTTAACTTTTTGAATGTGAATTATATAATATGACTAATATTAATTGTGGTTTGTTTTTCTTGTGCAAGATCCTTCAGAGCCGAGTAGTGTGGCGAAGAGGATTGATTTTAATGATCCATCAACAGCTTAGGATGTTATAGATAGTTTTGGGATGCTTACATGTCTAGTTGGCATGTGTATTTTGTATATGGACATACATTCACGTATTTAGACATAAATTTTGTTTCAGTTGGCTTTTATGCCATATTTGTGTATGGACATACATTTGTAATCATTTGACATTTTTATATATACAGAAGTTGACGGGCCATAACTTGGAATCCGTGGCACCTGCAAAGGATCTGTTTGAACCTATGAGGCCATGAGAGGGGTCCCTACAAAATCATATCTTGGTTTTTCAAGTTTCCCTACAGTTTTATTAGGGCAGCAATTTTTCAGTTGGCGAGAAAATCGTTAGTCTCACTCAATGGAATGTTGTCACGGGGCCGATTTCTCATTTTGCTCATCATGATGATGAACTGTCGGCTCTGACATGTCCATTTAGGCATTATTACCCTACGCATGCTCCTATTTTTACCCCCCACTCAATCAAACACTCGGGGTCATACCCTACCGACGTCGTCCCTTGAGCGTCCTAAGTGCTCAAAATTGTCAAAATTTGATGGGCCCTAACTTGGAATCCATGGCACTTATGAATGATCTGTTTGAACCTATGAGGCCATGAGAGGGGTCCCTACAAAAGCCTATCACGGTTTTTTAAGTTTCCCTACGGTTTTATTAGGGCAGCAATTTTTCGGTTGGCAAAAAAATCATCAGTTTCACTCAATGGAATGTTGTCGCGTGGCCAATTTCTCATTTTTCTCATCGCGATGATGAACCGTCAGCTCTGACATGTCCATTTAGGCATTATTACCCTACGCATGCTCCTATTTTGCCCCCCCACTCGATTGAACACTCGGGGTCATACCCTACCGACATCATCCCTTGAGCGCTAAAATTATATATAAACAAGCATTACACTGTAGACACATAGTGATCATGAATATTCCCATGTATTGTATACACATAATTACCATTACACTTGCATGTGACATCCATGAAGGGATATGCAAACATGATTGTTTTTTCATGGACATTGTATATCATCAATATTTCCAAGCATTACACTGTAGACACATAATGATCATGAGTATTTCCATGTATTGTATACACGTAATTTTCTCATGGACATTGTATATCATCATAACAATGTTACATCAATTCACATCCATATACAAATACAACATCCCACTTCATCTGCATAAGACCTGCTCATGTCCTAAGAGAAAAGCTTGCGTACAACAATGCCTATATATAAATGAAGACCAATACAAATTAGTTTGGAAAATTATAAATAGATCATTTCAAACATTTTTAAGATGCACAAGATTGTATAATTACGAAACTTACCAATTTCTCTGCAAAGTACACAAGCATAACTTTGAAGAAAGATGCATGTTGATTAAAGCCCTTCTCACTGCATTTCGCTGCATGGTTAAAGATGTTGGTAGATATGGTCATTTCTAAATAGCAATATATACATTTATACTATATTATATTATATTATAATAATATATTATATAATACATATTATATAATACAATATTGTATTATATTATATTATATTATATATATAATATATATAATATTATATTATATTATATATTATAATATATATAATATAATACAATACGTATTATATAATTTAATAATAGAATATATTATTATATTATATATGTTATTTAAAAATAATTTAAATATAGAAATTGGATATCTGATAAAATCGGATATCCGATTTTCTAAGACTTTTATATTTCGACAGTGACAGTCCCGTGAGTCATTTTTAACTCGTGGGCAGTGTGAATTCATCAAAATCTGATATCCGCTCCATCCGATATCTGGTGTTTTGACAAAAAATTGCTAAAAAATTGATTTAGAGGTAAGAATTTTATCGTTTTGAATCATTTTCATTCATTTTTTGTATTTTTTGTTAATGTTTATTTGATTTTCATTGAAAATATGGTTTTTTTCATGAAAACTAGGTTTTTTTAAATCAAATGCCTAATTGTTTATTTTTGTTAACTAAATTTAATTGTTTACATTCAATTAGGTTAAAAATGGGGGATAACAATGAAAACACTGACCAACCACAACTGCAACAACCAAACCCTCATTTGCCAAACCCCCCCTCAATTCAAGATTTGATTGCACAAAATTTGAATGAATTCAGGGGGATTGCAGAAGTATATCGTAGGATCTCTCATCTAAGCCCATTGTTTGATCCTCTCACGTTAATCATAAAAAGTATGGAAACCATGACTGAGGAGCATGACGTCGCCCTTTTGTGGCTAGATTCTATGAAGGAAAAATATGCAGATGGCTTGTCATATAAGGATATCAAGGATCTTGAGATATCCAAAGCCGAAATTGCCTCATTGTTTGTCAATCCCCGTATTGGTCAACCCGTAGATCCCAAAAAAACAAAAATTTCTATCAAATGGTGCACAAATGATGGGATTGTGAAAAACTTTTGGGATCGTTGGTGGATGGTTTTCGATAAACCACCCAACAACAATCTTGATATCCCCTTCTATTTCATAAAAAAATTGTATGCTGAGTTTGTTTTACACAAACATGTGAACTACTTTGACATCCAAACTTTCCAGGGTGTAGGTTTAGGTATGCCCCAAAATAGACCTGGGGCAGTCAGAGCAGTCCAGGGCCCATTTGTCCCCCCTCCTCTTGTTGATCCCCCACCTGCAATTCAGCATCCTCATATCATTTGTGAGGCGGCTTCACAGACCATATCGGCTATTCACTCTTGGAGTAGCCTTTTGGTTTCTCAGGCTACGTTAGTAGCTCAGCCTACTCTTGATGGTAGCAGTGCATCTGGTGCTAGAGACATGTCATCCTCGACTCCACACATATGCATGCCCCATAGTTGTGTCATGTGTGGGCACGTATGATTGGGTCTAATTGGACAGCCTGTTGATCCTCATGTGGACAGTGTAGATTATGAGGTGAATGAGATGCATGATGCACCAAATGTTATTACATAGACTGTAGGATACCCTGGGGAGTCCTCACATGCTAGAGGTGAGGAGGCACCGTCATCATACATTGATGATGTATTGGTAGGATTTGTGTTTTCATAGTTCATGTTATATTTTAATTAAATATTTATAAATTAGATAATGTTAAGTACTAATTTTTATTTGCATGGTATATTTAACAATTGATGACCGAGGATGAGTTGAGATAGATTCAGGAGGGCACCATGTCGGCCATTTCATTTGGCCTTGATAGCTTGACGGTACATATATTATTGTACCTAGTCATTTGTATTTTATTGTACATACATGCTCATCATTTATATTGGTATTAATTAGACTATGTAGTAACTTGCATGTATATCTTATTTTACTCTTATAGGGCACAAGCAGCATGAGTGCGGGGTAGTGTGATTTAGGATCTGGTAGTGCAGTTGGAAACAAGGGAAAGGTAATTGAATGCAAATATGAATGAATGAATAGTTTAAATAACTTATAGTGATTATACATGTCTAGACATAGATTGATAGCTTCATATACTTGTTGTGTATATATATAGAGAATTCTTGGCTTCACATCCTTGATGACTACACCCAATATACCTGAAGAAGAAGAAGAGATGCCTCGAGTAGATGTGTGTTTATTTTATTTTTTGATTAGTAGATATAATTTGTTATTATCAGTGACAATTATATGCTAACTTGTATCAATGTCATGATTCTGAACATATGTAGGTTGTGTATGAAAATATTCAAAACATACCTCCTCTACTGAAGATATACATCAAGAGTCCTACAAAGCTGAAGAGAAAATGTGGAGATGAGGTAAACATGAATAGTTTAATTATAGTTCATTTTTATGTTAACTTTTCAAATGTGAATTATATAATATAACTAATATTAATCATGGTTTATTTTTCTTGTGCAGGATCCTTCAGAGCCGAGCAGTGTGGCGAAGAGGATCGATTTTGATGATCCATCAGCAGCTTAGGATGTTATAGATAGTTTTGGGATGCTTACATGTCTAGTTGGCATGTATATGGACATACATTCATGTATTTAGACATACATTTTCTTTTAGTTGGCGTTTATGCCATATTTGTGTATGGACATATATTTGTAATCATTTGACATTTTTATATATACAGAAGTTGATATTCGATCATATAAATTGTTTCTCATCTATGCGTGGTGTTATCATGGAAATATTTAATCTTCATTCCAATAATTAACAATGGTTAATAATGGCTATTTAATGAACAATACAATTCATTTCATTTCATCATAAGTGTTGTTTTTATAATGAACAATATAATTCATTTCATGAACAATACAATACAATTCATTTAATGAACAATACAATTCATTTAATCAACAATACAATACAATTCATTCAATGAACAATACAATTCATTTAATGAAAAATACCCTATGCATGCTCCTATTTTGCCCCCCCACTCGATTGAATGCTCGGGGTCATACCCTACTGGCCTCATCCCTTGATCGCCCTAAGTGCTCAAAATTGTCAAACTTTGATGGACCCTAACTCGGAATCCGTGGCACCTGCGAATGATACGTTTGAACCTATGAGGCCACGAGAGGGGTCCCTACAAAAGCCTATCTTGGTTTTTAATTTGCCCTATGATTTTATTAGGGAAGCAATTTTTTGGTTGGTGAAAAAATCATCAGTCTCACTCAATGGAACGTTGTCGCGTAGCTGATTTCTCATTTTGCTCGTCGTGATGATGAACCATCAGCTCTGACATGTCTAGTTAGGCATTATTACCCTACGCATGCTCCTATTTTTCTCCCCCACTCGATCAAACGCTCGGGATCATACCCTATCGGCGTCGTCCCTTGAGCGCCCTAAGTGCTCAAAATTGTCAAACTTTGATGGGCCCTAACTCAGAATCCATGGTAACTGCGAAGGATTTGTTTGAACCTATGGGACCAAGGACCACGAGAGGGGTCCCTACAAAAGCCTATCTCAGTTTTTCAAGTTTCCCTACAGTTTTATTAGGGCAGCAATATTTGGGTTCGCGGAAAAATCGTTAGTCTCACTCAATGGAATGTTGTTGCATGGCCGATTTCTCATTCTACTCATCATGATGATGACCCATCGACTCTGACATATCCAGTTAGGCATTATTACCCTATGCATGATTCTATTTTTCCCCCCCACTCAATCAAACGCTCGAGGTCATATCATACTGGCGTCGTCCCTTGAGTGCCCTAAGTGCTCAAAATTGTCAAACTTTGATGGGCCCTAACTCAGAATCCATGTCATCTACAAATGATCTGTTTGAACCTACGAGGCCACGAGAGGGGTCCCTAAAAAAGCCTATCTCTGTTTTTGAAGTTGCCCTATGATTTTATTGGGGCAGCAATTTTTCGGTTGGCAAAAAAATCGTCAGTCCCACTCAATGGAATATTGTCGCGTGGCCGATTTCTCTTTCTTCTCATCATGATGACAAACCATTGACTTTGACATGTCCAATTAGGCATTATTACCCTATGCATGCTCCTATTTTTCCCCCCCACTTGATCGAACGCTCAGGGTCATACCCTACTGACTTCGTCTCTTAAGCGCCCTAAGTGATCAAAATTGTGAAACTTTGATGAGCCCTAACTCAGAATCCATGGCACCTGTGAATGATCCGTTTGAACCTACGGGGCCATGAGAGGGGTCACTACAAAAGCCTATCTCAGTTTTTCAAGTTGCCCTACAATTTTATTAGGGCAGCAATTTTTTGGTTGGTGAAAAAATCGTCAGTGTCACTCAATGGAATGTTGTCACGTGGCCGATTTCTCGTTCTGCTCATCGCGATGATGAACCATCAGCTTCGACATGTCTAGTTAGTCATTATTACCCTATGCATACTCCTATTTTTCCCCCCAACTCGATCGAACGCTCGGGGTCATACCCTACTGACATCATCCCTTGAGTGCCCTAAGTGCTCAAAATTATCAAACTTTGACAGGCCCTAACTTGGAATCTATGGCACCTGTGAATGATCCATTTGAACCTACGATACCAGAAGGGGGGTCCCTACAAAGGCATATCTCAGTTTTTCAAGTTACCTTACGGTTTTATTAGGGCAGCAATTTTTTGGTTGGCAAAAAAATCGTTAGTCTCACTCAATCGAATGTTGTCGCATGGCTGATTTCTCATTTTGCTCATCGTGATGACGAACCGTCAGCTCTGACATGTCCATTTAGGCATTATTACCCTATGCATGCTCCTATTTTGCCCCCTCCACTCGATCAAACACTTAGGGTCATACCCTACCAGCATCTTCCCTTGAGCGCCCTAAGTGATAAAAATTGTCAAACTTTGATGGGCCCTAACTCAGAATCTGTGGCACCTATGAATGATCTGTTTGAACCTACAAGGCCATGAGAGGGGTCTCTACAAAAGCCTATCATGATTTTTCAAGTTGCCCTACGATTTTATTAGGGTAGCAATTTTTCAGTTGGCAAAAAAATCGTCAGTCTCACTTAATGGAATGTTGTCGCGTGGCCAATTTCTCGTTCTGCTCGTCGTGATGATGAACCGTCGGCTCTGACATGTCTAGTTAGGCATTATTACCCTACGCATGCTCCTATTTTTCCCCCCCACTCGATCGAACGCTTGGGTTCATACCCTATCGACATCGTCCCTTAAGCGCCCTAAGTGCTCAAAATTGTCAAACTTTGATAGGTCCTAACTCAAAATCTGTGGCACCTACGAATGATCCATTTGAACCTACAGGGCCATGAGAGGGGTCCCTACAAAAGCCTATTTTGGTTCTCCAATTTTCCCTACGGTTTTATTAGGGCAGCAATTTTTTGGTTGGTGAAAAAATCATTAGTCTCACTCAATGAAATGTTGTCGCATGGCCGATTTATCATTCTGCTCGTCGCGATGACGAACCATCAGCTCCAACATGTAGAGTTAGGTGTTATTACCTTTTGCATGCTCCTATTTTTCCCCCCCACTCGATCGAACGCTCGGGGTCATACCCTACCAACATCGTCCCTTAAGCGCCCTAAGTGCTCAAAATTATCAAACTTTGACGAGTCCTCACTCAAAATCTGTGGCACCTACAAATGATCCGTTTGAACCTATAGGACCACGAGAGGGGTCACTACAAAATCCTATCTCAGTTTTTCAAGTTGCCCTACGGTTTTAGTAGGGCAGCAAATTTTTGGTTGGCAAAAAAATCGTCAGTCTCACTCAATGGAATGTTGTCGCATGGCTGATTTCTCATTCTGCTCATCGCAATGACGAACCATCGGCTCTAACATGTCCAGTTAGGCATTATTACCCTATGCATGCTCCTATTTTTCCCCCCCACTCGATCGAACGCTTGGGGTCATACCCTACCGATGTCGTCCCTTGAGTGCCCTAAGTGCTCAAAATTGTCAAACTTTGATGGGCCCTAACTCAGAATCTGTGGCACCTGCGAATGATCCATTTGAACCTACGATGCCATGAGAGGGGTCCCTACAAAAGCAGATCTCGGTTTTTCAAGTTTCCTTACGGTTTTATTAGGGCAGCAATTATTCGGTTGGCGAAAAAATCATTAGTCTCACTCAATCGAATGTTGTCGCATGGCTGATTTCTCATTTTTCTCATTGCAATGACGAACCGTCAGCTTTGACATGTCCATTTAGGCATTATTACCCTACGCATGCTCCTATTTTTCCCCCCCACTTGATCGAACACTCGGGGTCATACCCTACCAGTGTCATCCCTTGAGCGCCCTAAGTGCTCAAAATTGTCAAACTTTGACAGGCCCTAACTCAGAATCTGTGGCACCTACGAATGATTTGTTTGAACCTACGAGGCCATGAGAGGGGTCCCTACAAAATTTTATCTCAATTTTTCAAGTTACCCTACAATTTTATTAGGGCAGCAATTTTTTAGTTGGCAAAAAAATTGTCAGTCTCACTCAATGGAATTTTGTCGCGTGGCCAATTTCTCGTTCTGCTCGTCGCGATGATGAATCGTACGTTTCGACATGTCTAGTTAGCCATTATTACCCTACACATTCTCCTATTTTTCCCTCCCACTCGATCGAACGCTCAGGGTCATACCCTACCGACATCGTCCCTTAAGCGCCCTAAGTGCTCAAAATTGTCAAACTTTGATAGGCCCTAACTCGGAATCTGTGGCACCTACGAATGATCCGTTTGAACCTACGAGGCCACAAGAGGGGTCCCTACAAAAGCCTATTTTGGTTCTTCAAGTTTCCCTACAGTTTTATTAGGGCAGCAATTTTTTGGTTGGCGAAAAAATCATCAGTCTCACTCAATGAAATGTTGTCGCATGGCCGATTTCTCATTCTGCTCATCGCAATGATGAACCATCAGCTCCAACACGTAGAGTTAGGCATTATTACCCTATGCATGCTCCTATTTTACCCCCCTAGTTGATCAAATGCTCGGGGTCATACCCTACCGACGTCGTCCCTTGAGCGCCCTAAGTGCTCAAAATTATCAAAATTTGACGGGTCCTCACTCAGAATCTGTGGCACCTACGAATGATCCATTTGAACCTATGGGGCCACGAGAGGGGTCACTACAAAATCCTATCTTGATTTTTCAAGTTGCCCTATGGTTTTATTAGGGCAGCAAATTTTCGGTTGGCGAAAAAATCATCAGTCTCACTCAATGGAATGTTGTCGCATGGCTGATTTCTTGTTTTGCTCATCGCGATGATGAACCATCAGCTCCGACATGTCCAGTTAGGCATTATTACCCTATGCATACTCCTATTTTTCCCCCTCACTCGATCGAACGCTCGGGGTCATACCCTACCGACGTCGTCCCTTGAGCGCCCTAAGTGCTCAAAATTATCAAACTTTGACGGGCCCTAACTTGAAATCCATGGCACCTGCGAATGATCTGTTTTAACCTACAAGACCACGAGAGGGGTCCCTACAAAATCCTATCTCAATTTTTCAAGTTGCCCTATGGTTTGATTAGGGCAGCAATTTTTCGGTTGGTAAAAAAATCGTCAGTCTCACTTAATGGAATGTTGTCACGTGGCCGATTTCTCGTTCTACTCATCGCGATGACGAACCGTCAGCTCTGACATGTCCATTTAGGAATTATTACCCTACGCATGCTCCTATTTTGCCCCATCCCACTCGATCAAACGCTTGGGGTCATACCCTACCGACGTCATCCCTTGAGCACCCTGAGTGCTCAAAATTGTTAAACTTTGATGGGCCCTAACTCAGAATCCGTGGCAGCTATGAATGATCCATTTTAACCTATGAGGCCACGAGAGGGGTCCCTACAAAATCCTATCTCGGGTTTTCAAGTTTCCCTACGGTTTTATTAGGGCAGCAATTTTTTGGTTGGCGACAAAATCGTCAGTCTCACTCAATGGAATGTTGTCGCATGGCCGATTTATCATTTTGCTCATTGTGATGATGAACCATCAGCTCTGACATGTCCAGTTAGGCATTATTACCCTACGCATGCTCCTATTTTTCCACTCCCACTTGATTGAATGCTCGGGGTCATACACTATCGGTGTCGTCCCTTGAGTGCCCTAAGTGCTCAAAATTGTCAAACTTTGAGGCTCAAAATTCATGGCACTTGTGAATGATCCATTTGAACCTATGAGGCCATGAGAGGGGTCCCTACAAAATATTATCTTGGTTTTTCAAGTTGCCCTACGATTTTATTAGGGCAGCAATTTTTTGGTTGGCGAAAAAATTGTCAGTCTCACTCAATGGAATGTTGTCACGTGGCCAATTCCTCATTCTAATTATCATGATGATGAACTGCCAGCTCTGACATGTCCAGTTAGGCTTTATTACCCTATGCATGCTCCTATTTTGCCCCCCCACTTGATCAAATGCTCAAGGTCATACCCTATCGACATCATCCCTTGAGCGCCCTAAGTGCTCAAAATTGTCAAACTTTGCTAGGCCCTAACTCGAAACTAGTGGCACCTGCAAATGATCAGTTTGAACCTAAGGGGCCATGAGAGGGGTCCCTACAAAATCCTATCTTGTTTTTTCAAGTTGTCGTATGGTTTGATTAGGGCAGCAATTTTTTGATTGGCAAAAAAATAGTCAGTCTTACTCAATGGAATGTTGTCGCGTGGCCGATTTCTCGTTCTACTCGTCGCGATGACAAACCGTCAGCTCTAACATGTCCTGTTAGGCATTATTACCCTACGCATGCTCCTATTTTGCCCGCCCACTCGATCGAATGCTCGGGGTCATACCCTACCAACGTCATCCCTTGAACGCCCTAAGTGCTCAAAATTGTTAAACTTTGACGGGCCCTAACTCAGAATCCATGGCACCTGCAAATGATCTGTTTGAACCTACGAGGCCATGAGAGCGGTCCCTAAAAAAGCCTATCTCAATTTTTTAGGTTGCCCTACGATTTTATTAAGGCAACAGTTTTTCGGTTGGCAAAAAAATCATCAGTCTCACTCAATGGAATGTTATCGCATGGCCAATTTCTTGTTCTGCTTGTCGCGATGATGAACCATTAGCTCTGACATGTCCAGTTAGGCATTATTAACCTATGCATGCTCCTATTTTTCCCCCCCACTCGATCGAACGCTCGGGGTCATACCCTACCGACGTCATACCTTGAGCGCTAAAATTATATATAAACAAGCATTACATTGTAGACACATAATAATCATGAATATTTCCATGTATTTTATACACATTTTTACCATTACACTTGCATGTGACATCCATCAAGGGATATGCAAACATGATTTTTTTTTTCATGGACATTGTATATCATCAATATTTCCAAGCATTACATTGTAGACACATAATGATCATGAATATTTCCATGTATTGTATACACATAATTTGCTCATGGACTTTGTATATCATCATAACAATGTTACATCAATTCACATCCATATACAAATACAACATCCCACTTCATCTACATCAGACATCCTCATGTCCTAAGAGAAAAGCTTGCGTACAACAATGCTTGTATATAAATGAAGACCAATACAAATTAGTTTGGCAAGTTATAAATAGATCATTTCAAACATTTTTAAGATGCACAAGGTTGTATAATTACGAAACTTACCAGCTTTCTTGAAAAGTATACAAGCATAACTTTGAAGAAAGATGCATGTTGATTAAAGCCCTTCTCACTGCATTTCTTTGCATGGTTGAAGACGATGGTAGATATGGTCATATCTAAATAGCAATACATTCACTTGACTTAATGTTTATGCACAAAATTTTATCTCATTAATGTGCAAAATAATATGTACCATCACCAAGAGAGGGTCTTGTCAATGACGAATGATCTAGCATGAACCTGTATATCATCAAAAATCATAATGTGATGTACTATTGTATATCATCAATAAAGACCTACATGAGCATAAAGGTTTTGTGATAATTATATCATTAAAAATTGTCAAATAGTGTTCTCTAATAACAAAAATTGTAAAGCTCATCAAATTCATGATAATAAGTCATGTTGCAAAAATACATCCCTTCCGATTATATCATGTACCCACTATGTGCATGCAAAAACTGTGTTGGCAAAAAAAAATGTTCATCAATAGACCTGCATTTTCAACACATCCTTAATATACATGTAAAAAACTTGGTCATTAAGGTTTAAAGATCATTGTTCGAAATGAAATGCATGATAAACAAAATAAGGCATCATTAAAGACCTACTACTCAAGTGTGCCTGAAGGGTCATCTCTTTGTTTAAGAGTATCCAGTATTGCTTCATGATCAGTAGTAGTCACTGTCCATAGCTCTTTGGTCTTCGGTTTCACTTGATGCTTCAACAACTTGACATTTATAGCTATAATAAGGTGTGAATACATTCTAATGGTTTTATGTCTCTCATAGTCTTCAAATGCAGGTATGCCATTCTTTCTAATTATGTATGTTCGCAGCCAAGTTCCCACAACAACAACTGAACCTGTAGGATATGTAAACCCGTCATCATCTATCACTAGTTGTGTTAGCTTTTGTTTTCCCTGTACACATCATGCCAACCAATATATTGATCTCTCTTCATTACCTTGTGGTGTATCAACTGCAAAAAAATGTCCTGGATGTACAAGATCTGATAGACGATCATACTCAAGTGAACTTTCCATGTCATCATTTGACAAGGATATTGTTTGAGATAAAGGAGTTAGATAGTGGAGAACCCACGTATCAACCCACTCACTTGAATCACACCGATCCCAATCACACCAAACATAATTCTGACAAAAACAAGCCAATGCTCGTGTCCAAATGGTCCATGTACTTGCATCTGAGCTGAGAAATGAATGCATTTTTGAAGAATCTTTAATTGTTTGACCATCCAATCTATCTCCCACTATTCCCTCCTCAACCAACCAAAAGAATCTTCTCACTACTGAATCAAGAGTACATCCATGTGACAATACTGAACTACACCAATCAACAATAGAACGTGCATCAGAGAAATTTGCACCTGAAATCCTCAATTTCTCCTTAACTAGAGCTCTCTTCAATCATGCACCTGCTCCATCATGCTCTCCCTTCCCATGCCCTGGCTCAAAAAAACACCAAATATGAGGTTTACACCTCTCCACATGCATTCTACTCAACCAATAAAACATACGCACATTCTTGAATTGACCTGTACAATTATCTGACCATATTATATGTCGGTCAATTGCAATATCTTTCTCATGCAAGAACTCAAAAAAATTCTTGAAAGAATGTTGCACATACTTGGAGGAGTGTGATCTATCATCACTCATATAAAAATGATACTCCTGGATTATCTTCCTATCCTCTTCTGTACTATCAGGAGCATGTCTATATGTAATGTGAACAAAAATAGCAATCTGGACTGAATTGTAGTACTGAGACTGTACCTCATTCTGTGGTTGAAATGTATAGTTCTTTGCAAAATCAACCACCGATACAATAGTGCAAATTGGGAAAGAGTTCTTACACATCCTGAACTATTGATCCAACCACTGAGACCTATGGGTGTGCCTTGCATTCTTGTAGAAAATATTTTCCTTAAAATCCAAAATAAAATCAGCAATACTCACTTCTCTTGAGACTAATTCGTACCTAGAACATTCACCTCCACTCTTCAAAGTATATTTCACTATCTTGTATCTTTTTTTCTCAACATAATTATTTCCAAAATTGTGTTCGCTACCCTCATGTAAACATGAAACAAACTTTGACAACCCACCGCATTTTGAGCACTTCTCATTCAAACAACATAGAATTAGTGACTTTGACAATATCAAAAAATTCAATAGTGATTGATGAACAAAAAAAAGAGTCAGTAAATCAAGAAAATTCAAAGACTCCCAGATATGTGAAACTAAATCATTCTGAAGATCAGATCATTGGAGATAAAAGAAAGGTGCAATGACTAGAAGAAGGCTAGCTACTGGAGAGGTATGTTTAATTTCTCAAATTGAACTTGAATCATTTATTGAAGTGAGTAAAGATGAAAATTGGATGAAAGAAATGGAAGAAGAATTCGATTAGATAGAAAAGAATAAGACTTGGGAATTAATTTCCAGACCCAAAGATAAGAATATTATTGGAACTAAATGGGTTTTCAGGAACAAATTGAATAAGGAAGGTCAAGCTGTAAGAAACAAGGCTAGATTGGTTTGCATAGGTTATTCACAAGGAGTTGATTATGGTGAGACTTATGCTCCAGTTGCAAGAATTGAAGTGGTAAGACTATTTATTGCCTATGTTGCACACAAGAACTACAAAGTATATTAGATGGATGTCAAATATGCATTTCTGAATGGAGATATTGAGGAAGAAGTTGACATTGAGCAACCTGATGAATTTTATTTATCAGATGATAAGGACATGGTTTGTAGATTGAAGAAAGCCTTATATGGACTAAAACAAGCCCCTAGAGCATGGTATGCTAGATTAGATAGATATCTTTGTAAGCTCAGTTTTAGAAAAGGTAATGCTGACAGTAACCTATATTATAAAATTGAGCATGATGACATACTGATTATTGAAGTCTTTGTGGATGATATCATTTTTGGAGTAGAAGAAAGTCTATGCATGAAATTTGCTGATGATATGAAGAGTGAATTTGAAATGTCTATGATTGGCGAGATGAAATTTTTCTTAGGTTTGCAGATTACATAGACTAATAAAGGTATTTTCATTTGTCAAACTAAGTACGTGAAGGAATTGCTTAAGAAATTTGGACTTGATAATTCTAAATTTGTCGATACTCCTATAATAACTAATTGCAAATTTTCAAAGGATGATGAATCTCTTAAAGTGAATCCCAAGTAGATACAAATCAATGATTGGTGGGTTGTACTTAACTCAGACTAGACCTGATATAATGAATGTTGTTTGTATTGCTTCTAGATTTTAGTCAGATCCTAGAGGAACTCATGATATTTCTCTCAAGTTGATATTAAGATATTTGGTAGGTACAACAAACCTTGGGTTATGGTATCCAATGAATCATGATTTTAGACTATGTGCTTATATAGATTCTAATTGGGTAGGGGATGTGGATGACTGGAAGAGAACTATTGGCGGTGCATTCTTTCTTGGAAAGAATTTGGTTTCATGGCCCAGTAAGAAACAATCATGTACTTCATTATCTACTGCTGAAGTGAAATATATAGCTGCTAGAACCAACTGTACTCAACCAATTGTACTCAGATTTTATGGATATGTAGTTGCTACAACCAGCTATACTAAGATTTTATGGATAAAATAGACATTGAGAGATATAAGGGTAAGTTATGATGATCCTATTTTTATTCACTGTGATAATACTATTTCTATTGATATGTCAAAGAATCTGGTATTTCATTCCAAATCAAAACACATTTCTATAAGGTATAACTTCTTGAAAGAAAAGGTTGAAGCAAAGGAAGTCAGATTGGTTTATGTGCCTACCAAGGAACAAAATGCAGATATTCTAACAAAAGCACTGCCTAAAGACACTTTTGAATATCTCAGAGATTAGTTGGGAGTTCCCAACCCTTCAGAAGAGAATTAGAGATGAGGGAATGCATCAATCCGGTGAGCTTATCAGATATTTTCTTTTATCCAGGTTGATGAGATGATGGTACTACTGAGGGGGAGTAGTCAGCTATTTGGTTCAGTTTTTATTTTTGGTTTGGTATCCGTCCTTTGTCATTGATGTCAAAGGGGGAGAGATGGTATTCATGTGAGAAAAAGAAAATCTTTTAGAGAGATATTGTATGGGGGAGAGATGGTATTCATGTGAGAAAAAGAAAATCTTTTAGAGAGATATTGTATGGGGGAGAGATATTTTAGATCAACTTTTGGAGATCGTTGGCATTCCTTGGCACTTAGATGTTTTTCACATTCAGTGTTGTCATCAATGCCAAAGGGGAAGATTTTTGGCTTATGATAGATTTGGTTAAGTGTTTTCATTGATGTCAACAATGTATCTTGGTTGGTTATGGTTCTGCTATCTCGGTTGCACCTATCCCAATTAGACTTGGTGTTTATCTTGGTTTTGGCTTCAATTCTGATCCAGTATGATCAAATACTTGGTTTCAATTTTGAATGCTTATTCAGGATGGTTATATGCTTCCCATATTTTTTTGGTTCATTTTTTGGTGCTCTAGTAACTATCACTTATTATCTCAATTGATATTTCTTGGTATTGGTTAGCTTTACCGGTTAGCGATATTTGATGTTTTGATCAGATGATTTTGGTCCAACTTATGGAATCGGTTTCCATCATGTTCAAGGTTCTTCTTTATCCTTTCTTGAGTGTTTGGTGAATTAGGATTGGCTAGCATAGTGTTATGGTTGTCCTATTTGGACCCGGTTAGACTTTTTGTGTTATTTCATTGAGGGTTTCTATCGGTTGGTGAAACATATTGGATTTTAGTTTTAGTGGAATTTCCGATGGATATAATTGTTTAGATATTTGAATTAGGTCCATGCTATGTAATATAAATCATAATATTGGTCCGGTGATACTGCGTGATATAATTTTTGTAATTATGGTTTTTGGGTTTAGGGTTTAGCCGACCTTATCATTAAGGTTGATGATATGTATTTGTAGGTAACTTATTCATGTAATTGGGTATGGTTTATGGGATCGATGGTTATGTTTCCATTATGAGAGAAAGGTTTAGGTGCGAATATAGTCATATCTTTCAGTAAAGGGATCAAAAGGATTTTGTATTGTGGGAAAAACATCTGTGCTTAATTAGAACTGTATCAAGCATTAGTGGATGCTACTTTCACAATTCATCTTCTTTGGATTGTAGTTCGATGTTTTTTAAGTTAGTGAGACTTCTCTTTTGTGATGAGCAGTGAGCTCTAGGCTATTGGCCTGATTGCAAGTGCAATCCCCATTGTAATTATTTCACATACTGTTGTAGAAGTATTATCTGATTGTGGGTAGGGTTTCCCACCGTGGTTTTTCCCTTTACATGGTTTTCCACGTCAAATATTAGTGTCATATGTACTATGCTTTCATTCTTTATCTTTCATTGTGTTGTGCTCGATATTAATCTTATAACTTGCATTATCTGCTATACTTGTGAGAAAATGGATTCACCCCTCCCCCCTCCCCTCTCAGTTTTCTCCCATTATCAAATCATCGCAACATGAATTTCTCACAAGGGCTAACAAGCTGTGTTATTCTAGGTGAGATTTAGTCCAATGGATATTACAAGGCCAAGAAAAAAAGTTTCTATTTTTTGGGTAATAATGGATATGATGTACTACAAAATGGATGCTATAGTGGTACCAACAATTCATGGTGTATGGTAAAAGTGTAAAAACAAATCTTGTAGTGTGTGCACAAAGTAAAATGCAAAGAGGAATGTATGCTCTCACCTTAAAGTGATTACATATACCAACTAAAAGAAATCACTTTAATGTAGTATACATTTAAAGATAACCACATTAAATCAATGAAATACTCCCAAACATAGACAAGTCAACGACAAAAATCACATAAAAAACATGCAAGAGCATATAAGGGATCCATAGAATTGGGCTTAGATTGCACATAAGATATATAATGTATATAAATATGATTGTTTTGAATTGAACTCATCCTCCAAATGCATTATAACTACAACTGAAAAGGAGGAAAAGAATGTAAGATGAATGAAGTGTCTTTTTGGGTCAACATAGAAGATACAAAATGCACCAATACTTTGCATCATCTAAAAAATACAATTGAAAATGATATTTACAACACAACTTGTATACAACATATGAAAGAATTAAGATAAAAATATTGAGTATCATTGTAATAGGATTGGTCCATTTGTATGCTTGTGCCTATGGAGCAACAAGGGTCATCCAAAGAGAGCCTTAAAAACAAAAACTATATCACATCACAAAGAATCAAATTATAGAAAAGTAAACAAATAAAAAATAAATATGTATTGCATGAATGAGCTAGTTTGGCAAATGATCCATCTTCTAATCTTGCTCATCATTATAAAGAGATAGAGGGAAAAATGATAAGGGTGATACAACTAATACAATACAGAGAGCTTCATCTCGTTTTAAACATAGACCATGCTCTAATGATGGATCACTATGTTTGTAACTAGTAGCTAGAGTTAGTTCTTTATAAAATATCAAGGACAAGTCATTATCGATTTCAAAAATTTCAACCATGCTATTTGAATCATCATCCAAATTGATCACTATGGGTGATATACTAGGAACATTCAAGAAGAAATAATTGGAAACGACAACATCATCTTTTGACAAGGTTGGGTAAAGTAATGCCCATCTCAAGAATTACATGAAGATAAAGGAGGTTGAGTAGGGGGGGCCAAATCAACATCCGATTGCTAAGGGGAAGACTCACTTCTTGTAGAAATATCATGAACCATAGCATGATTTTTTGTTGGTGTTCTCTTGCACTATAATTTTAGTGATAATAATTTTAAGCTTTTATAGTAGGAGGTTGGGTATCACTCAACACCGGTTCATTTTCTACCTTTGCTATAAGAAAATAAGGAGGAACACAAGGAACCACTAAATATCGAAAGATAGGATGAGGTCTAGATGGTGTTGGGAATTTGAATTGTTGTCATTTATAGGATGGAAGAGGTAGAACCACAAAATAAATATTAGATTCTCTAGGAAGAGGGAGGATTCCTTGTCTAGGATGTGGTTCCCTCATTACCTATAGGGTAGGAAGAGCTACTTTGTATCCATAGATGTGGAAGGATTCTTAGGGATAGTAGTCAGAGTGGATCCTAAAGAACAACCTAAAGATAACTCAATTACTCTCGTCTTTAAACTTTTTCTAGGATATGAATGTTGGCTTGATGATGATTGTAATGAATGACTTCGTATGTTGTCATTGATGGAACATGTACACACACATATGTTCACATTGTCTACTGGTATTACTTCTACAAGTTACTTGTACTGCAACCGGTATTAGAAGTTTTGTTTATGATGGTTTAGAGAGCATCAAACTAGTACATGTAGACAATTGGTATATACAGGAATGACCCAACACCAACTTGAAGATCCAACATAGATTATCAAAGAAGCAATGGAGGACAATCGGTTTACATGTTGATATGGTTAACTCCCACTGGTATCGGTGTTTCAACCGATATTCATTGATTGTGTGATGAGTTATCACTTGTCGTGTTGAGTTACCCTAACCGTCAAATTTTGGCAATAATTTATGATGAGTTATGTTTGATTGTCGAGATACACTGCACCTAAGAAATTGTGATATAATTTTTAAGGCCGACATGAAATCTTGTTAGAGCTTACCCAGTATGAGATGAGATGAGTTGATGAAAAGATAGAAGTGTCAAGACATTACATATTATGCTGGTTATGCAGTTTTGAGTGGGTAGAAGAGGATCTATTCAAGCAAGTTGTGCTACTTCTAGATCACACCACCTGTTGTTTTCTAATCAGTACTGTATGCGGGAAAAGTGGGTCAATAAAACTTAATATGTGAAAATATTACTAAATGACTTATCAACACACACAGAGGACTTCTTGATGCAAGCTATGGAGTAATAACGTATTAATTAGCTTCCCAAGGTGGGTCCCATGGTTCTCTATCTCACAATGTCCCTGAAACCAATGTTTTTGCTCTCAGATCACTGAGCAAAATGGTTTAGGGATGGCAAATGCAAGAACGAGGGATGCTTTGATAGTTTTTAATATGAAAGGTATGCTAAGCTATGCATGATCTTAGAAATGCAATAAACTAAATGATAAGATGACAAGATTAGTATGAATACTATCCTAACATGATATATTAGTCTATGATTGAACTAAATGATAAAGTAATTATTCTAAACATGCATATTTAGACTAATTCCTGATTTCAAAGAGGCTAAAATGATGAGCATAAAATGATATGAAAGTTTGAATGTATTTGAGCATAAGTGTGATACTACAAATTTGGATGATGATTCCAAATGGAGGAATGAGAGTTCTATTTATAGCAAAAATAGGGCAATGGATGGTCAGGATTGAAAGATTCAATCAAGGGTTAAGTTTGAAAGTTGGGGATCCATGTGCACAATTTGCACCAATTAAATGGTGACAAGTGTTAACATAGGGTTGGGTTGAGAGAAGGGGTTGGAGGCATTAAAGGCCTGAGAATACCTCATGGTTATCTAGAGGGTAAGGGTCAAGTCTAAGTTAGGCTTACCCATTAGATTAAGAATTAATCCAAGGATAAACCTTTGTGCAAATGATTAAGAGATAATCATGGTCAAAGCATTAAAGTCCTGATGAGACCCTTGGGTTGGATGAAGGTTGAGTTAAAACAAATGTTTTAACCATGTAAGATGGTTTGAGTTAACCATTAATGGTTATTGAAGACTTTGGGGGATTTAGTGGTTGAAGGTTGGAAGCCTTTAATGGCTATCAAAGACTTTGAGGAATTAAGTGGTTGGAGGCTTGAAGCCTTTAATGGTTATCAAAGACTTTGAGGTTTTGAGAAGTGACTTCCCTTTGCTAGGGATGTGACAAAGTTTAGAGGAGGGGTTAGGCTAATTAGAAGCGATTAGAAGATTCTAGAAGGGATTAGAAAGGGGTTTAGGATTTTGCAAGTGGATGGAGGGATAATAGGATTTAATTGAATTGAATTTAATTTAATTTGGTTGCAATTTGGAGAAATTAAATAAATTAGATTTATTCAATTTAGGATAATTATTTAATTAAATTTGAATTTAATTAAAAGTGGATAGGGGAGATTTAATTGAATAAAATGATTTATTCATTAAATGGGTATAGTGAATTTAATTTAAATAAATTGAGTAATTTACTTAATTAAATAGAAGAATGTGGATAATTTAATTAAATTGGATTTAATTAAATAGAGAATGAACATAAAATATTCATTTAGGAATATGGTCATTTTTATAAATCTACATTTTGCCCCTCTTTGAAGTGACGTGTGTGCACATGTTATTTCAAAGAAAATGATGCCTTATCATGATTTATGATCAAATGCAATTTTTGTGTTGCTCTTTTAATTTGCAAGTCGTGCCCCAGATTTGATTTGATGTGTGATGCCCCAGATTTGATATTTGATGGTGATGCCCCCTCGAGAGATGAATCAATAATTTGAAATTTTTTTATTTAATTTGATGAGTTGCATATGATGTGTATGATTTCGTGCATGTAAAATGTGTACAAATTGATTCATCTCCCAATAAGTTACAAATGTTATGATATAGGGGAGACCACGACCATATTGCAGGTCCACTCGGCTAACCCTAATTTCATTTTCCTCCTATAAAAGGGGAAAAGGGCTTGATTTAGATTCATTTGTGATTTGTTGACTTTGGAGAAAGAGAATTTGGTCTACAGAGAAAATGTCGATTCCTTATCATAGACACCGTTTCAAGCGCGTTCGGAGGTACTGGAGACTTGCAGTGCGTGGACCACCAGTAAGTCAATGTTTTTGACCCTCTTTTGACTTTTCATTTTGTCGTTTTTAGTCATTTTTTGATTTTCAAAGTTCGGGTTTAACAGTTTAGCTCGTCTAGGGCATAGATTAGTGCATACGAAGTTTAAAGTAGTGCATCTATTCAAATATTAGGGGTCGCGTCCAAAATAGATAGGATAGCGCATAAAAAAAATATATTAGCCCATAAATGTAGAATAGTGCATAGAAATCGTCAAGTAGCATGTCCGGTCAATAGGTTAGTGCATAGGGTAGACCTAGTGCATAGGGGTCGCAGGGGTTCACATAGGTAAGGGGGTTTAGCGCGTAGGGCTAACCTAGCGCATAGGGTCAAACGGGTAGCGCCTGGGAGGTGTAGATTAGCGCGTAGAGTTAGTCTAGCACATAGGGTAGGTTAGGTGGTGCATTGGGGGAAAGAGTTAGCACGTAGAGTTAGTCTAGCGCATAGGATAGATAGATTAGCGCATAGGAAAGACAGCCTAGCGCGTGGGAGAGTTTTACTGCATTGGGCATCTATTTTAGCGCATCTAGAAAAATTTTGCGAGATGAGCCGATTTGTAAATTTGGTTGCTTTGTCTGGCATGATTTTATGGATTTGTCCAATATGAGCATCGGTATAACTTGTTTTGATTTGCGATTTTTTTAAGTTATGTATAGATATCAATGTGATGTTTTGACTTGCAATTTTTGCAAGTTAAGTATAGATATCAATGTGATGTTATGATCAAAATATGAGTTGTTTGCGTGTTCTATTTCAAGTTCAATGTGTGAAGCTTGAGTTGTGTTACAAGCCAATATGGGTTGGAAACTTGATTTGTGTTACAAGCTGATATGGGTGGGAAACTTGAGTTGTTTTACAAGTTTATGTGATTGTGGAGACTTGAGTTGTGTTACAAGTTTTGATATGGTTTTTGAGAACTTGAGTTGTTTTACAAGTTGATATGAAATGATAGGATTTTGAACTTTGAGATAGATGAGCAAATTGTTTCATGTTTGTTGATGTAAGGTTGATTGTGATATCTTTGATTTGATGTGAAAATTGATATTGGATTTGTTATACTTGTTGATAGGAGCAATTGGGCGTGGTTCAGTCGCAGGAGAGATTCCCCAAATCATGGACATTGATAGCGTGGTTGTCGCAGGCCGATCTCGATATCATCGAGAGATGTGGTTTGACTTCCCTCTTGGATATGCCTCGGTTCACTGTGAACTGAGGGATACTGACAACTTTGGTAGAGAGGTGACATAGCGACACCAACACCTTCCATTTTTCCACTAGAGAGATGACAGTCACCCAAGAGGACTATTATAGGATCTTACGCATTCCTGTAGTAGGTGCACTACTACCCTATGAGCAGTCGGAGGAGGGTGGGACAGAGGCACTGCATCGTATATTCCAGGATGATACAGTCAGCGGCTATGAGATTCCATGGTAGGAGTTTCTAGATCTGGACTACGCACCACTGCCATCTGTACTAGCAGGGTTCATTGGTGGATTCCTTTGTCCTGATCACAGGTCAAAGGGATTCTCGGTGGGATGGGGGCTGGTGTTGGAGGAGATGGTTACATAGGGCTGGAGATTTGCATGGGGGTCAGCTATGCTAGCCCATTTATACAGGGGTCTGCATGAGGTAGTATACCTCCGTTATGACAGTTTGTTAGCTGGCGTGACTTTATTACAGGTATGGTGTTGGGAGCACATTTCAGCAGCGAAGCCATTAGCAGACAGAGACAGGCCTGTAGGTGCAACATATGCCTACGGATATAGGGGTCTAGTTGTCCAGCGTAAGCTGGGAAAACTAGAGCATTGGAGGAGAGTGCTGGCTGACATAGATACGGTCATCTGGCAACCATATACAGGATGTGAGGTGTGGGCCAAGGATGGGCTGGAGATGCCCTTTATATTTATGACCCGGTACCTGATCGGGAGGACCCCATTTATTATAGAGAGGTTGGTGGTGACCTGAGTTTTGAGGCAGTTTGGGCGCTAGCAGGGTATTCCACAGGGAGCATGCCTATATGCACGGTGGTAGTAGGATGTGGCTGAATGGGGGCTGACCATTGATAGTGTCGTGGCGGTGGAGGAGTTTGTGGGGTTGGCCAGGTAGATATGGAACTATGCCCCGGAGATTCAGGATGCGGGTATGAAAGATGAGTTTGCCCGATTGTTTGCTGCGTGGGCAGTGACCAGGATATTTGATCCTGAGGAGATGAGGCCAACCTTTGATTCAGATGAGGAGGAGGGAGACAGGGGAGATGACGGAGATGATGGGGAGGATGGAGGAGGAGGATGAGGGAGAGGAGCCAGAGGGAGGTGGGGAGATAGAGGGAGGAGAGGGGATAGGGGTGTGGAGAGAGCAATGTGATAGGGGAGGATAGATAGAGGGAGAGGTGGATTGGCTATTGGAGCCGATAGAGAGGGGAGAGTGGGGGAGGTGCTAGCTGTGGTGTGGGGTGATGATGAGCCTAGTCGACCAGCGCAGAGGAGGAGGATAGATGTGCTCCCACCTCCAGCACCAAGGACAGGCCGAGTGGGAGGGGTTCCTCTAGCATAGGTACCACTACAGGTTCGGATCCTTGGTCATATGGAGGATGCACAGATCCAGACCCTACAGGTGACTGTTCAATAGCTACAGGCACAGATTTTGACTTATTAGCGGCAGGTTGCTCAGTTGACCATTGAGCGGGATACTGAGATAGAGCGGAGGGGATGAGCAGAGGAGGTGGTGTCTAGCATGCAGAGAGTAGTGGGTGGTCAGATGAGAGACACCCTAAGAGAGCTGGCACTGAGAGCTCAGGAGGCGGAGTATTATAGGCGGCACTATGAGGCTGCAATACCCAGGGACCGGCAAGTACAGAGCTTTGCACAGTTGAGATCTAGTTGATCTCGAGCTACTGGGTCATGGTCTGAGAGCCGAGGTGTTACGAGGCCACTGAGACAGGACCCTCCTGGAGATCCAGGGGCGGGTGCATCTGGAGCGAGACCATCTCTGTTAGGGGATAGTCATACTTGAGAGACATGGTCTCCATTGTATTTTTGAGCATTGTATTCTTTGTACTAGACACAATGTTTTGACACATTTTGTACATTTGGATCATTTTGATATATATATATATATATATATATATATATATACAACCCCATTTTCCTTGATCATGTGGTGTGTTTATATGGATGCATGTTATGGGGGTTATTTTGTTTATGTGATGATGCAATGCTAAAATATATGATGTAATGTATGATGCAGGATGTATGCTTTTATATGCTATGAGATGTATTTTGAAAATGAGATGTATGATTTAGTATGCTGCTAAATGTATCTTAATTACAAACATGTTAAATGATATGCAACGAATTTGTAAAATGATATGCAAACTATGTTAAATGATATGCAAACTATGTGAAATGATATGCAACTAATTGTGAAATAATATGCAACTATGTTTTTGGTAGCATCCTCATTTTGCATTTGTCATCCGATATAGCCATTTTTTTGCTTTCTTTGTAGATATCATCATTGAGCATTGATTTGTTTAGGATATGTTGAAAATTTATACAAGCATAATGGTATAATGGAACCATAATGACCTGAGAAAAATTTACATGATATGTGATTTTGCAAGATAGCACAAGCGTCAAGGTATAATTGAACCAGGATGACCTGAGTGCGTATTGCGTAACAGACAAGATTAGATCATTTGTATGCGTGAAGTGGAATCAGGCCTTTAGTGATATTCGATGTATCACATCTCGAGGCATGTATTCACACAGTACAAGCGATCGCCTCCCAGATAGAAGACTAAGAAAATATTGGAAGTTCCCCTTGAACTCTAGCTATGAAGCGTTTTAGTGAGACAAGGAAGAGAATCCAATAATTCAAAAAGTTCAAAATGCAAAACTAGTCAAAATTTTATGCTATAGTGCAACATTCAGTACTTCAAAAAATCATCCATCCTTGGTATTTTTGTGATTTGTTTTGTTTTGTTTGGCGATGAAGCGTAGTTTTTGTTGTTGGATGTCAAGCTGTTGAGTTTTGCAAATAGCCTTGATGTCTTGAGTGTTTGCAATAGTGAGATGATTTAAATGCCCCTAGCTGAGTGTGCCTCTTGATGTGAATATGTTCAGTGATTTCCAAGCCATGGTGGATTTGTGGTAAGAGGATATATATAGACAAATCAGGATAGTGACTATGCTAAGTATGTCCTGAATGGATATTTGCTAAGTGTCGGGCAATGGCTGATAGTGTTTGTATGGATATAGATGGAGGAGCCATTCTTTCACAAAAGTGCCTGTTTACCAGGTTTTCACCCTTTGTTTTTATTGTACTTTGTTTTTTCTTTTCCTGGATTATTTTTGATTTTTGATTTTTGATTTTTTTGCTTATTTTGGCTTTTTCCGTGCACTAGGCCACTTAAGTGTAGTACCTTTTTAGATGAATGCTATTAGTTGGTTCATCGAGCACATCGCCTTCTGAATTTGTTAGTTGATAGGCACCTGATCCATAAACTGATATGATGACATAGGGACCCAACCAGTTAGGTTTAAATTTCCCTTTCTTTTCTCGATCTTGCTGATTTCTTGGATTTTCTTTGAGGACTAGGTCACCAACTTTGAAATTTCTGGGAATGACTTTATGATTGTAGCTCCTGCACATGTGCTACTGATATGCTTGGAGATGAGTGTAAGCATGCTGGTGTCTTTCATCTAAGAGTTCAAGTTCTTGCAGTCGGTTAACTCGATACTCTTCATCTGGGATTAAGCCTTTCAAAGAGACTCTGAGAGATGGGATTTCTACCTCTAGGGGTAAAATGGCTTCTGATCCATATACCAATGAGTATGGTGTGGCTCCTGTAGGTGTACGGATGCTAGTTCTGTATGCCCAAAGTGCTGGATTGAGTTGTACGTGCCAATCTTTTCCTACATCATTTACTGTTTTCTTTAGGATTTTCAAGATTGTCTTGTTAGATGCTTCTGCTTGACCATTGCCCTGTGGGTAGTATGGTGTAGAAAACCTATGTTGGATTTTTAACTTTTCACATAGTTCCTGTACATCTTGGTTTTTGAAAGGTCTTCCATTATTTGTGATGATTGAACTTGGAATACCATATCTGCAGATTAGATAATTTAGGATAAAAGAGGAAATTTGTTTCTCGGTCACTGTGGTCATGGGAACTGCTTCGATCCATTTGGTAAAGTACTCTGTTGCAGTTATAATGAACCTGTGTCCATTTGAAGATGAAGGATGAATTTTGCCTACTAAGTCCAGTCCCCACTGACAAAAGGACCAGGATGTTGTAAATGGTTGTAGTTCTTGTGCTGGTGCATGTATCAGATTACCATGGATCTGGCATTTAGGACATTTCTTAGCGAAGTGATATGAGTCTTTCTCCATTGTAGGCCAGTAGTATCCCATCCTTAGAAGCTTTTTAGCAAGAGTAGTACCACTTAAATGTGTGCCATAAATACCTTCATGAAGCTCGTGTAAAGAAGAATCAAAATCATTACGATCAAGGCAACGAAGAAGAGTACCATCTAGACCTCGACGATACAAAGTATCAGCGGTAAGGGTGTAACGGGCAGCTTGTCGGATAAAGTTACGTTTTTGGTTACGGGATTGGTCAATTGGTAAGATATTGTGCTTGAGGTAGTTGTATATTGGTCCATATAATGGAGAATTTGAACCAGTCAAGGCATAGATAACTTGGGATTCAGAGTGGTCATAGACGGGGGAGAATAGTTGCTCTACCAGGAACTCATAACGACTCTGTTGCTCTAGAATTTGTAGTAATGAAGCGATGGTAGCCATTTCATCGGCTGCTTTGTTGTTCAATCTTTGTATTTGCTCGAAGGTGATGTGTACAAAATATTGTTTGAAGTCGTCCACCATTCACTTGTAGGGTAATAGCTTGTCATCTTTTATTTGATAGTTGTTGTTAATTTGATGGATGACCAGTTGCAAGTCTCCATAGACTTTTAACTCTGTGATTTTCCATTCTACGGCCATTTTAATGCCTATAACCAGTGCCTCATATTCAGCCACATTATTTGTGCATGGAAACATAAGCCTATATGATCTTGGTATAGTGTGTCCTTCAGGAGTGATGAACAGAATGCCAGCACCGGAACCATGGTGGGTATAGGATCCGTCAAAGTACAGGGTCCATTGTTTAGTAGAAAGAGCAAGAACGTCCCTGTCTGGAAATTCAATCTCCATGATGTGTTTGCCTGGTAGGGGTGCTTCAGCCAACTGATCTACAATGGCCTATCCCTTGATGGCTTGTCTTTCTATGTATTGGATGTCAAATTCACTGAGAATCATGACCCATTTAGCCAATCGGCCTGTAAGAGCTGCCTTGCTAAGTAGATATTTGAGAGGATCAATTTTTGCAACTAGCTTGATAGTGTGTGCTAGCATATAATGTCGGAACTTCTGAGATGCAAAGACCACTATTAGGCAAGCCTTCTCAATGAATGTATAGTTGAGTTCATAGCCATTCAATGTCCTACTAATGTAATATATGGCGTGTTCCTTCCCTTGTTGATCTTCTTGTGCCAATAGTGCCCCCAGTGATATATCTATTGTTGAGATATATAAAATAAGAGGCTTTCCTGTGACTGGTGGTACCAAAACTGGTGGATTCATCAGGTACTATTTGATTTGGTAAAAAGATTCTACACACTTGGCCTCCCATTTGAATGGTACATTTTTGTGTAGTAAATGGTTAAATGGTAGACTTTTATCAGCTAGCTGAGCGATGAATCGCTTGATTGATTGAAGTCGTCCTTGTAGAGATCTGAGTTGACTGATATTCTTTGGTGGTGGCATTTCCATAATGGCTTGTACCTTTGTGGGATCTACTTCAATACCTTTAGCTGAGACAATGTAGCCTAGTAACTTGCTTGATGTAACCCTGAAGACACAGTTCTTAAGGTGAGCCTGACTTGGAATTTCTCTAATCGATCAAAGATGTTTGTTAGGATGCCAAGATGTTCTGCTCTGGTGAAGGATTTAGCTAGTAAGTCATCCACATAGTCTTCCATAAATGTGTGCATCATGTCATGGAATATTGTGGTCATTGCTCTTTGATAAGTGGCCCCTGCATTTTTTAAGCCAAAGGGCATAACATTCCAATAGTATGTTCCCCAAGGGCAGGTGAATGCAGTTTTATCTTGATCTTCTGGGGCTATTTTGATTTGATTATAGCCTGAGAAACCATCCATTAGTGAGAGCATTGCATGGCCCGCTGTGAGATCTACAATGATGTCGATACTGGGCAGAGGAAAGTCATCTTTTGGATAAGCTTTGTTGACGTCTTTGAAGTCAGTGCAGATTCTGATACTACCATCTAGTCTTGATACTGGAACGATGTTAGAAATCCATTCTGCATAGTTAATGGGTTAGGTGAATTCGACATCTAATAGTTTCTTTAGTTCAGTTTTGACCATGAGTGCCACCTATGGATTCATCTTTCGTAGCTTTTGCTTTACTGGTTTAACTCCTGAAGAGATGGAAAAGTGATGCATGATTAAGTGTGGATCCACTCCAAGCATATCAACATATGACCAAGCAAAGTTAATTTGCTATTCTTTAAAGAAAATGATGAATGCTGATCTTTCTGCCTTTGTCAGAGATTCTGCAAGGTGTATGTTTCTAACTGCTTCCGTGGTACCAATGTTGATTGATTGAGTGGGCTCAATCAATATGGGTGATCGCTCATGAAAGTGCTCAGGAAGAGTGTCAAGTCTCCCATCGTTAGGTGCCTTAAAAAGGTTTTCACCCTCAGATGCGTCCTTTATTTTTACTTTTTTGTGATCTAGAGCTGCCATTGATTGGTTTTCAGTAGTAGATCCTTTATTTGGTTCATTTTTGCGACTGAGAGACTTGGCACTCCCTAGTTTGTACACATCGTTATTGTGTTCACTGGTAGAGCCTTTTTCTGGATTTACGGTACATAGGTAATGGATAATAGATTCATCATTTGGGAAAATTGGTATATCATGGATTTCTGGTTCATCCCAGTCAATGAGGTCAGGAAAGACAAGTGGTAAGGAATCATTAGGTGGATCAAGTTTGGCTACTGTGAGTGTTAGGACAAAGTTTTCATCATGATTGTTCATGGTTTTAAAGAAGTTCAGGATTTTGTCGAGGTCTTTGATGGTATTATCCTCTACATATACTTGCTCATAATGTTCCTATTTGCTTTCCGTGGCATCATAGATATTCTGTGGTCCAAATTCAAGAGGTCTATCTTCCGTATTATGTTCTTCTTGGGAAAGAGATATAGAATCAGTATCACTAGGGATATCTGTAGTAGCATTGGAGCAGGTACCCCATTCATATTCATTGGAATCTGTCTCATAGGCATCATTCCAGATTCTATCTGTGCTGTGAACTGGTATGTTGTATGGTGAAAACAAATTTTTGATGATAGATACCATTTTGATAGTTTTTGTTGATTCTGTGTCAGATCCGTCTTCTACTTTCTGGATTTGTTCATAGACTGTGCTTCCTCGGGGAGGAATAAAGGTATTTGGAGATGTCATGATTTGTTTTTGAGATATTGGTGTTTGAATGTGAGCTACTGCTGCAAATAGGGCCTTCTTATGACTGAGAATCTTTTCCTGATGTAACTTCTGGTCTTGACGTTCTCATGCCTTGCGGATTGTTTTTGCTGATTCAAAGAATGCTTCCTGCCAGGATTCTTCTTTGTACTTTGTCTTTACTTTCCATTGAGGTTTGGTAGTTATGTGTGGCGGCCGTTTCAATAGGAATGTGAGTTTAGAACCCAATCCTGCTTTGTTTCTACTAGGTTGTGAAGGAAGATCTATAGGTTCAGTGACTCCTTCTTTGTGTTTCCCAATAGGTCCTTTACCGCCATATCCCATTTGCTTCATGATTAAGTAACCTTTTCCATACAGGTGTGTTGGTAGAACGATGTCCAAAGTGGCTGCTCTATGATCTTCTTCCTCATCTTTGTATAACCAGCTAAGAATGTCCTTGTCTTCTTATTCATGTGCTAGAGTACCCAATTGGATGAAGGTACCATCAAATTTGGTGATGGGCCGAGTAACCAGATGTGTTGATGTAGTAGGCAATCCATGAGATCTAGGTGATGTTGGCAATTTATCCAAACATAAAGGCTCCAAAGAGTATTCTCCCATACCTTGGTCTTTGATTTGCATTTTCTATTTGAAGTCTCCCCATAAGGAGTCGGATTTTGCTGTGTGTTGATCTGATGTTGAAGATTGCTGCTTTTCTCTATTATGAGGAACCAAACTATCTTGGGCTGCCCCCATTGCATTGCAATGTTGAAATGGATTGTGATCAGCAGATATGGATATTTCTTGCCCATCATAAGGAAACTTGACACACTGGTGATATGTGGAAGGTACTGCTTGCATTTCATGTATCCAGGGTCGTCCTAACAAAATATTGTAGGTAAGGTCTATGTCCAAGACTTGATATATAGTATCCTTTTGTATTGGTCCCACCTGAATAGGTAATATCATAGTTCCTTTAGAGGACCTTTCCTCATCATCATATGCTTTTATGGTAATCTTCTTGCAGGGATCAATGGATTCTTCTGAGAAACCTAATGCACGGATAAGCTTTAAAGTACATATATTAAGGCTAGCTCCTCCATCTATTAGGACTCTTTTTACTCGGTGTTTGCAAACAATGACTTCGATATGGAGAGGAGTATTATGCGGATGGATTAAGGAAACATCATCATGTGCGGAAAAGGTGAGGTTATGAGGTCCAGTCATATGGGCGACCATGGCTTGAAATCTGTTCGTATCCAAATTTTGAGGTACATTGGTTTCCAATAGCGCTTGCTCTAATATGTCTTTGTGCCTTGGTGATAGTTTCAATAATTCTAGTATAGATATCTGAGCTGGAGTCTTACGTAGTTGGCTAACCAAGTCATATTGGATTTTTGGTATGGTAGTTGTAGGTGTAGTATGTCCTTTCAAGACATATTTCTGAGTTCGGGTTGTTACATTGACAGATTCATGATCACACTGATCTCGGATGGTGATGACATTTACTTGATGATCTTCAGCTGATATGTAGTTGATGGTGTTGTTGTAGATGTGATTAATATGAGCTCCGCGTGTATCATCTGAAGTTGATGCTCCATCTTTGTTGTAATTTGGGAGAGGATTTTTGAAGGCTCCGTGATCACCATTTGTTTTGAGACCATCGACTGTTAAGTCACCTCGATCAATCATGTCTTGTACTATGTGTTTCAATCTCATGCACTCGTTTGTTCTATGACCCTTGTTGCGATGGAAATCACAATAGTGTGAATCATTCCACCAAGGTGGTTTGATTGGAGGTTCATAGTTGCTGATTGGAGGCAAAGAAAGAATCTTGTTTGCCAAAAGTTCTCTGAATGCGGATTCTAATGATTGTCCCAGTGGTGTGAAGATACGCTTTTGGAAATTGTTCGTGTTGCATGAATTGTTGTGAGGTCCTGGATTCATGGTTTTGCTTTGAGTATCGTTGGTGTTGTTTGTGTTGAGTTGTGCTTGATCAGCGTTTGGTGTATATGTGTTAGCATTTGGATTAGCATTTTTAGGATTTTTCATGTTTTGAGGATTTCCAGATTATGCAAGTACTGGTTGTTTAGATTTGGGATCATGTGTTTCATTGTTGCCTTCATTTTTGTTTCGAGTCCAAAATCGAGATTTGTCAAGGTTGGTGTTGTTCTGGTTATTGTAGTTTGATGAGTTTGTTCCTTCCTTGTAAAATTTGAGTGTTCCCTTTTTGACACAAGCTTCTTCCACTTGAATGCCATTTTCAATTAATTTAGCAAAAGATGGTATGCATTGAAGTTTTAGTCTGTAACTCATTTCACTATTTAAGTTATCGATGAAGATTTCCATTTTCTCCTTTTCGGGAATATCTCGAGGATATCTGGAGACCATGCATCGCCAGTGTTGAAGGAATACCATGAATGTTTCATTGTTCTTTTGTTTGGTGTTGCAAACATCTAGCATGGTTATGGCATGTTGGATGTTATAGGAATAGTGGGTTATGAATTTGTTAACCAACTCATCAAATGATCTCACGGGTGGTGTAATTTTGGATAACCATTCCATGGTTTGCCCTCCCAAGCTTCTGGGGAATAACCTCATCAAATAGGTGTCATCATGAGAAAATTCAAGGCTCAGTGTGCAAAATTCCTGAACATGATCTCAGGGATCACTTTTCCTATCATATTTATCAAATTTGGGAATGTCTGAGTTTGGAGGAAAAGGCACCATGTTTAATCTTCTATCAAATGGATAAGGACAGATTTCGTTCAAAGAGTACCGCACTGTTGTCCCTTGTTGCATATCCTGTATTTGCCTTTGCAACATTTGCATTTGTTGAGTAAGGGCAGCTAAAGGTATACTTTCTTGGTGAGGGAAAAGTTCTTCCCTTGTATTTGTTCTCAACTGAAAAGGTGTGGTGAATGGTATATGTTGCTCTGATGTTTCTAGTTCGGGTATACGCATTTCTGGTATGCATTGTTCTGGAATGCGTTGCTCAGGTATGTGCTGTTCAAAGTTACGAGTTTCTTCTTCTCTTTGTTTTTCTTGGTATGCTTATTGTTGAGATCCCATTTTAAAGATGTTTGAGTCTAAATCTTCCGGAAGTTTAACACCTTTACTTGTAAGCATGAGCAGATATTTTTCTTTGTCATTTTCCATGAGCCTTTCTACAAGCTTTTGGAATGAAGGGTTTTCCTGACATTCTTGAAGAAGTGCTTCAGTAATTTCAGGCTCTTTTGAGTGTGGAACTTCAAAAGGATTTGATAGTCTGCAACTCATACTTGATTTTGCATGTGTCTTGCTTTGTTTGTTGCTTTGAGAGCGAGTAACAAGCATTTTAGTAGAAACTTTCGGTGACAAAGGGGACAAAATCCTCTTCGATGTGTTGCTCGGGGGTAGGGGGTTCTAGTCGAGATGTGTTATACGTGATACACTTGTCGGGAAAGAATGCTGGATTGATCTTTCCGCTGTAGTTTATGGTTTGATTAAAAGTAGACTTTTGACAGTATGCTCTTGTTTTCAAGGGTTCCTTGTCAAATTCGCTAGTTTTGTTTTGGATATAACGTTTGACGTGATGTAGGAATACCCGATGAGATTTGAAGAGTTGATGATTGATGTATAAGAACTTGTTTCTCTTGATGAATTTGGCAAAACTAGGTTGTTGTTTCTTCAACGTGATGTTGCGATAAAGGTTCTTTCTTCTCAGAATAAGAGGATTAGTCATGCATGAGTGATCAATGGTTTCCTTTGATTGGTTTGGATTCAGTTGATTCTTATTTTTGAAAATTTCAAATCTTGCTCTATCAAAGTGAAGGGTTAGATGCCCCTTCACGACAAAGTGTGTCAAATGATATGGATTAAAAGCCTCCCGATTTGGAAACTTGATTTGACAATTTGAGATTTTTAAACAAGTGTTTTGAGATAAAAATTCGTAAGATGATAAAGGATTCTGTTGATACTGATGATGAAATTTCTGGATTATGATAGGAGAGACATCCTTTATGGCGCGATTCGTTTCAGATTCTGACAACGTTTGTTTTGACACAAATTTAGCTCAAGAAATAGTTTTAATAGTTTGTTTGTCACTCTGTTTTGATGAAAGATGATGTGGATGGAAAAAGGCTTAAAAAAATGTTTTTGAAAATTTCAAAAATTTTCCCGGTTTTGCTCTTTGTTTTTCTATTTGGTATCACGCGCTAGAACAGAGTCTACATGTGCTACTGAAATTTCTCTATGTGCTAAAAGAATAACCACACGCGCTAAAGTTTTTGGACTGTTAAAATTGTTTGTCTGATTGTTGAAAAAGCTATGTGCTATCTTGGGTCTGTTACGTGCTATCTTTTAGACTTTATGCGTTAATGTTTTGATTCCACGCGCTAAGCTGTTGCTTCCACGCGCTGGACTATTTTTCTGATGCGCTAAAGAATTTTACACTATTTTGCCTTAAGATGAAATGCTACTGTTTTGAACCAATGTGCTAACTAGCAGTTTGGATGCGCTAACAGAATTACCCCACATGCTAAGAAGTTGCTCTTATGCGCTAAATTGCCCTGATTGTTCCTTTGGTTGATTTTTTTGTGAATTTTTGAATTTTTGTTGCAAATTTTTCAAGTTTTATGGAAGATTTTTTGAAGTAATAGATGCAAACACAACACAAAAGGTACAACCATTTTGCCTAATCTAAAAAAGTGTATGTTCTGTGAGGATATGTTTAAATCCCCAATGTTTTAACAGGTTTGATACAAATAATACATTTCAGATAGACTCTTTAGTCAAGGGTCATAAATAACATCATAGTCCACTAGTCTCGATACTCCGTCAACTCAAACAGCCGTGTCACCCCTTAGAGGGTGCCCATTTTTTTGCCTTTTGCCAGAAATTAACTCAAAATGAATTGCTTTACAGTTGAGTAGTTATCTTGGGAGATATATGGTGAGTAATCTTGGGGGCGGATTCTTCCCCACCCTTGCACTATGATGTTATAAATGTCTGGTTACTGACTCGGATCAAAGTTTCTATTTCTATGGTTCATAATCAGGCTTCCCGTTCGGCTGTCAGTGATAAACTCCCTCAGGAGGCTTCCCAACCTTTAGAACAAAGGCTTTATGTATCTCAAGGATACTGGGGGAAGGCTAATCGCTGCACGCAACCGTTGAAAAGGACTTTCGTCACTTTCCACATTTGATTATAGTGGGTTGAAATTCTTAGCGTCAAAGTTGTTCCCCACTTAGGTCATTCCCTTCACACCGGCCATAAACGACTTTAAGAGTTGATTGCAACTCCTCGAGAAGGCAAGCCTACTAAAGGATGTAAATACTTGAAGTACAGAAAGCTGTAAGAGTGGTCTGGATTTTTTATCACCCAATTAAGGAGAGAGCATATTCCTTCCACTTTCGAGACAAAGCAATCAAGTTGGTTCTTTTTAGCCTTTCAATTCATTGACTTGCTAAAATCTATGTGGAGATGTTGCTCCATGAAAACATGGTATTTATTTTATCCGTGCAAGGCAATGATTTTCTGATCTATGAAAATGAATTTGGTCAACAAAGTAAATTCGACGTTTTGGTCAGCAAAAGAAATCATTTTTAAAAGAAAATGGCCTGCTCCACCTGCAAGAAAATTGTTAGAGCCCTGCAAAATTCTAATAAAATAGTCAGAGAAATCTGGAGATTGGTGGACTTCTACAAGTCTAAATTTTTTTCTGGTTACAATTTTAATGTTAGTCTTCTGTCTTTGATGCGCTACAGAACAGACTGTACATGCTACAATATATTCTTGATGCGCTAAAATTAAGGATTAATGCACTATACTATTTTTTGGATGCACTACTCTGTGCACCGAAGGCGCTACTCTGGTTCTCTTCTGAAAATTAGTGTTTTGATGCACTAATTTATTCACGACATGCGCTAGATGATTGAGTTCACGCACTAAATAGTGGGCCAGATGCGCTATGCTATTTATTGGATGTAATGCTCTGGTTTTCTTCCATGCTGAGACCTATAGGAAAATATTAGAGGGAGCCATGCACTGAGGAAAGGTCTTTACGTGCTATAATATAGACTCCATGTGCTAAACAACAAGCGAAATGCGCTAGACTGTTAGCCGGATGCGCTAGGGAATGTTTCCCACGTGCTAATTCCTCTTTCCTATAGACCTGTAAAAGTAATTAGTTTCAAAAACCGATTTGATATTTGGGGTTGGGCCCCACGGTGGGCACCAGAAATGTATGCGGGAAAAGTGGGTCAATAAAACTTAATATGTGAAAATATTGCTAAATGACTTATCCACACACACACAGAGGACTTCTTGATGCAAGCTATGGAGTAATAACGTATTACTCAACTTCCCAAGGTGGGTCCCATGGTTCTCTATCTCACAATGTCCCTCAAACCAATGTTTTTGCTCTCAGATCACTGAGCAAAATGGTTTAGGGATGGCAAATGCAAGAATGAGGGATGCTTTGATAGTTTTTAATATGAAAGGTATGCTAAGCTATGCATGATCTTAGAAATGCAATAAACTAAATGATAAGATGACAAGATTAGTATGAATACTATCCTAACATGATATATTAGTCTATGATTGAACTAAAATGATAAAGTAATTATTCTAAACATGCATATTTAGACTAATTCCTGATTTCAAAGAGGCTAAAATGATGAGCATAAAATGATATGAAAGTTTGAATGTATTTGAACATAAGTGTGATACTACAAATTTGGATGATGATTCCAAATGGAGGATTGAGAGTTCTATTTATAGCAAAAATAGGGCAATGGATGGTCAGGATTGAAAGATTCAATCAAGGGTTAAGTTTGAAAGTTGGGGATCCATGTGCACAATTTGCACCAATGAAATGGTGACAAGTGTTAACATAGGGTTGGGTTGAGAGAAGGGGTTGGAGGCATTAAAGGCCTGAGAAGACCTCATGGTTATCCAGAGGGTAAGGGTCAAGTCTAAGTTAGGCTTACCCATTAGATTAAGAATTAATCCAAGGATAAACCTTTGTGCAAATGATTAAGAGATAATCATGGTCAAAGCATTAAAGTCCTGATGAGACCCTTGGGTTGGATGAAGGTTGAGTTAAAACAAATGTTTTAACCATGTAAGAGGGTTTGAGTTAACCATTAATGGTTATTGAAGACTTTGGGGGATTTAGTGGTTGAAGGTTGGAAGCCTTTAATGGCTATCAAAGACTTTGAGGAATTAAGTGGTTGGAGGCTTGAAGCCTTTAATGGTTATCAAAGACTTTGAGGTTTTGAGAAGTGACTTCCCTTTGCTAGGGATGTGACAAAGTTTAGAGGAGGGGTTAGGCTAATTAGAAGCGATTAGAAGATTCTAGAAGGGATTAGAAAGGGGTTTAGGATTTTGCAAGTGGATGGAGGGATAATAGGATTTAATTGAATTTAATTTAATTTAATTTGGTTGCAATTTGGAGAAATTAAATAAATTAGATTTATTCAATTTAGGATAATTATTTAATTAAATTTGAATTTAATTAAAAGTGGATAGGGGAGATTTAATTGAATAAAATGATTTATTCATTAAATGGGTATAGTGAATTTAATTTAAATAAATTGAGTAATTTACTTAATTAAATAGAAGAATGTGGATAATTTAATTAAATAGAGAATGAACATAAAATATTCATTTAGGAATATGGTCATTTTTATACGTCTACAAGTACAACAGTCAAATCCCCTAACCGGGTAAGCTCTAACAAGATTCATTGTACAAATCCTTTAACAAGGTGATGCATTAGTTTGGATTTAGAAATCCTCTACCAAGGTTACTCCTAGAAGGGTACTACCTTTAACAGGGTATAGCTCCTAACAGAGCTTTGGGATCTTTAACAAGATTCGCTCCTAGCAAAACATTTTTGTAGATCTTAACCGGTTAGCTACCTATTATTGCAGATAGTTAACTTGTGAGTCTCATCTCACCATGGTTTTTCCTATTTGGGTTTTTCGCGTATAAACACTTGTGTTATGGTGGATGTTTTACTTATTGTGGATGCTTTAATATCATTTTGGATTGCATGCATAGTGTTTATTAAACTTGTTCAGTATATCTACTGATCAGTGTTTAAAGTAGTATTGTTTTTGGTGTCACTGATTCACCCCCCCTCTTAGTGCTTTATAAGTCTATCAATTGGTATCAGAGCCTAACTTCTTTAAGGCTTAATCGCTTGGAAGGAAACCCTAAAGCCACCATGGGGGATATAATCTACTTTGAGATGGTTAGAGTGCTTGAAGCTACTAAGGATGAGCTTGAAACCCTAAGGGTAAGATTCAAAGATTCACAAGTCAAAAGGAGAGAGCTAACTAAACAACTATTGGAAATATCTGCTAATAGTTCTTTAGATGAAGCTAACATTGATGCATTAGCTGAAGAAGTTGAAAAACTAAATGGTGAAAAGTTTAATCCGAGAAGAGAATTAGAAGCCCTAACTATTTGCATGAGTCAAGAGCTGGAAGCTAGGAGGGAAACTGAAGACCTTGTCAAAGAAAGAGATCATGAGGTTGCTATGATCAAATGAGAAAATACAACCCTGCATGAGCATTGGCTTGCAAAAAAAGAAGAAAAAGAGGCTTTGCAGCTAGATCTTGAAATGCCATCATCTCTGAGAGAGACTCTTACAAAACATAATGAATATCTTACCAGAGATCTCACTGAGGCTAATAGAAAGTTGGAAAAGTTCAACAAAAGTTCTACCATGTTGGATGAGTAGATTCAATCACAAAGGATGAAAGGTGATACATATGGACTAGGCTTTAACACATCTAAGAAAGGAGAGTCTTTTGGTACAAAGAGCAACATTCATAAGGACAAAAATGCTCCTAAGGCTAACAAGCCTACTGGTAAGAAAGTCTTTAAACTTGTTTGCTTTGTCTGTTATAAACCCAAACATACTGCAAATGTGTGTAGAAATAGACCCAATAGAAAGACAAGATACAATGCAAATACTAGGTATGTGTCTAAGAGATTTGAAGGTCATTGTTTCATATGCGAAATGTATGGTAATAGATCAGTTGAATGCAGATATGGAGAAAATAATCCAGTGCCTCACATGAATCCAAGACCTAATGGTAAGTGGATGAGAACCTATGACAACTGGGGTAACATGAACTAGAAGAGATCTTATGTCAACCGGTTTAGTCTATTTGAGATGGAAAAGGTAACTAATGTCATTTGCACCATTTGTAATAATTTTGGTCATGTGGCTATGAATTGCAGAAGGAGAACTGGAAGAGGAAATGCAGGACCTTGGAGATCATCTGGAATGGCCTGCTATCATTTTCATAAATCAAGACACATGGCAAAGTTCTGTAGATCTAGAAAGAACAAATTGATTAATCATTCTGAAGATCAGAAAGGAAAGCAGAAGGTAAATGTTGAGGAAACTAGAGAAGAGATGAACTAAATCTGGAAAAAGAAGAGTGATGATATATCTACAGAAGAACCTAATCCTTCACCTAGTGTGGAGAATCCTACACCAGTGAACTAAGCCTTTCAACAACGCTAAGGGGAGCATAGCGGTAAATATTCTTCTAGACCCCTTGAAAGATGAGTGGTAAGAAAGTTTGAATTTTGAGCTATTATGTGTGAAATCTTGATATCTTTTGTCAATCGGTTTTTTAAAAGTTTATTAACCAGTTTTACACCTGTTAATATTGTATAGTTTTACACCTATTAATATTGTATGCATCATTAAGCAGTGTATTAGGGTTTGTAACCCTAGTGGTTTATCATTTAATGGAGTAGGTAAAATAGGATAAAAACAAGTTTTACTATGTTATTTTTACCCTAAATGCTTTCGAAAGAGAATTTTTGAGCATTTGCAGAGCAAAGAGAGAATTGCTAGCTGGTTTTAGTCAAATTTGTGTTGTGATTTGTGTGATTGAAGATGATTCGAAGATTAGTGAAGGTTGAACTGGTGTGCACTTGACAAATCAATCAGTAACCAAGGCAGCATGTGAGAATTAATGTATTTCTTTGAAAATCCCTCTTTGAATCTAGTTTATCTGAATGGCTTCATCATCTAAGAAAGTAGAGAGGCTACTGATCACATCAGAACCTATGGAGGTTGTAGAATCAAAATGAATTGTGTCTTATAATGCTTTATCTCAAGTTCCTGATAGTGTCATTGTAAAAGGTAATTTGTCTAGCTACATTGACTGTAAAATTAAAGATTTACGATCATTGTCAATTTACTCTCAGTTGAAATCCCTTTGTGATAAGAACAAAAAGATTCAACTCGAGTATATCAAGGTTTATGAGAAGGGTTATCATAATGCAACTTATTTTCTTGAGGATTTTGAAGAGGAACATATCTGAATCATTCTGAGTCATGTTCATGGTGAAAATATGTATTTGGAAAGGACACACACTATAACCAAGGAAGCTATCCAAGCTGTGACTGGTTTTTGGTCAACCGATGAAGTTCCTAAGCTGAGGCAAATTTCTAAAGAGACTGCAACCAATTTAACCTTGTCTACCTCTGATGGGCATGCCTTTTCTATTAATAACATTAAGGACCCAATGGTTAAACTAAATACTATGGTTATAGGCTACCGGATATTCTATTCCAATAGAATGAACAATGTGCCATCTACAATAGTGCATATTGCCTATAAAATGATTGTTGAAAATGCAGATTATGACCTGTGTGAGGCCATAAGGATTCAATTGATGTTGAATCTATAGTCAATCAAGAAGGACAATAGTCAAAAGTTCAAATTTGGTCAGTTACTGATTGGTTTATTCTTTTACTTTTAGAATTTCCTACCGGGAATTGGTGATCTTGAATGGTCTAAAGACCTACCGGTTACTGCTCAGATCAAGAACAACATTAAGGCTATTAAGAACACTTTCTCTTCTACAATGAACAATTATTTCAATGAATTTCAGAAGAAAATTAGTATGAGGGTAAGGCTACTTGAGGATGTGGTGAAAATTTTTGCTAAGAACATCATTTTCACAGTCACCACTGATTGCTATCTAATGGAAGCTATTGAACCTAGAGAAGATGAAATGGAAGATATGAGCTATCAAGTCAATTATGACTTATTGATTGTGTTGGCAAATGCACACTCCAATGAGACATTGTAGGTGATTGAAGGTTTTGTCATTGATGGCAACCTTGCAATCCTATGACACCGGCAAGACAATTTACCAGTACCAGCAAAGACAGACTCTACACTGACACAGAGACCACTGACAGTGAAAGGAAGCATATCGACACAGAAGCCGATAGGAATTTTGTTTATATTATATTTTGTAATTTATTGTAAAATTATTGTAAGCCAACTTGGCAAGTTGTAAATGACTCATATATGTATGAGGTCATTATAGAACATTTGTAAGGAAGTAGATAGGTGAAATAAGGCAGACCTATTATGAAAATTATAGGTTAAGGGTTAATGTATGAAGCAGAGCTATAAACCGGTACTGGATCTGGCATAGTAGATGCTATTTTGAAGCAGTACAAGACATTGGATTTATATAATCCATTTTGTAAGTCAGTGAGACTTCCCATTTTGTAATTGAGCAGTGAGCTCTAGGCACTTGGCCTTCCTACATGTACAGGCCCCTCTTGTAGCAGTAATATTCTCTTATTGGCCAGTAAGTGAATATTGTTGGTCACAAATCCCACTGAGGTTTTTCCCACACCGGGTTTCCTCATTAAAGTACTGTGTTATGGTGTGATTTCTTGTGGATGTTGTTATTCTTGTTTATTGCTTTATTTCTGGTTTGCCGGTATACAGTATTGATATGCTTTACATGTTTTAAGTTAAGAAAATCTTACAACTAGTTAGGTATTGATTCACCCCCCCTCTCAGTATCTGTGGGAATCCTAACAATTGGTATCAGAGCCTGGTCCTCTATTTTCAGAATCCTAACGGCTTGAGGAAGATCTTGACACTGGTAGAGATGGAAAACCCGATGAAGCAACTAGAAGGAGCACTCTTAGACTATGATGCAGAAAAGCTGAAAAATATCAAACTTGAAGATGATCTAAAAGTTGCACAAGATATTATTCAAGCACTTCAGGAAAACCTTACCATTGCAAGAAACAAGAGAAGAGAACTTTGTGAAAAGATGCGATTTGAGAATGATGAAAAGGAAACTCTTAGTGATCTGATAAACAAGTTAAAACAAGAGAACATGAAAACAAAGAATGAGATGTAGGATATAACTATGAGATTTTGTAAAGAAATTGAAGATAGAAAGAAGAATGAAGAAGACCTGACTAGAAGACTAAATGATGCTACAAATGAAAACACAAGACTTAGTTATGAAAATGATTTGTTGAAGACAGATCTAATGCATACACATAATGACTCAAATGAACTCATGAGACAAAAAGAAATCTTGGAAAGAGAACTGGATACTGCAAATCAGCACAAAGAAAAATTCAAGAAAAGCTCAAAAGAACTTGGTGACTTGCTAAAGATTCAGAAACCAAATCGTGACACTAATGGCCTTGGCTTTGAAGTTGGTGAAAGCTCTGGTACTACAAACACACAGGATTATAGCAAACCGGTAAGACAACCTAATGTTTACAAATTTAATGGAAAATGCTTTAACTGTAACAAGTATGGTCATAGAGAAAATTAGTGTAGATCTAGAAATTACTAGAGCACAAATACACCCACCGGTCATTGTTCCAAATGCAACAAAGTTGGTCATAATTTAGAGAATTACAGAATGAATGTAAGATGTTATGTTTGTGGAAGATTTGGACATCTATCTAATCAATGCAGAACACAAACCGGCATAAGATATGGGAAAGCTATTCAAAAAAATAATGTGACTTGCTATGCTTGTAACAAGATTGGACATATTGCAAAATTCTGTAGAAGTAAGGCATCACCGACAAGTAATAATGGTGCTAGTTTGAAGGGAAAACAAAAGGTTGAAGAGGTAAAACAAGAATTCTCAAAACAATGGATCATTAAGTCAGACCTAAATGGTGTTGGGAATACTCCTCCACTACTAGAACCAAGTAACACTCCACCGGCAGAACAGAGTAGCACTCCACTGACAGGAGACTCTTCATCTAACTAAAGAAAATTCTTTTGAGGGTTTGGCAATCAAATGTGAAACATTCTATTATTCCCTCGATTGATGGTGAGAAGTTGAAATTAATTCTATACCGACAGATAAGTTAAGTCATTACTTAACTGACAAGCATTAAATGTGGTGGTTGGCAAAATTAACATTATAAATAAAGTGTTTTGGCTCCAATTTCATTTCATCGAGCATACAAATCTTCAAAGAGCGTGAAAATTTCTGAGCAAAGGCATTATGAGCAAAGAGGTGAAGCATTTCATCAAGAAATCATTCCTAAGGTAGAGAAATATATTTATAATCATAGCTTCTTCATCTGTTCCTGAATTCATAGCAAACCCTACTGTAGTCGAAGTGATTAAACGCCCTAGACCCGTATTTCAGTTAGTTCCTGAGATTGCCAAGAAAGATGATAATGTTGGTGCATTTTCTCAAATCCCCAAAGGAGTAGTTTTTGTTGAAGACCCTAGAATGTACATTCATTGTCACATAGAAGAATTAGGTGATGAGGAAATCAAGAACATGTATAAATCAATAATCTGTGATGATTCCGGTAATGTTAAAGCTGAACACAAAATAGTAGAAACCCTAGGTTTCACTGAAATTCTCAGTATTCCAGATTTCCCTAAGGATGTTATAAGGATAATTTTAAGCAAGGTACATGGTGCATTTTTCTGGCTAGACTCAGTCCACAAAATCACAAGTGAAGCAATAAAGGTTGTGACAGGGTTACCCTCCATCAGTAATAGGCCTGATAAAACAAAGAAGGTCTCAAATGACCTAGTGATTAACCTAACTGGTGCAACATCTGACAAGAGATCCTTAAGAGTAAATGATGTAACAGACATCAATGTCAGATTCATTAGCATGATCTTAGGCTACAAAACCACACATGCAAATAGGTTAAATTCAGTTTCTAGCCTATGCATAAAAAGTGCCTATGACATGGTTAAAGATAATGCAAAAATAGATGTATGTGAATGGTTGAAAGATGAACTAATTGACAACTTGGGAAAGATTAAGGAAGACAAAAAGGGGACATTCAGATTTGGAAACCTACTTGTCTGTTTAGTGCTGCACATAACCAAACAAGTACTCGGTATCGGTAACAAAAATCTTGGTTTTGATATACCGGTAGGCAAACAATTATCGGACTTACTAAACAATATAGGTGAGAATAGAGAAAAGAACATAGATGAGTACTTTTAGGCATTGAAGGCCTGGATGAAGACAAGAGTCAGACTGTCACAGGAAATTGTAAACAAGTACAAGGATAAAATCTATTTTGTTATTAAGAAGGATGAGATTTGGATAGAGGCAGTTATCCCAAGAACCATCTAGGTGACTGAAATGGGATATGAAACTGATGACCATATAATAGAAACATATGCAAAATCCCTCCTAGAAGCACCTAAGGAACATAAAGAAGAGGTATTTGGTAGTGTTGAGACCATTGAAAAACAAATCCAATCAAAGAAAAATGTTAAAAAGGTTGAAGCAATAGTTAGAAGAGGATCCAGGCAAGCAAAAGCTATAAAGGAAGATGTACTTTAAAAAACTAGCATTATTGAAGAGGAGTTAGAAGCACTTCAACTGGAAACACACCTTTCACCGATTGGTACTTCTTCAGAGAGTGATATACTAGTTGCTTTCCAAAGAGTTGAAAGAAAAAGGAAACCTTCACCAGTATCTACACCTTCTCCTAGAAGGACCAGATAGAAACAATAGGCAGTAAGGGCCCCGACTAAGAAGTTAACTCCTAAGAAGAAGTTAACACCCAAGAAGAAGACTCAACAAACCATTGCTCCAATTGACAAACTTCTAAATGAAATAACAAAGGATGGAAAGCTGAAAAACATGAATAAATTGTATGATTCATTATCAACTGATGACAAGGAAAAAGTTGAAAACAGTGTAATCCTACACTTGGACATTTACAATAAATTTCTAATGCAAGTTGTAGATGAATTACTGGTAGAACTGTTCAAAAGACTTGAAGCTAGAAGGCAAGCTATTGTAGAGCTTGATAAGAAAATAAAAATTGAAAAACTTCTTGCTGTATATCATGTCAACTCACCAAAAGAGATAGATGATCTGATCTCCGAGGCTAACCGGTCAATATTTTCAACTACACACCGACATGTAGCACTTATGGTTGGTAGAGTGAATGAGGTTGCAGAGGAAACAACTAATGCATGGGACATATTCCTTGTAGAGAAGGAAAAGCAAGAAGAATATAGAAACCCTAAACCCATGAAAATGTATCAAAAGGAAAAGGGAAAATGCAAGGTTGGTAGACCACCTAGCATAAAAATAACATATAACTTATCCCCACCACCTCTAGATACTCCACCAGTAATTACTTCTGACAATCAACCGGCTAGTGAGAGTATGGACAAACCACACGAGGACACAAATCCTGACTCTGAGGTGTTATATACAGTCGACATTGACACTCAGAAAGTCAATATTGTGGTAGATAAGGATTCAACAGGGAAAACAGATATGGCTAATGAGCCACCGGTAATAGATAGTACAGAAATTAAATCGGTAGATGACAACACTGAGAAACAAATAGAGCAATAGGCTCCCTCTTAGCAATAGGTTCATACAGAGACAGTGCCACCGGCATCAACTGAGCAATCCAAACCTTTTCTTAAAGAAATGGAAACACAAACTGACCTACCAGAGGTCACCACAAGCAAGGAAATTGCTCCCACCAGCGGAATATAGATTGTTGGTTCATCAAATGTAGAATTCAAACCAGCTAATGTGACAGAAGTTCTTCTAGATTCTATCAAAAGGATAACAGAGTGTAGCTCACAAACATACAAAGCAATAGATGATACCATTCCAATTTTGAAGATGATAGCACCCAAGTGCAATATAGATAATAAAGATTCTTTAGGTCAACTTGACAATTTGTCTAAGTATATTACTGACAACCCTGTGACAATTGAACAAATAAAAGAGGAAGCATTCAAGGAGAGACTAGAGAAAGAAAAACACAAATTATTTGAGGAGGAAATAAAGAAGTGTACAAGACAATTTGACACTCTTTTACTGGAACTATGTAGTACACTAAAGGAATTCAAAACTTTGTACATAGATACTTGTAAGACTAACTTTTTGATAGTAGATATCGACAAAAAGATCAGCAAGATATAGGAGGAAATAAATCAACTAGCTGATAATTTCATAAATTCATCTGAACCACTATCAGTTTTTGAGAAGAAAATAACAGGTTTTGAGGAAGAACTACTAAAATTGGAAAGAGAAAAGGAAAGGATAAAAAGTAAGGCACAAGATCTAAAATGGAGACTTAGTCCAAAATTGGACTACCTCGCCTCCTTAAGAAAAGAAATATCTGATGCTTTGATTCAAGGACAGAAAACACTAGCTAAGCAAATGCAACACCTCACTAGTATAGTTCACAGGACTGAGGCCACAATAAAAGATAGCAAAAAGTTCATTGAGAGCCTGAATCTGGTTTTGGCAGATCTTTTTTAGATTGTAACCAACCGGTTACAAGGATGAAACAAGAAACAACACTCATTGAAACTTTGACAACCTTTGTCATTGATGCAAAAAGGGGAGTAGTGGTATGAGAAAAATGATCAACAAATGACTCATCAGCTCAGGGGGAGCACACATTCTTCTAGTACACAATTTTGGTAATTCTGGCAGATTCTTTTTGGATGACATTTTTGGATTTTTCTCATGAGTGTTGCCATTAATGCCAAAGAGGGAGATTGTTGGGAAATGCACACTCCAATGAGACATTGTAGGTGATTGAAGGTTTTCTCATTGATGGCAACCTTGCAATCCTATGACACTGGCAAGACAATTTACCGACACCAACAAAGACAAACTCTACACCGACACAAAGACCACTGGTAATGAAAGGAAGCATACCGACACAGAAGCTGACATGAATTTTGTTTATATTATATTTTGTAATTTATTGTAAAATCATTGTAAGATGACTTGGCAAGCTGTAAAATGACTCATATATGTATGAGATCATTATAGAACATTTGTAAGGAAGTAGATAGGCAAAATAAGGTAGACCTATTATGCGAATTATAGGTTAAGGGTTTATGTATGAAGCAGAGCTATAAACCGGTATTGGATCTGGCATAGTAGATGCTATTTTGAAGTAGTACAAGACATTGGATTTATATAATCCATTTTGTAAGTTAGTGAGACTTCCCATTTTGTAATTGATCAGTGAGCTCTAGGCACTTGGCCTTCCTGCATGTGTAGGCCCCTCTTGTAGCAATAATATTCTCTTATTGGCCAATAAGTGAATATTGTGGGTCACAAATCCCACCGAGGTTTCTCCCACATCGGGTTTCCTCATTAAACTACTATGTTATGGTGTGATTTCTTGTGGATGTTGTTATTCTTGTTTATTGCTTTATTTCTGGTTTACCGGTATACAATATTGATATGCTTTACATGTTTTAAGTTAAGAAAATCTTACAACCGGTTAGATACTGATTCACCCCCCCCCCCCCCCCCCCCCCTCTTAGTATCTATGGGAATCTTGACAGATTGGTTATGCCAATAACCTATTGGCATCTCTAGTGGACAAGAAGAAGAAAAGACAGTATACTGTTAAGGAGCAAACTGCAAAAGCTTCAAAACCAGTAGTGCTCAATCCAGTAATGTGAAAGGAAAGAAGAAGAAAGTTGAGAAAGAACCTTCAACATCTTTGTATCTACTAATACAAGAGTGACATGAAATGTCCAAGTCAAAAAGGAATAGGTACCCAAAGTAACTGCTATGAAGCAAAATGCAACAAAGAGGAGAGGTCGACAAATGATTCTCCAGGTAGAATCTGATGATACTGATACTAAGGAGGAAACCAAGAAAATGAAAGCAATTGGTAAAGAAGCTAAACCAGTAAAAGAAGTGCCAAAGGCAACTATTCCTATTAATGTCTTATCTTACAATTCTATGACTGATTTTGAGAAGATAATGAAAACATTGGGGAGAAACATATTTGATAATGTCAAGAAATGTTTTGATTCATTTGATGAAAATCAGAAGGAACAAATTGTTCAACACATAATCAACTGTTTATGTCAATATAATCGATTACCTTAGGATCTTAAAGATGATATTTCTGAATCTTTGTATTCTATTCTTGCAAATAAGTGACAAAGATCAAGAAATTATTGATAATGTGTTTACTCAATATTTTCCTGAATTATCTAGAGATGAACTAGTTGCCTTACTTGATAATTATAGAGGACAGTTTATCTCTAAGGCAAGAATATTTAATTTAATGAATGCAAAAATTCAATCTGTTGAAGTTGAGACTCATCAAATAGGTCGAAATGTTCAATGGATGCATAAGCATTCAAAGTCTTATGATTATGAGCAAACTGAGCCTATAGTATGACCTAAAATGGATGAGGAAGAAATAGTGCAAGCTGATGTTGTCTATCCTATCAAGAAGAAGGATGACACTACTTCCCAACCAATACTTTTTGTTGATGACATATAGGATACTATAGATCTATCTAGAAACATTATTGCACCAGATATGAAGCCACCAGAAATTACCATTTCATAGGTTAATATAGTAGAGATACCAACAACTCAATTAAGTGTGGATATTCCACCCCCATCGGTAAATGATCAACCGGTGAAATCACAACTCCCACCGGTTTCACAGGCTACTTAGGAGAAACCTGCTGAAAAAGTTGTTGAACAGACGTCTGAACAAGAAAAGGAGAAAGAACAAAAGGAAGAGAAAATTGAGAAGGATAAATTTGCTGAACTGGAAAAGGCATTAGTCAAACAACAGAATAATGATGATGATGATGATGATGATGATGATGATGATGATGATGAATCATTTGGAATCAAAGGGCCTATAAATGTTGATAATATGAGTGCATCAGGATTGTTGGATTTTGCAAATGTGATGCAATCCAGAGCCCAGAAGAAGAGGCTTAAGGAACAAAGAATGGAAGCTAAAACCATTAAAAATGTTATAGATATTCTGTCAAGCCTTCCACCAAAAATTGTTATAGGGAACTTGTCAAATCCTATTGGAAAGCTTGGCCAATTGGTTGTTGATGCCTTTGAACAACTTAAGTCCCTTGAGGAAGCAACGCAAACCTATGCAGAGAAGAGCTATAGGAAGAAGCGAGGAGAATAGATCATGAAGGATATTGATACAGGGAGAATTTCCCTATCCCTGAATAAAGATCTGTTAAGAAAAACTATTGAAATAGGAGGGAAAATTCTTGCATTTACATCCAATGTTTCATTCTTTTATACTGATATCAATCAAAGGCAAACAAAGACCGAGAAAGAACTGAAAAAGATATGTAGTGCCTACATACGTTTACATGATTCAATCTTAGCTTTTGGTAAATCTATGGATGATTTGCAAAACTGGTTAGATATCTATGATTGTGAATAGGCAAAAAGACTCCGACCCCTGAAGGAGTTGAAGAATTTACTCAGACCAAAAGTAGACATGTTACAAAGAGCATACAAGAATGCAGAAGCAATTTTGGCTGCTCCAGAGAAGTGTACACTTGATGCAATGGAAGAATTTTGTACACAGGTCATGAATACAATAGAGATCACTGAAACCTTGTTAGAGACATGGGAAAATGATTTTTCTCAACTGAAGCATACTTTTAGTCACATTTTTCTAAGAATTGCAATGAATACTCCTTGATTCAGATTTTCAAGTTTTTGTATTTGTAACCATTTTGATACAAATTTTGCTATATTTATATGTATTTTGCTTTTCAATTGGGCATTGTTGTCAAAGGGGGAGTAGAAATATGTATGTGTGGTGAAAATTTTGTATGTATTGTTAAGGGGGAGTAGGAGTAGAAATATATGTGTACAATTTTTGTAAGCGTACTTAGTTGTATAGTTGTAAAATTTTCTAAGTGTTGCCATCAATTCCAAAGGGGGAGATTGTTGGCTTGATGATGATTGTAATGAATGACTTCATATGTTGTCATTGATGGAACATGTACACACATATTTTCACATTGTCTACCGGTATTAATTCTAAAAGTTACTTGTATTGAAACTGATATTAGAAGTTTTGTTTATGATGGTTTAGAGAGTGTCAAACTGGTACATGTAGACAACCAGTATATATAGGAATGACTCGACAACAACTTGAATATCTAGTGGAGATTATCAAAGAAGCAATGGAGGACAATTGATTTACATGTTGATATGGCTATTTCCAATCGGTATCGATATTCCAACCGATATTCATTGATTGTGTGATGAGTTATCAACGATCATGATGAGTTACCCTAATCGACAAATTTTGGCAGTAATTTGTGATGAGTTATGTTTGATTGTCCAAATACACTGCACCTAGGAATTTGTGATATAATTTCTAAGGCCGACATGAAATCTAAATGTCTATATAATGACATTATCATGGACTATTTTAATGATATGATATGAGATGAGTTGATGCGAAGATAGAAGTGTCAAGTCATTACAAAGTATGTTGGTTATGTAGTTTTGAGTGTGCAGAAGAGGATCTATTCAAGCAAGTTGTTCTACTTCTAGATCACACCACTTGTTGTTTTCTAATCAGTACAATAGTCAAATCCCCTAACCGAGTAAGCTCTAACAAGCTTCATTATACAAATCCTTTAATAAGGTGATCCATTAGTTTGGATTAAGAAATCCTCTATCGAGGTTACTCCTAACAGGGTACTACCTTTAACAGGGTATAGCTCCTAATAGAGCTTTGGGATCTTTAATAGGATTCACTCCTAGCAGAGTATTTTTGTAGAACTTAACTAGTCAGTTACCTATTATTGCAGATAGTTAACTTGTGAGTCTCATCTCACTGAGGTTTTTCCCATTTTGGTTTTCCACGTATAAACACTTGTATTATGGTGGATGTTTTACTTATTGTGGATGCTTTAATATCATTTTGGATTGCATGCATAGTGTTTAGTAAACTTGTTCAATATATCTACCAATCAGTGTTTAAAGTAGTATTGTTTTTTGTGTCACTGATTCACCCCCCCCCCCCTCTCAATGCTTTATAAGTCTATCAATGATTTGGGTATCTCACGAGGTTTAATTGGTTGCATTATTGAGGCCAAAACTAGTCAAGTGTAATTTTTTCATGTCTAGACAAGTACTAGAATCCACTATGAAATATAGTTTTGAGTTATCCTTGAAATGAGGACTTCAAACACTTATGGACTACAAAAGAGACTTCCGTCATGGATGTGAGCCATTAATGAAATGAGTTCACATAAATTTTTTTGAGGTAGGGATAATGATAAAATGAACATCTTAGATTTTATATTTAACTTTAACTTGAAGGATGATAGAACCAATGATGGGACAAATGAAACCATTATGCACCTTAATCAAGAGTTAAAATTTATCCTAAATATCTTTATATAGTTCATATGTGTAAATATATTCTTTTGTAATCACAATAACCATACAATTTGGATCAATAAGCATTTTATGTGTGGGTTTGTAATTAATTTTAGTAGAAATGTATCATGGTGCATTAGGTGCAATAATAAAGTTATCACATGGGGTATAGGTGATACTAGTTTCATGTTTAGTCCTATGTTTCTCTTTCTTAGGACAAGGTTATAACACATTCATTGGATATTTAGCTTGCCTATGCCAATTGTTTTTATTTATATAACCAACATTTTCAGAATGGGAAGAAAAATGATTGGTAAATATTTACAAGTTTTGATTAGGTGGTGCTATAGATTTATTCCTACCGTCGTCCTTATTTTGTCTCTTATTTTGGTTTTGTGTTTTGTTTTTCAATATTGGCTTAGTATTTTTGGAGTCAATCTTTGTTTTATTGTTGACATGTTTCAACTTTTGTGGAACAAAATACATCCTCTTCTTTAATATGTTACCAATCAGAAATTAGCTATGGTTCACATGATTCCAAGGGTAGGGAGGTTGATTTAGTTTGGAATGAATGGGAGGAGAGAGAGGGGTATCAATTTTTTTTTTGTAGGGAGGGGGGGGGGGGGGGGGGGGGGGTAAATAAAGGAAGGCTATTTTAAAGAGAGGAGGGTGAATTAAATCACAAGAAGAGTAAAAGTCTTTATCTTTAGGAGACGAAGGAAAATGTTTCCTTTTTGAGAGGGATTGGTCATGAAAAGCAAGGGAATCAATTATTTTTTGGATGAGGATTTGATAGTAGTAGGATAGGAAAATGCTTTGAATTGGCTCGACAATTTGAGCAGGGTAAACACAATGTGTGTAGAGATTGGGAAAATGAATAGGGCTACAAATAATTAAATGATATTTAGCTCTATATTTAATATCATGTCATTTTTTTTTCAACAATAAAATGAGAATTGACATTCATTGCCTGATCTAAAGATTGAATTCCTATTTCTTACATCGTATTGTATGTTGTATTATTTGAGTTCCTGACACAAATTAATATTTCTCTATCTTTATTTCTATAATACTGCCACCATTGTAGGAAATATAGTTTGCCACAATTTTCATTTGGGATACATTGCCATCATTTTGATATCCAAGTTGTGAGAGATTGGGTTCTATGGTATGGTCAATATGCCACCAAGAAGAATGAGAAGAAGACGTGCTAGAGGAGGAGGCTGAAGGAGTTTTGGAGATGTTGTAAAAATTGGCAGCAAGGATGGATCCAATGGAGGAGGCACAAAAAATATGAAAATTAGTGAATGATGTTCCTGAAGTTGAAGAATAAGAATCCCAAGTTATTGATGATGTTCCACCAAAACCAGAAAGTATTAAAGAAAGATAATTAAAAGCAGTTATGGGTGTTGGATCCAAATAAAAAATATAGGTTTATACTTATTTCAAAAGTCTTAAAGGAGAAGAACTCATTTATTAGATCAATGAACTTGACAAATATTTTGAGTATCAAGGAGTTGCAAAAGAAAGGAAAGTTAAGTTTTCTTGTACAAGGCTCAAAGGTCACATTCCTATGTGGTGGAATTATGCATAGAATGAAAGCCAAAAGAAGAATAAGGAGAAGATAAATTGTTGGGATAAAATGGTTGCCAAATTTAAGGCTAAGTTTCTTCTAGCCAATTACCAAAATAATCTCTTCAAAAGATTGCAAAATCTAAAGTAGAATGATATGTTAATGAAAGATAATGCTGAATAGTTTTAAAATTTGATGATTATTTTAGGCCATAGTGAAAAAGATTCAAAGAAAGTAGCTAGATATTTTAACAGGATAAGATATATTTTGCAAGATGAGTTGGCATTGGTAGTATGAATAATCTAGTGGTTGTTGAAATGGTGAATAAACAAGGTCTTAAAAGAATTAAATATTCCATACCTTACAAAGTTTCTTGGTTAAAAAAAAGACATCATTTATTGGTAGATAAGCAAGATTTTGTTGAATTTAATATAGGAAGATATAAGGATAGTGTTGGGTGTGATATCATGCCTATAGATGCGTGTCACAGGTTGGTTGGTAGACCTTGGCAATTTGATCAAAATGTTGTGCATGGTGATAGAAATAATACATACGTTTGAGAAGGATGAAACCAACCATACCTTGTTACCTTTGCAAGAGCCAAATGAGGACAAACATCTAGTAGGAAAATTAAGCTGATGTTATTAAGTGAGAAAGAGTTTGTAGATGGTAGGGAGAAAGAAGAAGTTGCAGTAGCAACCAAGAAGGTGTCTCTTTATTGTTACAAAATGTTGCAAGGATGTGAATGGTACTGATTTGCATGTAGGACAACCAATAGGAGATGAGGATAGTATTCTTGGACAAGGTGTGGAGACAACAAAATATAATATGAAATATGATCTATTACTTTGAAGTGAGGCCATTGAAGAAGAGTGGATTGAAATGATAGGAAGTGGGAAAAATATTGCAGAAGAGGATGAAGAGATAATATTTTAGTCTTCACAACCTTTTGATATAGCTAAAGTTGTTTTACATGAATGTGTAATGATTTCAATAGAGAGGTATGGGGAACCCAACTAGCATAGTGCAATAGTGCACATAAAAAACATCTCAAATAACATGACTTTCTCACATTTTGTTTATCCTAATTATAGAATTGATTCTTATGACATGAGTATAGAATGAGAAAGGTGTAGCAATGAGATGGGGTGGCAAGATAAAAAGTTTGGGTGGAAGAAGATATATCAAGAGGAGTTACTTTTCAGATAACAAATGCAAGAGGGAGGGAGTACTTGGGAGGAGTAGTTAAATGTAGGGTGGAACTGAATCCACAAGAAATGAAGAACCAAAGTTTATCTCACTATGTAAGGGAGGCACTATTCCGCTCACATGTTGGAAGAAACAAAATAAGTGAAATGATAAAGGTTGTTGATTCTAAGAATAGGGGATATGGTGGAAGTTGATAATATCTTAGAAGGGTAGTTCTACTACCCAACCTCCTTATGCGATCTACGCTTGCAAACATTTCACCCTAGTAGCCTGATGTAGGAGAATTAACCACTCTTCCTCATTGTGTCTCTTGTTTGGGTTTTGTGTTTTGTTTTTCAATTTTAGCTTAGTAATTTTGGATTCAATCTCTACTTTTCTAGTCAACATGTTTCTAGTTTTGTGGAACAAAATACCTCTTCTTTAATATGTTATTGATCAACTTGATCAATTTTAGTTTTCATAGTTTGAAAGGTAGGGTAGTTGGGTTTGTTTGGAACAAATGAGAGGAGAGAGAGGGTATTGGTTTTGTTTTCTATTTTTGGGGAACAAAGGAAGATCACTTTTTAGAGAGGAGGGTGAACAAAATGACGATAGGAGGGAAAATCTTTGTCTTTAGTAGAGGAAGGTGAATATTTATTTTTGGGGAGGGAACAGTAAAGAAAAGAAAGGGAATCAATTGTATTTTGGATTAGGATTTGATAACGGTTGGATAGGGAAATACTTCAAATTGACTCAACAATTTGGCTAATGTAAACATGTGTGCAAAGACTGAGAAAATGAATAGGGCTGCAAATAATAAAATGATATTTAGCTCTGTATTTCATAGTCATATCATTTTGTGTTGAAACAATGAAATGAGCTTTGGAATTTGTTGCTTGATTTCATATTTCTTATATCACATTGTATATGTTGTATTGTTTGAGTTCCTATCACTTTAATATTTCTATCTTTCCTTCTATAATCCCATTACCACTGTAGGAAAGAAAGCTTGCCTCCATTGCCATTTGGGATACATTGCCATCAATTCCCTTTATCATTTACACTGTCCATTAGAATCATTGTTGTATTTTAATTCATGTCTAAGACACATACATCACTTAGTATCATGTCTAGGAGTACGATGAATATTTACCAAAGTTCTTCGGGTTAAATGAAGGAGGTAAAGGTTTGGTGGTACCTATGGGATGGATAAGGGAAGCATAATCAATTTTTTATTTAAAAATTCAAGCATAATGGAATGTAAGGGCTCAAAAAGTTGTTTAAAGATCCTATTATTTGGTCTAGAAGAAAAGTGAGCTACAATAGGAGGTCTTGTGCTACAGTTTTTTATTTCCAACATTATTAGAAGAATGGATGTTTATCTTAGTGCAGTTATTGTTTTTTTGTTAAATCCGTGGTAAGTTTGAGGACCCTCTTCAGATTTATCAGCTAGACATAGATAAAGATCCTTCAAATTGACTATCTGAGAGTTTATAATCTCAAATTTATATAGCCAATTGTGTGAATGATGAAAAATTGATGAACAAAATCTTATCTTTAATATGTAGTTGTAAACTACCAATGAAAACTCTTTGAGATAAACATTAGGAGGAGAATAATTTCTTTTTGATACAAAGGCCGATATCTACTAATAAAATTAGTTACATTCTCTAAATCACACCTTGCTTGCAATGCACTAAATTTGTTAATGTAACTTTCAGTCCAATATTATTTTAAAATTCTTGCAAAAAATTCTTAACCAATTTTGAAAAATTGTATTGATTCATTAGACAAAAAACAAAACCAATCCAAAGAAGTTTATTTAAAGGATATAGGGAATAATTTTGCAAGAAGGTCATCCTTAAGGATGAAATGACTACATAAAGTGTAAATATTGAGACAAGGATATTAGGGTCACCTTTTCCATTATATTGCTCAAAACAAGGTATCTCCATATGTTGTGCGATTCAAGTCTTCAGAATGGAAAATGTAAGTGTGATACTCATGTAATATGACGGGAGATTAGGTTAGGATTAAGTTTGGTTTAAGTTGTCTAATTATTGTTGTAATAATGACACATTTTACGTAACAATTGGTTTATGGTAGTATAGATAGAATAATTGGCTCATGAGAAGTTGGATTGTGATAGTGGGTTTGAAGGGATATTATGGTATCTAAGAGGTGGAGATTATTGATGGATGTTTTGAGAAAGAAAAGGAAAATTGGTTGAAGGTGACACATAAGTATATTAATTGATAGGATTAGACCTATTAATAGCATGGATTGTATTACCATTTTGTGTAGCAATAGACATAATAGAGGATGCGTATGCATTAATAAATGGTATTGTTGTAGGGGTATGAAATTGTATCTCAACTTGGTTTTGAGGAGCAGTGTATCCAAGAACTTTTGCACAAATATCTAAAGATATAGCATTTTCATCCACTATGTGATCTATGCTATGTAGAACATCCACACTATGAAAATCACCTTGTATCAATCTCCTTAGACTCTTAATCAATAGGACTACCTCTCCGATAAGGTGTTTTATACTCATAGGTTATTGAAGAACTTCAAATTCCTTATCAAGCTTCTTCAATTGTTCATTAGAAGCCTATATTGAAGGGTCATCTTTGCCATGGGAAACATGACCTAGGAATTATTTTTAGGTATATTAGACAAATATGTGTTGGATTATGGAAATATTTCTCTCCCGAGCTTCCTTGTGGGAACAAGTCAACATGCAACTCTAGCTCAACAACAATACCAGTTAAAGCATGAGAAGCCATGATTCAATAACTTCATCTCACAAGAATCATCGATCCAAAATAATATGTTATGAAACTCATGAACAAGAATAATCTCCAAAAACACACCTATTTCTAGAAAGAAATAAAGGAAAGATAGAACAAGTTGAAGGGAAATTGGCTTATGATTTGGATGTCTTGGTTTATCTCACAAAATTTATTACAAATTGAAATTGAAATGATAATGGTGCAAATCAATTAACTGATTAATTAAGTTATATGCAATGATAGAAATGATACAATTGACTGACCAATTGATTAAACTATGTGAAATCGTACTATTATGTTCAATTAAAGACTTAATTAAGAAATTTGAGATAATAATATTATGATTAATTGATTGATGCATGCACATAAGAAATGAATTCGACACATAATTGCATCTAAGACTAAAAATTTATGAAGATAAAGTATATCTAAAATTGAAAATTATAATTTATAAGACATGTTGGGTTTGTCGAAATGAGATGTATGGAAATGAGATCCTAGCTTAGGAATGCAAACTAAGATCTCAAATTTGTTGGCATTCTACACTCTAGTGAGAATTGAAGATGTTGTCATTGATGGCAACCTACTGGAAACCTTCAGGTAACCACCCGACATTCATCTGGTATAGACACTGACGGGCACAGGCACCGGCAAACACTTCATCGATAGCGACAACAATGTATACCGGCACTCTAGCCGACATGGCATATTGTAATAGACTCATATATGTATGAGATCTTGGAAATCATTTTGATAAGAGAGATGTTAGAGAAGATATAGAAGATGAGATATATGCGAATGCATAAGGCAGATTTTGCATAAGGTTTATGGTTATAGTATGAGCTTAAACTTGTACTGAACCTGGCATAGAAAATGCTGAATTGTAGCAGTACATTATATTGGATTTTTATAACCCATTTTGTAAGTCAGCGAGACTTCCATTTTGTAGATTGAGTAGTGAGCTCTAGGTAGTTGGCCTTCTTGCATGTGCAGGCCCCTCATTGTAAGTAATATCCATTCATTGGCCAGTGAGTGAATATTGTGGGTCACAAATCCCATTGAGGTTTTTCCCACACTGGGTTTCCTTGTTAAAACATCTTGTGTTATGGTGTGTTTTCTATGCTGTCATTATTGTTCCTGTTTACTGCATTAATTCTAATTTACCGGTGTACTGTTTTGAAATGCAAAATACTTAATAAGGTCAAATATTTTGTCAACCAGTTAGATACTGATTCACCCCCCTTCTCAGTATCTTTGGGACTATCATTAATCCTAACAAAATCTTCATTACATAATATTGGAGCATAACTATATGTTTACCTAATATCCTAATAGGAGAGATAAACACTTGAATTTATGTTATTTTTATGCAATGGAATTAATATTGTGAAGTGTGTGTGAATAAAATGGGTTAATTAGTAGGAAAATAAAAACTTTCAACAATAATAGTGAAATACATAATAGAAAAGTAATAAAATAGCTTAGATCTAGAAAGAGTAGATAAAAAGGAATCGGTAGCTACAATCTGGAGTTGAAAGTGCTAGACATAGTTGGAGGGTGCCCTAGTCTTAGGGGTGTTCAAACTAACAGAAAGGAGCCAAAATGTAGTTAGGGGGTCTTTTTGGACCATCTTTCAAAAAAATAGCCAAAAAACATCAACATGGTTGAAGGTCAACCTAGTCTAGGTGTTTCTGCCTATTCAAAACCTAGGATCATCTATCATAGTTTTATCTACTCAATTGTAGCACTCTTTGCAATCATATTTGAACCCACAAACATGAAAATTGAAAAAAACTTATTTTGTTGTATAAGGGCTTGCCTAAGTCAAACATTATGTTGGTGTTCCCATCTCTACTACAACAATGATTGATAAAAACAAAGCTCGTCCTTAGAAATGACAGAGGCTAAAACTTTAATGAAAATAATTAAATTGACAAATTGTTGTCTTAGAATTGAAACCCTTGGCTTGAAGTGTCAAATAAGGGTTGATATTTCTTAAATGATGTTAATACATGTCTTGATCATGGAGGAACACATTTTGATTGATCATGATTGTTGAAACTTAAATATTTAACTCCTTAATTGGAAAGTTATACTCAACTGCCTTGCATGTGCCCAATAGGAATTGAATCATGTAGGTTTTTAGTTCTAGTTAAAATGTGAGATTACACCTTTTTGAGTTTAATTTTTAGGGAAGGTTGACAATGGAGGGAAATTTACCACTACTTGCAAATATGACATTTGTAATTTAAATTTTGAGGCCAAAATTCTTGGACAAGCATGCTAGGTTGCCTAGTTCAAGACAAGGGTGTTGGGCACCATAGTCCTAGTAGTTTGAATTAGAACAAAGGTTGTGAGTAGGGGATTGCACCAAGTTTCCAAATATGGTCTTAAAATTGAGCACAATCAGAAATGAATTAGGTACATTAGGCACAACCACCAAATTGGGTCCAAAGTGAGTGTAAAATTGTAAAGGGATACAATTTATTACACTACATGAAATACCAAGGTACCTAACCTATTTGTTAGGATCTTTCCATTGGAATTCATATCTAGCAAACCACTGAGGGGGATTATTTTCTCAACTCAACATTATGGATTTAACCATGGACAATTTTGCACTATACGATTTATAAAAAAGGTTTAGTTTTTTCATCAAGATATCAAATTATCTTCTTCAATGATCATGAAGAGGGTACTACCTTCTACAATTTGAATATTAAGAAGGCCTTTTTTATTATGAAGGGATATAACTTTAACTTTACAGATCAAACTTGGGCCATAACATCTCTCAACAAAGTACTATTGACATAAGTATTTTAGCAATTCAAAGGCTTAAAAGGTCATCGTAAGGAAGGATCCTTCCATCCTAATATACACCTTTTCAAAATCAATTAGGAGCATTAAGTTATTCTAGTTTGTAGACCTTGTCCATTCCATTGAATATATGTCTTCCTTTAATAAATCTTGTTTGAGTGCTACTAATAAAAGAAGAAAGAATATCAATCATTCTCGATACCAAAATTTTGGCAAGTATCTTATAATCTTTTTAATTCTTAATACTAATCTATTTTAGATAATTATTTTTTATTAAAGTTTTAAATAATAAATTTTAGTAAGTATATATTTTTCATAACCTATGAAGTTAATAAAGAGTGTTTTTAGATTTAGTTATATATTTTTTACATCAATATTTTGAACCACATTGGGTTATCCATAATGAAAAAGATGAGGTTTATCCTCTTCTTGATGATAGATTGACTAAGTATGATATCAATATCAATATAAAAAAAACGTACATAATTGAATTGAAAAATACTATCTAATAAAAAATTATTAATATTTTACTTTCATTTATTAATTTTATTAATCTTATATATATATTTTTAATTTCAACAGTTCAATAAATATTTTTATATATAAAAGATATTCTTTGGTTCAAACCTTGAGTTGAAAATTGTACTGTTAATAATATGTTTAATAGGTTTAAAATTCTTTTTGTCTAGATTCTTCTTAGATTTCATCGACTACAGAGTGAGAATTATTGCCACATTTCAAGAGAGAGACATGCGTGGACTTTGGCCTTTTATGAGGTAGATATTGAAGACTATTTTATTTCCAACCAAAAATAATTTGATATGATCAATCCCACTATACCTATAAAGCGAAGGTTATAATAGGACTAATAGGGAAACCAAAAAAAGGTTTTTAAAAAAATATCTAATGAAACTCATTATCAATGCTGGGTCATTACAAGCATTTGTGTCATTGAGAAATTGCTGTTTGCATACGGCAGTGCAGAGGTTTAAGTAATGTATGCTCCATGTGGAGTGTCTGTTTTGTGTCATAATAGCTGATGCGTACATTTCTGGTTATGGTGTTCTTTCCTCCTTGAGGAGTTTCCTACGAAGCTTCCTTTGTCTGTTACTTATAATACTAGAAAAGTAAGGTAGTTTTTGTCGAATGCAATGGATGGACACACCCTCCTCATATTACAGGTGTGGGCATTGCAATCTTGTCGTTCATAATTGAAAGCTTTTGGTTGTACTTGCAGGTACTAAAATGTTTTTAATGAAGTACAAAATGAGCTTCCAACTTGCCTTAAATTGATATGCTTCAAGCAGCTTCCTCCCACCTTCCTCAAGGTATTCTCAACCATTAAAACATCCCACGTTGTGTACAATACTAAATAGATTTTTTCCAACGAAATACTATTTAAGGGTAGAGAGACAGATAGAGGAATAATGAGGTCTAGAGTAGTTTATAGTAGCGGAGAAGGATAGTTCTTAAGTTTGCAGAATTGGAGAAGCATATTTCTTTAGGAATATATCAAAGATGTCATCAATCTTGGATGTTGATGAGTCTATCATTGAGGGCAACTGGTATTACGGTTATCTCTTTAGTCCTAAGAAAAGAACTACCACTGACGCAGTATTTAGTACTGCTGTACGTGACAATAAGCATACTGACGTAGATAGGAAATATCATGACATTACTGATGATGAGAAATCCAAACAATTATTAACAGAAGAAAGTGGTAATAGTAGTAGTCCATGTTTTCAGTCAAGTGATTCCAGTTCACCTAAAATCTTCATGGAAGATGTAGAAGAGGGGGATAAGTGTCTTGCAAGTATGTTTAGCTCATTGGATGAAGATGGTGATGGAAGAGTTAGTTCAGATGAGATAGTGAGGTTTTTGGAGAGATTAAGTCTTGAAATGCCCAAAGAGGAGGTGGAATTAGCTGTGAGATCAGTGTCTGCATGTGGTGATGACTTTCTCACTGCTATGGAGTTTGGTGAGTTTTATAGAATTGTATTTTCAAATGAGGAAGAAGTTGATATTGTGAAGGATGAGGAGAAGGCAATCTGTGAGGCATTTAATGTTTTTGATCAAAATGGAGATGGGTTTATCAGTGCAATGGAGTTGGCTGATGTTCTATCCAGATTAGGATTTGTGGAGGGGAAGGATGTGAGTTGCTGTGAGAGCATGATTGAGAGTGTGGATTATAATGGAGATGGGTTTGTGGATATTCATGAGTTTAGGCATTTAATCACCAGAACTTCCTCTGCTTCTAATCCCTGTCTTCAATGTGTTCCTGCAGTCTGACGGCACAATATATTTTATGGCTAAAATAAATATTGTAATTTTCTCCAATTTGTTGCTATAGAACAATTGTAGAGTTAATTTTATGGCTGCTATAGTTCACAGCTGTCTGTAGTTCACTGCAAATGACATTGTTACAGAAATTCAGTTGTATGTAAGAGAGAATTCTGTAATTCTCAGCAAGCGAGCAACTCTGTGTCTTTCAGTTTTAAATATATCTCTTTCTCTATGTGTTCTCCCAGTAGAGGCGTTACTTAAAATTTGAAAGTGTTCTTCAAATAATAGGAATAACCACTTGGTTTGATTTCCGAAAAATAGCAACATGCTAATGATAGAAAAAACCACTATATTTAGAAATATTACAGAAATCTATCTATGTTTATTTTCTGTTTTCTAGAAATTATTATAATATTTTAACATATTCATGTTGTGTATGAAATAGCTGAATATAGTGTAAACATAGAACCTTAATAATATGAAGAATGTGCAAAATCAATTTCATATTTGAATAACCATAACAATGATCTAGTGTTCATACTCTTCTATAATCAAGAGACAAATGCAAATGTTAGTAGATTATCATTTTTCTTATATAAAGCATCTGAAAATCACCTGTTGGATAAAATATCTCAAATTATATAGTGAAACAATATGAGTTCTAATAGATAATATTTGATGTATTAATTGAAAAATTTACAACAGGTAATATTTGATATATTATTTGAAAACTTTACCACAAAAATTATTAATGTCCACTAATGATTTTCACATTTTAAAAATAAGAAATGCATTATCTTTGTTTTATGTTATTGTGACTGTGACTGTACAATCAAAGCTCGCTCTCAATAGCTATCTACTACATAGACAAGACCCTACATTTGTCACAGGCAAATCTCTATCATATTAATTGATTCCAATAATATTAACTATAAGGACCATTACAAAAAGGTGAAAAATGTCATATTTGAGACAAAATGGCATTGATATGTTAGAAACCCTGACAAAATTATTATATTAAATGTCTAGTTGGAGAGAAGTGGTGAGGGTTCTATTTTATTTGGAGTAATAAAATAACACCTCCACAAAAACTGAAACATGACATATTTCATTCATTTACGGGTCATTTGTATGTCAAATTGTTTCAAAAATGGATTTTTGTTTATGAACATTTTGATGTCATTGTAGATGCCTCTCGGCATAAAAGTAGTTATACAACCACGTTGAACATGGGCTTCCACACAAAAGATGGTCATTTCTAATTTACAAAGATATGATTTTTTACCATGTAAGCCTTAATGTTTAGTATGAACAGTTAATCAATTTTCATTCTATTAATAAATATGGTAAATTTATCTTCTTGATCTTCATAGATCATGAAGATAAATAGAAGAGACCTCCCATGATTACTTATTTGAAATTTTTATATTTTATATTTTTTAATATAAAATTTTTAAATTTTTTGATTATATTTAATAATTAAAATATTTATATATGATAATAATTTTGGATATTTAGGTAAAACCTAATTGCATTACAAAAATGAGGGGTGGAATTTCAATTGATATTTTTCAAAAAGAGATAGACTTGGATCATCAACATGATCATTTATTTAATTGATTTTAATTTGACCAATCTAATATATAATTGTACATTATGTATTTTGTATATAATTGGACCTATGCACCTAGCCTTGCTTGCAACTAACTTCAATTATTACTTAGCCCTATATTTACGTATGCAACACAACCTAATTATCTTATGTATTTCATTTTCTCTTTAATCCATTCCTCATTCATAATCCAATCTTACCAGACACAAATCAAATCTAGCTATTAGAACCACATTATGCTTGCATGTGCATGGCTGTCCTCACAACTCCAATCTTGATCCTTTTAATTTTACAATCAAAACCAAATATTTAGTTGAATAACCCTAGTTTACACTTTGTTCCTAAGTTAACTTTCCACAAATCTTAACAATTTGACGTTAGGCTTCTATATAAATAGATATTCATTATATTCAATTCTAATAATATTATACACTACTTATCATCTAAAAGTAATAACTACCAGATGTAAATAACCTAACAATCATTCTATAATTCATGTCTATGTTTAAAGATTGTTTCTATCAATATATTTTTAAATACTTCCAAATTGACACAAAAAAGCTTCAAAATGTAACCAAAAAAAATCACTATCTACTACCCTACTTTTTAGAAAGTTCTTAGGAGAAAATTGTGTTATCATCAAAATCAATTTTGCATGCAACAATTAGATCCAAAAGTGTGAAAATGAAAAAAATCACTATCTAGTAGTCTACTTTTTAGAAAGTTCACAAGAGAAAATTGTGTTATCATCAAATTCAATTTTACATGCAACAATTAGATCCAAAAGGGTGAAGTCAAGTTGACATATAACCAAAAAGAACAATTTGCATTCATTTTGGTTATCAATTACTATTTTCTTAATTTTGAATATTGTTTTATATTATATTTAATTATTTGTATTAAAATTTTGAATAATAAATTTTATTAAGCATATATTTTCCATAACCTATGAAGTTAGTAGAGAGTGTTTTAAATTTAATTGTATGTATTTTGAATTGCATTGAGTGATGCATAATGAAAAAGATAAAGTTTATCCTCTACTTGATGATAAATCATTAAGTATAGTGCTAATGTCAAATTATAACCATACACAATTGAATCCAAAAATACTATCTAATGAATTTTTAAATACCATTTCAATTTTATTTATTAATTTTATTAATCTATATATTTTTATATATAATAAATATTCTTTAACTCAAATTCTATTTAAATATTAAACTCAAAATTGTACTATTATAAATTTATATTCCTTTATGATGGTGATACCATCTTTTCAATGTGTTTTCAAAATCATCGATTTAATAGATTTAAAATAATTCTACTGCCTCATTTCAAGTGACAGACACATATGTGGACTTCCCTTTTAAGAGGTAGATATTGAGGATTATTTTGTTTACAACCAAAAATAATATGATACGATCAAATGTGACACTTTACTTATGAAATAAAGTGATGGTTATAAGAGGAAAACAAAATAAAAATATAATGAAGCTCATCATCAATGCTGAGTCATTAAAAAAATTCATGTCATCAAAGTTGTTTCAATACGGTAGTGTACAAATTTGAGTAATATACTCCATGTGGAGTGTCTATTTTGTATCAATAAAGCAATAGCTGATTCAACTAGGCAATCTAGAAGTTTTTAGGGTTAAAAGTGATGTGTCTCTTCCCCTCTTCATCCATGTGGAGTTTCCTATGAAGTTTCCTTTGTCTATTAATTAGAATGTTGGCAAAGTTGGTTTGTTTTTGTTAAAGGCAATGATGGATACACCCCTCTCATATTACATGCGTTTCTAACTTCCTCATAGAGTGAATACAAAATGGGCTTCTATCCTTAGCTTCAATTACCTTGATAATGGAAAAATGCATTATGATTGATCATGATTGTTGAAAAATTGAATTCTTGACTCCTTGATTGCAAATCAATACTCAATTATCATTTTGTGCTCAATAGGAATTGAATCATGTAGGTTATTATGTCTAGTACAAATGAGAGAGGAAGTTGTATTGATATGTAACTTACACCTTTTTAAAATTAGTTTTCGAGGAAGGCCGAAATCAGGGGGAAATTTCCCACTACTTGCAAAGTCAACATTCATAATTAAAAAATTGTGACCAAACAATTTGGATGGGTGTTAGGTCCCCTAGTCCTAGAATTTTGAACAAAAATAGAGGTCATGAGTTCGGAATTGAATCAAGTTTATAGAAATCGTCCCAAAACATAGCATATAATTAGACATGAATTAGGTACATTATGCACAACCAATAAAGTGGGTTTAAATTGAGTGTGAAATTGTAAAGTGATATTATTACTCCACTACATTTAGCCACAACTTTAGTGGGAGCATGAACTTAGACTTACACTCTTGGTAAAGTATGAAAAAACCAAGGATACTTTCATCAAAAGTTCAAATAGACAAGACAATACAAAGATTGGCAAGGTGGTAGCCCTCAAGATTTAGGATCTTATAAAACTATAATATCAAGGTAAAAGACAAGTAGAAAGTAAGAAACATGATCAACATAAGGGTATGGAATCTAGGGCTAGTAATATCCATGTAAGCTTACAAGGAGCCATATCAAAATACAAGGCATGACCTCTAAGACCAGTAAGAATCATTTGATTATTACTCCTGGGGTCATGTTACAAACAAATAGAGCATGGCTTCTAGGACCATTAATATTCTTGGATACTTACTAGGATCCATGCCCATAAAGGAGTCATAAGAACTAGCAATTTGTTTTATGCTAGGTGACTGGTGCACAAGTGAAGGTCTCACAGGGGCTAACAAGTTGCATTATTCTATGTGATATTTATGCTAGTGAATATTATAAGTATAAGACAAAATCTTCTATTTGTTGGGTAATCTTGGATAAGATACTACAAAATGGGTGCTATAATCTAATAAATAATTTATGGTGTATGGTCAAAATGTACAAACCAATCTTGTGGTATATTGATAAAGTGAAAAACAAAGAGAAATGTAAGCCCAAGTACCTCAAAGTGAATTCATATGACAACTGACAGAAATCACTTAAGGTAGTATAGATTTAAAGACATGCAATCTACAACACTTAAATACTCGTAAACATAGGCAAGTCAAAGACAAAAAGAATATATGCTAGAGGACATAAGGGATCCATAGATCTAGGGTCAGTATGTACATAAGATAAATAATGTATATTAATATGATTATTTTGAATTGAAATCATATCCCAAATGAAATATAACTACAAGTACAAAGGAGGAAGAGCACATAAGATGACTTTGCATTGATCATTCCTAAAAAACAATACAAACTCACATTCATGACACAACATGTATACAACATATAGAAGAATCAAGACACAAATATAACTATAAATATTAATGTGATTATTTTGAATTGAAATAATACCCCAAATGCAATATAACTACAAGTACAAAGGAGCAAGAACACATAATATGAACAAAGGGTCTTTCTGGGTCAACATGGAAGAGACCAAAAACTCTCAACACTTTTCATCTTCCCTTAAAAACAATACAAAATCACATTCATGAGACAACATGTATACAACATATAGAAGAGTCAAGATACAAATATAGAGTATTTTCACAATAGGATTGGTTTCTTTGTAGAAAGATACACATTAGACACTCTAGGAAGAGGGGGGGTTCTTGATCTAGGATGTGGTTCACTTGTTACCTATGGGGTAGGAAGAGTTAATTTTGTATCCATATATTTTGAAGGATTCCTAGGGATAGTAGTTGAAGTGGTTCCTAAATGGCTACCTAAGGATAACTTAGTTATTCTCTTGTCTTTAAACATTTGGTAGGATAGAAATAGATTATCTCAACAGGTTTGATTGGTTGAGATTATTGAGAGAAAAAGTAGTCAAGTGTAAAGTTTGCATGTCTAGACAAGGGATAGAATCAAATATGAAATATAGTTTGTAGTTATTCTTGAAATGAGAACATCAAATACTTATGGACTACAAAAGTGACTACTTTCATGGATGTGAGCAAAGGATGACCCGTATTTGCACAAAATTTGTTTGAGGTATGGATAATGGTAAGATAAACATCTATGATTTTAGATCCAAATTTAACTTGAAGGGTGATGAAGCCAATGGTGGGACAAATGAAACCATCATGGACTTTAATCAACACTTTAGATTTATCACAAATATCTTGATACAATTTATATGTTTAAATATATTCTTTTGTAATCGTATTAACCATACATACTAGATCAATAAGCACCAAATATGTTGGTTTGTCATTAATTTTATAAAAAAAAGTATATTGGTGCATCATGTGTATTAATCAAGTTATCACTTGGGGTAAAGGTGATACTAGGTTTACATTTAAGCTTAGGTTTCACTTGCTTAGGACAAGGTTCTATCACACTCACTAGACGTTCAATTTGGTTGGATTGGATTTCATTGTTTATATAACCAACACCATTAAGCTCAATAATATTTTTGGAATGGGAATACAAAGGATTGGTAAATATTTGCTAGTTTTGATTAGGTGGTGCTATAGATTTATTCCCTTTATAATTCACACTGTCCACTTATATAATATTAGAATCAATGGGGTATTGGATTTCATGTCTAAAACACATGCATCACTTAGTATGATGTCTAGGAGTATGATAATATTGAACAAAGTGGGTTAAATGAAGGGGGTAAAGATTTGGATATATCTATGGGATGGATAGCAGAAAGCTTAATCAATTGGAGCATAATGTAATGTAAGGACTCAAAAAGTTATGAAAAGTTTATATTCTTTGGACTATAATAAAAGTGAGTTACAATAGAAGGTTTTGCAGCTGCAACTCATGTTTTCAAAATATTAGAAGTGTTAGACACAATACGCCACTGAGAGGGGCGTGAATCAGTGGTTCTCAAACTTTTCCCTTTAACAATTCTATGTGAGGATACTGGTTAACAAATCTAACTCAATGTAGGCTTACCAGTTAGTGGGGAGACTAATAACAAATGCATTTACACATAAAGGGACATCACATAACACCATCATATACGAGGAAAACCCAAGATGGGAAAAACCTTGGTGAGAAATGGTGCTGGAGGCTACTACTCCAATCTAGCCTCACAGTCAATCTCTGATTAAAATATTTAGGGCACCAACCCAAGGAGCACCAACCCTTGATAGTTTAGGACACCAACCCAAGGAGCACCAACCCCTAACAGATTTATGGGTTATAACCCAAAGGAGCTACAACCCCCGCACTAAGAATCTACTCAGTGAATACATAACATAATCATTTACAAGTTAATAGCCTTGTTACAAATGGATAGAAAGACTCTGAGAAAGCCAAACTGGTGAAATCCAGCAAGACCTACTACTCGTCAAAGGTGATAAAAAAGGTATGGAGATGGGTTTTATTGGTTGTGATGCAATATGTTACTCTTGATGGTAGATACTCTCGTGTAAATGGCTATCATTTTGTGCTCTTAAATCACTTCCACTATAAAGATATGGTGTCTATTCCTTTCTACCTGTATAGTTTCTTAAATACTAGTATAAAGGACTTTAGGGCTAACCCGAATAGAAATCCACCCATGCATGAAGGGTTAATGTTGCTTTTATACAACCATGTCAAGGCCACCTCTGTTCAGCACTCTATCACTGAGCTATCAAACTCGGAAGAGGAGTCTGATAACTCAGATGACAGTGAGGTTGAGGGGTCTGATACGGGGATGGAAGATGATTTTAACACAGATACCTCTGCTAAAGGAACTAGAAAGGGGAAGGATAAAGATATGGCTTTTGGGTCGAGGAGGAGGACAACTGGTTTGAAGAAGATTATAAGGATGATGATGATATGGAGACTGAAAGTGAAAATTCTACCCTACTACCCAAGAAGAAAACCAAGCGTAGTCCTGTTATCACTGAAATCAACCCGAAGAAGGAGGATGGTACCTCAAAGACCCCTTCTACTCCTTTGGATCCTAATAGACAAACTTGTAGTATTGAGAAAGAGGGAAATAATGTGGTGGAAGATGTGACTCTGCCTTCGAAAGACAAAGTCATAGTTGCTGATGTGGAGACCCTAGAGAATAATGCTATTTTTTTCAGAATATAATAAAGATAGTAGCGATTCTCCTATTTCCATGCTTCATGCTACGAAGAATGGGGTGATGGAGTTTTATAAGATTATATAATGGGTCTACTCAGAGATTGAAAGTCTGAAGACTAAACAGGAGGATTCTTCTAAGAAAGTGGACATTCTAGAAGTTGTCAGGATAGGTAACCTTAGTTCTTTGCCTGATTATCTGAAAGAATTAAAAAAAGCAATCAGTGATGCGAAGGCTATTATTGAAGCTTATGGTTCCCAATTTAAGGCTATGGAGGCTAGGTTCAATGAGTTGGAAAAGAGTTTTCACAGTCATGAGAATACCCTAAAGAAAATTGGAGAGCAAAGCCAAAAGATTCTGAAAGCCTCAGTTGATAACTTCAGAGTGATGATTAGTAAACTAGAATAGATCCAGCTGGAAAAGAACATGATAGATATTTCTAAGGATAAGGACTTGACCCTTGAAGGTGTGGCTACTAGACCTAGTAAAAGAACACTAGCGAGTACGAGGAAGATGGCTCAACAAGCTAAAGTTCTGGATGATCTTAAGAGTGTTGCTGCCTCAATGGTCCAACTGGAGAAAGAAGCAGTGGAGCTTCTCAAGAATTTTTCTTAGTTCTGTTGTTCTGTTCTCTTGGCTGTCCCTTAGGTGTTGTTGTGTTGTCCTTATGTTACTTTTGGTTCTCTTGCTATCTTTTTGTATCTGCCAGCTGTTTCAGTTTGTTGTTATGTTCTATCTATCTAGACCTTTCATGTTTTATCTAATTTCTAACTTGTTGAAAGGGTTTTGGGGCCCCTTCAAAACTTGCTTTTCATGTAATCAAAAACATAACTTGGTAGTTTAGAAAAAATCAATTTCATATTTCAATATAAATGGCTAAGAAGAAGAAAAGTCTTGTTACTTGTGAATAGACAATTGTAAATTATATTATATATCTCAAATTTCATAATGTGTTATATAAGTTGCTATAGATACTAAGAGAAATTGGACATTATCTCTATCAGGATATAAAGAGTTACTTTCTTGTATAAATGAAATCTATGCAAGAATAGGTTTGAGGAGCTTTTATTTTGAGTTTTGCAAGACATCACAAGCTAGATGGGAATAGAATGAGGAGAACCCATGGGGTGTATGAGGTTTTATACTATCCATATGACATTATTGTTTTGATTCTCGTCATAGACAATATTGTTTAGATCTTCTTCTTAAGAGAGCCAAACTTTAATTCATCCTACCTCAACCAATGCTGGTTTAAGGATAAAGGATGGTGAAAATTGTAACACATGGTGGTGAAAAGAATCAAAAGGCTTGGAGTTCATCAATTTAGTATTATTATTTTTATTTAGAGGACTTTGGATTTTAGTCTAGGGATCCAAATATTAACTCTTTATAAGGTGAGCCTTTTCTATAACTTTTGAAGCAATGTGCAATAGACTCTCAACCATATCATGCAAAAAAATGGAGTTAAACCTAGGACCTAGACTACCTAAAGCAACAATCAAGAATGTATGAACCCTAGAAATAAGTTGAACATAATGCTATCATCATGTACATTTCTATACTTCAACATCTTCCTATTATTTCATTGAAGATATCTCATGTGTCAAAATAATTGACATAGTGTTCCATAAAAAATACATTTTAAGATTTTTTCCAAAATTGATTATTAGTTGTTTGAGTTTAAGCATAAAGATGAATTGAATGTTTAAAATATTACAAATTACTATTAACGTTGACCTTTGTGATGTTGCTAGCATGGTTTAATTGAAGATGTATCTACATTTTGAAGGTAAAAATGCTATTAGATCATTACTTTCATAGGAATACATAAGTTATACTAGCTAGATGGTAAACTATTTATAGATTAATTGTATTATTATAGTAGATTGTGAAAAAAACTATACTCTTTAATTATCTATGAGGTCCTTGTTGAGTTTGAAATCACTGTTATTACAATGTTAGGTTGCTTGCTAGTTTTGTAATGTTGGATTTTGAAAGATGTGTTGGTTCAAATGTTTCTTCATCTTATGACCATTGGAATTAAAGTATAAAAGCCTTTTGCTACTATGTAAAATCACTTATTGTCAACCATTGAGGACACATTTATCATAAATTTAAAGTGTGAATACTATCTAATTTGTGAACTAGACTATTAAAGAATATTAGGTTGCATCATAAGGTAAATGAAACCAGCATGTTAAGATTATTATTAATAACATTTTCAAATGTATATCTTGATATGCTGATTTGATGGATATATTGTTCCTAATTATCTTGAGTATGATTCAGACATTGATCATGCTTAAAGAAACTTTATAATTACTATTGCATATCTTCCAAAATTCAAGTGATTTCTATTTAGTCTTGTAGATGCATGTTTTGTTTTTATTGAGAAGGATTTCATATTATAATGTGATTGTGATATCAATATCATTGAATTATATTATGGTGGGACATTTCCTGGAGCCACATTAAGTCTTTTGCTTAAGTACTATATGATGATGATATTTTTCCTATTACTACCATGTGCTCTAATATTACAAGATTTATTTCATGTTGACCATGCATAATTACATTGTATGGATTTGATTCAAACCCTTGTCCTTATAACACAAATTGTCTAAGATACTTCGTCAAGATGCTTAGTGGTGTATAATGATGGCTAATAACTGCAACCATTGTATGTAGAGGTAGTTTATAAGACTTGATCTTAGTAATATTTTGAATCCTTACATGTTGAATTGATTCATTGAGTAGAATCATATATAGTTGTATTTTTTTTTCTACATGATCTTCCTAGGTTATGCTAGTTCTTGGTTTCTTTAGAGAAACCTTCCATCAAGGTTGGAAATCTAGGAGAGATATAATTTGTTGATGTATATGATGAATAGTTGTTTATGGTATTTTTGTAAGTTATATTATAACTTAGAAAAGTGAAAGTTCTCAACCTAGTAGTAGCTTAAATTTAAAGGGAGCTGCATGTGACTTAAATTTCATTGGGAAGTAGTTAATATTGATCAACCCTACCTCTTTAATATATTTTAGTTTGAGGTTAAATTTGCCTTATATGGATGTGAACTCACCTTAATATGTTCCAACTATATAGATTGGGGCCAACAAAATAGTATATCATCATCAAATCTATCCACTTTGAAGTTTGAGGTGTTTGGCTTTCCAAAATCTACTATAACGAATGAAGTTTTAGAGTCATTGTCATCATGATCTATAGATATGATATGAATGCATGCGAATGCTTGTAGATTTGGTTAAACTAAAAAACAATTATGATTTTTTATTGAACACTATCGTATTGTATCTTAGCTTAATGATAAGCATAAGAAAATATAGGTTAGCCTTTAGACACTAGTAAGTTTTACTCCTCTTAAGAAATAAAGGTATGCCATGATATATTTTGACCATGACATAACTATGAAGGTTTAATCGGAGCACTGAACATCATGTTTTCCTCCTTTATATAAGATTTTCTACCCGAGTATAAGCCTCAATTCGGCTACTTTATACAAATATGATTCGAAAAGTACTTTCATTGCAGGAAACCCCACATGAAATATGAGGACAGGACGTAAAAAATTGTCTCCACTATCGTCATTTTTAATATTATTGAGTTGTTTTCAAATAATGACGTTTTTTCTTAATAATTTTTCATTTTTCTTTTTGTTTTTTCTTTCTTTCTTTTTCATTATATTATTTGTTGTCATTCTAAAATATATATATCTGCATATTATATTTAATAGTATTATTAAATTAAAAAATTTGTGACCTCTTTTTCAAAAGTACAAGTTCTCCACCACTAGAGCAACTCAAGCTGTACCTATTATATTATTTGTTGTCAATTTACAAAAAAATATAAAAATGTCATATTTAATAATATTATTAAAAAAAAGTTATTAAATTTTTTAATTTTTTTGAAAAATTAAATAATTTAAAATAATTTTACAATAAAAATTAAATGATATATATCAAAATTAAATAATATGTATTATCTTTTGATTGTAGTTAGGATTAGGGTTAAAGTTAGCTTAATGTTAACATTAGGGGTTGGTAAAAATAAGATGTCCATTATAAGATAAACTTAGGTTAGTGTTATCATTAGGACTCAACTAGGGTTAGAGTTAGTGTTACATGGAAATTTAGTTTAGAAAAAATGTTAATACTAGTTTTAATTCTATTGTAACAAATTCTATGTTATATTATTTGTTGTTATTTTAGAAAATATGTTGCATTTGAAAATATTATAAAATTAGAAAGAATCATTAAAAAATTAAACCATTTAAAAGTTATTTTACAATAAAAAATATATTAAATTATTTTATTACAACATATAAAATACCATATTTTATAAATTGAATTATTATCCTCAATCTAATGCAAATAGTAAATAAAATATGCTAAAATTAAATAATATGTTATCATCAATCTGACATGTACTTATCAGGTTATCAGGTTAAAAGAGGAAACCCCAAAAAAGTTTTTAAGATTAAAAAATCTAATGTAGCTTATCATCAAAGCTGAATCATTACATATACTCCTATCCTCATCTTCCATGTGGAGTGTCTGTTTTCTGTCATAATAGCTGATGCATACATTTCTGGTTATGATGGTCTCTCCTCCTTGAGGAGTTTTCCTACGAAGCTTCCTTTCTCTTTTACTTATATATCGAATGCAATGGATGGACCCACCCTCCTCATATTAGAGGTATGGGCATTGCAATCTTGCCGTTCATAATGGAAAGCTTTTGGTTGTACTTGCAGGTACTAGATTGTCATTACTAAAGTACAAAATGAGCTTCTAACTTACCTTCAAACTGATATGCCTCAAGCAGCTTCCCTCCCACCTTCCTTAGGCTATTCTCAACGACTAAAACATCCCTCCTTCTATTCAATAGCCAACATATTTTTTCCATTCAAATACTATTTAACGGTAAAGAGTCAGATAGAGGAATGCCAAGGCTTAGAAGTAGTTGATAAGGCTTAGAAGTAGTCGATGGTAGTGGAGAAAGATAGTTCTTTAAGTTTGCAAAATAGGAGAAATATATTTCGTTAGGAATATATCAAATATGTCTTCAATCTTGGATGTCTTTTTCTCTATCATTGAGGGAAATTGGTATTATGGTTGTCTCTTCAGTCCTAAGAAAAGCACTAACACTCAATGAGCATAGTGACGTAGATAGGAAATATCATGACATTGCTGATGATGAAAAACCCAAGCATCCCATTGCAGGGAGTAAGAAACTATTGAGAGAAGAAAGTGGTAATAGTAGTAGTCCATGTTTTGCGTCAAGTAATTCCAGCTCAGCAAAAGTCTTCATGGAAGATACAGAAGAAGAGGATGAGTGTCTTGCAAGTATGTTTAGAGCATTGGATGAAGATGGTGATGGAAAACTTAGTTCAGATGAGATAGTGAGGTTAAGTCTTGAAATGCCCAAAGAGGAGGTGGAATTAGCTGTGAGTTGTATTTTCAAATGAGGAAGAAGTTGATATTGTGAAAGATGAGAAGGCAATATGTGAGACATTTAATGTTTTTGATCAGAATGGAGATGGGTTTATCAGTGCAATGGAGTTGGCTGATGTTCTGTCCAGATAAGGATTTGTGGAGGGGAAGGATGTGAGTTGCTGTGAGAGCATGATTGAGAGTGTGGATTATAATGGAGATGGGTTTATGGATATTCATGAGTTTAGGCATTTAATCACCAGAACTTCTTCTGCTTCTCATCCCTGTCTTCAATATGTTGCTGCAGTCTGATGGCACAATATATTTTATGGCTGCCATAAATATTGCAATTGTCTCCAATGTTCAATGGTAGAGTTAACATTATGGCTACTCTACATATTGTAAGAGGTCACAGTTGTCTGTAGTTGATTGCAGTGCTGATAGAAATTCAGATCTCTACATATTGGAAGAGAGAAATCTGTAATTTTGAAAATCATCTTCAAATAATAGAAATAACCAATATGTTTGACTCGCTAAAAATTGCAACATGCTAAAATGGAAATAACCATTGTATTTAGAAATATTATAGAAATTTATCTGTGGTTAATTTTCAGTCTTGTTTGAGAAATTATTAGAATATTTCAACATATTTATGTTGTGTATGAAGTAGTTGAAGATAGTGTATACATAAAATATAAGGGTAACAACAAAAAGAATGTGAGAAATCAATTTTATATTTAAATAATCATAACAATGATCTAGAGATTTTGTTTTTTTGATAACAAGAGGCAAATGCAAATGTTAGAAGATGCTTATTCTTTTGAGATAAAGCATCTTAAAATCACCTATGATTGTTAATTTAGATTTTTGCATCTCAAATTTTTTGGTTAAATACTACGAGTTTCAATAGATAATATTTGATGTATTAGTTGAAAAATTTACAACAAATAATACTTGATGTATTAATTAAAAAAGTTACAACAAAAGTTATTAATGTTGGTGAATGATTTTAACAATTTAAATATAAGAGATGTATTGTTCTTAGTTTATGTTATTGGTTAGTTTGTGTTTGAGTGGAGGCAAAGATTATGAAATTGAAATAATTTTTGTTGTAGTTAGTATAATAATATCTTTTGTCTTATTGACTTAGTTTCAATCCAAAGCTCAAAATTATATTGCATAATATCTTTGATATAGCCTTTTAACCCTTCATAATTGTAGGACATAATCTATTCACATATGACATAGAGTTTGACAAGGCATTGTTCTCTAAGACATGATTTATTTTTATGTGATGGAGTTTGACAAGGCATTGTTCTGTATAATAGTGTATGTCTTACCTAATTTTACTATTCTTTAGTAAAGCTTAATATATCAATAGTACTTCTTACTTGATGTCATATTTAATTTTGTTGAGTCTATAAGAATTATTAGGACTAGTTCCATGCCTTGAAGGATATACTTCCCTCTAGATTTATTTATTTTCGATTAGAAAAATTAATCTCCACATTTCTCCTCAAGTTCTTGGGTATAGTTCTATGAATTCATCAACCTGCTAGATAAATTGAAATATTTTTTTGATCATTCTATTAAAATACCATCTAATGACACATTATTTTTCATAGTTGGTCTTATGATCAATTTGACATTATCTTCAATTGCCAACAAGTTTGGCAATAGATCAAATTGAGAACCAGTCATGCCATCCAATATACTTCTATATTTTATTTTTGAGGAATCAATAGAAACTTGAAAACATAAATGGATTCCAAAATATCCAATATGTAGTGATTATATGTGTTCATGAAGGAGTTCTTTGACACACATTATGAACTTGTTTTACTATCAATTTTGAATCATCAGAAAGATTTAAGAACTAAAAGCGTTATTATTTGTGAAGGAGGTCTCATCTCAAAGGGAATTCGATTTCAAGTTTTATGAAATATATTATTAAAATTAGAGACAACCTCTATTGATAATCTCTTTATTGTGGGCAATTATTCGAGCATGGAGATATGATCTCCTTTTCCTCTAAATTTATTGTTTAACCATTTTTTCTCTAAACTCATCCTATAATCTTATGAAATGAGGAACAAGATTGCTCTACCAATCTAATGTTTTAAAAAAAAAGCTACAATTTTTTTTATTTTCATATGTTCTAATGTTACTTTATGATGTACATATGTTTGGCAATATCTTGCAAGTATTTAACATGAGTGATAGCATTAGATCAAGTATAAGATGGAAGGACTTTTTTGATAAAAGATTTTTCATCCACAAAATCATTTTAACTACCTCATATAAATTATGAGTCTTATATTGAAACCTCTTCAATTATATTCATTTTATCAAATTCACTAATTTTTTTCAAAATAAATAAAAATTGAGTGCTGAAAAAGTAAGAACAATTACTCTGCCCAAATCATACTTCTCTATAAACAAATTTGGCATCAAAGTCGTTTGTGGGGTCAACTGCTACGGAGAGATAACAAGAGGCACCATTTTCTGTCAAACTCATAGGAGTGCACCACGCTGTACCTATCAAACAAAAGGACTAAAAGAAGATAACCATGCAAAAAAATAGGCCCACTTGGTGATATAAATTCATGATGAGGCTTGGCACTGAAAAGATAGACTACTGTATTTGGAAATCTATTACATCTTTTGATGAAGGCTGAGAGGGCACGATCAAATGATGTGTAGAGCTCTAAACTTCATAAAATGTGAAACTGTCGGTGCACACCAGAAAACTACAAAATTTGAAGGGGCAAAACAACCGGCCAAAGCTGCAAGCCATATTAAATAAGATTCTAACAAAGGAAAAGGAAAAATTGCTACCTATAACAAAGAATTTATTACAGAATTGGAGAGTCGTCCGTAATACTGATTACATTTAATGATAGATCCAACAAATTTGCAGATTGGAACATTTAATCACAAACTTGTGTACCTCATTTCTATTATTACAAATCTATCGAGTACCATCATGGATCATCCTCTCAATTCTTAATAAAAAATTAATATAATAAGAAAAAATTAATAAGAACATAAAGAAAATCATAACTTGTGATGTTGAACATTCTTAAGAAAGGAAGGAAGCTGTTTGAATTTAATTAATTATAGTTTTCTATGTTGGAAATAAGTCATATCTAAATAGACAATGGGCTGGTCAGAGCAGTCCAACAGTAAATGGAAAGTTCTAGATTTGGGTCCTAATTGGTTCATATGAATTGTAGCTCAACATGTGGTCTCAGAGCTAAGATAGAAGCCCCAAATACCTACAATGTGACTTAAGGATGGTGTTAGAAATAAGACACACTAGACTAATAATGGTCTGATCAAACATGGTCAGTAACTTGGTTGCTAGAGCACTCTAGAAGCAAATGGAAAGTCCTTGGCTTGTGTCATAACCGACCCATATGAGTTGTCGTTCAACATGTGGTAACAAAGTCAAGTTAGGAGTCCAAAGCATCTGTAGTGCGACTTAATGAAGAATATTGAAAATAAGACACACCACACCAACGATAGAATGGTCAAGAAGGATCAATAATTCAGTTAACAGAACACTCCAACAACAAATAAAAGATCTTAGATTGTATCCTAATAGACTATATAAACTATAAGAAAACATAATATTTTTTATTTATAAAAATGAATTCAAATATATATTTCACTAATTCATTTCATTCAATGTCTACTTGTAATTCTCTGTCACTTTCCATTAAAAGCTTGACGTATATAGCATATAAAGGGTAAAAGACATTGTGAAAGTACAAACAAAGAAGTCCAAATATTCCAAATATTGTCGGCCACATTTATCGATGAAATATGTTTCACTTTTTGTAAATGATATTAAATGATAGACTATGAAAGCATGATGGAAAGAATGTACTTTAAATTGGGAGAAAACAAAGACATCTCTGTCATTTAGTCCAACCGTGCAAAGGTAGAATTTAACAACAAATTAAACAAAAGAGCCGTTTATTCTTACATTGCCATTTATCCACTCGAAGTCATTTATGCATATGAAAAAGCATTGATGTTGGATAAAATTTTAGTGCGAATATAGGCCATGATGAGCATACTGATGTGTGCAAGGGCTAAACAAATATTGAGAGGGGATAATAATGGTAGCAGTCCATGTTTCTTAATTTAGTAATCTTTAATAAAAAAATTTAATTTAAAATATATAAATTATTTATCACCTTTTATATATAAGAAATATTACTTAGTAAGTAGTCTTTTTCAATTGTCCTCTTATCAGTTCATGATAATAAATAACCTGAATGGTAATAACAGGTAAGAAACAAAATATAAATTAAATGTTCATCAATGCCAAAATATTAATGTTAACTATTCCTTACAGTACAGTCAGTCTTTTTGGCGTTTTGTGCCTCCATTCATGTCATTTAGCAAAAGAATGTACCGTAAGGCAATCAGAGAACATTATGGATGAGTAGTAAGCTTCTCTCCTATCCTCATATTCCATGTGGAATTCCTGAAATCTCAACTGCAATAACACTGACAAGTGTTAGAGGGATACTTCCCGGATATTTCCTTAGTCTATTACTTCAGAAAAACTTTTTTTTGTTTTGTTTTAAGCAATGGATTTATATATATAACTGCAAACTGCATGGACAGAAAGGAAAGAAATTGAGGACCCCACGCTTGTGATCAAGCATAACACAAGAATGCAAGTAAAGACTGTGTGGTCAAGGAATGAGTGGGAGAAATCTGACAAAAAAATATAAATGAAATGTTTCAGCTGCAAAAACCGCAGTATTTTATTCTCTACAACCTGCAGGTTTAAATACTTCCATCTTCCTTATAGTTCTTTGTTTGAATCTGAGTAAGTTAATTATAGAAATGTGTTTCTCTCAAATTGAGAAATATATTTAGAGTGCCCCATAAACTCAATTTGGATTATACAAAGGTTGCATAAGCATGTATTTCTTGTTTTTTTTGTATTGGAAATCGAGAGTAAAAGTATCAAAATACAATAAGTTCAAAGGGGGAGGCACTGCCTCATATCAAGTATAGACAAAAATTACATAAAAAAGAAGGCCTAATCACCGATCAGCCGAGTATGCATAACGGACAAAAGTGGAGTCAAGAGACAAAACACATAGAACCTGCAACTAGGATAACCAATGACTAAGTTTATCCACCCAGGCAGTCCATCCAGCAGGGCCTTCCATCCAAGCTATCTCCTTACTTTCCATGATCTTAACAAGCATATGAGATTGTTCATATGAGGGAGCACTGGATCCATGGATCTCACGTATCAGCTTAGTGAGAGCTTGGTTGAATTTGTCGAGGTCTTTAGCGCACCTCATCCACTCGTAGCCATCCCGCATCTCGAATACAAACATTGTAGCAGCTCCATCTTGAAGGAACCTGAACAACTTGTCTCTTTCCAGATCCAATATTATAGAGACATGCATAGCAATATGATAGAAAGTCAGTCTTTGAAAAGACTCAGTAAGAACCCTCACATGACCTTGAAAAAGCTCTTTGTTCCTAATATCCCAGAGATACCACAGAATATGGGTAGAAAGAATAGACCAGAGAAGATTAGCATCCTTTTTAAGACCATGAATGAAGCCAGATATAATATCAAAAGTCTACACAGCAAAGGGAATCTGTAAACCAAACATAAGCCACACTTCCTTAGCAATAACACAGTAAAAAAAAATATGTCTAGCAGTCTCAGGTAACCTGCAAATAGTGCAAATATTATAATCAACAGAGTCCTTTCTTAGGGGGAGCCTGTCAAGAAGAATCAGCCAATTAAAGCATTTGATCTTAGGGGCAATAGTCCTTTTCCAGAATCTGTCAAGTCTTTTGTGTCATTGAGGGGGGGTTAGGTCCATATACCAGAGGTGGTTGACATGCTTGATGATGGAGTCATTGTAAGAAAGGGCGGAGTATATGTGTTTAGCTTTAGTTTTGTGAAGGAGAGTCTGCTGGGGCCATTTAAACTCAAGAAAGCTATGGGAGTCAACCTCACAGAGTTTGGGGAGGCCAATGTTAGAGCAGGCGATCTGAATAAGCTTGTAGGTTCTTTTCTGTGAAGAGGGGAGGTTAAAGGTATCTCTGAGGTCTTCCCAAGGGATGAGATAGCCATCTTCAAGAATAGAGACAAGTTGCTTGATGCCTTTCTGAGCCCATAGGCAGGCTGAACAACCCCTGGTGAGAGCAAGAGGTTTGGAGTTATACTCAAGGTTCCACCAAATAGATCTCTCCCCATGGATAATCTTATCATTGAAGAACTCAGTATCTTTAAGGAGGCCCCTAACAACCTCCCAAGATTTCGAGATAGATTTGAAAATGGGGGAGCCATGGACGCTCACAGGGAACTTCCCAACAATGATGTTGCTGAGAGGGAGGCCTTTCCATGTTTTAGCCTTCCTAGGGACAACCTTTTCAAGATTATTGCGAATGAGGATTTTCCAGGGTTCATCTCCATCAAGTGCATAGAAGATCCATTTGGCCATGAGGGAGATACCTTGGAGACGAAGGTCTTTCAACCCTAGGCCTCCAAGAGATTTGCTAGTAGAGCACCATTTCTAGTTGACAGCCTATTTTTTCCTCCCACCTTTACCATTGGACTAGAGGAACCACCTGATAGCCTTTTGGATTTCGTAGATTTGGTAGTTAGGGAACATCCGGGTAGAAGAGTAATAAATGCTATAGGAAGATAAAAAATTTTGACAGACTTGGAATCAACCAGCGAGAGATAAATACCTCTGGTTCCATTTAAGGAGTTTCTTAAAGATTTTTTCCTTGATCCAGGACCACATATCTTTAAGGGAGGGAGAGATGGCAAAGGGTATACCCAGATATCTGACAATCTTGTTAGGGCCCCCCCATTGAAATCCAATTTGGGGGATCCAATTAGGAGGAGTATCATCCCACCCGAGGAGAATAGATTTAGCTTGTGAGATTTTGGCTCCAAAGATGTCACTTAAGTCTTGAAATTTAAGGCACAAGTTCTCAAAGTTGGTCTTAGAAAGCTCAAGAAAAAGAGAGGTATCATCAACGAATTGCAGGTTGAGGAGTTGGGAGTCATCAAGGAGCATGATGCCTCAGATACAAGGGGAGAGAGAATTATCTTTCAGAAGGAAGCCAAGGGCTTCCAAAGCAATGACAAAGAGAGTCAGGGCTAGAGGGCATCCTTGTCTAATAGATCAGGAAAGGCTGATAGTAGAAGAAAGGGAGCCATTGATTTCAATGAGGACAGAGGCATCTTGGAAGAGGACCTTAACCATGTTACAAAAAGAAGCAGGGAAGCCAAAGGCCTTGAACATGGATAGGACAAAGTCCCACTCAATTCGGTCATAGGCCTTTTCAAAGTCCAGCAGGAGCATAGCAGAGTTATGTTCAGAGAACTGTCCCCACTCCATGGCCTCCCAACTAGTGATGAGGTTTTCCAGGATGTAGCTGCCTTTGATGAAGCCAGTTTGTGTGGAAGAGATGAACTTAGGGAGGATATTTTCTAACCTCGTAGCAAGGGCTTTAGCAAAGATTTTATAGGAGACATTGAGAAGGGTAATAGGGCGCCAGTTTTTCATAAGGGTTTTATCTCCATCCTTCGGAATAAGTTTGATGATGCCTCTGTTAATGTCAGATCCAAGGGAACCATTCACAAGGGCCTCCGTATAGACATCAAGGAGATCTTGGGCAATCCAATCAATGTTAGATTTGTAGAATTCAGCTTGGAGACCATTGGGTCCCGGGGCTTTACCATCTTTAAGGGAGTGAATAGCCCTAACAATTTCCCCAATATTGATGGCCTGATCCAAAGAAACAACATCCTCCCTAGAAATTCTTTGGGGGATGATAGAGAGAAGCCTACTCCTACGAGCCTTGGAGTGGCTATTGTCTTCGGAGGAGAAAAGGTTCTGATAGAAGGAGGCAAAAGCCTCAGAGATATCGGGTTGGTGATGGGAACACCATCAACGAGTAAAGTATCAATGTTCTCCCTAATATTCTTCTACTTGAGAAGGTTAAAGAATAATTTGGAACCTTTGTCTCCAAATTGCAGCCATTGGTGGCACCCATGAATCATGGCCCCTTTAATCCTGACATTTTGATGATTTCGGAGAGCATCTCTAGTCTTGGAGAGGAGAAGGGAAAGAGAGGTGTTATCAGGGGAACACTAGGCCTCAGCCTCAAGCCAGGAAAGGAGGATAGAGAGAGACTTCTCCACAGATCTGGTAGCCTTAGCTTGCTGTTGACCAATAGTTTTAAGTAGTTTTTGCCAAGAGGTGATATTAGTGTTCCATTTGGAGATGTGGGGGTGGGAGAGCGGTTATGGGTGTTAAGGAATCTAACCAATGGTAGCCATAGTAGTGGGGTCCTTAAGGAGGGAAGTGTTGAGAATGAACTTATTCCCGAGGACTAGGAGGGGAAGGGGGGGGCCAGAGAGGTTAATGAGGGCGGAGATGGGGTGGTGATCAGATAAGGAGGAGGGGGAAGTGTAGATAAAATTCCCATCAGCCCCAAGGGTAAAAGAAAAGTGGTTTCTATCCACATAGAGCCGGTCCAATCTGGAGTAAATCCTGTTAGCTCCCTGCTGGAAGTTGCACCAAGTATGCCAGATGCCAACATGGTTAGCCTTATTGGTGTGGAGGGGGTCAAAAAGATGCATACTATGCTTAAAGCTATCCCAGTTAGGCTTTTCATCAGCCTTCCAATAGAAGCTATTACCACCAATCTTATCCATAGGATATTCAATCATGTTGAAGTCCCCACCAAAGATCCAGGGCACATCAGGGAGGGAGGCCAGGAACTGCCAAAATTCGGCCCTCTCCCTATGATCATTGGGGGTATAGAGAGAACAAACCCCGAATATGGAGCTATTATGTTTAATGATAACCCAAGCAGCTCTATTGTAGGGGGAGGCACCTTTTAAAGTTATGAAGGGCTCCCAGTTGGGGTGAATGAGGAGGGCTGCTCCTCCTTGACCTTTGGGGTGGTTAGTGTAAATTTTAATCGAGTCCTTCCAAATAAAATCTAAATTGATCTCAAGAGTAAAAGAAGTAGCCTTGAGCTCTTGAAGCATGAGGAAATCTATGGAGTTGACAAGGTTGAGAGATCTTCTAATGACGTGCTTTCTGTCTGGTGCTTCCAGACCACGGATATTCCAGGAGATGCACTTCATGGTAAATTAGGTGAGTCGGAGTTCTGTGCTCCAGATGAGCCAAGAGTCTGACAGTGAGGGTCATGATTCCCCAGTTTCTTCTTAGAGGTGGGGGGGGTCTTATTTTTAGAGCCAGTAGGTCTACCTTTCGGTTTAGGAGGGGGAAGGGGGATGTCATTTTCATCATCAGAAAGATTCTCCATCAATGAGAAGTTATTATGGAGATTCATATTATTAGGGATCGATTGCTAGTCAAGCAGGGAGGATGGCACTTGTGAGGAATAGTCTTGATCATTAGGATTCGTAGGGATGACATTAATAGAAAACTCGTCACCAATTTCCTTCAACTGTGATTCAATCGTAGGGATGTTCGCACCAGTACTGACACCACCATTAGCGGGAGGTTCTGCCAAAACATCATTAACGACCTCTGGAAGGCCATGCATTAATGTCGGCCTGGCAAGGCCTGAACCAAGGATGGTATCCCTACTGGAGCGAACACCATCCTCGATGGCTTGAACAATACTTTTAACCACAGAGCCAGAATGGGTCTTTCCAGCAGAGCCTCTGGTTGTCATAGTAAGCTCAGGGATATCCTGTTTCTTAGCCTGAGTCTTTGATTTCTCGGCGAATGGGCATTTATCAGATATAGGGGTGTTTTTTCTTTGGCGTTTTTTTGATTTTCCAACAACCAACTGAAAGTCATCTATAGGGGACCCAGCGACAAAATGAAGAGAAGACTAGTCAGCAGAGTGAGCAAGGTTAGGAATATCCGAGATAGGTTCATTAGGAACAGGGGGAGAGACTTCGTTGATGGTGGGAGAAGGATTAGGTTTAGGGTGGGGTTTTGATTTGAGAACAATCAGGCAATTTTTATGCAGGTACCCTTCTCTTTTGCAGAGGAAGAAAGCATTCAATCCACCTAGGATCTCAATAGGGCACGAAAAAATTTCATCCTGTATAACAAAGTTGAGGTTGCTAGGAATATCAATTCCATGATTCAAGGAAATCAGAACTCTAGGATCCATATTAGCAACCAGTCTAGATGAATTGTCCATTCTAACAATTTTGCCAATTAAATCCAGCATTCAAGGGATAAATTTCCATAGAAAAGGCAGAACATTCTTAATTAGAATCCACCTAGGGCTCGAGAGAGCCAAAATTTCTTTTGAGATAGCCTCTGGGGTCCAACCAAGGGCACGAAAGGATGTTTTCCCAACAGCCCAATATTGTTTTTTCAAGACTTCACTCTACATTGAGTGGTTATCAAAGAATATAACAAAAAAACCCTTCTGGATCTGATGATAGAAGGAGATATGAAACCCTAATTTAATATTCCAGAAGTTATGAAACCAATCATCCAAAAATTTCCTGGGTGGAACCTTATCTATCTCAACAGCAGCAAAGAAGATAGCACAATCCTTACGCCTATTCTTTTCAGAAATGATTTCATTTAGGAGACATTCATTAGGAGCAAGGAAAGCAGAGTCAGGGTCACCGTGAGGGGTCTTACCGAAACCAGATCCTTCACCGCAATCTCCGGCCGCCATGAAGACCACCTGGTCGGGCAATGCTTGAGCAGAATTTGCCATGGCATCCTTGTAACTGGTCGACGGCCCAGCGGCAGGGAGTTGTCCATGGTTGCAGGCACTAGGGTTAGGAGAGACAGGGAGGGTGTCAGGAGAAAGTGAGGACGGTGCAATGAATTCACCGTCCGAGTCGGACTCCATAAGGAGAGTCGATACAGAGAAGGAGTAAATGCAAACACGGGGGAAATAAACCCTAAAAGAAAAGATAGACAAAGCAGAAAGCATGCGAAAACAAAGAATGACAGGTGGAGAGTAGAGATAGAGAAATCAAACCATGTGGAGGAGGGAAACCTCCTCCACAGTCGCTAGGTATTTAGCTGAGTCAACACCACTGTCGCCACTTAAAGGTTTTTCGCACCATCGCTGAATTTTCGCTGAGAGATCTTAATAGTTCTTCTCTCACATTTAAAAGCATCAAAGTATCATTGATTCAGTATAAATTGTGTTGCCCCATTATCCATAAGGGTGGTTACCTTTTGTCCCTTTATAACACCTCAAATTCAAAAGGGGTGATGCTTTGATGCTTTTGAGATGGCGGCTAAGGTTTCATGTTCTTCTTCATCGCACCTCCTCCTCTTGCTTGGGTTTTCCTCTCCTTCCCATGCTTCTTCATTGGATAGTGCCTCTATATTATGTGATTGGCTTCTTTTCCCACATGTCCCACCTCCCATTTTTCCTTGCACTTGAGACATAGGCAAAATTACTTTTTATTGTTTCTTTGATAAGAGTTTTGGCAGTAATGTTGATTGGTTTAGTTGGATGGATGCATTCATTTGTGAAAAGTTATTTTGTCATATATTTAATTATTGTGTATTTTTCATTTTGTTTGTGGAATTTATATTTTTCAAAAGTAATTTTAAAATATAAATTATATATATATTCTATGAGCAACTCTATTTAAGAAAACTATTGTCAAAAATTAATATTTTTTTTATATTATTCATTTATCAGGAACTTTGCTAATTCTTTTTTCTTTTCATGTATCTCGATAAAGTGAGATGATATCTTTGTTACTCTGTTTGACTTTATTTTTTCCTCTTTTCAATATAAGAACATATTTGAATAATAGTCAAGTTGGATTTTTTTTAGTTATAAAATATTGTCATCAATGAAAATTTTGGTTGAAAAAGTATGACATTTTTTATACTAATTTTATTTTTAAGTAGTTAATGAAAATTAATCATTTTTTTTGTTATAAATATTTATATAAAAATTATTCATATTTAATAAACACTAATTATAGCTTTATGGATTAAAAAAACACTAATTATAACTTTAAATATGTCTAATGTGTCTTAAAATAACATGCAGTATACATGCATTCTTTTTTTCTCATCTTTTTATAATTGCTTTCCATTATTTTTACATCCATTTTGTTCCATGCTACCAAGTTTTAATTTCCTAAAAGTATAAAAGATAATTGGTTAGCTTTTGGAAAGGAAATACTAGGAGATATGAATTTTTTTGTTGAAAGTTACCATAATTAATTTCTCTACAAATCTACATTAAATATTTATTTGGGTTCTCTTGTAAAGTTGTACGGAGCATTGGTTGGATATTTTATTCATGAGTTGAACATTGAAAAAATATTTAAGATAAAAAAATTACTATGAAAAAGTAAATGTTGGGATCAATCGTTTTGCCCTCTTATGATTTTGGGACACATGATTTAGCTAATACCATTTAGTAGTTTTGTGTGAGTTTGAATCTATAATGCTCAACATTTTTGCATCCTTACTCCTTACCACTCTTAGCTAGGTCTTTTGAGTATTTATGAAGGTTGCATATGCAGAGAGATCTACTGCATCTGCATCTGTGAATCCATTCACAACTAATTCTCATAAATCATTAGCCACTAAAATACTTTTTATTTTCTTTGACCAAACATCATAGTTTTATCCATCAAATATGATTGATTTCTTCCAACTTTTAATTTCTAGTCTAACCATGCTAAAAGCTCAAAATAAAAATTCTAATATCTAGAACTATAATCTTCAACACAATTTAGAAACTTGGCTCTAATACCACTTGTTGAAATAATAATAACAATGAAAACTCTAAAAAAAAATAAATCTATTTAAAGACAATAAAGATGTTTTTATTTATATCAAAAAACTGTACATAATATTTACAAAATATCTAGAAACATTTATTCTTATTGTTGTGAATGTTCTTTCTCAAATTATAAATTTAATCTGTTCTACATATACTTTCTAGATATGTTTGTTCTTTTTAATAACTGTTGTTGCTAAGATTCCACTCTCTTTACTCTACCTCAAAAAATTAATTTATTTTTTTAACTTTTTTAAATTTTCTCTCACCAATGATTAATTTTGGAAAAAAATTGTTATTCAAAAACTAAGTCAAATCTAAATGTCAGAAATAGAAACTCCGAAAATTCAAAAACTAACTCAAATCTAAGCATCAGAAATAGAACCTCCTTGATGAATGTTGCAGGATGACACGTCTCCATTTCCAAGTAAGAATAAATTTATATTGTCCATTTCCTATTTCGAACTGCTTTTCTGGGTCTCTATAATAATCTATATAAATAATATTATTTATATATTTAAAAAAAATTATAAATTTGTGTCAGTTTTTATTAATTTAAAATAATATATACATATTAAAAAAAAAATTATAGTGATTAAATGCCTTGATTTATGAATATCCACAAACCCATTTCCATTATAATCATCACTCTCAATCATGCTCTCCCAGAAGCTCACATCTTAGAATATTTATGCTGGCCATAAAATGTGTCAATAGACTGCAGGAACACATTGGAGACAAGGATAATCACTAGAAGAAGTTCGGGTGATTAAATGCCTAAACTCATGAATATCCACAAACCCATCTCCATTATAATCTACACTCTCGATCATGCTCTCGCCAACTCATTAGATTCATGCTTGAAGTATCAACTTAAATTTACATTCTTTTATCAAATTCCACCTCCCATGTACTTTTCAAAAATTAGTTTTCATTTACTTTAGAACTCCTCCTTTCTTACATTTGAGAGAATGCTATAAGTCGTGTTAAATATTTGCAAGATATTGTCAAACATAAAAGTTTGCGCACCAGGGAGTAACACAACAGGATATGGAGATGTTTGCAGTTCTCTTTAGGAAAAGCTTTTTTATTTTTAAATTCATAAGATTATGGAATGTGTAGTGAAAAGTTGCATAATATATTTAGAGAAAAATGAGATCAAGCTATTATCAATAGAGATTCTGTAATTTTTAGAATTGATTTTATACAACTTGATTTGAATTCATTTTGAGATGAGGTCTATTTCATAAATAGTATTTTTCATATTATTTAAATGTCTTTAATTCAGAAAAATCTCAGTGATAATTCAATTTATGGATAGTTATGACTTGGCAATAATTTATGATAAATTACTCTGAGTAAAATAAATAAATTTATTCAAATAAGAGAGATAATTCTTAGACCTACAATACCTGTCTTTATCAATGTATATTCCCCTCCAAATCAAACACCTCAAACCACTTTAACTCCTATTCCTAAATCCTCTCAATTTAAGTCCCGAAATGTAAAATAGTTAAAGGAAATAAAGAGACTTCTTAAAATTGTGACAAATGAATTCAATCTCCTCAAAAAGAAAGAAGTTGTGCCCCTTCCTAGGCCCTATTATTAGAACAATCAAGGCTTTATACCTAACCCAGTATCAAAACCAGCAAAGTCATTATCAAGGATACCAAGTTCTTAACTCTCAACTAGTTCCAAATCAACAAGCTTTGTAGTAGATCCAAACACATAATACTACAAGAGATCTAGTACTAGGTCAAAATAATTTTATTGAATATTAGAATATGTGTTGGTATCCACTTGTTTATTATCATGACCCAAGTTGTTGCCCTTGATACAACTCTTAACAAACTATATGGGAAGAAAGGGAATAGGTAACCTTGAGCGCACAAATTCAAGGGATTTCCCTTGAGTTGTCCATTTCAAAAAATCAATTAATGCTTAGCTCTTGTCACATGAAATAAACATAAAGTTTTTACTGGCAATGAAGTATTGACTTGATTATGACAATTGATGGTTCAATTTGATTATATGACTGAAGTAGAGAAGAGAAAGTTGAAAGAAAAACCTAAGGTTGATAAGCCAAGTGCAAGCGAACAAGCAACACCACTAATTTGAAAGTGAAATGCTTCTAACATTTTTAAATAGGTTAAAGTGAAGTGTCTAATGTCAACCAACCAATGATAAACTACCTACTGGTTGAATGATGAAGAAACCAATAGGTTCCTTGTGCACAAAAAATTGAGGAAATGCACACTTTAGTGTAGTAGACAAAATGAAAAATGTGATGACTAGCATGACTCTATGGGAGATCATAACAATATTGGAAAACATGAATTTGCAAAAATGATCTCTCAAGAAAGTGATAAATCAAAAGAACAACTTGTCACTCCTCATAAGAAAAATTCCAATAAAGGTAACTAACAATTTTGAAAGTAAATGATTAGAACCTAGGTAAGCCTAAACCTCCCATTTTTATATTAATATAATTATTGGAAGGAAACTACTATATACTTGTATAATTAATTAGCCATTAGAACTTCTAGTGTTCCCAAAAGAGTAGTTGATTCTTTAGGTTTGTCATATGTACATGTTCAAAGCAGAGTCACTCAATTAGATAGTAACCTTGTGAATAAAATAAGAATCATTAGGAAACCCTCAACTTACTTTCTATTTATTCCCTACTATCAAAGTTCTTTATAATGTCATAAAACTTAAAATACCAACTATATTTGATCTATGCTTGTGTTAAGACTTCATAGCCATATTTGGAGGCTACACAACCCCTAACTCCTTGACTAGTCCAACATGTTCCTTATAATAATATATGGAACAAGAGTCAACATTACAACCAATTAATTACACTCAACCATATTGAGCATGATGGAAAACTAGAAATAAATGCAAGTTGTGGTTATGTGATTGAGAAGGAACCCACTCCTAACTTATCATTAGATGAGAGAATTCAAAGTACCCCTAATGATTACCAAAATCACTATTCAATTATTATTTTTGAAATGCATTTCATCAATTTATTTGAATAAAAATTAATGGGTGATAATATAATTCATTAAAAGCCCCTACTTATCCTATAATTTTCAAACGAAAAGGTTGATAGTTCCACAATACTCAAGCTATATTCGATGGAATAAATTATGAGATGAGAGTCATGGACAAAATATCTTTATTTTCACTACACAACAAAGATACCAACAATCTTATTGAATAAGATTCAATTATTCTTTATATTTTATCACTTACAAGAAGCACATTTCCATGACTTGTTGTATGCAGAGAAGAAAAGTATTAAGTTGCTATGATTTTATGATGAGACAAATAAGGTCATAACGTGTGTCAAATGACTCGTTAATGAAAGCATATAATCAACCTCATATTGGATTTTTTTGGAATCCTTTTATGTTTTAAATCTTCAAGATTCCTCAAAAATAAACTATAGAAGTAAATAGGATGGCCTTAAATTGTTCTCAATTTGATCTATTAGAGGACTTGTTCGTGATTAGAGATAATGTCAAATTCATCATAAGAACAACTATGTCAAATATTGTGTCATTAGATAGTATTTTAGAATGATTAAAAAAAACTCTTAATTTTTCTAGCAAGATGACGAATTCATAAAACTAGCCCAAAAAAATTGAAGAGAAATGTGGAGATTGCATTTTTCAATTGAAAAGATAAATGGTCTAGGGGAAGTATAACCTTGGAAGGCATGGTTAGTCCTAATAATTATTGTAAATACAATATAAAGAAATAAAATAGCAAGAAAGAAGAACTATATAGATATATTAAACTTTACCCAAGGGTGTGTGCAGGGTCATGGTAGGCCAAAAAAGTGGCGATGTGAAAAAAATGTGTTTCTCCTTTGCCCAAAAATGCAAAAAAATGTTTTGAATTTTTACTTGGGTTGGGAGAAATTACATGTTGCCATGGTAAAACCCACCCAAGCCTAAATGGATATCCATTACTAAGAGATATCTATTCGTAATATATCTTTGTTAGTTTGACTATCTGTTTTGGTGAGCATTTAAAAAGAATGAAAGATATATTATATTGTATGTTATAATATAATATGATATAGTATTATATATAGTATATTATAATATATAATGTATTATATTTTATAATATATCATATATAATATAATATAATATATGTTATATTATATATAATAATATTATAATATATATTATATATTATATTATATATCATATATTATATATTATATGTTATATATTATATATTATATTATATATTGTATATTGTATATTGTATATTGTATATTGTATATTGTATATTGTATATTGTATATGTATATGTATCCACTTAAGTTTCACCACATAAATTAAACCTGCAAACTCATTAGTCTATCATGCAAATATAACTCAAGTTTCAGCCAATGAAACAACATGAAATAGAAAAGCAAATGAAATTTTTATACCTTCATGAATTATGTCTCATTGTGTCCTAACCCCATTGTTCTTGGTTGTAGATAATTTTGCTCTCAGACAAGCACTGGTAGCTTCCAAGATGGCAAGTGTGGAATGGACTGGTAGATGAAATGATATGCAAAGCTAAACTATTTATAATGATATATGCTAAATTACTCAAAAACAACTAAAAATGCTAAGCAAATGAACTCACGAATGAAAAGATTAAAGACTCCTAGAATGACTATAAGATTAGCTATTAGTTTAAAAGATGGCTTAGGAGACCTCTATTTATAGATTTTTGAGTGCATAAGCCTAGGTGGTAGAGATCAACGGTCATGGTTAAATCTTGCAAATTTGGATGGCTATGAGCAAGAGGTTGAGATGTGAGAGAGAAAGGTGGAAGATGTTCCTCCTACACCTATAGGATGGAGGAAAAGGTGAAAGGGGAAGCCAAGCGTCAAAAGGCTCACCTTGACCTAGGATGAAGACTAAGAGAATATAGGATAGTTGGAGAAGATTTAGGGATAAGAGGACAAGTGGAATCATCTCCCTCCAAAGATGTAGGAAGTTTGGAAATAATATAGGGAGGTTGAGGAATGTGTGTACGTACACATTATTTCAAGAATTGAATGAATGTTGAAGATAATGATGCCTATTAATATTAAAAATATTAATATCTTTAGCCACATGATGGATGAGTTGGCAAAGAAGAAATGATGTGGAGATGAGCGTGAGTTGGAAAAGGAAGATTAAATAATTAAGAAATTATTTAATTCAGAAGACTATAGGATAAAATAGAAGAATAATTAAATATTAGATATTTAATTAATTGATTAGAAGAAAGGGATATAATGAATTAATTAATAAAATGTTTCAATTAAATTAATTAATAGAAGAAATTAAATGAATAAAATAAAGTAATATTTTCAAATTAACTATTTAATAGAAGAATAATTATTAAATAAATATAAAATATTTATTTAATTTCTCATAGCCAATTTTATGTGTATACATTTTGCCCCTCTTTGAAATGATGTTGAGACAATATTGTTTCAAAGATTAAATCAAGTCTTGATAATGCGCCAGACGAAAATAAAAATCCTGATTGTGTGACCCCTTGGGAGATTGATCGTGAAATTGATGAAATAGTTTGATTGAATGATTGATCTCACGATAATTGATTGAAAAGATTTGATTATAGGCCTCTCAATTAAACTCATTTTTGAAAAACAAATAAAATTGTTCCACTTGAAACATTAATTACCCCTTCAAAATAAAGAAAGGTAATAATAAAATTACCCTAGGTCAATTTTATCCTCATTTGCAAACTTGTTAGCTTTTTTGGAGAGAAAAGAAATTGGTGCTGAGCTAGCAAAATGGTGATCCTGTTCGAGAGCCATCAATTGGAGTGCATTCATCGATACTAGAGATCTATTGAGTAGGGCCCAGTGGTGAGTGACCTATCATGATCTTGTTTTGAATCTTTCCGTACAAGTTTTCCAATGCTTTTTGAATGATTTAGGGCAGTTTGAATATTTTCGGTTTTTGGCACATTGTTTTCACGCTTTTGCGCTTTAGATTAGTACAAATGTTAATTAGATTAATGCATTTATAATTTTAGCGCTTTTGGCATGTGTCTTCTCAGTTTTGCTAAGCATGTTAGCGCATTTGCTTGCTTCTCGCCTGTGTTTTTTAAGGTCGTGCATTTGATTGATATGATAACGCATTTGGTAGTTTTAGCACCTTTGTGCAAGATGTTCACGCATTTGACAAATTGGTTAGTGATTTTGATTAGTTTAGTGCCTATGCCTGTCAATTTAGCACTTTTGTTTAGGAAGACAACGCATATGGTTAAAATTGATTTTTTAGTATTTTGATAATGTTAAAATTCAATTTGATAAAATCTGATGTGTAATTGGATAGATTGATAGACGCTTGATGTCTAGTTGATAGAAGATTTGATAAATTGGATCAATAGAATAGATTGAATGATTGATTTGATTAATAAGATAACTGATTGATTGATATGATTGATGTTTGTTTGCCTAATTGATGATTGATTAAAAGCTTAAAGAGATCGATTTAGTCTTTGATTAAAAGCTTGATTTGTTGATTGTTTGATTGATAGCCTGATTTTATTGATAAAAACAAATTTGATTGTTTGTTGATGTGATTGATAGATTAAATGATTGATAGAAATCTTGTTTGATTAAATAGGAGAAACTAGATGTTCTTTAGTGTGGAGAAAAATTCTCAGTTATGCGCCATTTAGTCCAAGAGTTGACTCAGGATGATATTAGACATATTGATGCCTGTGGATTGCATCACCTTTTATAAATGCCCGATATTACACATAATAGGGGTCTATTGACTGCATTAGCTGAGAGATGGCATAGTGAGCATAACACGTTTCACATATCCACTAGTGAGATTAGTGTGACGCTCGAGGATGTGTATAGGATTTTACATATCCCTGTGACTAGTGAGCTCTCTTGGAATCCAAGAACACTGAGAGGGGGGGGGGGGTTGAATCAGTGTTCTACCAATTAGAGTATTTTTAGCCTTATTAACAAATTCACTTATTAACCGGTATGCATGAAACAAAGTAACAACAAGTAATAATAGTGCAATCACAAGAGTAAACACCATAACACAAAGATTTATACGTGGAAAACCTCAAAGAGGAAAAACTACGGTGGGATTGGTGACCCACAATATCTATCCACTGGCCAAATGAATAAATATTACAATAGGGGCCGACACATGTAGGAAGGCCAATAGCCTAGAGCGCACTGCTCATCACAAAAGGAGCCTCACTGACTACAAGCACCAAATATGGAGTTACAACCAAAATTCTGAACTCGGAGAATGCATCTGCTATGCTTGATGAGTTCCGATTAAAGCACTGTTTGTACCGGTTTTCACTGTGTCTTCCCTACCAGTAACTTACTTCGCTTCCCAAACCTCTAAACCAATATCCAAGACCAACTACAGAATATTATATTCGCATTTTATCGATCAAGATCCCTCGCATAATCTTTCACACCTATATATTTCATGTATGTTCAAAAGAACCTAACTGGACTAACTTAAATACCCTTCACAATCATAAACATAAATGCCTTATGTCGACTTACAATGCTATTACAATTTATTTACATGTCAGCTGGACAAACATAAATGCATTAAACTTTATGACCGATGTCGCTGATTGCTGCCGTGTAAACCTGTCGGATCAATCTCCTATGTCAGCCTAATATAACGGTTCCTAGTTTGCTAGTTTCCCTTGCCTATCGGTTGTCGGTTATCTTTGAATGCCAAAAGAATTGAATGCCGATGAGTACCGATTAAATGTCCAACACAAAATGGTGTGTGTTTCCATCAATGACAACACAACTAAATCTAATGAGTGTCAATTGCCAACAATCTCCCCCTTTGGCATTGATGGCAACACTCATTGTGAAAAATGGATCATTGAAGTGCTATTTCGGTTCCTCCAAAAAATTGATAACAAAAACTGATAGCAAGGTCAGTTCCTTCTCCCCCTAAGCTATAGATTACTTCTTATGTCCCTTGACATTTTCACATCAACCTCTCCCCCTTTGACATCAATGACAAAGCCGGTGTAAAAAAAAGTGAAAGAATGAGAGAAAAACTGTGATTATCGGATCTGTATATCCTTGAAAATGTTCAAATAAACACCCTTCAAGAATGTCAAGTAAGTATCCTTGCCGGATTTCAATGTACTCAAAATTGATACTAGCCCATTCAACAAGTAAGAATGAATTTCTAACTCAGCTAGGTCTGCCGGTGTGGGATTTCCCATCTGTTCTATACACTCCCTCTTATGAAGCAACACAATATTCAACCGGGGACTAACCAATCCTCTCAACTCTCTAGCTCGCTGGATGATTCTGTCCTAATCCTTCTCCAGGGCTGAAATCTCAGATTCTAAAAGAAAAATATGACCATCAACGAAGCTGGTTAATGACTCTGTACCATAAAAAATGATTAGGATCTATTCAATTTTCTCCTTATCCTCCTTTATTTTATTATCTCTAGGTTTGTTGTTAAATGTGACATGTTAGAGCAAGACCGGTATATATGACTACACAAAATGAGAGCCTCATCAATCCTTTTTAGTTCCTCAGTTAGATTAGTCTTATCAGATGCAATCATATTATATCAAGTTACCAATCTGGTTGCATTGTACTCATCAATCAACTGCCAGTTTGATAACTGTTGAAGAGTCTTAAGCTCTTTGGAAATATGCTATGTCAAACCTTTTAGTTTACCAGATGGGATACCAATCAAATCTACCTTATACTCTGAAGCAAGCTACTGCAAAATAGGGATGGCTTGCTCAATGATCTGCTTGTCCTCAGTCCCTTCCTTCCTTGACTTCTGAGCTGCAACATACATCAATTCAAAAAATGTTCAGTTGCTCAATATTCTTCTGTAAAAAATCAACTTGACCAGATGAGCCAAGTGCTATCAATGAATGATTGTCCAAGATTTTCTCGAGGGATTAAACCTTAACATGTTATGTATGTACATTTGTTGCTGGAGGTTCAATATCCTCAACCTGTTTATTTTCTATATCTGCATCAATAACCTCTATATCCGGAATGTTCTATTCCGATGTACCCTGCTTATCCTATACAGATTCAATATTATCTACAGGTTTCTCTATATTATGTATTGTAGCATCCTAAAATTGCGACACTTGCAATTTCGACTGCATTTGGGTCTTCACGATGGTAATGCAACACGGAACCTGAATGGAGACCCCTAAACTTGTTCATGACACCAAAAACTGCATTTCTCAGCACCCTGGCCTGATCCTCCTTGCACCCCGCTGTCCCTGGAGGTGGGACCATGGTGCCCAGCGCCCTGGTCCCTGGCCCTATTTTGGGCCCGGTCTCTTATGGGGCTTCGGGTCTTTAAGTTTGCAAATTGGAAAATAATCTTTCCTGGTCGGCCTAAGGTCGGGAAAATCAATCTATCAGCCCTAATTGACAAGTATATAAACTACATTTCCTCTCTCAAAAAGGGAGGAGGATATATGTGGGCAAGGCGCGAAAGCAATATTCAAGCATTCAAACATTCAAGCATTCAAGCATTCCTTCAAGCAATTGAGCATTCTAAGTCTCCATTCAAGGCTAGGTGTTGCATTCAAGACAAGGATTCAACCATTGAAGAGGAGATCACTTACAACACATTACATACTACATACATTACACCTTCGCATGTAAGAATACAAACATTCTTACAACAAGGTATCAGTACTTGTTTACATTACAAACATTTACATTTACAGAATTCTCATTTCTTGGTTAATTCCAAAACTGGGGTTTGACCTAAGGGCAAACCCCTCATCCCTAACCCCCCAATCGTCCTCTCTTTTCTGTGTGTAGGTTGTAGGTACGCGGCTATAATTGAAGATCTGGAATCCTTGTGCAGAGACAAACAGATCCACCTTCGTTTCGCAGATTTTTCGGAGGACCGTGTGCACGCCGGGCGCCATCGTCCTGTCAAATTTCGCTCAAATTTGCAGAACAGCACCATCTCGACATTTTACTGCTAATTCTAGGTCCGCAGCTTCATATCATATTCCTATCTCTGTTTATAAGTGAATCTTTCCTACTTTACATGCATCCCTAGTTCAATCTTTCTATCTACATTTCTTTACAAAAGAGGGTATCCTTGATGTCTTAACCCTTGAAACTCATTTAGAATCCAATCTTGCATTGCGTGGGATTGGATCTTGTGGGTTTCAACCCCTCTTTTGAATGTAAAGTCCCTCCTAAGTGAAAACCATCAACCCTAGTGACTCTCCCTTCTCTCTCCTTGGAGTTGGGGAGGAGAGAACAACTAGGGTTTGATTTTTCCGCTTTACATGTACATGTGGTTCTACCGAAGGAATATCCTTTATTATTTTTTGTTCAAAAACCGGTGAACCCATACCCAATATGACTTTTCCTTTACCATCAACTGATATGTCTTCAATGCCAGACTTAGGAGAAAATACCGGTGGAGTAAAGAAATCTAGTTTATCTACAAATAATTTTACCCATGCCTCGTGTGTCTCCTTAACTATTTCATTTACTCTACCTACCATTAGACTCACATGTCGGTGTCTACTCTAGAAAATTGTTTTATTTGAAAACTCTAGACACTGTTGCATCTCATCATCTGTTATAGCTCCATAAACAGTTAACAAATCCTGAATTTTTATATGTCTATCCTCTTCAACTGCAGATAATCTTCTAGCATCTAGTTTATTATACAAATCTCACGGTATTTATCTTTCTATCTCTATTAATGCCTTCTTATATATATCTAAGTACAACAAAACTGATTCCTCAATTTCTATTTGTTCCTTATCATCCACATGTACATAGTAATGCTGGATATTACTCAAAATTCCATCTTTAGTTATCTGATCAATTAATTTAGCAACTGAGAGAGGAGGAATGACTTCAATACTCTTATCGGATTTGAGATCTATATCTACATCTGATTTCTTCTTCTTGTCGGGAGTAGAAGTAGACTCCCTAACTGGTTTCCTCTTCTCTATGGGATTCCTCTCCTTCAAAATTTTCTTTTGGGGTGTCAGAGGGGTGACCATTACCTACTGCTTCTTCCCTTCCTTAGGCTTCTTCCTCTATATTCTGATGTAAGTCTTAGGAATCTTTAGGGGCTCATCATCAGTATTAGAACCAGGTGCAACAGGGGCAATATAAGTTTCCACTTTCCTCCTCTTAACTACGCCCTTGCCGGTTGCTATTGCTGATGAGGCCTAAACTGCTGCCGAAGAAGATCCTTCTTCTAGTCCAATGATCTGTTTGATTTTAGAAGACATCTTCTGCATAACTTACCCAACCTTATTTATCTTTCTTTCACTTTTCTTCTTGTTGAATCCTATCTGAACTTCAGATTCCTTCTGCTTTGTTGTCCCAAATTTTTTCTACTTTTCATCTATCGGGGCATGAATGAGAGTCTTGGCATATAAGTCCAAGATCCCAACATCAACCTCATAGCCCATTTTGGTGATCTAGATATTTTGTAGCTACACTGCTTCCATCAGTGTTTCATCCTTCTTCATCATAAAGTAGATTTCAGTTGAGTACTTGTCAACTATGTGTTTTGGAACTCTTTCTCTCTGCCTCATTATTTTCTGAAATGACTTGAAATAACCCCATAGAATGGAGTCTCTCTCCTTATCTTGACCCAAACCTCTTATAGCATCTTTTATTTGTTTTCTGACCAACATATCAAATGCCCATTGTGTTTTACTAGATCTCGGTAACTCATTCAAAAAGAAAATCATCAGGCAAACAACAAGGTTGCCATATCGGAAAACACCTTTATTTTCACCCTTTATCTTCCCTAGGTTTACAATTAGCTCATCACACATCCATTGACAGAGATCATACTTTTAATTTTCTTTAACCATCTTATGAGCACAGTAAATGCATGAACTAGAAACATATTTCAACCGGTTTGATTGGGTTACCTTGTAACTGATGATCATGCTTACAAATTGAACTGCTTTGTTTCTAATAGTGCTTATCCTCATTGACCGGTTGTCAAAAGCTACATTGGTTAACTTTTCCACCTCATTGTTAGGTATTTTATTCTTTCTGGGAACTTGACCAATTTGGGGCAAACCGGTGATTGCACGAATAGCCTCCTTGGTGATCTTGTAAGGTTGGTCAAGCCATATGAATTCCCCATGGACTTGACTCAGCACATATCAGATCATGTCATCTTCAAATTTCGGCATCTCCAAAATGTCTATGAAACCCTGATCCTTCAAAATTTGAAATTATGGTTTCATTGATCCATTCCTATCCAACAGATTTTTCATGTACAATGTCTTGATCTCAGCAAAACCGAAATCTACCAGAGTGCAATGGATATATGCATGAACATCCTCAACATACAAAACTCCATCTGGAACCCTAGAGAATGTGCTAACTAAATCATTGACCTTTGCAATCTAAGTGCATTTATTGAAAACGGGGCATGGACGGTCCTTGATGTCAACAACAACAAGGGTAGCCACACCTACCAGAGCAGGGGATGATCTAGAAGCCATTGTAAACATAAGATCATTTGGAAATAGATAAATACAAACTTTGCCAATGAAATCTCTTGGAAATCCGCTCTGAATGCATAAAAATTTGCTTGAAAATGCTCTTGATCACCTTGAATCACCTTGAACTCCCTCTTCTTTTCTCTAAATGCTATGTGGTAAAAAATGAACCAACATTTCCCTTTTATTCTGCGAAAACCCTAATTTTTCATTTACATTAATGCATGCCGACATATCATACCGAACTCAAAATCTATAATCTCAATACCGAAAATCATTTAGACTGATTTCTCCAAGATCTGAAATAGGCTTTCAAACTACTAATAGGAGAATTGCAAGATTCATCATTAATTTTCCTCCCCCTAAGGCTAATGCCTTAGTTACCGGATGAGTTTCCTGTCGGTGCAGGATCATTGTGCTCTGCCGATTGAGTAACCGGGTTATTTGTCTCTGTCGGTTGATCTTCATATTTCCTAACCCATTTCTTCTCATGATCCTTCTAGATATCTTCAACCTTTTGTTTTCCTTTCTCATCATTTCCTACCGGATTGTTCTTGCTTCTACAAAATTTAGCAATATGTCCTATTTTGTTGCATGCATAGCAAGTGACATTATTTTTCTGAATTTCTTTGCTATATCCTTGATCATTCCTTGACCTGCATTGATTAGACATACATCCAAACTTTCCACATGCATGACATTTCACAATCATTCTACAATCTTATGTCCTATGACCATACTTCTTTCAATTTGAACATTGCCCGAGAACTGCATTGTTATCCCGATTCACTCTATTTCTGCAATGACTTGCCATATGACCAAATTTATTGCAAACAAAATATCTACCATTAAATTTACGTGCATTGGGCTTCCTTACCGGTGTTTTGTGGTTTCAGTTGACAGGTGGATTTTCCTTTTGACTGGTTGTCTCATTTTTGTTTGCAGTACCAGAGCTTTCTCCATGCTCAAATCCAAGACCTCTAGTGTCTCCCTTGCGCCTTTGATCCTTCAATAGCTCATCTAGATTTGCATATCTGGCCTTAAACTTGTCTTTGTATTCATGAGTAGTATCCGGATGTCCTCTTTGGACTATTATCAATCTTTCCAACTCTTACTCATTATTCTGGGATTGCACCAATTCAGTTCTAAACATATCATTCTCATGTGCACACCTAATGCATTCCTCAGATCTATCTTTCAGAGATTTGCCAAGATTTTCTTCATTATTCTTTCAGTCTTCAATCTCCTTAGACATCCTCATAGTTAGGGCTTGCATTTCATTCTTCATGACACCATTCTCCTGACTCAACTTTTGACATTGTTCCTTAAGGGCATCCTTCTCTTCACCATCCTGATTTTGTAAAAGTTCTTTCCTTCTAGCTTGAATAGATGATAGGCTCTCCTGTAGGATAAGAACCAATTTCTTTGTAGAGTTCAACTCATCTTGTAACTTCAATTTCTTCATCCTCTCAGCATCATAGTCCTCAAGTGCTACTTCAATTTGTTTCTCCATACTCATCTCCATGGATTTTGGATTTAGGATCTTCCTCAAGTTATTAAACTTATTCCAAGGCACCAAGCTCTAATACCAATTATTGGAATCCAAGAACACTGAGAGGGGGGGTGAATCAGTGTTTTGCCGGTTAGAGTATTTTTAGCCTTATTAACAAATTCACTAATTAACTGGTATCCATGAAAGAAAGTAACAACAAGTAATAACAGCGCAATCACAAGAGTAAACACCATAAAACAAAGATTTATACGTGTAAAACCTCAAAGAGGAAAAACCATGGTGGGATTGGTGACCCACAATATCTATCCACTGGCCAAATGAATAAATATTACAATAGGGGCCTGCACATACAAGAAGGCCAACCACCTAGAGTGCATTGCTCATCACAAAAGGAGTCTCACTGACTACAAGCACCAAATATGGAGTTACAACCAAAATTCTGAACTGAGAGAATGCATCTACTATTCTAGATGAATTCTAGTTAAATCACTTTCTATACCGGTTTTCACTGTGTCCTCCCTATCGGTAACTTACTGCACTTCCGAAACCTCTAAACCAATATCCAAGACCGACTACAGAATATTACATTTGCATTCTGATGATCAAGATTGCTCGCATACTCTTTCACACCCATATATTCCATGTATGTTCAAAATAACCTAACCAGACTGACTTAAATACCCTTCCCAATCATAAACATAAATGCCTTATGTTGGCTTACAATGATATTACAATTTATTTACATTTTGGCCTAGACAAACATAAATGCATTAAAATCTGTGACCGATGCCTTTGATTGCTGCTATGTAAACCTATCGTATCATTCTCCTATGTCGGCCTCATATACCGGTTCCTAGTTTGTCAGTTTCCCTTGCCTTCCAGTTGTTGGTTGCCTTTGAATGCTGGATGACTTGAATGTCGATGAGTATTGGTTAAGTGTCCAACCCAAAATGGTGTGTGTTGCGATCAATGACAACACAACTAAATTGGATGAGTGTCAATTTCCAACAAGCTCATCCAGTATGATTATCAGGATCTTAGTGGCACTGAGGCATGCAGGATTGTGTTTGGTGATGAGAGCATTGATGGAGGAGAGATTAGATGGGAGGACATGATCATGCATTATGAGACTCTCCCAGTGGCTCTTGCAGGTTTGTTTGGCGGATTCATTTGTCCTGATAGGAGATCTTGAGGATTTGATGTTGGTTGGGGAAGGATCTTGCAGAGCATGATGCAACATCAGACTCATTACGCATGGGGTATTTGTATGCTTGCACATTTATATCATAATCTACATCAGGTTGTTTATGATGGTAGAGCTAGTCTCTCACCAGGATGCACATTGCTTCAGGTCTGGTGCTGGGAGCACATTGCTATTACCTGACCTATTCATGATAGAGTTCATGGTGATGGCTAGACATATGTATATTTGTGTAGAGGTATTATTACTCAGCCTAAGCTAGGTAAGCTTGAGTATTGGCGATGGGTTTTGGATTCGATAGACACTGTGATTTGGAGACCATATATTGATTGTGAGCCTTGGATGGAGGATGCTCAGATTTTGCCATTTATTTTACAGAGTAGGTATTTGATCGGTCGCACTCCTTATATCATTGAGCAACAGTTGTTTGGTTGCACTTTGAGATAGTTTGGTATCATTCAGCACATTCCTTCTAGTATCACCATGTATGCATGAGGATACAAGGATAGGTGAGATTGGGGCCCTTCCTTATCTTTTGAGATAGTATATGCAGAGTTTTTAGCTATTCCAATTGTAGCGTATGATCTACGATTACACATTTTTGATGTTGGGATCACAACAGATTACGCACAGTATATTTTTGCACATCATTTTCCTCATATTACTGATCTAGCCAACACTCCTTCCAACTTGGGAGATGATGAGGATGATTTAGATTATCCTGTTGTTTGACGATGGAGACGGAGACGAGAGCTTAGAGTTGCATGAGAGACTAGAGGAGATGGGGAGATGAGGGTGCAGATGGGAGAGGAAGGAGACAAGGATGGAGGGGAGGTCGGGTGAGAGTCTAAGGAGGACCTTTTGGATAGGTTTTGAGAGTTGGGAGGCCACTTCATATGGCAGGGAGAGATGCAGGCAAGATTGAGAGGGATACAGGCAGAGGAGAGCTTGGAGTAGTGAGAGGATTACTCTTTCCAAGACTAGGCAGAGGTGGAGGATTGGACAAAGGCCAAGGGAGAGGTATTTATTTTGGTCAGATCTATCTAGATATAAGGGTGGTTGCAACTCAGGGTGGTTGGGATGAGGAAGAGGAAGATTCAGAGGATCATGTGCCCCTCATTCAACGATAGATCATGAGATCTTCTTAGGTGGAGACTCCAGCAGGCAGAGATGGAGGTGGTGATGAGGTCATGCAAGATATACCCCAACAAGAGGTTCTACAGTGGGAGAGATTAGATGACCTTAGAGCACAGATTGATCAGCTCAGGGCACAGGTTCAGACGCTCACTATTGAGAGAGACAGAGCTATTAGGAGGTATCAGGATACACAGGCTGCTCTAGATCATATTCAACATGTTGGATTTGGCACTCTCTCAACTGATACTGTTAGAGCACTGTATCGGGATGGGAAGAAGACAACGTACTAGCGACATTGATATGAGGATCTAGTCTATGAGAGCCAGAGAGTAGGGAGCTATGTGACTACTCCTGTATCTGGCAAGATGGATATTAGCAGCAATGGGGTTATGGGGTGTCCTCAAAGGAGTAGGGATCGAGGAGCACAACCATCTGGAGGATCATCTCGTCCATAGCCACAGAGATGGACAGAGTTAGGTGGTAGTGGTATAGGGTAGCCATGAGACTTGATTTGATTTCATGAGACATTTGTATTATTTATTGATTATTTCTTTGATATCGCTTAGAATTTTATTGTTTTATGATGAGATGCAGACATGGACTCTATATGATGTTGATGATTCATGATTTATTATGCATGCTACTCTATATGATTTCATGGATGATGTTTTACTGATCTATATATGCAGTGATTAGATGTATGATGTGATGATGATCTATCCTTTCTTTTATATTCCATGATGTTATATTGATGATATGTTGATGATCTATATGATGATGATAATGTTTATATTTTCTTTACCTATATGAAAAATGATTATTGAAAAATGCTTATATATGAAAACGAATGTTATTATGAATATGAATGTGATGATATGATGGAATGATTTATATGAAATGCATTTGATTTTCTTTTGATTTGATGATTATGGATGTAAATGCTTATAATGATAACGTAAATGTTATGCTTGATGAAACTCATGTGATAGATACCTATATCATGATGCATATGCTTGTGTTAATGAGATGATATTTTGATTCTTATAGATGTGATGTTAAATGATCACAATGAGATGTTTATAATGATATGATAAATGAATCTAAGTGCAAAAAGATGTAATTAAATAATTTTAATGGATAAAATGAACTAGATGAAAAAATGATAATGAACCTAATGCAACTAAATATAAATGATTAATGAAATGCAAATGATAGTTTTTATTATGAATAAATGCAAACTAATGTAATGAATGATGATGATTAATATGCAAACCTAATGATAAATTAATCTAATATGATCAATACAAATTGTTTTTCTTTGTCCAAGTATACTCAATCTTCATTTATGACTGTTGATCCCTAAATGAAATGCTTAAAATGTGAATGAATGAATCCTTATAATGCAAATGATAATTAAATCTAAATGATCTATTTAAAATTATACTTCCATTCCTCACATGCTTTCTTGTAATAGTGCTTGATTTCATCATTGAGCTTTTAAATGTTGTAAAAATTACAAGCAACTTGACATAATGATTCAAGCTGACCTGAGTATTTCTTGCATGGATTTTGATGTAGCAAGTTTATACAAGCAGCTTGATATAATGAATCAAGTTGACATGAGTATTTCTTGCAGAATAGACAATGATTATCCCCTTTCATGCATGACTCGGAACGTCCTCCATGATCTTTTACCAATCATGTCCTTAGACAAGTACATACCTTACTAAGAGATAAACCACAGACAACAAACAAAGAAAATAATCATGCCCCATCATGGCTCCTCTAGTCATGAACATCATCAAGTTGCGTAAGGCACATGATTAGCGAAAATGAAGATGTAAACATCTATTTTTTGTATGTCATACATATGTTCTCATGGTCATTAACTGATATAATCATCTTTATGAATGATCATTGATAATCCTTCATTACTTGCTGATTGAATCTTCGTATTTTGAATTTCATAATCCAATTGTTGCAAATACCTTGATCTTTGTTGCCTTGTTGTTTATCGTCTGTTTCAAAATCCTAGGTGTTTTTGGTTTTTCTAAGTTTTTCTTTTTTTTCGAATATTTTTTGAATTTTCAAAGATTTAAAGATCACCTTTAGCAAAAGGAATTTAGGATTTTGCTCCCAACGGAAACAAAATTTATTATGGATGTATGAATAACGATCCAAACCATGATGAAATACAAATGCAGATTGATTGATTTTGATAAAATCCAAGACAGTGACTACAATAAGTATATCAAAGATTGATAACTGTTTGGTAAATTGCATACTTCTTACTAATAATTCATAGCGATTAATGCGATGGATAATATGGATATGCAGAGATGGATGGATGCAATAGGATGGTGAACTGATAGATGATGGAGCTAACAGTCAAATAGTGCATGTTTACCAGGTTTTAACTATTGCATATTTTCCATGTATTTTTTTTTCGTTGTTTTATGCTTTTTAGGGATTTTGGCTACTTTTCTGATTCTTACTGATTTCTTTAGGGTTTTATATGCTTTTTACTAATTTTTTTCAGGACTTTATATGCTTTTTATTGATTATTTATGGACTTTATATGCTTTTTACTGATTTTTTCAGGACTATAAATGTTTTTTACTGATTTTTTCAAGACTTTATATCTCAAGCATAAAACTTCTTGAGATGGATATAATTGATGAGCTCATCAAACCAATCACCTCCGGGTGTAGATAAATTGTATGCTCCTGAGCCATATGCTAGAACCACGACAAAAAGGACCTAACCAGTTTGGCTCAAATTTTCCTTTCTTTTCTCTCTCTTGCTGATTTCGAGGATTTTCCCTTAGAACTAGATCCCCAATCTGAAAAATTCTTGGCTTAACTCTATGGTTGTAACTTCTTGCCATTTTCTGCTGATATGCTTTTAAGTGATTAGTAGCATTTTGACGACACTCCTGAATTAGCTCAAGCTGTTGAAGCCTAGAGACTCGTTGTTCTTCCTCTGGAATAAGACCTTTCAAGGATAATCGTACACGAGTACATTCTATCCTAATTTCCGATGGCTAATTGTCAGAAGTCTGATGACACCACATCGGACTTTCGACAAATGTAAACGTCGAAAACTCATCGTCGGTCTTCCTGACGATGCCATTTGCATCGGCAGTCCAATGACGTTATGAACTCTTTTGATGGCTGCTATGTTTGCTCCTCCAGCCAAAAATGTCATCGAATTAAGGTCAAAATTCTGATGCTCCCCCACTACCATGAATCAACGACTGTCCGACAAGGAAGTGACATCGGACATACAACATCCTTGTTGGATTTTTCTTTAGTTTCTGTCAGAATTTTGATGGTATCAGATGTTGTGGGTCAGACGGCTTGGCCGTCGGTGCATGAAAGCATTGCATGAGTTTAGGTACTTTTAAAAATTGTATAAAACATTTTTAATTTATTTGATTCAGTGTTATTTGCAAAAAAAGATTATCAATGATGTTTCCTTTCTCTAAGAATTGTCTAGGATCTTTCCATTAGATAATATGTAACATCCAATGACTAAATCTTTTCTTTACAAATGCTTATTTTATTTAATTATTATCTGAGTGTGAATTATAATTTATATCTATGCTGAAGAAGAAGATACAATCTGAAGACTCATGTGCAAGTAAATTTCATAAAAGAAAGCAAGCAGGCATTATCTTGAATGACATGGAAACAAGCTCATCAACTGCCTAGAAGAGAGCAATTAAAGAAAAGCAGAGGAAAGTGTTAAAGGGTGATAAATACATAGAGAGTATTCAATACAAACAAACAATGTCTGGAGTGTGTGATGTGATGTATCTAATTTAAGTCCAAAGGGACTAACTAGTTTTGGAATTCTTGGGAAACCTATTGGGCCACGCTTGCAGGAAATCAATGTGTTCATGCAAGGGCCACCTTTTTTCTATTATGAGAATGATGCTTTTGCACCGAAGGATATTTGGAAGGCAATATCTGAAAATTTCTATAGTGCATGGAACCAGAGTTGGTGGACTTGAAGTACTTTTTGGCTTCCAGAAGACCAAGAGGTTATGTACACAATCTCCCAATAGAAGGGCGATTTCAAGCATTACCTCTCCCCCCCATGACTACTCAGGAAGCACTTCCTTAGTAAAAGGACTATTGGCTTCCATGGGATCCAAGAAAAAAATTAAAGCATAGACTCTAGACAATGTGGTGGTGTCCTTCATGAAGAACCCTGCACTATAATTGAAAATTCACGAGGGAAATTACAAGATAGTGAACATAAATACATTATTGAAAAGTGCGAAGAATGAAAGTTGGTTTGGGTGGGGCTAGGTCAGGTGGCTCCTCTAGAGGTTAACGAGATAGAAATTATATTAGGATTGGAAAAAGATCACACTCATGGAACTTCATGTGTGACTGATCGATTGCACTGTTTGGGTAATGCATTCCAAATAGATACAGTTGCATACCATTTATCTATCTTGAAAGAATTTTATCTTGATGGCATTAAATTTCATTATCTATTTTCTGGTGATCTCTGGAGCAGAGGTTGCTTTGCATCGACCTAGGATACATTTAAGTTGTGTCGTATATGCGGAAATATGTATCTGAGGTTGATGCAATGCAACCTCTGCTCCACCAATACCATAAAATAGAGAAAGTAATTTAATTTAATGCCATCGGGATAAAATGATTTCAAGACAGATAAATGGTATGCAACTGTATCTATTTGGAATGCATTACCCAAACAACGCAATTGATCAATTGCACACGAAGTTCCACGAGTGTGATCTTTTTCAAATCCTAATATAATTTCTATCTCGTCAACCTCTAGAGGAGCCACCTGACCTGGCCCCACCCAAATCAAGTTCCATTCTTCGCACTTTTCAAGAATGTATTTATGTTCACTATCTTGTAGTTTCCCTAGTGAATTTTCAATTATAGTGCAGAGTTCTTCACAAAGAACACCACCACATCGTCTAGAGTCTATGCAATTAAATTTTTTTCTTTGATCCCATGGAGGCCAATAGTCCTTTTTTTGAGGAAGTGCTTCTTGAATAGTCATGGGGGAGAGAGGTAATGCTTGAAATCACCCTTCTATTGGGAGATTGTGTACATAACCTCTTGGTCTTCTGGAAGCCGAAAAGTACTTCGAGTCCACCAACTCTGGTTCCGTGCACTATAGAAATTTTCGGATATTGTCTTCCAAATATCCTTCGGTGCAAAAACATCATTCTCATAATAGAAAAAAGGTGGCCCTTTCATGAACACATTGATTTCCTCCAAGCATGGCCCAATAGGTTTCACAGGAATTCCAAAACCAGTTAGTCCCTCCGGACATAAATTAGAGACATCACATCACACACTCCAGACATTGTTTATTTGTATTGCATACTCTCTATGTATTTATCATGCTTTAACACTTTCCTCTGCTTTTCTCCAATTGCTCTCTTCTAGGCAACTGATGAGCTTTTTTCCATGTCACTCAAGATAATGCCTACTTTCTTTCTTTTACGAAATTTACTTGCACACGAGTCTTCATCTTGTATCTTCTGCTTCCGCATAGATATAAATTATAATTCACGCTCAGATGATAATTAGATAAAATAAGCATTTGTAAAGAAAAGATTTAGTCATTGGATGTTACATATTATCTGACAGAAAGATCCTAGATCCAATTCTTGGAGAAAGGAAACATCATTGATAATCTTTTTTTCAAATAACACTGAATCAAATAAATTAAAAATGTTTCATGTAATGTTTAAAAGTAGAACTCATGCAATGCTTTCATGTACCGACAACCAATCCGTTTGACCCACAACATTATCCATAATAGAACAAATCACCATAACAGTCTATTATAAAGTATCTATACAAAAATATGAAAGAACATTAAATTACCATTACAAACCAATAAACCATAAAATAGTGAAAATACAACCATAACCAAAAAAATCATAAATAGCAAGGGATAAATAAAAACTCAATAATTTAAAAATCTTGAATTCACTATACCACATTACAATCCACTAGGTATTCAACCTCTATGCCCATCGTTTGAACACATTTTAAGCTATCCCGATGCCCAATGAGACTAGCGGGATAACTTGCATCGATCAGTAAGAAGAGAGGTCATCGACTTATGTTATCTTGATGAGTACAAAAAAATCAATGACAACACAAAATCATATTTAAAACATCTCCCCCTTTGTCATTGATGGAAACACTCATGAAACCACCAAAACACCAATATATCTCTTCCCCTTTGGAATCAAAGATAAGGATGTCTCTTCATCATTGTAAAAACTCCATCAATCTCTACAAAATTTCTTCCCCTATCTTCATCATCTCCCCCTTAGTGTATGAACAAAATTGAGAACCAAAATTGTGCTCCAAAAATCTTCTACTCATCTACATATGTTTGTACAAAAACAAAACAATTCTTACCAGGAAAAACTAAGTAGCTTGCATGGTAGGGGGCATGATGCCCTTGCAAACGAACTTGAGTTGATTCCAAGAGGTCTTTCAATCTTCTTACGTAGAGGCCAAAATATTGTATTGACTTTAAATATTCAAAAGAATATCCTCTAACTCCCTACAGTTATCTGAAATCTTCACCACCAAATCAAGCTTCTAAGAGTCTTTAAACAGTCTACCCATGCTAGTGAGTTGCAAGTCTACAAGATCTCTTAGATGATCGAATCGTTTCTTAATTTTGTTCTTCCGATTAGTCAATGGATTTAGTTGCATGTACAAGTTTTCTATTTGAAGCCTTCTGTTTCCTTCTACATCATTCTTCATGTCTATAGTATTAGATAGTTGTACAATTTGTGATGCTATAATATCTATGTGACCCTTAATGTCCTTAGTATATTTAGGCCATTGCTTTTAAAACCCCTCATTTCTTGCCTCATGTGTGTGAAAAAAATTAGCTTCATGTCAGTCGGCTCCAAAAATTCAAACATTTGAAGGGGTCTACCTACAATTCAAGTGATCTCTTAATTATAAAATCAATTCAATTCCAAGTGAACAAGCAATCAAGCATTCATCAAGCATTGAAGGAGAATTAAAGTTAAAGCACAACATTCATGATCAACATTCTGCATGACATCCTACAACCTTGTGTGAGGATTCAAGAAAGATTCATCAAGGTATCATGTTCAATTTCAAGCCTTTTTAGATTAGATCTATCCTTTCCCTCAGAAGGAAAACATTATACTTCAAGGTTAATTCACAACCCGAGGTTTGACCTAGGAAAGCTCCCATCAACAAACCTATTTTCGTCATTTTGTGTGTAGGAAATTGATTCAGGAGTTACATGTGAAGAATTTGGCAAAGTAAATGATGACAATCAAACTCAAATTTTGATGGCATGAAAAGCAGAAGACTAGGCCAATTCACACCTCCTAGTCCCAAGAAATTTTGACAACCTTTTGATAGTAGATTCTGTGTACCATCCTAATCCAAAAAGCATTCATTTTGTCTACATCTGACAAGTGGAGGATCTGGTCGATCCACACCTCCTAGTCCCAACAATTTTACTTGAACACTATCTCACAGGAGAAGAGATATGACTTCTAGGTCTACTAAGGAGATGCTTACTATTAGTCATATGATAAGAGAAAAGAGAAGAAACATGAATACTAATAGCTAACAAGTTGTGTAATGTTGGGTGATTCATGCTACATCATGGATTTCATTGGATAGCAAGTTGTGTTATGCTAGGTGATCCATGATAGAGAAGATTAACAAACAAAACCATTTGTTCGCAAGGCAATCCAAAAACTCTACTACAAAATGGTTGTTGTAGTGACACAAAATAGAAACAACAATAATAACCAACACTTTTAAAGGTGTAAACAACAACAATGATCACACTAGCAATCCATGCTATTCCAAGTAACCTTTAACGAATCTAAAAAAAATTATAACCATGCCCTAGGGGGCGCTATGTAACACAACACTTCTAGTTTGAGGATATAACATAAATGCATTAACACGAGAAAAAGGGAGAGCTCATATGCCTCCCCTTAATATTTCAACATACCTCTACATTGATATCTTAATGTAGATAGTGATCAAGGATAAGCACATTCAACATCAAGAAGATACCCTTAATAAACATACATGCATTCCAAGCTAGGAAGAAAGATCCTTGTACATGCCTCATTGCTATAAGAAAGGAACAGATAGTTGTAAAAGAGATATTTTTTAACAAGTGTAAAGGGATCATTTTAAAGAGGGTGGAAGAGATCTTTTCCTAAAGATGTCTACCTCCAAAAATAGAGGAGATATTTAATAAAGATATCATCTTTTAAATTAAGAAATGGGCAGGAGATTAAGAATACAAACCTTCCATATTGCTAGGAAATGGTATCCTTGATGAAGGATTGTACACTTTCTATCACTAAGGAGAGATCATTCATAAAATACATACCGTTCCAAGAAAGAAAGAGGTCCTAATCAAGGAACACATAGGTCCAAGCAAGGAGAGAATTTGGATTGAGGACAATTCTATGCAAGAAAGGATATCAATTTATAAAAGATAAAAAACAACAAAGGTAAAGTGGATCCTTCAAAAAGAGGAACAATTGACAACTATTATTCTTGCTCCACAATGTAGAGACAAGAAGAACTAGGTTATTACGTTGCCTCCCAAGTATGATTGCACATGAAATAGTACGTAGTACCATGAATGACAATGAGCCCCTAATAGGTAATTTTGTCCTAATTTTGTTTATGGTTTTTTCTTCAATTTTCCAAGAGGAGAGTAATAAAGTTGGCTTTAAGAAACTCATACAAAATTATCTCTTGTTGTGATTAAAAGTTGTTGGAAAAGTCATAGATATATTAGACAATGGGGGATGGGGGAGGGGATATCAACAAAGGAGGAGGATAGAAACCTAAATATTCTTTAGAAAAATGTAATATATATTTCTCATGAACCTCGACACTTCATTGCACACATCCTAAATCATGTCCATTGCATCCATATTTATAATTAAATGTAATATTTAAATCATGTCTAGAGGAGTGTGTTCATTCATATTTTCAAAGTTTAAAGATCCTCAACCATCATCAAGACATGTGTTGGAAGAAGAGGTTGGAATAGATTTAGAAGAAGCTTGAATAATTGACACATACAACTCCCTTGAGACTTTATATTTGGATAGAGGGACCTTATATCAAATTAAGGAAGGCATGAGAGTGATATATGTATTAGTGTAATTATTATACTTTTTGAATATTTGTCCTTAGTATAATATTGGAAATAGTATCTTATACTAATCAGGGAGTCGTAATTAGGATATTATTTTCCCATTTTTAGTTGTTCATCTCATTATTTAAGACAAATGATTTTCATCATTTTTAGATATGAAATAAGAGGAATTTGAGGTTGCATCATCATATGCCCATTTTATGAGGACTTTTGCCAATTGTTTGACATAATGTCAGCAAGCTAAACATTCTGATTTTGAGTCTAATTTAGTATTAGATCAACATAATTTGATTGTATATGCATTCTTGGCTATCATTCTTTCACTTGTAGTTGATTGTAGTTGTACATTTATGAGAAATATGTGATGGTTCACCTCTATACCAAACTAAATACTTCTGAGACAACAGTTTTCATAACACACAACAGTAGAGAACAACATAACTCACAAATTTGACATCGAATATTCTTTGTTTTTTAGTCATCATTAGACAAGGGATATTACACAATCATACTAAATAGATTTCAAGCCCCATAATTTGTATAGAGAACAACAAATTTGCTTGCCTAAAGGAATAGTTTCATGAAAATACACATCAGTTGGGAATATGATATCCAAATTTTAAAAAATAAATAGACATTGGAGTGTTGATTATATGATATTAAACATCCTTAAAACATGTACCCTTGCAATTGCAGCTACAACATGTGACCAAATTCCTCTACTATTTATCCTATGATAGATTTTCATACCTTGTTCCAAAACTTCCAATTTCTTTGAGGCAGTCTGTCAAATAGTCGGCATTCCATTTCAAAGCTCCCATTTTTGCACAGGTTGGGGGATGTTGATAGAGCTTTACACTTGCGCCCAGACCAATGGAGAATCAAAAACATCACTATTTGCAGGTGCAAAATAGATGGGTGACTGATACTAATGAATGAAAGAAGGGGAAAGAAGCCTATTGGTCTTTAGCCCCTGGGAGCATGCTCCTACTCCATGAGCTGACATTGCTCCCCTTTTTGCACAGGCTGAGGGGTGTTGATAGAGCTTTACACCTGCCCTATTCTATGAGCCGACATTGCTCCCATTTTCACAAACCCTATTCCATGAGCTAACATTTCTTGGAGCTGGCATTAATCGGTCAAAACAGTTCATGTGCCTCATCCAAAACCTAGAGTATGCTTACTCTGGGTGGGAGTATGCTACTAGGGTGGCAACGTGAGAATTGGAAGAGGCCACGAAAATGATGTTTGAAATGTCTTGGTCTTTTTTTTTTTAAGTAATGCTCGCGGTCATCGGAATTTTGATGAATGCGGGCACTCTTTGTAAAAAAGAACAAATTTCATTGGCAATTCCTTCTCTGTCGAAAACAGAAATTGAATTATCGTTGGAATTCTGACGAATGTGGGCGATTTTTCAAAAAAAATCAAATTTGTTCACAATATACCTTCTCTGTCAGAATTTTAGGCCAAATGTATTAGTGGTAGAGAAGGTATCTCTACTTCTATTGTTTATATGGCTTCTGATCCATAGACTAAGCAATATGGAGTTGCCCCCGTTGGTGTGCAAATGCTGGTTTGGTATACCCATAGAGCAGGTTTCAACTGAATATGCTAGTCTTTTCCAGCTTCATTGATTTTTTTTCTTTAGGATCTTTAGAATTGTCTTATTTGATGCCTCAACTTGACCATTTCCCTGTGGATAATATGGTGTAAAAATTCTTTGTTGGATATGAAATCACTCACATAGTTCCTTCATGTCTTGGTTCTTAAATGGTCTCCCATTATCAGTGATGATGGTCATAGGGACTCCATAGTGATAAATTATGTAATTCATGATCAATGATGATATTTGCTTTCCTGTCACCTTTGTCAAAGGTACTGCTTCAATCTATTCAGTGAAAAACTTAGTAGCAGTCAAAATGAACTTATGTCCATTAGAGGATGAAGGATTTATCTTACCTACTAAGTCAAGACCCCATTGAGAGAATGGCCACAAACTTGCCATAGGATGTAGTTCTTGTGCTTGTACATGAATGATATTTTCATGAATCTAACATTGTTCGCATTTCTTAGCATATGTAAATGAATCTCTCTCCATGGTAGGCCAATAGTAACCCACTCGAATAAGTCTCTTAGCTAGCGTTAAACCACTTGAGTACGTGCAACAAATAAATACGTGGACTTCGTTAAGAACTTTCTTAGATTCTTCTCATTCAAGACATCTCAGTAGAGTACTATCTAGACCTCATCTATATAAGATATCAACAATGATAGTATAGCAGGATGACTGACAGATAAAATTTCTTCTTTGATTGCATGATAGGTCAATGGGAAGGATATTCTCTTTTAGGTATCGATAAGTTTGGCTATATAAAGATTGATCAATTCCAGATATATGGCAAATCATGTGGGTATTTTGGGATTAAACGGTAGGATTCAAGATATCTTTCACTAGGAATTCATAACGTTGTTGATTTTCTTGATTCTACAAAAGAGATGCTATTGTAGCCATTGCATCAGCTGCTTTGTTCTCATTTCTTGGAATTTGAGCGAATGATATTTCATCAAAGTGCTTCTTAAATTCTTCAACTGGCTATTTATAGAGCATCAACTTGTTATCCTTAGTTTGATAATAATCATTTATTTGGTTGATTACAAGTTGTGAATCACCATAAACATGCAATTCTTTAATGTTCCATTCAATAGCCATATTGAGCCCAATAACCAATGCCTCATATTCTGTAGTGTTATTTGTGCATGAGAACTACAGTCTATATGATTTTGGAATAGTATGTCCTTTAGGTGTGATGAACAAAATTCCAACACCTGATCCATATTGTGTATAGGAGCCATCAAAGTACAACTCCCAAAAATTTGTGCTTACCATTAGAATGTCTGCATTAGGAAATTCAATGTGCAATGGTGTGTCCTCTTGTAGGGGTACTTCAGCCAATTGATCAGCAATGACTTGTCCTTTGATAGCTTTCTAATCAACATATTCTATATCAAAATCACTTAGTATCATAACCCATTTAGCCAATCTTCCTATCAAAGTTGGTTTTCTTAACAAATACTTTAGTGAATCTATTTTTATTATCAATTTTACAGAATGAGTTAGCATATATTGTCGCAATTTATGAGTTGCAAAAACAACTGCTAGACATGTCTTCTCAACTAATGTATAGTTCAATTCATAGCCTACAAGTGTTTTGCTAATGTGATACATTGCCCTTTCTTTCCCTTCTTCATCATGTTGTGCTAAGAGAGCTCCTAGTGATACATTTGTTTATGAAATGTAAAGCAATAATGGTTTCTCTTTGATTGGTGATACTAGTACTGGAGAATTTGATAGATATTCCTTGATTTGCAAAAAATATTCTTCACACTTCTAATCCCATTTGAATGGAACATTCTTGTGTAACAAATGAGTGAAGGGATGACATCTATCTGCTAATTGAGCAACAAATCTTCTGATTGATTGCAATCTCCTTTGTAGAGAATGCAATTGAATTATATTCTTAGGTGGCTCCATCTCCATGATAGCTTTGACTTTTTCAAGATCTACTTCAATTCCTTGAGCTGATATAATGTACTCAAGAATTTTTCCAAAGGTTACTCCAAATGCACATTTCTTTGGATTTAATTTTAACTGATATTGTTCAAGCTTGTCAAAGATCTTGCCCAGAATATTCAAGTGTTTCTTCCTTGTATGAGATTTTTCAAGTATTTCATCTAAATAATCTTCCATTATTATATGCATCACATCATGGAAAGTTGTTGTCATGGATCTTTGATAAGTTGCTCCTACATTTTTGTCTGAATGGCATGACATTCCAGTAATAAGTACCCCATGCACAAGTGAATGCAGTATTTTATTGATCTTTAGGGGTGATTCTAATTTGATTGTACCCTGAGAATCCATCCATTAATGAAAAAATCTCATGCCTTGCTGATAAGTCTATAATTATATCAATGTTGGGCAATGGGAAATCATCTTTTGGACATGCTTTGTTCAAGTCTCTGCAATCAGTGCAGACTCTTATGCTTTTATTTGGCTTTGACACTGGCACAATGCTTGAGACCCATTTTGGATAAGCAATAGGCCTTATTAAACCCACATCCAATAGATTCTTTAGCTTTGTTTTGACAAGGAGGGCAATGTGTGGATGCATCTTCCTTAAATTTTTCTTAACTGGTTTTGCTTTTGGATCCACATTGAGATGGTACATAATAAGATCTGGATCAAGTCCTAGTATGTCTGCATAGGACCAAGAAAAATTTATCTATCTTTTTTGATGAATTCTATGTAGTCTTTCTTTTCTTCATCTGATAATGATGCAGCAGGATGAAGGACCTTGGGATCCTTTGTTGTGCCAATGTTTATTGCTTCTATTGGCTCTATCAATATAGCAGATCTCTCTTGAAAATATGCAGGGAGGATGTCAAACTTTCCATCTTCTGGCGCCTCAAGGAGGTTTTCACCATCAGATACATCCTTTATTTTTCCTCTTGATTGATCTAGTGTTGCCATGAAATGGTTTTGAACACTAGGTCTTTTTCCTTATTTTATTTCATTTTTTGCGACTGAAAAGTTTGGCATTCTCTTGATTGCAAGAATCGTTACTTGATTCACTGGTGTAAGATATATTAGGTGTTATTGGTTCAACAACTTTAGGTATACAACTAAGTCATGGTCATTGGAAAAAACATCCAATTCAGGGTTTTCTAGGTTATCCCAATCATTCTAGATGAAGCAGGGGTAGGTCATAGTCATCATCGTCATCATCATTGGGTATTTCAAGATTCATGACGTAATAGTCATAGTTTGGTGTAGAGTAGGTAATGTCATAGATAGAACTCTCTTGAGGATAATCTCTCCCAAGTGCTCTCCAATTAGCTGTAACGGAATCAAGATTGGTATTTTGTGATTCACTCTCAAGTGACTCATCATTTGATGTTTTTCCCTCAAACTAATGCATTATATCAACACATACATCTTTGATACTACAGGTTCCTTCTTGGTTAATTTCAATAGACTCATTTATGTCTTGAAGTTAGCATACTTGTGCACATGACATAGAAGATTCTATTTTCTTTGCTAACTTTTGTCTTCTTTCGAACTCAGCTTCTTCTGGACTATAGTCATTCTTGCTTGACTTTCTATTAGTTCTTCTATAGTCCTTCCATACCTTGGTATCTTTTTCTCAATGCTTGATATAGATTTGATATTTTGTATTTCATGTGGTGGCACTTCTTGATCCTTCTCATTCTCTTTCCTTTGTTGTCTTACATATGTCTCTTTCCTCTGTATTCTTATTTCTTCTTGTCTTCTTTCGGGCTCTATTCTTTGTTTTGTGAAAAGTGCATTCTCTCTTGTATCAACAGATTTTTCCTCATTACTTTCTTCACTTGATACATCAGATGATAGATCTAGACCTCATTCATATTCATTTGAATCTGTTTCTGAATTATTGTCTAGCACCACACAACTATATCTAACAAGAATATTATATGGTGAGAAGAGTTCTTTGATTTTCACCATTTGTTCTTTCACTGCTGCGAGAATATCTTGATCAGGTTCGATTCTTGCTTGTATTCCTTGGACTTGTTTGCAAGATTCTTCTTCTCTTTTAATAGCAAGTTTTTCCTGTTGCTTCTCATATTCTTTTTGTTTCTATTTGTTAGCTATTGTCTCTACTTCTTGATGTAGCCTTTCTTGCCATGGTTCTTCTCTAATGATTGCTTTCTTTAACCATTTTGGATGTTGATAATTATGGTGCTTTTTCTTTGATTTAGAATACCCAAGTCCTGATTTATCTTCCTTAGATTGTGTATGAGGACAAATGGGTTCTGAAATACCTTCTTGTCACTTGCCAATTGGTCATTTTCCTTCATATCCCATCTTTTGCATGATCTTGTAACCATTTCCATATTGTCCTATGGGAATATTAACTTCTGCAGCTATTGCTATAGTTTCATTTTCATCTCTATATAACCAACTAAGAATGTCCTTGTCTTCAATTTCTTCTACAAGTGTTCTAGCTTTAACAAATGCTCCATCAAACATTTCAACTGATTTCTCTGGGATTTGTGGTTGAGTATTTTTAGGTTTTCCATATGATTTAGGTGAAAGTGGTAAGTTATGCAAAGAATACTTTCCCATTCCTTCATCATTTAAATTGATCTTTTTCTCAAAGTTTTCCCATAATTTTTCTTAAGTTTCTTTGGTGGGATAGACTGCTTCTCTATTATGTGGAACTCTTGCATCTTGTGCTAGTTTCAGATTATTGCAATATTGACTGGAGTCTGCTACTATATTAATTTCTTGTCCATTATGAGAAAATTTAACACATTGATGATAGGTAGAAGGAATGGCTTGCATATCATGAATCCATGGTCTTCCTAGAAGAATGTTATAAGATAAATTCAAATCTAGAACTTGACACAATGTATCTCTTTCCATAGGTCCTATTTTGATTGGTAACATCACAGTTCCTTTAGAAGAAAGCTCTTCCTCATCACAAGCTTTGATAGATAATTTCTTCTTTGGATCTACTGTATTTTCTGAATACCCCAAAGCCTTTATTAAACTTAATGCACAAATGTTCAAGCCAGCTCCACCATCTATGAGTACATGTTTGACACGGGTTGTATGAATGGTGACTTCAATATGCAGGGGAGCATTGTGAGGATGCTGCAAGGATGCATCATCATTTTTAGAAAAGGACAAGCAATGTGGGGTTATGAGATGTCCCACCATGTTTTGGAATTGATGCACATCCAGGTCTTTTGAAACTGTTGTTTCCACTAGAGCTTTTTCCAATATTTCCTTATGCATAGGTGAAACTTTTAAAAGCTCCAAAATTGAAATTTGAGCAGGTGTCTTTTGTAATTGTTCCACTAAGTTGTATTATCTTGAATTGGATGTTGATTCATTTGTTATACCTGGAAACATAACCTTTTCTTTACATCTTGTAATGTCATTGATTGGTTCTGAAGGTGTTTTGTCTTTGACAATGATGACATTTACCACATCATCATATGTGTAAGTGTAATTTACTTTATCTTTGCCCTTGTCATCTTTTGGTTTGGATTGTTCAACTTTTTCATAGTTTGGGAGTGGAGTTTTGAATGGTAGATGTGATTCATTCATTTTATGACCATCCATTATGATAGTTCCATTATCGATTAAATCTTGAATAAGGTATTTCAATCTTTGACAATCATTGGTTTGGTGTCCTTTATTTCGATGATAATTGCAAAAATGATTGTCATTCCACCAATTAGGTTTGACTTGAGGCTCATAATTTCTTACTTCTGGTAAAATAATCAATTTATTTGCAAGAAGAGTCTTGAAAGCTAATTCCAATGGTTCCCCAATGTTTGTGAATTTCCTGCGAGGCTTGGAGAAGAAAGACTTGGATTTACTATTCTCTTGATTGTTTTTGTTTGGTACTTGACTTGACAGATTGAAGATTGGTTGTTGTTTGGTAGCATTGTCATCATTTCCTCCATTGGTAACATTCCTATTCTTCGACCAAATTTGGGTTTTTCATTGTTATTGTTACCATTGTTGTTGTTTGAATTGTTGTAGAGTTTTAACTCTCCCTTCTTTACCATTGCATCTTCTATCTTTAAACCATTTTCAATCATCTTAGCAAAAGAGGACATTATATTTTAAGACTACTCATTTCACGGGTAAGGTTGTCAATGAATATGTCCATTTTCTCTTGATGAGTACATCTCCTGGGTATCTATTGAACATTCATTTCCATCACTGTAAAAAGATCATGAAAGGTTCACCATTCTTTTGCTTGGCATTGCATAGATCCAACATTCTCATGCCTTATGTTGTAGGAATATTGTGAGATAAATCTATTCACAAGTTCTTCAAAAGATTTAATCCCAGACGGTAGTATTGAGAACCATTCCATTGATTGTCCACTTAAACTTCTAGGAAATAGATGCATTAAGTAAGTTTCATTGTGTGCAAACTCCATACTCATGGTGCAAAATTCCTTAATGTGATCTTGAGGATCAGATTTCCCATCATATTTATTGTATTTAGGGATTTTACAATATTGTGGGAATGGTATCATGTTTAAATTCTTGTCAAAAAGGATATGGACAAATGTCCTCCAATGAATATTTCTTAGAACTTGTTCCATTCTGCATATCCTATATTTGTTGTTACAAAGTTTGCATTTGTTCAGTGAGAGTTAACAAAGGGTTATCAACGCGAGTTCTTCTGTCACTACGCTCTCTTCTTGTATCATCATGGTCTCTTCTTATTCTATCTCCTCTTGTTTCCTCATGATTTACTCAATTTACATCTTCATTATTGAGATCATCAGTGTTCTGATTGTTACTTGTCTCTGCATCTTGTTTCAAACTTTCTATGTTAAAATCTTGTGGCAATTTAGCTCTTGAATTTGCCAACATTAGGATGTACTTTTCCTTTTGTTTTTCAAATAAATTTTCCAATAATTTGTGAAATTTGTAATCTTGTTCAAGGTCTCTAATGGTGTTATTGATTCTCTCTTCATCAACATTTGTGTATCCAAATTGATGAAACATTTGATTTTCCTCTTCCATTTGTTTTTGTTGTCTTCTGAATTGTTCATATTGATCTATAGTCCAAACTGGCCACACCGAGTAAGTAGATCTCAGCTCTCCAAATGGATTGACACCGTCTGCTGCCAATGAAAGTCTGAGATTATGAGGTTCTTCTTTAAAGTGTGGCCACTTTTTGTCTATTTCCATAAATGCAGAACCATCCACAAGCATTTAAATAATGTCATCTTGACTTCTATTGTGTGCATGGTAATCCATAAATTGTGCCAAGCTTTCACACCTAAACAATCATTGCAAACGTGGAATAATGGGAATATAACGAACAACCTTGTGAGGCACATTTTTTTTTAGTTGATCTATTTGATATCTATTCATATGACATTCAGGGCATTCTGTTGCAAATTCATGTTGTTTATGATATATAATATGATCAATGGGACATGCATCTATTGCTTGATACTCCATTCCAATATCTTTCATAATGTAAAATAATTCTCAGTATGATTGAGGTAGAATATTTGATGGTGGTAACAAAAACTCATTTATCAATCTACAACCAAAAATATAATTTGTTAATATAAAGAATCTTAATGGTAGATGTTCCACCCTTCATTAAGTATAATGAAATAACAACAAAAATAGATGAAAAAAGATAGACATATATGACATACCATAACATACATGATATTGTTATGTTGGATAAATTGTTCATAACCTTCAAGTTCACCAACAACAATACAACAGAGAGAAGAGTTGTTTGGGAGCCTTCATAAAGGGGCTTGTATGCCTTCTCAAGTAGAGGTACATCATGAACAACATCAAAGTCATCTTGATCATCATGATAAGTTGTGATAGCACTAAATGTGTCATGGATCAATGTGTTTGTGTCATCATCTTCAATTATGTTTTCTAGCGCATGATCATCTTCTTCCATAGGATCATTATCTTCAGCTTCGATATTCACACCTCCATGTTCCTCCACTTGGAAAACCACATTCTCCAGGTTGTGGTAGTCCATATCATGTGCCCTAGGGTGCTCCACCTATAAAAAAATGATCGACATAAATAAACCATGATCGTGATCTCATCATCAAGTGATTTCTTATTTATATAAATTGTTAAAATGATATAATGAACAACTTACCAATGGATGATAATCATGCCCCCCTTCAATGTGACCATGTTGCCTACAATGTTTCTTAGCTATTGTGATTAGATGTCTTGTATTCTTTAAGCCCTTACAATTTTTGAAGGGACAATAACATTTTCCATCACCTTTTATTTTCAAGCTAGACCACAATATAGCAATTGTCTCCTTATTTTGTTCTTTGCTAATATTATCTGACATGATCTTTCTTCACAGGCAAAACAATTGGGCTATGGAAACTTCAATCTATAACCTTCACAAACTAAGAAAAATGATGTCACAAGTACGAAAGTCTTCTTAGAACTAGTTATAAAGAACTTGAAATGTTAGTTATATGAAATGATTTTTCAGTATAATATACCAAATTGAAGTACTTAAACATAGAAAAATTGCAAAATGAACCAAAACCATTGAACATTCAATATAGTAACATAGTACATGGGTACTTCAAGTACTCAATGCAGGGGCGTCCCAGGGAGAGGTAATTCAAGGTTTTGTGGAGATCAACATAACACCAATTTCAGGTTAATAAGAAAACTTAAAGCATAGTTATAGATTTTGTCCTAGGCATGACCAGAACAAGACGCATCACTATCATCATGATCAATAGTTATTGGCAAATCACAAGAGCAACAACTATGTTACAACAATGTCAAAGCACTCTGATAAGATCAAAGTAGTGACCACTGTTGTATGAGGACAGTGACACTATTAATACTTAACACCATGACTCTCAAAGTTAGAAATAAACCAAGATAATATGGATGCATATATATTGGCAGTTTACTGCGCTATGAAACTGTGATATCAATGCCTACAAAGTTGTGGCAATGCTTGAGTTTGAAGACATCCTGAGTTGGCCTAGTGGTGGAGAACTTGTACTCTTGAAAGAGAGGTCACAAGTGGCGCAGGAGAACCTGAACCCCAGAGGAACACAAGAAGGGTCATGTGATGATGAGGAGCCATCATGGCCCTCTTAATAACTGCAATGAAACACTTCATGGTTCCAACTTTGTTGGGTAACAACACCTTCAAACTCACAATCAGGACCTATCTCCAAGATCCACCATCATTCTTGACTCACTCATAATCTCTTTGCTTCTTCAAATGACCACTATGGTCAAGCCTTCATGCATCAGGCCTCAACACCCTTAGCCAACGTTTCACTCAAAACTTGATCTCACAAACAGTGCTCTTATTGGTCATAACATACTCTAGTCTGCAACTTTTATTTGAACACATATCCATTCCTATGACAACATCCTTCATATTGACAACTAGGTTTCACATCTTGTGGTAACAACCTAGACTCACCTACACACAACCAACCCATCCCCATACTCCAAAGCACTCACAATGTCTTATTAACAACTTCAAACCTCTGTCAACACATTAAACAACTTATATGGTTGTGTCTGTCCCATAAGATTTCCCCTTAAGAATTCAACAACCCTTAACAACTCTTGTTTTGAAAAAAACCCTTACACATTAGGACTCTTGACTCCTCACACATATTAAGAGACCTTCAACACAAATCAATACTATTACCCAATGCAACCTAACAATCCAACCTTTGACTGCAACTTAAGTTCCAACACAAGAATTCACTGTTAGTTGTGACAACCATACCTTTATCGGAGACACTCACCCAACACAACCCCAAACAAGTGTCCCTTACCCTTTTAAAGACTGGGACACATTCAACAGTCACTATTACATCTCTCCAAAGCACCACTTTCCCTTCCAAGCAACTTGCATGCACAAAACCTTTATCAAACTGCCACTTCACTGCTTTGTCTCAGTCTGAGACAGATTTTCAGTCATCTTCATCCACCAACACATGTGCCAATCTGTACATGGTCTCTTGAAGGCTTAAAAACATATTGTACACATCCTTCCCCTCTATGCTACCAAGTTTGGGGACTTTATGCAAGTGAAAACAAAATTTATTATGTTTTTACCAGTCACTGGATACACTAGACCAAGGTTTTGTAATTTGGACAAAAACTTGAATATCTTGCCTAAACAATGATGGATTTGAATAAAAACCAAATGGAAGTTTGTTCGGTGCCACATCAAATCTAATAGAAGATAAACCAAAACTCCAAAGTATTGACACAAAAAGCTCAAGTGATCAGACTGTTATACTGTCAAAAATATAAAAAATGAGCAAAAAACCATGTTATATTAATATCAAAACTGATTACATCGAGTCACCATTCCATTTTTTATCTTTCTAGACATGTTTATATTATTATTTGACATTATTGGGGTTTAATGGTTAATTAAGTGTTTGAGAATGAAATATGTTTGTAAGGTCCTAATAAGGCCATTGAGAAAATGTAATAGGTAACCTAATAAGGCCATGTAGAAATGAATTCGGTAGCCTTCCCTTTTTTTATTAAAAGCTAGACAAATGAGTCATTGACAAGATGATAGATCTTCATTCCAATTATATTTTGCAATCATAGGAAATTCTTATAAATAGGAGTGTCTGAACTAGGTGGTGCAGGGGCACCTTTGTCACTTGTTTAATCCAATAAGGACCCACAAATGGTCGTGTTATGAGAAAATTTTTCACCACCTAAAGTTGTCATCACCAAGCCTTTGTATCACCCTTGGAATGAAGCTACAAAAGTTTTCTTACCAAAATCACACGACACAAAGTGCCTGAGGAACCCTCCTTGCTCCCACCAGAATAAATATTTTTGTAAAAAGGGTTTAATGTTGATCCAACTCAAAAGAGAAATACCCATCGAGGAAATTTGATTGGATTCCTAGACAGGTCAAGGGTGCGAGTTGATGAAAATGGATACATGGCACCCTTTGTGAGATACATGGTTGGTTAGGCTTACACGTTGGAGAATGCCATGAGGAAATGGACCAAGGAATTCCAATATTAATGTAGTGATGATTACATCCATCATCTTGGTTTATTTAATTTGTTTCTGTTAAGAATTCAATAGTTGTTTGTTAGTTGGTTAGTTGTGTTTTCGAAAGGGCATGTCCCTTAAGTGTGAAACTGTTTCACTCTCTATAAAGGGAGATTAATTGTTATGTGTAAAAAGAGACAAGAAGAAGATATTATAAGCACTTTTACAAATTTTGAGATTATAGATGTATGAAACATTTTAAAGACAACATTAAAGTTCCTTGGTATTCCCCAAAGATGTGCTTTTACTACTATTCAAAAATTGTTGCACCACACATGCATATATATGTTTATAGTTATGTAGGTAGATTCATTGAAACTAATGTGATTATACTTTCTTTTTTTTGTAAAATCTATGTCATGAAAACTATAGTTAGAAATTGATCTTGAATTTGTAACTTCTCATGCAAGAAAATCTATTCAATGATTGACAAATTTGTATTAGTCTGAATTATTTATAATGGAGTGATCATCCACGTATATGGAGATAGGACTTCAGTCATATGCTTTATCAACTGTTGTTCGTATCCCCTCCAAGAGAGAGTTTATTGAGAGTCTAGAATTTTCTAAATGAAGCTCATACAATGAGCATTTACCTATAAATAAATGTAATTAAAATCTGATTTCAAAAGGACGTTTTCCTAATTGGAGACTTCAGATGTGGACTCACAGGATTGAATAGCTATTGAGTTATTTAGTAGATTATAGGATGCATCACACATATAGAGAATGCAACAGGGCAACAGATTGGCTTGCAAATAAGGGGGTCGAGGTAGTTTTGGATCAAACAATTGACAATAGCATCGATTGGGATCAATCTTTCATGGATATTCTTTTTAGGGATGCAGAGACTGCGGTCAAGAAAGGAATCAGGTAATCAAGTGTGCATCGAGATTCCTTTCAGAGCAAGAAAGATTGATAGCATCTTGTCCTTTGTAGTAGTAATGGTACCGAAGGGCTTTGTTGGGATAAGATATAGGTAGTAGCTTTTGTCAGAACAGGTGCCTTGTCCATCCTATGCGCTGGTGTTGTCATCTCTTGCAACTGGAATAGATGAATTTACAGAGGGATTAGTACAATGTGTATCGACTAGAATGTACAACAATTAGATTCATTTTAAGAAGATTCTGAGAAAATCTGAGGATGAGACTAAAGTGGATTCTTTGGCTGCGGGGTGAAATCAACTCAATCTAGACATAGATCATGGTTTCTAGGGGGAGGGGTCGGATTTGAATAAGGATTAGATATCTTTGAATTTATTGGGAAACTTTTAGTGGTAAGAAAGACTATTTAAGGCAGGTAGGGAAATGTTTCTTGACTGTGGAGCTAAACGGAGCTATCTTTAGAATGGGTCATATTTTTGGTGTGAGTTGTATTTGCAGGGAGGAAAAGTTGGAGGAACAATGCGAAAGGATTTTTGACATTGATGTGGAGAGACATGATAAGATTAGCGGGTTGGTGGTGGAGGTACTGAGTGGAAACAGGCATTAGTGCAATGGTTATGTGTATGAAGCGGTGCTCACAATTCTAGTGGAGATCCTCACCTCGAAGGAAAAATTTGTCGAGTGACTTGTTGGCTTTGTCAAAGAAGATGATATAGACATTGTTGGTAGTGTTGTTATGGAACTATAGGAGGAATGCTCTAGTATTCTGAGGGTCTACTTTAACCCTGTAGTTTTCTTTTTAGACAAAGAAGAAGATCTTGAAGTTGAGGAAGAGGAGATCGAAAGGATGAATGTGGAGAGAAAGAGGAAGGAAAACTTCCTGGCCGAGTCTTGGGAGGTATTCTGAATTGGGGTAATCAACCGTGACTTGGCTCCCTTTAGGAGGATGATGAATACTGAGGAAAATTGGTAGACCTGGGTAATCAAGCGGCTACCATTCTATATCTTATGTAATTTCATTTGAATTATGTATGGTCCATGTATGTATTAGGATGGGAGGTATATAGATTTCTGGTGTTGCTAAGGTTCTTCGGGTTATTTGATAGCTATGTTGGTGCTTCTTGAGGGGATTGTGGGGCTAGTGGTTTATGGTATAGTCTTCCTTGAGTTGGTAGTTTTAAATGTAAACTCTTTCATTATTTCACTCTTTAAGGATTATATAAGAATATTGTGAATCAAGGATTACAGACCATGCAGAGCTCGATCGTGTACAGGAAAAAGCGCCCTCAATGTTCATACTATTTTGTGCAAGAATTATTTGAGGTTTTTATATGAAGAAAATAATTTGAGAATGTATACGTACAATGCAAGCCAGGAGAAAAACAACGGTGAACTTTCTAAAACTTGAATCAAACCCGGGTTGACACTTGGAATTGCCTCAACTAGCAAAATGTAAATGTAAAAAAATGCAAAATGTAAATCAGATTTATAATAAAAAAATAGATAACACACTGGCAATGGCAAGAGATCATAACTTACCCAATCTCCAAAACTTTGAAAAATTCTCATCATGTTCTCATCATGTGCCCGCTTCCTCTCAATTTTTGCACCATTCCCGCATATAATGAACGCACATACATTACTCTTTTTTTTAAACATATCTTGTTTTCGTTAGAATTCCAATGAGGACTTCCGACGAACACCATTGTCATCATAATTCTGACTAACATGGGCAAGGTTTAAAAAAAAAAGGGAAATTTGATACAAATTGCATTGTAAAATCCAATAAAGCAAAAGAAATCCCATAGTTCGTCAGAAATCTTTGTCGGAAAATGCACCCAAATGAGTTAGTGATAGAAGTCAGAAGATAGAAGACAAATTTTTTGAGATCGAGTGAAGATGTAGATCCGGTGAGATTCTGAACCGGTTGGATTGATGCCAGAAGGCTAAGGTCCAGATTGGGGTAGAACTGACAGACTGTTCCTGGAAGCCGATATGATATGTGGATGATCTGTGGATCTTGTAATTGTGTTGTAAGCATTATTTATATCCTGGACTACGATCCAACATGTGGCATGTGTAACTCTTTAGATTGTAATAAGATTTATTCAAGTTATTTATCGGTTATGTGTTATGTTATATTATCGGTTGTTCTTTCTACTATTTCTGGCATCTTGCTACTGGTTACCGACAGGTTCTGCATGATTTATGTGTTAAGCTGCAAGGTTGGGCTGCCTTCATTGGATCTCCCTGTCTTGACTATGTCAAATGGTATCTGAGCCGGTTTGTGAACCTGTTGTTGGATAGAGTGTTGATTGTGCACCAGTTGGTTGGAGAGAAAATTGAGGTAGCTTGTAAACTTGTTTAGATCGACGAATGTGAGGCAAAGCAAGGTTTGCAGGTAGACTGCCGATCCTAGAGCTTGAGCTTGAGGCAGTTAGTGGGTGGAGACTTGAACAAATTACCGATTGAGGTAGGCCGCAGTTTGGACTGGTAGATCATTGTGGAGAGGCAACCGAAAGTTGTAGTCAGATCACTGAGCCCCCCTGAGGCAGTTGCAAGTACCTATTGACAGATTGTTGAACTAGATTAAGTAATGGGACTCACTTTTCAATTAACCTCGAGAGTTTGATTCAAGAACCCCGGTCTAGTTCTTACCGGTTGGGCAGTTTTCAGTGGAATTTCTTGAGAGCATGGCATTTCTTCTCATTTGAGTGTTTAGCATTGTGGTTTTGGGTTTATTCCCTTGTGTTCATGATCTTTGTATTGGTTTTGTTCCTGGTGAGTTATCGATTCCATTATTGGCCTAGTTGATATGATCTTACCGGTTAGTTTGGCAGTGTATTGAGCAAAGTTGGATCGGGTTGCGGTTGATCTTCGTGACTTGTGAATTGTTGGAGATGTTTCTTTGGGCCTTGGCCTGTATTCTCGGAGGTCTGTACATTGTTTTATGTTTTTTTTTTGGTGTGTTTGTTCTTAGTGATTTGAGTCGACATGTTACCATTGCACGTTTCATGAACAGGTTGGTCTTTGGGTCGACTTGATTGAGGTGTAATTATTTGCTGACGGTATAAATGGAAGCTGGTGAATCATTTGAAGATAGATAGAAGTCAGAAGATAGAAGACAAAGTTTTTGAGATCGAGCAAAGATGTAGATCCGACAAGATTCTGAACTGGTTGGACTCAAGCCGAAAGGCTGAGGTTCGGATTGGGTAGAACTGACAGACTATTCCCAGAAGCCGATATGATATGTGGATCTTTTAATTGTGTTGTAAACATTATTTGTATCCTAGACTGCGATCCAACATGTGGCATGTGTAACTCTTCAGATTGTAATAAGATTTATTCAAGTTATTTATCGGTTATGTGTTCTATTATATTACCGATTGTTCTTTCTATTGTTTCTGGCAACTTGCTACCAGTTACCGATAGGTTTTGCATGATTTATGTGTTAAGTTGCAAGGTTCGGTTGTCCTTCATTAGATCTCCCTTCCTTGACTACATCACCTTTAGTGTCATTGTTATTGTTTGGAATCCTACGAAAAAAGAATGATCCAAGTCACTTGACTCTCCTAAACAAGTTATGACTGTCATAGTAGGGTAATGTTGCAATAGTAGGTTTCTCCATGTGTTCTAGGGTGGATGGGAGGGTAAAGACTGGTGTTTGGGCTATGAAAAAGAGTCCCCTTGAAGTGTCAATGCAATACCTTGGAATGGTGAGTATTTACTTGGCATTAGGAGTTGTATCCAAGACAACTAGAAGTCCTAATTGAAGATGGTATTGAGTGAGTGGTTATCAAAAGAGTGTTGGTAGTGATTGAGTGTTGGAAAGTTTGGATTGGGGTCTAGTTATGTTGTTTTTCCCTATTTGACTATATGTCAATGGTTGGGGAAGTGTTGATGAACATGGGTGTGTTTTGGGGTACTGAGGCCTTATAAGCACCCAATGACCTTATGCGGGATCTTGTGAGAAAGTGAGGGGTTGACACCTAATTAGATAGGTGAGTTGCGAGAAAGATCTCCCTTAGTTGGGTATGTGTGTGGATGCTCTGCATCACATAACTAGTGTTGTTTTTGGAAAGAGAACTGTCTCATAGCTGATACAAATTTAAACATCTTTCTTAACTATTCTAGATTGTATTAGAATTAATTAAAAATATATAAAACATAAAACCTTAGTCTAACATTACTTGGTAGTTTCAAAAAAATTAATTTCATATTTCAATATAAATGGCTAAGAAGAAGAAAAGTCTTATTACTTGTGAACATACAATTGCAAATTATATTAAATATCTAAAATTTCATAATGTGTTATATAAGTTGTTGCAGATACTAAGAGAAATTGGACATTATCTCTATCGGGATATAAAGAGTTACTTTCTTGTATAAATGGAATCTATGCAAGGACAGGTTTGAGGAGCTTTTCTTTTGAGTTTTGCAAGACATCATGCAAGCCGAATGGGAATAGAATGCAGAGAACCCACAAGGTGTATGAGGTTTTATACTATCTATATGACACTATTGTTTTGATTCTCATCATAGACAATATTGTTTCTCTTCTTCTTAAGAGAGTCAAACTTTAATTCATCCTACCTCAACCAATTCTAGTTTAATGATAAAGCATGGTGAAAATTGCAACATATATACTGGTGCAAAGAATAAAAAGGGTTGGAGTTCATCAATTTAGTATTTTTATTTTTTATTTTTTTTTTATTTAGAAGAATTGGGATTTTAGTCTAGTGATCCAAAGATTAGCTCTTATAAGGTGAGCCTCTTCTATAACATTTGAAGTAATATGCAATAGACTCTCAACAATATCATGCCAAAAAAAGGAGTTAAACCCAGAACCTAGACTACCTAAAGCAACAATCAAGAATGTATGAACCTTGGAAATAAGTTGAACATAATGCTATCATCATGTACATCTCTATACTTCAACATCTTCCTATTATTTCATTGAAGATATCTCATGTCAAAATAATTTACATAGTGTTCCACAAAAATGATATTTTAAGATTTTTTCCAACATTAATTATGAGTCATTTGAGTTTAACCATAAAGATGAATGAATGTTTAAAATATTACAAATTACTATTAACATTGACCTTTGTGATGTTGCTAGCATGGTGTAATTAATTGAACACATTTACAAGATGTATACTATAGTTGGATGTAACATAATAGAGGGAGGGTTTGAGACATTGTGGAACTATGAGATTACACATTAATATTTTTATGTATAACATGTACTTTTTAGGTTGTAAGATATAAATTGAAATAGAAACTTCATAGTGTGATGTATCTAAATTTTGAAGGTGAAAATGTTATTAGATCATTACTTTCATAGGAATGCATAAGTTATACTAGTTAGATGGTAAACTATTGATAGATTAGTTATATTATTATAGTAGATTGTGAAAAAAACTATACCCTTTAATAATTATCTATGAGGTCCTTGTTGAGTTTGAAATCACTATTGTTAGAATGTTAGGTTGCTTGCTAGTTTCATAATGTTGGATTTTGAAAGATGCATTGGTTGAAATGTTTCTTCATCTTATGACAATTGGAATCAAAGTACAAAAGCCTTTTGCTACTATATAGAATCACTTATTGTCAACCATTGAGGACACATTTATCATAAATTTAAAGTGTGAATACTATCTGATTTGTGAACTAGACTATTAAAGAATATTAGGTTGCATCATAAGGTAAATGAAACTAGCATGTTAAGATTATTATTAATAACATTTTCAAATGTATATCTTGATATGCTGATTTGATGGATATATTGTTCCTAATTATCTTGAGTATGACTCAAGCATTGATCATGCTTTAAGAAACTTTATAATCACTATTGCATATCTTCCAAAATTCAAGTGATTGTTATTTAGTCTTGTAGATGCATGTTATGTTTTTTATTGAGAAGGATTTCATATTATAATGTGATTGTGATATCAATATCATTTAATTATATTATGGTGGGACATTTCCTGGAGCCATATTAAGTCTTTTGCTTAAGTACTATATGATGATGATATTTTTCCTATTACTACAATGTGCTCTAATATTACAAGATTCATTTCATGTTGACCATGCATAATTTCATTGTATGGATTTGATTCAAACCCTTGTCCTTATAACACAAATTGTCTAAGATGCTTAGTTGTGTATAATGATGGCTAATAATGCAACCATTGTATGTAGAGGTAGTTTATAAGAATTGTTCTTAGTAATATTTTGAATCCTTACATGTTGAATTGATTCATTGAGTATAATCATATATAGTTGTATTTTTGTTTTTTATACATGATCTTTCTAGGTTATGCTAGTTCCTGGTTTCTTTAGGGAAACCTTCCATCAAGGTTAGAAATCCAGGAGAGATATAATTTATTGTTGTATATGATGAATAGTTGTTTATGGTATTTTTGTAAGTTATATTATAACTTAGAAAAGTGAAAGTTCTCAACATAGTAGTAGCTTAAATTTAAAGGGAGTTGCATGTGACTTAAATTTCATTGGGAAGCAGTTAATATTGATCAACCCTACCTCTTTAATATATTTTAGCTTGAGGCTAAATTTGCCTTAGTTGGATGTGAACTCACCTTAATATGTTCCAACTATATATATTGGGGCAAACAAAATAGTATATCATCATCAAATCTATCCACTTTGAAGTTTAAGGTGTTTGGCTTTCCAAAATCTACTATAGCGAATGAAGTTTTAGAGTCATTGTCATCATGGTCTATAGATATGATATGAAGGCATGGGAATGCTTGTAGACTTGGTTAAACTAAAAATATTTATGATTTTTTATTGAACACTATGGTATTGTGTCTTGACTTAATGATAAGAATAAGAAAGTATAAGTTAGCCTTTAGACACTAGTAAGGTTTCCTCCTCTTAGGAAATAAAGGTATGATATATTTTGACCATGAAATGACTATGAATGTTAAAAATACCTACTAACTTTTTATCAAATAATGATACAAATTTAAGCTATTATCCTAAGATTTATGAATGATCTACAAACTCTAAATATCTAATGGATCTATGTTCGTTCTTTATGATTTTCCTTGCCATTGTGGACATGTAATACTGTATTACCAAATATGATATGGTGTTTTGCTTGAAATGACTTGCAATCAAAACACCTGAGAAAATTTTTCATTATTATTTTTTATAGAATTCTAGTGTATTTTTATAAAATAGAAGCCCATATTATTTAGGATTGATACTTTTTTAGTATGAATAAAAGGTGTTGAAAATCCATGGTTTAATCGGAGCACTGAACATCATGTTTTCCTCCTTTATATAAGCCTCTATTCGGCTACTTTATACAAAAGCTTGAATAATGGAAAACAATTCTCAAATTTATATTAGCTATAAGAGGACAGTCCCACAGAGTTTCTTTCTCGCTTACTAAATTAGGCAAGGCAAACATGGAAACTGATATATCAAAACTGGAGAGGTACATGGTTGTTTCCTTTCTAAATTACAAAACTCTATACCAGAAGAAGTTCCGATGATTCGAAAAGTACTTTCATTGCAGGAAACCCCACATGAAATATTGTTTGCCATTAGACTGCAGCAACACATTGGAGACAAGGATAAGCACCAGAAGAAGTTCCGGTGATTCGAAAAGTAGTTTCATTGCAGGAAACCCCACATGAAATATGAGGGCAGGAGAAGCTTACTTGTACATCATAAAAATCTCATGATATTATTTATGAATAAGTTTTCATTCTATTTGTTGTCAATTTAATAAAAAATATTAAATTTCATATTTAATAATATTATAAATTAAAAAAAGAGTTATTTAATTTTTATTTTTGTTGAAAAATTAAATAATTTTAAAATTATTTTACAATAAAATTGAATAATATATATATCAAAATTAAATAATATGTATTATCTTTTTATTGTAGTTAAGATTAGGGTTAAAGTTAGCTTAATGTTAACATTAGAGTTGGTAAAAATAAGGTGTCCATTATAAGATAAACTTAGGTTAGTGTTACCATTAGGGCTCAATTAAGGTTAGAGTTAGTGTTACATGGAAATTTAGTTTAGAAAAAATGTTAATAATAATTTTAATTCTATTGTAACAAATTCTATGTTATATTATTTGTTGTTATTTTAGGAAATATGTTGTATTTGAATATATTATAAAATTAGAAAAAATTAAATCATTTAAAAGTTATTTTACAATAAAAAATATTAAAAAATGTACAAAATTATTTTATTACAACATACAAAATACCATATTTTATAAATTGAATTATTATCCTCAATCTAATGCAAATAGTAAATAAAATATACTAAAATTAAATAATATGTTATGATCAATGTGACATGTACTTTATCAGGTTATCAGGTTAAAAGAGGAAACCCCAAAAAAGTTTTTAAGATTAAAAAATCTAATGTAGCTTATCATCAAAGCTGAGTCATTACATATGCTCCTATCCTCATCTTCCATGTGGAGTGTCTGTTTTCTGTCATAATAGCTGATGCATACATTTCTGGTTATGATGTTCTCTCCTCCTTGAGGAGTTTTCCTACGAAGCTTCCTTTCTCTATTACTTATATGTCGAATGCAATGGATGGACCCACCCTCCTCATATTACAGTTGTGGGCATTGCAATCTTGCCGTTCATAATTGAAAGCTTTTGGTTGTACTTGCAGGTACTAGATTGTCATTACTAAAGTACAAAATGAGCTTCTAACTTACCTTCAAACTGATATGCCTCAAGCAGCTTCCCTCCCACCTTCCTTAGGCTATTCTCAACGACTAAAACATCCCGCCTTCTATTCAATTCAATAGCCAATAGATTTTTCGATTGAAATACTATTTAACGGTAAAGAGTCAGATAGAGGAATGCCAAGGCTTAGAAGTAGTTGATAGTAGTGGAGAAAGATAGTTCTTTAAGTTTGCAAAATAGAGGAATGCCAAGGCTTAGAAGTAGTCGATAGTAGTGGAGAAAGATAGTTCTTTAAGTTAGCAAAATAGGAAGAAACATATTTCGTTAGGAATATATCAAATATGTCTTCAATCTTGGATGTTGATTACTCTATCATTGAGGGAAATTGGTATTATGGTTGTCTCTTCAGTCCTAAGAAAAGCACTAACACTCAAACAGTTTTTAGTAGTGGTGTTAATGACAATGAGCATAGTGACGTAGATAGGAAATATCATGACATTGCTGATGATGAAAATCCCAAGCATCCCATTGCAGGGAGTAAGAAACTGTTGAGAGAAGAAAGTGGTAATAGTAGGAGTCCATGTTTTGAGTCAAGTGATTCCAGTTCACCTAAAATCTTCATGGAAGATGCAGAAGAGGAGGATGAGTGTCTTGCAAGTATGTTTAGAGCATTGGATGAAGATGGTGACGGAAAACTTAGTTCAGATGAGATAGTGAGGTTTTTGGAGAGATTAAGTCTTGAAATGCCCAAAGAGGAGGTGGAATTAGCTGTGAGATCAGTGTCTGCATGTGGTGATGAGTTCCTCACTACCATGGAGTTTGGTGAGTTTTATAGAATTGTATTTTCAAATGAGGAAGAAGTTGATATTGTGAAAGATGAGGAGAAGGCAATTTGTGAGGCATTTAATGTTTTTGATCAGAATGGAGATGGGTTTATCAGTGCAATGGAGTTGGCTGATGTTCTCTCCAGATTAGGATTTGTGGAGGGGAAGGATGTGAGTTGCTGTGAGAGCATGATTGAGAGCGTGGATTATAATGGAGATGGGTTTGTGGATATTCATGAGTTCAGGCATTTAATCACCAGAACTTCTTCTGCTTCTCATCCCTGTCTTCAATGTGTTGCTGCAGTCTAATGGCTTTATGGCTACCATAAATATATTCCAATTGTAGAGTTAATTTTATGGCTACTATACATATTGTAAGAGTTAAACAGTTGTATGTAGTTCACTGCAAATGATGTTGTTAAATTCACTGCAGTGCTGCGAATGATGTAAGAGAGAATTCTGTAATTTGTCAGCAAGCGAGCAGGTGTGTGTCTTTTCAGTATTGAATATATCGCTTTCCATTTTTGTTCTAGTAGTGGCATTACTTGACATTTTAATAGGTTTGATTTGCTAAAAATAGCAACATGCTGATAATAGAAACACTATATTTAGAAAGTAATAAGTAATTTTTTTTTTTTTTTTTTTGGGAAATGTTATCAGAATATTTGAACATATTCATGTTGTGTATGGAGTAGCTGAAGATAGTGTAAACATAAAACTTTAGCTTAATAATAAAGAAAAGGAACGTTGGAAATCAATGACAGTATCACTAATTTTTTTCCAACTTTGTAAGTCTTAATGTTTAGTACGAACAGTTAATCAATTTTCATTATATTATTTAATTGATTTTAATTTGGCTAATCTAGTATATAATTGTAAATTATGTATTTTTGTATATAATTGAACCTATGCACTTAATCTTGCTTGCAACTAACTCTATACTTATTATGTAGCACAATCTAATTGACTTATCTATCCTTATTCATAATACAATATTTGCATGTACAAGGTTGTCTTCACAACTTCAACCTTGATCCTTTTAGTTGTACATTCAGTTCTAATTATATAATTTAAGACTTATGATCTAAAAATCATTACTTGCACAAATAAATCACTTAACAATCATTCTAGAATTCATGTCACTGTTTGAAAATTGTTGAAAATTGTTGGTATCAAAATCTTTTTAAATAATCCCATAAAGACCCCAAAAAACTTCAAAATATAACCAAAAATATCACTATCTAGTTGCCACAGAAGAAAACTATGGTATCATCAAAATCAATTTTGCCTGCAACAAAGATCCAAAAGTGTGAAGGCAAATTGACATATAACAAAAAGGAACAATAAAGAAACAATTTGCTTACATTTTAGTTATCGATTAACATATATTCTTTAATTCAAGCCTAATTAGTCTTTTTTCATTTATTACGATTATATTTTCTTAATATAAACTAGTTAGTATTTAATTATATTTTAACTAAACAAATTATAATTTATTTAATAAATATGCTTCTCTTTTTTAATAAAAAATTAACAGTTTTTTTATATAAATAAAAAAATACCCTTTTAAAATATTTAAAATCATTATTAATATTTCATTGCAAAAAAATATTTATTAAATTGGACATAATGCTTATGTTTATATCCTTACATTTTTGTTACACTATAGAAGTAAGATTCAAACTCTCTCTCTTATGCACAACAAAATAGACTTAGAATCTTTATGTTTGTATTATACCAAATACTTATTTATTTAAAGTTACATACAATAAAAAGATTATTTAATAATACTTACAATAAAAAGTTAACTCTTGACTTCTTTGACATATCACTTTGTCGAATCATTAATCTAAAAGACTTATATATTTAAACTTTACATGTTATTTTATTATATTAAGTACTCAATATTTGTATTCTATTTTATAATTTATAACTAACTTATTAACATTAAATTTTGAATAATTTATTAATGATAATGCTACCATAAACATATATCATTTATTTATAATAAAGAAAAATTTAAAGGAAAAATAAACATCACATTAAGATTCATCTTAGATAAATGAATACATCCTCCTAATGTAAAATAGTTCCCTTTAAATTATAATTTCTTATGTAAATTTATATGAAAGTGATGTATGTGCATCAAGTTTATCATTATATTCTTAATCTTAAATACCAGTCTATATTACACACTATTATTTTAATTTCAGATTTTAAATGATATAATTTTTTTTTTATTATTATCTAATTCTTAAATGTTTTCATATCATTTTTTTCCATAACCTATGAAGTTAGTAGAGTGTTGTGTTTTAGATTTAATTATATATACTTCTTGGTGATATATCATTAAGTACAATACTAATGTCAAATCAAAACCATACACAATTGAATCCAAAAATACTATTTAATAATATTTAGATGATATTTCATATCTATTTGTTAACTCTACTATTTTATATATATATGAAGCTCTATTTAAATATTGAATTCAAAATTGTACTATTATAAATTTATATTCCTTAAGTGTACTGTAGTGCAGAGATTATAGTAAATGTAGGCTCCTACCCTCATCCTCCATGTGGACTGTCTATATATATTCATATGGGAAGCTCTATTTAAATATTGAATTCAAAATTGTACTATTATAAATTTATATTCCTTTAAGTGTACGGTAGTGTAGAGATTATAGTACATGTAGGCTCCTACCCTCATCGTCCATGTGGACTGTCTATATATATATATTCATATGGGAAGCTCTATTTAAATATTGAATTCAAAATTGTACTATTATAAATTTATATTCCTTTAAGTGTACGGTAGTGCAGAGATTATAGTAAATGTAGGCTCCTACCCTCATCCTCCATGTGGACTGTCTATATATATTCATATGGGAAGCTCTATTTAAATATTGAATTCAAAATTGTACTATTATAAATTTATACTCCTTTAAGTGTACGGTAGTGCAGAGATTATAGTAAATGTAGGCTCCTACTCTCATCCTCAATGTGGACTGTCTATATATATTCATATCTGAAGCTCTATTTAAATATTAAATTCAAATTGTACTATTATAAATTTATATTCCTTTAAGTGTACGGTAGTGCAGAGATTATAGTAAATGTAGGCTCCTTCTCTCATCCTCCATGTGGACTGTCTATTTTTGTCTATTTTTGTGTCATAAAGCCACTCCAGAAGTTGTGTGGTTAAAAAGTGATGTTCTTTCCATGTGGAATTTCCTACGAAGCTTCCTTTGTCTATTAATTATAATGCTGGCAAAGTTGGTTTGTTTCTGTTGAAGGCAATGGGTCCTCCATCCATTTACAGGTATTTGTAGTTCCACGTAGAGTGAATACAAAATGGGCTTTTATTTGATATGCTTCAAGCAGCTTCCTCGCACCTTCCTAGCCTATTCTTAACCACTAAAACATCCTGCACTCTATTCGGTACCCAATAGATTTTTTTCATGGAAATATTATTTAACGGTAGAGAGACAGATAGAGGGTACCATAAATATTGTAATTGTCTCCAATGTTCAATGGTAGAGTTAACTTTATGGCCACTATACATATTATAAGAGCTCACAGTTGTCTGTAGTTCATTGCAGTGCTGATAGAAATTCAGATCTCTACATATTGTAAGAGAGAAATCTGTAATTTTGTCAGCAACTTTGTGTCTTTCCAATGTTCGATATATCGATTTCTATTTTTGTTCTCCCAGTAGAGGCGTTAATTGAAATTTGAAAATCATCTAGAAGTAACCACTATGTTTGATTTTCTAAAAATTGCAACATGCTAAAATGGAAATAACCATTGTATTTAGAAATATTATAGAAATTTATCTATGGTTAATTTTCAGTTTTGTGGGAGAAATTATTAGAATATTTCAACATATTTATGTTGTGTATGAAGTAGTTGAAGATAGTGTAAACATAAAATCTAAGGGTAACAACAAGAAGAATGTGAGAAATCAATTTCATATTTAAATAATCATAATAATGATCTAGAGATTTTGTTCTTCCATAACAAGAGGCAAATGCAAATGTTAGAAGATGCTTATTCTTTTTAGATAAAGCATCTTAAAATCATCTATGATTGTTAATTTAGATATTTGCATCTCAAATTTAATAGCAAAATACTATGAGTTCCAATAGATAATATTTGATGTATTAGTTGAAAAATTTACAACAAATAATATTTGATGTACTAATTAAAAAAGTTGCAACAAAAGTTATTAGTGTTGGTGAATGATTTTAACAATTTAAATATAAGAGATGTATTGTGCTTAGTTTATGTTATTGGTTAGTTTGTGTTTGAGTGGAGGCGAAGATTATGAAATTGAAATAATTTTTGTAGTAGTTAGTATAATAATATATTTTGTCTTATTGACTTAGTTTCAATCCAAAGTTCAAATTTATATTGCATAATATCTTTGATATAGCCTTTTAACCCTTCATAATTGTAGGACACAATCTATTCATATATGACATAGAGTTTGACAAGGCATTGTTCTCTAAGACATGATCTATTCTTATGTGATAGAGTTTGACAAGGCATTGTTCTCTATAATAGTACTAATCTATTCATATATGACATAGAGTTTGACAAGGCATTGTTCTCTAAGACATGATCTATTCTTATGTGATAGAGTTTGACAAGGCATTGTTCTCTATAATAGTACTTCTTACTTGATGTCATATTTATTTTTGTTGAATCTATAAGAATTATTAGGACTAGTTCCATGCCTTCAAAGGATATACTTCCCTCTAGATTTTTTTTTTTTCAATTAGAAAAATCAATCTCCACATTTCTACTCAAGTTCTTGGGTATAGTTCTATGAATTTGTCAACTTGCTAGATAAATTGAAAAAAAATTTGACCATTCTATTAAAATACCATCTAATGACACATTATTTTTCATAGTTGATCTTATGATCAATTTGACATTATCTTCAATTGGCAACAAGTCTGGCAATAGATCAAATTGAGAACTAGTCATTGCATCCTATATACTTCTATATTTTATTTTTGAGGAATCAATAGAAAATTGAAAACATAAATGGATTCCAAAATATCCAATATGTAGTGATTATATGTGTTCATCAAGGAGTTCTTTGACACACATTATGAACTTACTTGTTTTACTATCAATTTTGAATCATGATAAAGATTTAAGAACTAAAGGCGTTACTATTTGTGAAGGAGGTCTCATCTCAAAGGGAATTCACTTTTCAAGTTATATGAAATATATTGTTAAAATTAGAGACAACCTCTATTGATAATCTCTTTATTGTGGGCAATTATTCGAGCATGGATATATGATCTCCTTTTCCTCTAAATTTATTGTTTAAACATTTTTTCTCTCATCCTATAATCTTATGAAATGGGGAACAAGATTGCTATGCCAATCTAATATTTAAAAAAAAAAGCTAATTTTTTTTTTATTTTCATACGTTCTAATGTTACTTTACAATGTACATATGTTTGGCAATATCTTGCAAGTATTTAACATGAGTGATAGCATTAGATCTCAAGTGTAAGATGGAAGGACTTTTTTGATAAAGGATATTTTATCCACAAAATCATTTTAACTACCTCATATAAAACCTGAATCTCCAGGAGGTCTGAGACTATACCACCGCTAATTGAGAATATGAACCATAGGCAAATGAGGAACCAACCAGAGATAACCCATTTGGGTTTGTAGTTGGTGAAAGGAGTCCAAGGATACCACTTCCAGTCTTTCCACCAAGGTCTGACAGACCAAAAGGTCATAATTTTGTCGATCTGGCCGAGGTAGACGAAACTGGACATGGAGGCCCTCCCAAGACCGGAGGCTCATAGAAGATCTGGAAAATGATCCTTAGGTGCTCAAATGCCACGCTTGTGAAAGCGCAAAGCTCTAACACCCTGAAGTTGGCCAGAGGTAACCCTTGCACCTAAAAAAGAGGTGACCACCAGAGGTTGTGCTGATCCATGGATAAGTCATCCCGAAAGCCATCACCGGCCCATCAAAGCCAAGGCTTGATAGCTTCCCAAGCACGCCAGATACTTTTGACCACAAAAGAACCTTGTATCTGAACAAGGTCTTTCATGGTGAGCAAGGTTTCGGGCTAGCGGGAAGAAATGCAATGCTGAAGAAGAATTTTCCATCCCCCGACCTTTTTGTGAATATGTACTTTAATATTTTTAATTAATAGAGAAGGCCTATTCATCAAAAAAATGAGTCTCATATTAAAACCTCTTCAATTATATTCATTTTATCAAATTCATGATTATTTTTTAAAATAAATAAAAATTGAGTGCTGAAAAAGTAAGAACAATTACTCTGCCCAAATCATACTGCTCTATAAAAAAAATGTGGCGTCAAAGTCGTTTGTGGAGTCAACTGCTATGGAGAGATAACAAGAGGCACCGTTTTATGTCAAACTCATGGGAGTGCACCACGCTGTATCTGTCAAACAAAAGGACTAAAAGAAGATAACCATGCAAAAAAACAGGCCCACTAGGTGATATAAATTCATGATGAGGCTTGGCACTGAAAAGATAGACTACTGTATTTGGAAATCTATTACATCGTTTGATGAACGCTGGGAGGGCATGATCAAATGATGTCGTAGAGCTCTAAACTTCATAAAATGTGAAACTGTCGGTGCACAGCAGAAAACTACAAAATTTAAAGGGGAAAAGCAACCGGCCAAAGCTGCAAGCCATATTAAATAAGATTCTAACAAAGGAAAAAGAAAAATTGCTACCTATAACAAAGAATTTATTACAGAATTGGAGAGTTGTCCGTAATACTGATTACATTTAATGATAGATACAACAAATTTTGAAGATTGGAACATTTAATTACAAACCTATCGAGTACCATCATGGATCATCCTCTCAATTCTTAATAAAAAGTTAATATAATAATTTTTTTTAATAAGAACATAAAGAAAATCATAATTTGTGATGTTGAAAATTCTTAAGAAAGGAAGGAAGCTGTTTGATTTTAATTAATTATAGTTTTCTATGTTGGAAATAAGTCATATCTAAATAAACGATGGGCTGGTCAGAGCACTCCAACAACAAATGGAAAGTTCTACATTTGGGTCCTAATTGGTTCATATGAATTGTAGCTCAACATGTGGTCTCAGAGCTAAGTTAGAAGCCCCAAATACCTACAATGTGACTTAAGGATGGTGTTAGAAATAACACACTACACTAGACTAATTATGGTCTGATCAAACATGGTCAGTAACTCGGTTGCTAGAGCACTCTAGAAGCAAATGGAAAGTCTTAAGTTTGTGTCATAACCGACCCATATGAGTTGTCATTCAACATGTGGTAACAAAGTCAAGCTAGGAGTCTGAAGCATCTGTAGTGCGACTTAAAGAAGAACATTGAAAATAAGACACACCACACCAATGATGGGCTGGACAAGAAAGATCAATAATTCAGTTGACAAAACACTCCAACAACAAATAAAAGATCTTAGATTGTATCCTAATAGACTATATAAACTATAAGAAAACATAATATTTTTTATTTATAAAAATGAATTCAAATATATATTTAACTAATTCATTTCATTCGAGGTCTACTTATAATTCTCTATCACTTTCCATTAAAAGCTTGACGTATATAGCATATAAAGGGTAAAAGACATTGTGAAAGTACAAACAAAGAAGTCCATGATACTAAATGATAGACTATGAAGTCCATGAATTATAAGTAGACATTGTGAAGGTCTACTTATAATTCTCTGTCACTTTTTGTAAATGATATTAAATGATAGACTATGAAAGCATGATGGAAAGAATGTACTATAAATTGAGAGAAAACAAAGACATCTCTGTCATTTAGTCCAACCGTGCAAAGGTAGAATATAACAGCAAACAAAAGAGCAGTTTATTCTTACATTACCATTTATCCACTCGAAGTCATTTATGCATATGAAAAAACATTAATGTTGGACGAAATTTTAGTGCGAATATAGGCCATGATGAGCATACTGATGTGTGTAAGAAAAATGAAAAGTGCCAGGATCCCATTGCAAGGGCTAAACAAATATTGAGAGGGGATAATAATGGTAGCTGTCCATGTTTCTTAATTTAGTAATCTTTAATAAAAAAATTTAATTTAAAATATATAAATTATTTATCACCTTTTATATATAAGAAATATTACTTAGTAAGTAGTCTTTTTCAATTGTCCTCTTATCAGTTCATGATAATAAATAACCTGAAAGGTAATAAACAAAATACAAATTAAATGTTCATCAATGCCATAATATTAATGTTAACTACTCCTTACAGTACAGTCAGTCTTTTTGGTGTTTTGTGCCTCCATTCATTTCATTTAGCAAGAGAATGTACGATAAGGCAACCAGAGAACATTATGGATGAGTAGTAAGCTTCTCTCCTATCCTCAAATCTCAACTGCAACAACACTAACAAATGTTAGAAGGATACTTCCCGGATATTTCCTTAGTCTATATGGAAAGAAATTGAGGACCCCACGCTTGTGATCAAGCATAATACAAGAATGCAAGTAAAGACTGTGTGGTCAAGGAATGAGTGGGAGAAATCTGACAAAAAAATATAAATGAAATGTTTCACCTGCAAAAAACGCAGTATTCTGTTCTTTGTTTGAATCTGAGTAAGTTAATTATAGAAACGTGTTTATCTCAAATTTGAGAAATATATTGAGAGTGCCCCATAAACTCAATTTGGATTATACAAAGGTTGCATAAGCATGTATTTCTTGTTTAACTTTTTATTGTTTCTTTGATAAGAGTTTTGGCAGTAATGCTGATTGGTTTAGTTGGATGGATGCATTCATTTGTGAAAAGTAATTTTGTTGTATATTTAATTATTGTTTATTTTTCATTTTGTTTGTAGAATTTATATTTTTCAAAAGTGATTTTAAAATATAAATTATATATATTTTCTATGAGCAACTCTATTTAAGAAAACTATTGTCAAAAATATTTTTCCTAACAGCACGCTAATGAATCTTTTTTTTATTTTTTTATTATTCATTTATCAAGAACTTTGCTAATTCTTTTTTCTTTTCATGTATCTCGATAAAGTGAGATTATATCTTTGTTATTTTGTTTGACTTTATTTTTTCCTCTTTTCAATATAAGTACATATTTGAATAATAGTCAAGGTGGATTTTTTTGAGCGTACTGTTCATTACAAAAGAGTCTCACTAACTACAGAGGTTAAAACCACCTCAAGATAAATGGACAACAATCCAATAAAGTGAACTGCCAGAGATAGCATCTACCATACCTGATTACAGTCCCAGTTAAGCTCAATACTAGAGGCCTTTGACCTCTTCCTTAATCCCAATTTGATCACCTATGATCGACCTGATCCTTCGTATATGATATTACAATTCATGACCATGATACACCTTTTATTTCCACACCACCTAGATCTACAATGAGATCTTACATTCATTTATACCAACCCTAAGACCTGAACCAATTAGGTCGGCCACCTAAAAGATATTACAATAAGATCATTACATAATTCCATATTACAATGATATACCATGTCGGCTTAATACCAAAACAATAATAAAAAATCCATAAATCCTCCTGAAACATCCTAGTAACATGTAGAGTACACGTTATCATGATAGTGGTCCATAACCTAGATAGGTACCAGACCTATTATGGGTCCACCACGCCAAAGCAATGTCTTCAAGCAGTTGAAGCATGATCAAAGAACATCTTTAGCATCCTGAAATTCATCTAGAATCCGCACCAACACCACTTATGCATCCTGTCACAATTCCTCAGTGAAAGCTCTGCCGGTAAAGCCTTAAATCAATGCCAGTAAGGGTTTACAAGAGTATATGATAGTATCCAATACCAAGACAATACTAACTGACCAAAACATGCTCTAGAAGCATGTATCACATGTAACCAATCACATTCCATAGATCCAAACATGTCGGAAGTGTCCAACAGATAATCTCTTCTGCCGGTAACACTAGATCTTCTACCGGTAACCAAAACTTGTCTATCGGTAACCATCCATAATAGCTAGTGTTGACATCAATGACAAAACATCAATGCAACACATAATCAATTAATCCATAATGCCAACAAACCCATCTCCATTTTGATCAAACACATTAAATGCCTCACTAATTACCTTCTCCTCAACCTTCACATTATCCATTTCCTCCTCCTTATCCGCAAATACAATTCTATAAAACTCACCAAACTCAATTAAAGTGAGAAAGTCAACACCACATGTAGACATTGATCTCATAGCTAATTCCACCTCCTCCTTTGGCATTTCCAAACTTAATCTCTCCAAAAACCTCACAATCTCATCTGAACTAACTCTTCCATCGCCATCCACATCCAAAGCTTTAGACATACTTGCAAGACACTCAGCCTCTTCATCTGAATCAGAATCTCTTGACCCAAAACATGGACTATTACTATTACTACCTTCTTCTCTCATTATCTGTTTATTCCTTGCAATGGGATGTTGATGCTTTTTATCATAAGGATTGCTATGATACTCCCTATCTTCATCAGCATGCTCATTATCACATAGACTCTCACTAAAAGTTGCTTCAGTGTTAATGCTTTTCTTTGGAATCAAGAGACAACTGTAATACCAATTATTCTCAATGATAGACTCATCAACATCCAAGATTGAAGACATTTTTGATAAATTCCTAAATTGCTTCTCCTATTTTGCAAATAGAAGAAATATCCTTCTCCACTACCATGAACTACTTTAAGCCTTGCTATTCCTTGATCAGACCCTCTACTATTAAATAACATTTGAATAGAAAAAAATCTACTGAGAAAGAATAGGAGCCGGGGGTTGTCAGTGGATGAGGAGGGTGCGAGGAAGTTGCTTGAGGTGTATCAGTTTCAGTTTTATATGTCATGATGTCACTCATTTGTACATATGAATTAAGAGTATATGTTTTACTTGTTTAGTCTATCATAGTTTTATCTAATTAGGTGAGAGGATTCATAGTTGAGCACCTTAATTTCGGGATTCTCAAAATTCTATGTGGAAATTTCAAATCACTCTCAATTTTTTACAGATGTGGCTAAACTGGCTCCAAATTGGGGTTATAAAACTCATGTTATTGACCTTTTAAAAAATTTCGAAAAAACAAAGCCTTCTGCTGATCGCGATCAATGATCTGTAATTTTTGACAAATTTCATATTATTGACTTTTCGTGCCATTTTGGAACCACTTTAGCCACAGCGATTTTTTACAGCAGCTTATTTGGTAAGTCCTCTACTTATAACTAAAGTTTCAGCGCCACATCATCAGATACGTTGCCACATCAACATGCTTGTTGTCAAGGTGTCCAAAACAACCAAAAAAAAAGGTGAGACTAATAATTGTGCATAAGGGGCCTTCTTTTTTGTGCACATATCACATCACATGATTGGTTGCTTTTTACAAGTAAGGGTACATTTCATTCAATTATGGGGTATTAAAGTCCCAACTATTGATACAATGTGATAAAAAACTAACATTAAATCAATAAATATAGATATTAAATCAACAACTATTAAAACGCTCTCAGCTACTAATCTTCTCTCCTACATGACAACAAAAACTTCAACATCTCCTACAAACCATACTTGAAGAAAGGATAAAATCTCATTTTTTATTATGCTCAACTTTCTGATTACGTGCCAGTGCAAAGTTGCAAACAGAGATTGCAGACAACCCACATCAGAAGGGCCGAAACTATTTTGGCTCCAAAACAGACCTTTCATACAACGTGATAGTGACGTGTTAGTCAATCGCAGTCATTTATTGCAAAATCGACGGTGTAAAACGCGCGACTAACACGCATGTTAGTCAATCCGTACTGCCATTTTAGAACCAGAATAGACGCGTCCCATCAGAAGGGCGTGCATTCAATGCCCCAAACAGAAACAAACAACTTTGGCAGCTTTATAAGTAATTGACAAAGGAAGCTTCGTAGTATTGACGAAATTGTAACTCACATTGCAGGAAACTCCAGGAGAGTACATTACTAAAAACTCTGCACGGACGTAGTGAAACAGATATTGTCCATTGACAATGACTTCGCATTGATGATGAGTTTCATTAGATTTTTATTTGGTTTGATAGAATGGATATGCTTTTGATTTTTTTTCTTACGCTAAGAAATATCAGTATAGATTCATGCTTGAAGTATCAACTTAAATTTACATTCTTTTATCAAATAAACATTTATTCACAAACACTGTAAAATAGAACATATATGGTAATAAAAGGAACTCATACAAACAAACTAGCCACTCTTACCTGCATAGTTTATTCTGTACTTTACTCAAAACATTTTAGTACATGCAAGTACAAACAAGAGCTTTCAAGTTTTATGGAGAAGATTACAAAGCCCACACCCGTGAATTTTGTAGTTTTCTAGTCGGTGTGGACAGTTTCACATGATCTAAACTGTAGAGCTGTCCACATCATTTGATTTCCAAATCCAGTGATCTATCAGTGCCGAGCCTCACCATTACTCCACATCACTTAGTCGGCAGATTTTTTCTCACTGACTTTCTTCCTCTGGCCCTTGACTATCTTTTCATTTTGTCCACGAGGCTCCTTGTCACGTACCATGTGGTGCACTTCTAGGTGTTTGAGAAAAAACGTTACCTATTGTTATCTCAGTAGCAGTTGAGCCCCACAAACGACTTGTTATAGAGTAGTCTGATTTGAGCAGGATCATTGTACACGAAATTCCACCTCCCATGTACTTTTCAAAAATTAGTTTTCATTTACTTTAGAACTCCTCCTTTCTTACATTTGAGAGAAAGTTTGCGCATCAGGGAGTAACACAACAGGATATGGAGATGTTTGCAGTTCTCTTAAGGGAAAGCTTTTTTGTTTTTAAATTCATAAGATTATGGAATGTGTAGTGAAAAGTTGCATAATATATTTAGAGAAAAATGAGATCAAGCTATTATCAATAGAGGTTCTCTAATTTTTAGAATTGATTGTATACAATTTGTTGATTGTATACAATTTGATTTGAATTCATTTTGAGATGAGGTCTATTTCATAAATAGTATTTTTATATTATTTAAATGTTTTTAATTCAGAAAAATGTCAATGATAATTCAATTTATGGATAACTATGACTTACCAATAATTTATGATAAATTATTCTGAGTAAAATAAATAAATTTATTCAAATAAGAGAGATAATTCTTAGACCTACAATACCTATCTTTATCAATATATATTCCCCTCCAAATCAAACACCTCAAACCACTTTAACTCCTATTCCTAAATACTCTCAATTTAAGTCTGGAAATGCAAAATAGTTAAAGGAAATAAAGAGACTTCTTAAAATTGTGACAAATGAATTGAATCTCCTCAAAAAGAAAGAAGTTGTGCCCCTTCCTAGGCCCTATTATTAGAACAATCAAGGCTTTATACCTAACCCGGTATCAAAACCAGCAAAGCCATTATCAAGGATACCAAGTTCTTAACTCTCAACTAGTTCCAAATCAACAAGCTTTGTAGAAGATCCAAGCACCTAATACTACAAGAGATCTAGTACTAGATCAAAATAATTTTATTGAATATTAGAATATGTGTTGGTATCCACTTGTTTATTATCATGATCCAAGTTGTTGCCCTTGATACAACTCTTAACAAACTATATGGGAAGAAAGGGAATAGGTAACCTTGAGGGCACAAATTCAAGGGATTTCCTTTGAGTTGTCCATTTCAGAAAATCAATTAATGCTTATGCCTAAGAAAGCTCCTGTCAAATGAAATAAACATAAAGTTTTTATTGGCAATGAAGTATTGACTTGATTATGACAATTGATGGTTCAATTTGATTATATGACTGAAGTAGAGAAGAGAAAGTTGAAAGAAAAACCTAAGGTTGTTAAGCCAAGTGCAAGCGGACAAGCAACACCACTAATTTGAAAGTGAAATGCTTCTAACATTTTTAAATAGGTTAAAGTGAAGTGTCTAATGTCAACCAACCAATGGTAAACTGCCTACTGGTTGAATGATCAAGAAACCAATAGGTTCCTCGTGCACAAAAAATTGAGGAAATGCACACTTTAGTGTAGTAGAGAAAATGAAAAATGTGATGAATAGAATGACTCTATGGGAGATCATAACAATATTGGAAAACATGAATTTGCAAAAATGATCTCTCAAGAAAGTGATAAATCAAAAGAACAACTTGTCACTCTTCATAAGAAAAATTGCAATAAAGGTAACCAACAATTTTGAAAGTAAATGATTATAACCTAGGTAAGCCTAAACCTCCCATTTTTATATTAATATAATTATTGGAAGGAAACTACTATATACTTATATAATTAATTAGCCATTAGAACTTCTAGTGTTCCCAAATGAGTAGTTGATTCTTTAGGTTTGTCATATGTACATGTTCATAGCAGAGTCACTCAAATAGATGGTAACCTTGTGAATAATATAGGAATCATTAGGAAACTATCAACTTAGTTTCTATTTATTCCCTACTATCAAAGTTCTTTATAATGTAATAAAACTTAAAATACCAACTATATTTGATCTATGTTTGTCTTAAGACTTCATAGCCATATTTGGAGGCTACATAGTCCCTGACTCCTTGACTAGTCCAACATGTTCCTTATAATAATATATGGAACAAGAGTCAACATTAAAACCAATTCATTACACTCAACCATATTGAGCATGATGGAAAACTAGAAGTAGATGCAAGTTGTGGTTATGTGATTGAGAAGGAACCCACTCCTAACTTATCAGTAGACGAGAGAATTTCAAATTATCCCTAATGATTACCCAAATCACTATTCAATTATTATTTTTGAAATGCATTTCTTCAATTTATTTGAAGAAAAAATAATGGGTAATAATATCATTCATTAAAATCCCCTACTTATCCTATAATTTTCAAAGGAAAAGGTTGATAGTTCCATGATACTCAAGCTATATTTGATGGAAAAAATTATGAGATGAGAGTCGTGGCCAAAATATCTTTATTTTCACTACACAATGAAGATACCAACAATCATATTGAATAAGATTCAATTATTCTTTATATTTTATCACTTACAAGAAGCACATTTCCATGACTTTTTGTATGTAGAGAAGAAAGGTATCAAGTTACTATAATTTTATGATGAGACAAATAAGGTCATAAGGTGTGTCAAATGACTCGTTAATGAAAGCATATAATCAACCTCATATTGGATTTTTTTGGAATCCTTTTATGTTTTAAATCTTCAAGATTCCTCAAAAATAAACTATAGAAGTAAATATGATGGCCTTAAATTGTTCTCAATTTGATCTATTAGAGGACTTGTTCATGATTAGAGATAATGTCAAATTCATCATAAGACCAACTATGCCAAATATTGTGTCATTAGATACTATTTTGGAATGATTAAAAAAAACTCTTAATTTTTCTAGCAAGATGACGAATTCATAAAACTAGCCCAAAAAACTCTAGACACTAGTGCATCTCATCATCTATTATAGCTCCACAAACAGTTAACAACTCTTGAATTTTTATATGTCTATCCTCTTCAACTGCAGATAATCTTCTAGTATCTAGTTTATTATACAAATCTTGTGGTATTTATCTTTCTATCTCTATTAATGCCTTCTTATATATATCTAAGTACAACAAAACTTATTCCTCAATTTTCATTTGTTCCTTATCATCCACATGTATATAGTAATGCTGGATATTACTCAAAATCCCATCTTTAGTTATCTGATCAATTAATTCAGCAACTGAGAGAGGAGGAATGACTTCAACACTCTTACCGGATTTGAGATCTATATCTACATCTAATTTCTTCTTCTTTTCGGGAGTAGAAGTAGACTCCCTAACCGGTTTCCTCTTCTCTGTGGGCTTCCTCTCCTTCAAAATTTTCTTTTGGGGTGTCAGAGGGGTGACCTTTACCTTCTTCTTCTTCCTTTCCTTAGGCTTCTTCCTTTGTATTATGATGTAAGTCTTAGGAATCTTTAGGGGCTCATCATCAGTATTAGAACCGGGTGCAGGAGGGGCAATAAAAGTTTCCTGTTTCTTCCTCTTAACTACGCCCTTGCCGGTTGCTGCTACCGGTGAGGCCTGAACTATTACTGGAGAAGATCCTTGTGCTAGTCCAATGATCTGCTTGATTTCAGAAGACATCTTCTGCATAACTTCCCCAACCTTATTTATCTTTCCTTCCCTTTTCTTCTTGTTGAATCCTATATGAACTTTGGATGAACCTTCTGCTTTGTTGTCCCAATTTTTTTCTCCTTTCCATCTACTGGGGCATCAATGAGAGTCTTGGCATATAAGTCCAAGATCCCTACATAAACCTCATAGCCCATTTCGGTGATCTAGATCTTTCGTGGCTGCACTGCTTCCATCAATATTTCATCCTTCTTCACCATAAAGTAGATTTTAGTTGAGTACTTGTCAACTATGTGGTTTGGAACTCTTTCTCTCTGCCTCATTGTTTTCTGAAATGACTTGAAATAACCCCATAGAATGGAGTCTCTCTCCTTATCCTAACCCAAACCTCTTATAGCATCTTTTATTTATTTTCCAACCAACATATCAAATGCCCATTGTGTTTTACCGGATCTCGGTAAATCATTCAAAAAGAAAAGCATGAGGCAAACAACAAGGTTGCCATATCGGGAAACAACTTTCTTTTCACCCTTTATCTTCCCTAGGTTTACAATTAGCTCATCACACATCCATTGACAAAGATCATACTTTTAATTTTCTTTAACCATCTTATGAGCACAGTAAATGCATGAACTGGAAACAGATTTCAACCAGTTTGATTGGGTTACCTTGTAACCGATGATCATGCTTGCAAATTGAACTACTTTGTTTCTGATAGTGCTTATCCTCATTGATCGGTTGTCAAAAGATGCACTAGTAAACATTTCCACCTCATTGTTAGGTATTTTATTCTTTTTGGGAACCTGACAAATTTTTGGCAAACTGGTGATTGCACCAATAACCTCCTTGGTGATCTTGTAAGGTCGGTCAAGCCGTATGAATTCCTTGTGGATTCGACTCAGCACATGCTGGATCATGTCATCTTCAAATTCTGGCATCTCCAAAATGTTTGTGAATCCCTAATCCTTCAGAATTTGAAATTTCGGTTTCATTGATCCATTCATGTCCAATAGAATTGTCATGTACATTGTCTTGATCTCAGCAAAACCTAAATCTACCAGAGTGCAATGGATATATGCACAAACATCCTCAACATACAAAACTTCATCTGGAACCCTAGAGAATGTGCAACTAAAACATTGACCTTCACAATCTGAGGGCATTGCTTGAAAATGGGGCATGGACGGTCCTTGATGTCAACAACAAAAGGGGTAGCCACACCTACCAGAGCGGGGGATGATCCAGAAGCCATTGTAAACAAAAGATCATTTGGAAACCGATAAACATAAACTTCACCGATGAAATCTCTTGGAAATCCACTCTGAATGCATAGAAATTCGCTTGAAAATTCTCTTGATTGCCTTGAATCACCTTGAACTCGCTCTTCTTCACTCTGAATGCTATGTGATAAAAAATGAACCAACATTTCCCTTTTATTCTATGAAAACCCTAATTTTTCATTTACATTAATGCATGCTGACATATCATACCGAATTCAAAATATATAATCTCAATACTGGAAATCATTCAGACTAACTTCTCCAAGATTTGAAATAGGCTTTTAGACTACTAATAGGGGAATTGCAAGATTCATCATTAATTTGCCTCCCCCTAAGGCTAATGCCTTAGTTACCGGATGAGTTTCATGTCGGTGCAGGAACATTGTCCTCTTTCGGTTGAGTAACCGGGTTATTTGTCTCTGTCGGTTCATCTTCAAATTTCCTAACCCATTTCTTCTCATGATCCTTCTAGATATCTTCAACCTTTTGTTTTCCTTTCTCATCATTTCCTACCGGATTGTTCTTGCTTCTGCAGAATTTAGCAATATGTCCTATTTTATTGCATGCATAGCAAGTGACATTATTTTTCTAAATTGCTTTGTTGTATCCTTGATCATTCCTTGACCTGCATTGATTAGCCATACATCCAAAATTTCTACAAGTATGAAATTTCACAATCATTCTACAATCTTCTGTGCTATCACCATACTTCTTTCAATTTGAACATTGACTGGGAACTGCATTGTTATCTTGATTTGCTCTATTTTTGCAATGTCTTGCCATATGACCAAATTTATTGCAAACAAAACATCTACCATTAAATTTACGTGCATTGGGTTGCCTTACAGGTGTTTTCTGGTTCCAGTTGACAGGTGGATTTTCTTACTGACTGGTTGTGTCATTTTTGTTTGTAGTACCAGAGCTTTCTCCATGCTCAAATCCAAGACCTCTAGTGTCTCCCTTGTGCCTTTGATCCTTCAATAGCTCATCTAGATTTTCATATCTAGCCTTGAACTTGTCTTTGTATTCATTAGCAGTATCCAGATCTCCTCCTCAGACTATTATCAATCTTTCCAACTCCTACTCATTATTTTGGGATTGCACCAATTCAGTTCTCAACATATCATTCTCACGTACCAACCTAATGCATTCCTCAAATCTATCTTTCAGAGATCTGCCAAGATTTTCTTCATTCTTCTTCTAGTCTTCAATCTCCTTAGACATCCTCATAGTTAGGGCTTGCATTTCATTCTTCATGACACCATTCTCCTGACTCAGCTTTTGACATTGTTCCTTAAGGGCATCCTTCTCTTCACCATCCTGATTTTGTAAAAGTTCTTTCCTTCTAGCTTGAACAGATGATAGGCTCTCCTGTAGGATAAGAATGAATTCCTTTGTAGAGTTCAAATCATCTTGTAACTTCAATTTCTTCATCCTTTTAGCATCATAGTCCTCAAGTGCTACTTCAATTTGTTTCTCCATACTCATCTCCATGGATTTCGGATTTAGGATCTTCCTCAAGTTGTTAAACTTATTCCAAGGAACCAAGCTCTGATACCAATTGTTGGAATCCAAGAACACTGAGAGGGGGGGTGAATCAGTGTTCTACCGGTTAGAGTATTTTTAGCCTTATTAACAAATTCACTAATTAACTGGTATGCATGAAAGAAAGTAACAACAAGTAATAACAGTGCAATTACAAGAGTAAACACCATAACACAAAGATTTATACATGTAAAACCTCAAAGAGGAAAAACCATGGTGGGATTGGTGACCCACAATAACTATCCACTTGCCAAATGAATAAATTTTACAATAGGGGCCTACACATGCAGGAAGGCCAACAACCTAGAGTGCACTACTTATCACAAAAGGAGCCTCAATGACTACAAGCACCAAATATGGAGTTACAACCAAAATTCTGAACTCAGAGAATGCATCTGCTATGCTGGATGAATTCTGGTTAAAGCACTTTCTATACCGGTTTTCACTGTGTCCTCCCTATCGGTAGCTTACTTCACTTCCGAAACCTCTAAACCAATATCCAAGACCGACTACAGAATATTACATTCACATTCTGACGATCAAGATCGCTCGCATAATCTTTCACACCCATATATTCCATTTATGTTCAAAATAACCTAACCGGACTGACTTAAATACCCTTCCCAATCATAAACATAAATTCCTTATGTCGGCTTATAATGATATTACAATTTATTGACATTTTGGCCTAGACAAACATAAATGCATTAAAATTTGTGACCGATGCCTCTGATTGTTGCCGTGTAAACATACCGGATCAATCTCCTATGTCAGCCTCATATACCAGTTCCTAGTTTGTCGGTTTCCCTCACCTGTCGGTTGTCAGTTGCCTTTGAATTCCGATGAGTACTGGTTAAGTGTCCAACCCAAAACGGTGTGTGTTGCAATCAATGACAACACAACTAAATCGAATGAGTGTCAATTGCCAACAAGCTCATCCAGTATGATTATCAGGATCTTGGTGGTATTGAGACGTGCAGGATAGTGTTTGGTGATGAGAGCATTGATAGAGGAGATATCAGATGGGAGGACATGATCATGCATTATGAGACTCTCCCAGTGGCTCTTGCAGGTTTGATTGGTGGATTCATTTGTCCTAATAGGAGATCTCGAGGACTTGTTGTTGGTTGGGGAAGGATCTTACAGAGCATGATGCAACAACAAACTCCTTACGCATGGGGTATTTGTATGCTTGCACATTTATATCATGATCTACATCGAGTTGTTTATGATGACAGAGCTAGTCTCTCACCAGGATGCACACTGCTTCAGGTCTGGTGTTGGGAACACATTACTATTACCTGACCTATTCATGATAGAGTTCGTTGTGATGGCTAGCCATATGTATATTTGTACAGAGGTATTATTACTCAGCCTAAGCTAGGTAAGCTTGAGTATTGGCGATGGGTTTTGGATTCGATGGACACTGTGATTTGGAGACCAAATATTGATTGTGAGCCTTGGATGGAGGATGCTCAGATTTTGCCATTTATTTTATAGAGTAGGTATTTGATCGGCCGGACTCCTTATATCATTAAGCAACATTTGTTTGGTTGCATTTTGAGACAGTTTGGTATCATTCAGCACATTCCTTCTAGTGTCGCCATGTATGCACGACAATACAAGGATAAAATGATTTCAAGAAAGATAAATAGTATGCAACTGTATCTATTTGGAATGCATTACCCAAACAATACAATCGATCAGTTACTCACAAAGTTCCACGAGTGTGATCTTTTTCAAATCCTAATATAATTTCTATCTCGTCAACCTCTAGAGGAGCCACCTGACTTGGCCCCACCCAAACCAAGTTCCATTCTTCACACTTTTCAAGAATGTATTTCTGTTCACAATCTTGTAGTTTCCCTCTTGAATTTTCAATTATAGTGCAAAGTTCTTCACGAAGGACACCACCACATCGTCTAGAGTCTATGCAATTCAATTTTTTCTTTGATCCCATGGAGGCCAATAGTCCTTTGTCTGAGGAAGTTCTTCTGAATAGTCATGGGGGGGAGAGGTAATGCTTGAAATCACCCTTCTATTGGGAGATTGTGTACATAACCTCTTGGTCTTCTAGAAGCCGAAAAGTACTTCGAGTCCACCAACTGTGGTTCCATGCACTATAGAAATTTTTGGATATTGCCTTCCAAATATCCTTCGGTGCAAAAGAATCATTCTGATAATAGAAAAAATGTGGCCCTTGCATGAACACATTGATTTCCTCCAAGAATGGCCCAATAGGTTTCCCAGGAATTCCAAAACTAGTTAGTCCCTCCGGACATAAATTAGAGACGTCACATCACACACTCCAAACATTTTTTATTTGTATTGCATACTCTCTATGTATTTATCACCCTTTAACACTTTCCTCTGCTTTTCTCCAATTGCTCTCTTCTAGGCAGCTAATGAGCTTGTTTCCATGTCACTCAAGATAATGCCCGATTTCTTTCTTTTACAAAATTTACTTGCACACGAGTCCTCATCTTGTATCTTCTACTTCTACATAGATATGAATTATAATTCACACTCAGATGATAATTAAATAAAATAAGCATTTGTAAAGAAAAGATTTAGTCATTGGATGTTACATATTATCTGACGGAAAGATCCTAGATCCAATTCTTGGAGAAAGGAAACATCATTGATAATCTTTTTTTCAAATAACACTGAATCAAATAAATTAAAAATGTTTCATGTAATTTTTAAAAGTAGAACTCATGCAATGCTTTCATGCACCGACAACCAATCTGTCTGACCCACAACATTATCCATAATAGAACAAATCACCATAATAGGCTATTATAAAGTATCTATACAAAAATATGAAAGAACATTAAATTACTATTACAAACCAATAAACAATAAAATAGTGAAAATACAACCATAACCAAAAAAATCATAAATAGCAAGGGATAAATAAAAACTCAATAATTTCAAAATCTTGAATTCACTATACAACATTACAATCCTATAGGTATTCAACCTCTATGCCCATCCTCTGAACATATTTTAAGCTATCCCGATGCCCGATGAGACTAGTAGGATAACTCGCATCGATCAGCAAGAAGATAGGTCATCGACTTATGTTATCTCGATGAGTACAAAAAAATCAATGACAACACAAAATAATATTTAAAACATCTCCCCCTTTGTCATTGATGGAAACACTGATGAAGCCATCAAAATACCACTATATCTCTCCCCCTTTGACATCAAAGATAAGGACGTCTCTTCATCATTGTACAAACTCCATCAATCTCTACAAAATTTCTTCCCCTATCTTCATCATCTCCCCCTTAGTATATGAACAAAACTGAGAACCAAAATTGTGCTCCAAAAATCTTCTACTCATCTACATATGTTTGTACAAAAACAAAAAAATTCTTAGCCACAAAAACTAAGTAGCTTGCATGGTAGGGAGCATGATGCCCTTGAGAACGAAATTGAGTTGATACCAAGAGGTGTTTCAATCTTCTTACGTAGAGGCCAAAATATTGTATCAACTTTAAATATTCAAAAGAATATCCTTTGCCTCCCTACAGTTATTTGAAACCTTCACCACCAAATCAAGCTTCTAAGAGTCTTCAAATAGTCTCACCATGCTGGTGAGTTGCAAGTCTACAACATCTCTTAGATGATCGAACTGTTTCTTAATTTTTTTCTTCCGATTAGCCAATGGATTTAGTTGCATGTACAAGTTTTCTATTTGAAGCCTTCCATTTCCTTCTGCATCATTCTTCATGTCTATAGTATTAGATAGTTGTACAATTTGTGATGCTATAATATCTATGTGACCCTTAATGTCCCTAGTATATTTAGACCATTGCTTTTAAAACCCCTCATTTCTTTCCTCATGTGTGCAAAAAAAAATTAGCTTCATGTCAGTCGGCTCCAAAAATTCAAACATTTGAAGGGGTCTACCTACAATTCAATTGATCTCTTAATTATAAAATCAATTCAATTCCAAGTGAACAAGCAATCAAGCATTCATCAAGCATTGAAGGAGAATTCAAGTTAAAGCACAACATTCATGATCAACATTTTGCATGACATCCTAAAACCTTGTGTGAGGATTCAAGAAAGATTCATCAAGGTATCATGTTCAATTTCAACCATTTTTAGATTGGATCTATCCTTTCCCTCAAAAGGAAAACGTTATACTTCAAGGTTAATTCACAACCCAAGGTTTGACCTAGGAAAGCCCCCATCAACAAACCTATTTTCGTCATTTTGTGTGTAGGAAATTGATTCAAAAGTTACGTGTGAAGAATTTTAGAAAAGTAATTGATGACAAACAAACTCAAAATTTTATGGCATGAAAAGAAGAAGACTAGGCCAGTTCACACCTCCTGGTCCCAAGAATTTTTGACAACCTTTTGATAGTAGATTTTGTGTACCATCCTAATCCAAAAAGCATTCATTTTGTCTACATTCGACAGGTGGAGGATCTGGTCGATCCGCACTTCCTAGTCCCAACAATTCTACCTGAACACTTTGTCACAGGAGAAGAGATATGACTTCTAGGTCTACTAAGGAGATGCTTACTATTAGTCATATGATAAGAGAAAAGAGAAGAAACATGAATACTACTAGCTAACAAGTTGTGTAATGTTGGGTGATTCATGCTACATCATGGATTTCATTGGATAGAAAGTTGTGTTATGCTAGGTGATCCATGATAGAGAAGATTAACAAACAAAACCATTTGTTTGCAAGGCAATCCAAAAAATCTACTATAAAATGGTTGTTATAGTGACACAAAATAGAAACAACAATAATAATCAACACTTGCAAAGGTGTAAACAACAACAATGATCACACTAGCAATCCATGCTATTCCAAGTAACCTTTAATGAATCTCAAAAAAATGATAACCATGCCCTAGGGGGTGCTATGTAACACAACACCTCTAGTTTCAGGATATAACATAAATGAATTAACACAAGAAAAAAGGAGAGATCATATGCCTCCCCTTAAGATGTCAACATACCTCTAGGTTTATATATTAAGGTAGATAGCGATCAAGGATAACCACATTCAATACCAAGAAGATACCCTTAATAAACATACATGCATTCCAAGCTAGGAAGAAAGATCCTTGTACATGCCTCATTGCTATAAGAAAGGAAGAGATAGTTGTAAAAGAGATATTTTTCAACAAGTGTAAAGGGATCATTTTAAAGAGGGAGGAAGAGATCTTTTCCTAAAGATGTCTACCTCCAAAAATAGAGGAGATACTTAATAAAGATATCATCTTTTAAATTAAGAAATTGGCGGGAGATTAAGAATACAAACCTTCCATATTGCTAGGAAATGGTATCCTTGATGAAGGATTGGACACTTTCTATCACGAAGGAGAGATCATTCATAAAATTCTATGCAAGAAAGGATATCAAGTTATAAAAGATAAAAATCAACAAAGATAAAGTGGATCCTTAAAAAAGAGGAACAATTGATAACTATTATTCTTGCTCCACAATGTAGAGACAAGAAGAACTAGGCTATTGCGTTGCCTCCCAAGTATGATTTCACATGCAATCGTACGTAGTACCATGAATGACAATGAGCTCCTAATAGGTAATTTTGTCCTAATTTTGTTTATGGTTTTTTCTTCAATTTTTCAAGGGGAGGGTAATAAAGTTGGCTTTAAGAAACTCATACAAAATTATCTCTTGTTGTGATTAAAAGTTGTTGGAAAAGTAATAGATATATTAGACAATGGGGGAGGGGATGTCAACAAAGGAGGAGGATAGAAACCTAAACCTTCTTCAGAAAAATGTAATGTATATTTCTCATGAACCTCCTCACTTCATTGCACACATCCTAAATCATGTCCATTGCATCCATGTTTATAATTAAATGTGGTATTTAAATCATGTCTAGAGGAGTGTTTTCATTCATATTTTCAAAGTTTAAAGATCCTCAACCATCATCAAGACATGTGTTGGAAGAAGTGGTTGGAATAGATTTGGAAGAAGCTTGAATAATTGACACATACAACTCCCTTGAGACTTCATATTTGGATAGAGGGACCTTATATCAAATTAAGGAAGGCATGAGAGTGATATATGTATTAGTGTAATTATTATACTTTTTGAATATTTATCCTTAGTATAATATTGGAAATAGTGTCTTATACTAATTAGGGAGTCGTAATTAGGATATTATTTTCCCATTTTTAGTTGTTGGTCTCATTATTTAAGACACAAATGATTTTCATCATTTTAAGATATGAAATAAGAAGAATTTGAGGTTGCATCATCATATGCCCATTTTCTGAGGACTTTTGCCAATTGTTTGACATAATGTCAGCAAGCTAAACATTCTAATTTTGAGTCTAATTTGGTGTTAGATCATCATAATTTGATTGTATATGCATTCTTGGCTATCATTCTTTCACTTGAAATCAATTGTAGTTGTACATTTATGAGAAATATGTGATGGTTCACCTCTATACCAAACTGAAAACTTCTGAGACGATAGTCCGCATAACATGCAACAGTAGCGAACAACATAGCACATAGATTTGACAGAGAATATTCCTTCTTTTTTAGTCATCATTGGACAAGGGATATTACACAATCATACTAAATAGATTTCAAACCCCATAATTTGTATAAAGAACAACAAATTTGCTTGCCTAAAGGAATAGTTTCATGAAAATAGACATCAGTTGGGAATACGATATCCAAATTTTTTTAAAAAAAATAGACATTGGAATGTTGATTCTATGATATAAAACATCTTTAAAACATGTACCCTGGCAATTGCAGCTACAACATGTGACAAAATTCCTCTATTATTTATCCTATGATAGATTTTCATACCTTGTTCCAAAACTTCCAATTTCTCTAAGGCAACCTATCAAACAATCGACGTGCCATTTCAAAGCTCCCATTTTTGCACAGGCTAGGGGATGTTGAAAGAGCTTTACACATGTACCCAGGCCAACAGAGAATCAGAAACATCACTATCTATAGGTACAAAATAGATGGGTGACTGATACTAATGAATGAAAGAAAGTGAATGAAGCCTATTGGTCTTTAGCCCCTGGGAGCATGCCCCTATTCCATGAGCCAACATTGCTCCCATTTTGGCACAGGCTAGGGGATGTTGACAGAGCTTTACACCTACCCTATTCCATGAGCCGACGTTGCTCCCATTTTCACAAACCCTATTCCATGAGCCAACATTGCTTGGAGCCGGCATTAATTGGTCAAAATGGTTCATGTACTTCATCCAAAACCTGGAGTATGCTGCTGGGGTGGCAACGTGAGAATTGGAAGAGGCCACAAAAATGATGTTTGAAATGTCTTGGTCTTTTTTTTTTCAAAGTAATGCTCACGGTTGTCAAAATTTCAATGAACATGGGCACGTTTTGTAAAAAAGCACAAATTCCATTGCCAATTCCTTTTCTATCAAAAATAGATATAGAATTATCGTTGGAATTCTGACGAATGCGGGCAATTTTTCAAAAAAAAATCAAATTTGTTCACAATATACCTTCTCTGTCAAAATTTTAGGCCAAATGTATTAGTGGTAGAGAAGGTATCTCTACTTCTACTGGTAATATGGCTTCTGATCCATAGACTAAGCAATATGGAGTTTCCCCCATTGGTGTGCGAATGCTGGTTTGGTATGCCCATAGAGAACGATTTAGCTGAATATGCTAGTCTTTTCTAGCTTCATTGATTGTTTTCTTCGGGGTCTTTTGAATTGTCTTATTTGATGCCTCAGCTTGACCATTTTCCTTTGGATAATATGGTGTAGAAAATATATGTTGGATATGAAATCGCTCACATAGTTCCTTCACATCTTGATTCTTAAATGGTCTCCCATTATCAGTGATGATGGTCATAGGGACTCCATAGCGACAAATTATGTAATTCATGATCAATGATGGTATTTGCTTTCCTGTCACCTTTGTCAAAGGTATTGATTCAATTCATTTATTGAAATAATTAGTAGCAGTCAAAATGAACTTATGTCCATTAGAGGATGAAGGATTTATCTTACCTACTAAGTCAAGACCCCATTGAGAGAATGGCCACAAACTTGCCATAGGATGTAGTTCTTGTGCTGGTGCGTGAATGAGATTTTCATGAATCTGACATTGTTTGCATTTCTTAGCATATGTAAATGAATCTCTCTCCATGGTAGGCCAATAGTAACCCACTCAAATAAGTTTCTTAGCCAATGTTAAACCACTTGAGTGCCTGCAATAAATAAATGCGTGGACTTCGTTAAGAACTTTCTTAGATTCTTCTCATTTGAGACATCTTAGTAGAGTACTATCTAGACCTCATCTATATAAGATATCAACAATGATAGTATAGCAGGATGACTAACAAATAAAATTTCTTCTTTGATTGCATGATAGGTCAGTGGGAAGGATATTCTCTTTTAGGTATCGATAAGTTTGGCTATATAAAGATTGATCGATTCCAGATATATGGCAAATCATGTGGGTATTTTGGGATTCAACCGTAGGATTCAAGATATCTTTCACTACGAATTCATAATGTTGTTGATTTTCTTGATTCTGCAGAAGATATTCTATTGTAGCCATTGCATCAGCTGCTTTGTTCTCATTTCTTGAAATTTGAGAGAATGATATTTCTTCAAAGTGCTTCTTAAATTCTTCAACTGTCTGTTTATAGAGAATCAACTTGTCATCCTTAGTTTGATAATAATCATTTGTCTGGTTGATTACAAGTTGTGAATCACCATAAACATGCAATTATTTAATGTTCCATTCAATAGCCATTTTGAGCCAAATAACCAATGCCTCATATTGTGCAATGTTATTTGTGCATGAGAACTGCAATCTATATGATTTTGGAATAGTATGTCCTTGAGGTGATGAACAAAATTCTAGCACTTGATCCATATTGTGTATAGGAGCCATCAAAGTGCAACTCCCAAAAATTTGTGCTTACCATTAGAATGTCTGCATCAAGAAATTCAATGTGCAATGGTGTGTCATCTTCTAGGGGTACTTTAGCCAATTGATCAACATATTCTATATCAAAATCACTTAGTATCAAAACCCATTTAGCCAATCTACCTGTCAAAGTTGGCTTTCTTAACAAATACTTTAGTGAATCTATTTTTTCTATCAATTTTACAGAATGAGTCAGCATATATTGTCGCAATTTATGAGTTGCAAAAACAACTGCTAGACATGTCTTCTCAACTGATGTATAGTTCAATTCATAGCCTACAAGTATTTTGCTGATGTGATACACTGCCCTTTCTTTCCCTTCTTCATCATGTTGTGCTAAGAGAGCTCCTAGTGATACATTTGTTTCTGAAACGTAAAGCAATAATGGTTTCTCTTTGATTGGTGATACCAGTACTGGAGGATTTTGATAGATATTCCTTGATTTGCAAAAAAATTTCTTCAGACTTATGATCCCATTTGAATGGAATGTTCTTCTGTAATAGATGAGTGAAGGGATGACATCTATCTGCTAATTGAGCAACAAATTTTCTGATTGATTGCAATCTCCTTTGTAGAGAATGCAATGGACTTATATTCTTAGGTGGCTCCATCTCCATGATAGCTTTGAATTTTTCAAGATCTACTTCAATTCCCCGAGCTGATATAATGTACCCAAGAAGTTTTCCAAAGGTTACTCCAAATGCACATTTCTTTGGATTTAATTTTAGTTGATATTGTTCAAGCCTGTCAAAGGTCTTGCCCAAAATATTCAAGTGTTTCTTCCTTGTATGATATTTTGCAAGTATGTCATCTACATAATCTTCCATTATTGTATACATCATATCATGGAAAATTGTTGTCATGGCTCTCTGATAAGTTTCTCCTGCATTTTTAAGTTTGAATGGCATGACATTCTAGTAGTAAGTACCCCATGCACAAGTGAATGCGGTATTTTTTTGATCTTTAGGGGTGATTTTTATTTGATTGTACCCCAAGAATCCATCCATTAATGAAAAGATCTCATGTCTCACTGACAAGTCTACAATTATATCAATGTTGGGCAATGGGAAATCATATTTTGGACATGCTTTGTTCAAGTCTTTGCAATCAGTGCAGACTCTTATGCTTTTATTTGGCTTTGACACTAGCACAATGCTTGAGACCAATTTTGGATAGGCAATAGACCTTATGAAACCCACATCCAATAGCTTCTTTAGCTTTGTTTTGACAAGGAGAGCGTTGTGTGGATGCATCTTCCTTAGATTTTTCTTAACTGGTTTGCTTTTGGATCCACATTGAGATGGTATATAATAAGATCTGGATCAAGTCCTAGCATGTCTGCATAGGACCAAGCAAAATTTTTTTGTTTTTGTTTGAAGAATTATATGTAGTCTTTCTTTTCTTCATTTGATATTGATGCAGCAGGATGAAGGACCTTGGGATCATTTGTTGTGTCGATGTTTATTGCTTCTATTGGCTCTATCAATATAGCAGATCTCTCTTGAAAATATGCAGGGAGGATGTCAAACTTTCCATCTTCTTGTGCCTCAAGGAGTTTTTCACTGTCAGATACGTCCTTTATTTTTCCTCTTGATTGATCTAGTGTTGCCATGAAATGGTTTTCAACACTAGGTCTTTTTCCTGGTTTTATTTCATTTTTTGCGACTGAAAAGTTTGGCACTCTCCTGATTGCAAGAAGCATTACTCGATTCACTGGTGTAAGATATATTAGGTGTTATTGGTTCAACAACTTTAGGTATATGACCAGGTCATGGTCATTGATAAAAACATCTGATTCAGGGTTTTCTAGGTTCTAGATGAAGCAGGGGTAGGTCATAGTCATCATCGTCATCGTCATTGGGTATTTCAAGATTCATGACGTAATAGTCATAGTTTGGTGTAGAGTAGGTAATGTCATAGATAGAACTCTCTTGAGGATAATCTCTCCCAAGTTCTCTCCAATTAGCTCTAATAGAATCAGGATTGGTATTTTGTGATTCACTCTCAAGTGACTCATCACCTGACGTTTGTTCCTCAAACAAATAAATTATATCAACACATACATCTTTGATACTACAAGTTCCTTCTTGGTTAATTTCAATAGACTCATTTGTGGCTTAAAGTTCGCATACTTGTGCACATGACATAGAAGATTTTCTTTTCTTTTCTAACTTTTTTCTTCTCTCAAACTCAGCTTCTTCTGGACTATAGTCATTCTTGCTTGACTTTCTATTAGTTCTTCTACTGTATTTTATGATTACCCCAAAGACTTTATTAAACTTAATGCAAAAATGTTCAAGCCATCTCCACCATCTATGAGTACACATTTGACATAGGTTGTATGAATGGTGACTTCAATATGCAGGGAAGCATTGTGAGGATGTTGCAAGGATGCATCATCATTTTTAGAAAAGGACAAGCAATGTGGGGTTATGAGATGTCCCACCATGTTTTGGAATTGATCCACATCCAAGTCTTTTGAAACCATTGTTTCCACTAGAGCATTTTCCAATATTTCCTTATGCATAGGTGAAACTTTTAAAAGCTCCAAAATTGAAATTTGAGCGGGTATCTTTTGTAATTGTTCCAATAAGTTGTATTATCTTGAAGTGGATGTTGATTCATTTGTTATACCCAAAAACGTAACCTTTGCTTTACATCTTGTAATGTCATTGATTGGTTCTGAAGGTATTTTGTCTTTGACAATGATGACATTTGCCACATCATCATATGTGTAAGTGTAATTTACTTTATCTTTTCCTTTGTCATATTTTGGTTTGAATTGTTCACCTTTTGCATAGTTTGGGAGTGGAGTTTTGAATGCTAGATGTGATTTATTCATTTTATGACCATCCATTATGATAGTTCCATTATCGATTAAATCTTGAATAAGGTGTTTCAATATTTGACAATTATTGGTTTGGTGTCCTTTATTTCGATGATAATTGCAAAAATGATTGTCATTCCACCAATTAGGTTTGACTTAAGGCTCATAATTTCTTACTTTTGGTAAAATAATTAATTTATTTGCAAGAAGAGTCTTGAAAGCTGATTCCATTGGTTCCCCAATGTTTGTGAATTTCTTGCGAGGATTGGAGAAGAAAGACTTGGATTTACTATTCTCTTGATTGTTGTTTTTTGGTACTTGACTTGATAGATTGAAGATTGGTTGTTGTTTGGTAGCATTTTCATCATTTCCTCCATTGGTAGCATTCCTATTCTTCAACCAAAATTTGGGTTTGTCATTGTTATTGTTACCATTGTTGTTGTTTGAATTGTTGTAGAGTTTTAACTCTCCCTTCTTTACAATCGCATCTTCTATCTTTAAACCATTTTCAATCATCTTAGAAAAAGAAGGAGGACATTATATTTTAAGATGACAACTCATTTCACTGGCAAGGTTGTCAATGAATATGTCCATTTTCTCTTGATGGGTACATCTCTTGGATATCTACTGAACATTCATTTCCATCACTGTAAAAAGATCATGAAAGGTTCACCTTTCATTTTCTTGGCATTGCATAGATCCAACATTGTTATCTCATGCCTTATGTTGTAGGAATATTGTGAGATAAATCTGTTCATAAGTTCTTCAAAAGATTTAATCCCAAACAGTAGTTTTGAGAACCATTCCATTGATTGTCCACTTAAAGTTCTAGGAAATAGATGCATTAAGTAAGTTTCATTGTGTGCAAACTCCATACTCATGGTGCAAAATTCCCTAATGTGATCTTGAGGATCATATTTCCTATCATATTTATCGTATTTAGGGATTTCACAATATTGTGGGAATGGTATCACATTTAAATTCTTGTCAAAATGATATGGACAGATGTCCTCCAATGAAGATTTCTTAGAAGTTGTTCCATTTTGTATAGCCTATATTTATTGTTGCAAAGTTTGCATTTGTTGAGTGAGAGTTAACAAAGGGTTATCAACACGAGTTCTTCTATCACTACTCTCTCTTCTTGTATCATCATGGTCTCTTCTTGTTCTATCTCCTCTTGTTTCCTCATGATTTACTTGATTTACATCTTCGCTATTGAGATCATTAGTGTTTCGATTGTTACTTGTCTCTGCATCTTGTTTGAAAATTTCTATGTTAAAATCTTGTGGCAATTTAGCTCCCGAATTTGCCAACATTAGGATGTACTTTTCCTTTTGTTTTTCCAATAAATTTTTCATTAATTTGTCAAATTTGTAATCTTGTTCGAGGTCTCTAATGGTGTTATTGATTCCCTCTTCATCAACATTTGTGTATCCCAATTGATGAAACATTGGATTTTCCTCTTTTATTTGTTTTTGTTGTCTTCTAAATTGTTCATATTGATCTCTAGTCCAAACTGGCCACACCGAGTAAGTAGATCTCAACTCTCCAAATGGATTGACACCATCCGCTACCAATGTAAGCCTAAGATTATGAGGTTCTTCTTTAAAGTGTGGCCAATTTTCGTCTATGTCCATAAATGTAGAACCATCCACAAGAATTTGAATAAAGTCATCTTGACTTCTATTGCATGCATGGTAATTCATAAATTGCGCCAAGCTTTCACACCTAAATAATCATTGCAAACGTGGAATAATGGGAATATAACGAAAAACCTTGCAAGGCACCTTTTTTGTTAGTTGATTTGTTCGATATCTATTCATATGACATTCAGAGCATTCTGTTGCAAATTCATGTTGTTTATGATATATAATATGATCATTGGGACATGCATCTATTGCTTGATACTCCATTCCAATATATTTCATAATGGAAAATAATTCTCAGTATGAGTGAGGTAGAATATTTGATGGTGGTAACAAAAACTCGCATATCAATCTACAACCAAAAATATAATTTGTTAATATAAAGAATCTTAATGGTAGATGTTTCACCCTTTATTAACTCTAATGAAATAACAACAAAAATAGATGAAAAAAGATAAATATATATGACATACCATAACATACATGATATTGTTATGTTGGATAAATTGTTCATAACCTTCAAGTTCACCAACAACAATACAACAAAGAGAAGAGTTGTTTGGGAGCCTTCGTAAAGGGGCTTGTATGCCTTCTCAAGTAGAGGTACATCATGAACAACATCAAAGTCATCTTGATCATCATGATTAGTTGTGCTAGCACTAAATGTGTCATGGATCAATGTATTTGTACCATCATCTTCAATTATGTTTTCTGGCGCATGATCATCTTCTTCCATAGGATCATTATCTTCAGCCTCAATATTCACACCTCCATGTTCCTCCACTTGGAAAACCACATTCTTCAGGTTGTGGCAGTCCATATCATGTGCTCTAGGGTGCTCCACCTATATAAAAATAATCAACATAATTAAACTATGATCATGATCTCATCACCAAGTGATTTCTTATGTATATAAATTGTTAAAATGATATAATGAACAACTTACCAATGGACGATAATCATTGCCCCCTTCAAGGTGACCATGTTGCCTACAATGTTTCTCAACTATTGTGATTAGAAGTCTTGTAGTCTTTAAGTCCTTACAATTTTTGAAGGGACAATAACATTTTCCATCACCTTTTATTTTCAAGCTAGACCACAATCTAGCAATTGTCTCCTTATTTTTTTCTTTTCTAATACTATCTAACATGATCTTTCTTCACAGGCAAAAAAATTGGACTATGGAAACTTCGATCTATAACCTTCACAAACTAAGAAAAATGATGTCACAAGTACGAAAGTCTTCTTAGAACTAGTTATAAAGAACTTGAAATGTTAGTTATAATATGAAATGATGTTTCAGTATAATATACCAAATTGAAATACTTAAACATAGAAAAATTGTAAAACGAACCAAAACCATTGAAAATTCAACATAGTAACATAGTACATGGGTACTCCAAGTACTCGGTGTGGGGACGTCCCGGGGACAGGTAATTCGAGATTTTGTGGAGATCAACATAACACAAATTTCAGGTTAATAAGAAAACTTAAAGCATAGTTATAGATTTTGTCTTAGGCATGACCAGAACAAGACACACCACTATCATCATGAACAACAGTCATTGACAAATCACAAGAGCAGCAGCTATATTACAATAATGTCAAATTACTCTGATAAGATCAAAGTAGTGACCACTGTAGTATGAGGATAGTGACATCATTAATACTTAACACCATGACTCCCAAAGTTAGAAATAAACCAAGATAATGTGGATGCATATATATTGACAGTTTACTACGCTATGAAACAATGATATCAATGCCTACAAAGTAGTGGCAATGCATGAGTTCGAAGACAACCTGAGTTGGCCTAGTGGTGGAGAACTTGTACTCTTGGAAGAGAGGTCACAAGTGGTGTAGGAGCACCTAAACCCCAAAGGAACACAAGGAGGGTCATGTGATGATGAGGAGCCATCATGGCCCTCTTAAGAATTGCAATGAAACACTTCATGGTTCCAACTTTGTTGGGTAACAACACCTTCAAACTCACAATCAGAACCTATCTCCAAGATCCACCATCATTCATGACTCACTCATAATCTCTTTGCTTCTTCAAATGACCACTATGGTCAAGCCTTCATGCATCAGGCCTCAACACTCTTAGCCAACCTTTCACTCCAAACTTGATCTCACAAACAGTGCTCTTATTGCTCATAACACACTCTAGTCTGCAACTTTTGTTTGAACACATACCCATTCCTATGACAACATCCTTCATATTGACAACACAACAACCCTTGTATTGACAACTAGGCTTCACTTCTTGTGGTAACAAACTAGACCTACCTACACACAACCAACCCATCCCCATGCTCCAAAGCACTCACAATGTCTTATTAACAACTTCAAACCTCTGTCAACACATTAAACAACTTATATGGTTGTGTCTATCCCATAAGATTTCCCCTTAAGCATTCAACAACCCTTAACAACTCTTATTTTGAAACAAACCCTTACACCTTAGGACTCTTGACTCCTCACACATATTAAGAGACCTTCAACACAACTCAATAATATTCCCCAATGCAACCTAATAATCCAACCTTTGACTACAACTTAAGTTCCAACACAAGAATTCACTGTCAGCACATCAACATGACAGTCATACCTTTATCAGAGACACTCACCCAATACAACCCCAAACAAGTGTCTCGTACCCTTTTAAACACTTGGACACATTCAACAGTCACTATTACATCTCTCCAAACCACCACTTTCCCTTGCAAGCAACCTGCATGCACAAAACATTTATCAAACTGCCACTTCACTGCTTTGTCTCAGTTTGAGACAGATTTTCAGTCATCTTCATCCACCAACACATGTGCCAATCCGTACATGGTCTCCTAAAGGCTTAAACACATATTGTACACATCCTTCCCCTCTATACTACCAAGTTAGGGGACTTGATGCAAGTGAAAACAAAAGTTATTACGTTTTTACCAGTCACTGGATACCCTAGACCAAAGGTTTGTAATTTGGAGAAGAACTTGAATATCTTTACTAAACAATGATGGATTTGAATAGAATAAAAACCAAATGGAAGTTTGTTCAGTGCCACATCAAATCTAATAGAAGATAAAACAAAACTTCAAGGTATTAACACAAAAAACTCTTTGACATTATTGAGGTTTAATGGTTAATTAAGTGTTTGAGAATGAAATATGTTTGTAAGGTCCTAATAAGGCCACTGAGAAAATGTAATAGGTAACCTAATAAGGCCATGTAGAAATAAATTCGGTAACCTTCCCTTTTTTTATTAAAAGCTAGAGAAATGAGTCATTGACAAGATGATAGATGTTCATTCCAATTTTATTTTGCAATCATAGGAAACTCTTATAAATAGGAGTGTCTGAACTAGGTGGTGCAAGGGCACCTTTGTCACTTATTTAATCCAATAAGGACCCACAGATGGTCGTGTTATGACCAAATTTTTCACCACCTAAAGTTTTCATCACGAAGCCTTTGTATCACCCTTGGAATGAAGCTACAAAAGTTTTCTTACCAAAATCACACAACAGAAAGTGCCTGAGGAACCCTCCTTGCTCCCACCAGAATAAATATTTTTGTAAAAAGGGTTTAATGTTGATCCAACTCAAAAGATAAATACCCATCAAGGAAATTTGATTGGATTCCTAGATAGGTCAAGGGCGTGAGTTGATGAAAATGGAGACATGGAACCCTTTATGAGATACGTGGTTGGTCGGGCTTACACGCTTGAGAATGCCATGAGGAAATGGACCAAGGAATTCCAATATTACTGTAGTGATGATTACATCCATCATCTTGGTTTATTTAATTTGTTTCTGTTAAGAATTCAATAGTTGTTTGTCAGTTGGTTAGTTGTGTTTTCGAAAGGGCATGTCCCTTTAGTGTCAAACTATTTCACTCTCTATAAAGGGAGATTAATTGTTATGTGTAAAAAGAGACAAGAAGAAGATATTATAAGCACTTTTGAAGATTTTGAGATTACAGATGTATGAAACATTTTAAAGACAACATTAAAGTTCCTTGGTATTCCCCAAAGATGTGCTTTTCCTACTATTCAAAAATTGTTGCACCACACATGCATATATATGTTTATAGTTATGTAGGTAGATTCATTGAAACTAATGTGATTATACTTTCTCTTGTTTGTAAAATCTATGTCATGAAAACTATAGTTAGAAATTTATCTTGAAGTTGTAACTTCTCATCCAAGGAAATCTATTCTATGACTGACAAATTCGTATTAGTTTGCATTGTTTACAATGAAGTGAACATCCACGTATATGGAGATACAACTTCAGCCATATGCTCTATCAACTGTTGTTCGTATCCCCTCTAAGAGAGAGTTTATTGAGAGTCTAGAATTTTCCCTGTTTTTCAGATTTTGTCTCACTTGAGCTTAAATTTTGAAACACTTAGAGATTGAATCTTGGAAAAAGTCAGTAATATAAAAGATAGCTCTCTGAGTGTACTTTTCAAATATGTAATTTATTTTAATACCCACATAATAAAAAATAACTTTTTGAATGAAGTTCTAAAAACTATGTTTTAAAAATGCTTGTTTCAGGACCATACCATGCATGTGTACGACCCACACTTTTTGACACAATTAAAATTATTTTCTCAAACCGTTTTGGGAAATGGTTTGTAACACACTGAAGATTGATGAGCATATTTTTCTGTATTTTTTTTTCAAATATTTTTTTTTTAATTAATTTTTTAATGACCGTAATTATCTTTTTAAAAATTTGACGTGTACGACCCACATAATTTGACGTAAACTTAGTATTTTTTGAATTTTTTTTTTTTTAAATTGAAAATAATTTTGTGTAGATTGATGACATATAATTTTTTTTTCAAAATTCATTAAAATAAATAAGTTATTAAATTAACAAAATTAGTTAATATTTCAAATTTATGACCCTGATTTAGTATAAATTAAATGAAAAATATTTAAAATAATCAATTTTTAAATTAATTTACATATTTAGAATCTAGACAGTATAATCTGAAATGGGTTTCAATTTCGTATAAAAATTCTTTGATTAAAGGCACGTAAACTATTTCATTTCATCATATTTGTGCTTTCATTCATGGAGCTTTGAATTTGCAGGTTCATGTCTCAGGTGTGGCCATCCCAGGCCTATCCCGGGCCTAATCCCGAGGCAAGTGGTGGGTTGTGAATTCAAATTTTACATAACGGGCCCCCGTTTTATAAACGGGGGCCCGTTTCATTTTCTGCCCGTTGGATTTAACAACGGGCCCCCGTTATTTAAATAATGGGCCCCCGTTTTATAAACGGGGGCCCGTTGTTAAAATAACGGGGGCCCGTTATTAAAATAACCGTTGCTGTAAAAAAAAAAAAGATTGCATCGATTTACTACAATATCATTGAAATCCGTACTGACAAAGATTTTTTACATCATTTGGCAGTACTTTTTAATATTTTTTACGCGATTTTTTGAAGACAAGTTTGTAAAAATGGGTTCTAAGCAACGTCAAAAGAAAAAAAAGAAGACAATGACAGTGGACGAAATTCAAGCACAAAGAGAGGAGGCAAAACGCCAAAGAGATCGAAGATCACAACAACGGCAATTGAATAACACTTTTGAAGCATCTAGTTCAGTGCCCGTTGTAGATGAGACCATTGAAGACATCATGATGGATGCAAAAAATATAGAACCACACACGGGTATGACTGTTGATGCAAATGTTGATGTGGATGCGAATCCTGGTATGTTTTTAAATCCTGATGACTATGATGCCAATCAAATTGCTGATTTAAATGAAGCTGGATATAAATTTCATACACCAATACGAAAAGAAATAAAAATTGAAAATATTACACCACCATCTCTAAAAGAAAATGAATGTAATTTGTTTACTATTGATAGCAATGTGCTAGATAATCTTAATGGGTTAGTTTCTTGGAGACAAATCAGAACACATGCAAACAGATTATATAAACAATTTTTCTATAATAAAAAGTTAGGATTCCAATGTCAATTAATGCTACAATTAATAAAAATGTTAAAAATGCATAAAGTCATGAAAAAAATAGGTATTTATGCAAAACCAAAAAGAAAAGATGAATCATATAAGCAAGTTGTATCTACTGTTGCCAGTGCCATCGATTCTATAGGAAAAACAAGTCGATCTAAAGATAAGAATGCAGCACGTAGAGTTATAACGACTGCTATAGTTGACAAAATGATTGTTAATAAAAGAATGTTAAGTGATATAAGTGGCTATTTGAACTTACATCGTAGAACCTTGTCAAGAGCGGCCAAAAGAAGAGACACAATTGAAATTGATCCACTAAACCATTGTTGGAGTTTTAGTGGTAGACTTCAAAGGTCAGACATGAAATTAAATGATGAAACTAAACAATTAATTACAAAATTTTGGCATGATAACACTAGAGTTTCATCAAATGTTAGAGATGTTTTAAAGTTAAGGGTGGGATCAAAAATTCGTGATCCTCATCCAAAACATCTTCTTGACATGACTCAAACTGAATTCTTTAAAAAATTTAGTGATGAATCTGTGTTAATGAATTTACGAATTAGTCAAAGATCATTTGAAAAATGCAAACCCTGGTATGTTAAAATCAATAAACAAAGAATATCTTGTTGTTGTAAAACTCATGTCCAGTTTCATTACTATTATGATGTTTTTCGATATATTCGTTGTATGTTGCATGGTAATGATCTTGTGCAGGATTGTGGTGTTTATGTTCCACCTGAAACTATAAAAGATTTTATTGGAAGTTTATTTTGTAAACCACCTAATGAACAATTATTTCTTTCCAGTTCATGCATTTATGGTCTTTGCAATTTATGTGGGAACTATTCTTCGATAGGTGAATGTTTGCATGAACATGTTTCATCTGAGTTTGGACAAAAAATGGTTGATGTTAGGAGATTTAAAAATATAGAATACCCTCTAAAGGATGGAAAGATGGGGAAACGTTTAGAATTGATTACAGAACAGAATAGTGTGAATGCATTTATTAGTGAGTTTAAAACTCATATTGTTCCAAAATATGTGAAACATTCCCAACATGCCCGATGGCTTGATGGACAGTTTCGCATATGCAAGAACACATTTCCAATTGGAACAATAGTATCAGTTGTGGATTTTGCAAAAAATTATACTCTAAAACCACAAGAGGAAACTCAATCACAATACTACAACTCAGTGCAAGTGGCCATATTTGTGCACATTATATATAGACATGACCATGACAGTACAGAAGATAACAGAAAAATTTTGAGGGAGTATCATTTCTATGTTAGTGATAATCGATTACACTCTGCAGAGTTTGTCCAACATTGTTTCGAGGTATTTTATGATAATCTTAAGGAAAGAGAAATTGACATGAAACAACATATGATATGGTCAGATAACTGCACTGGACAATTCAAAAATGCAAGAATGTTTTATTGGCTATGCAAAGTTCACAAGATAACCAATGTCCAACATTTATGGAGTTTTTTTGAAGCGGGACATGGTAAGGGGGAACACGATGGAGCCGGTGCCTGTATAAAAAGAGCTCTTGCTAGAGAACAATTGAAATTCGAGGATGCAGTGAAATTCAGAGATGCTCATGCAGTTGTAGATTGGTGCAATTCAAAGTTGTCAAAAGGATCAACTGAAAACTCTGCAATTCGACGTTTCTTCTGGTTGATAGAGGAAGATAGTATTCCTATTCGGCATGATTGTAATACCATCATTGGATCAGCTAAATGGCATTCGTTTAAGAGTTCTAATTCAAACACATGGACTATATTCACAAGGCAACTTGCTTGCTTTTGTCAGTTTTGTGTTTCCGGAGATTGGGAATTTTGTGAGAATAAAGAATGGGTTGAAGAATGGCAACAAAGATCATTGACACCCATAGATGCAAATGATCCGCATGAAAGAACTGATGAAGATATGGATCAAATGTTTGCATCAAATGACTATGATCGCATTTCAGATCTTATACAACAAGGTAAAATTATTTTTGAAATTTGTTTTGATTTATTAAATAGTACATAAATTTATGAAATCTTACAGTGTATATTTTTGTTTTTATTTCTCATTAAATATTAAAATAAAATTGTTTTGTGCACAGGACATGTCTATGCTGTTGTTGCACCAGAGGACAATGAAGAGGGGACAGAGTATTGGTTAGCTCGATGTGTAGAGCCAAAACATAAGCTAACTACTCCTCGAGTAGATGATGATGGTTATGACTATCCAACAGGATCTGTGGTTGTTGTTGGCACTTGGCTACGCAAATATCTAACAAGAAAGAATGGATTGCCCGCATTTGAAGATTATGAATTAGAGAAAAAGATTATACATTACTCACATTTGGTAGTGGCAACTAATATAAAATTGGATAGATATCGTGGTAGGCCTGCTAATAAACAATTATGGACTCTCTCTATGGAAGAGCACGAGACAATTATAGATGCTTTGCAAAAGAGAGAGGATGCAGATGGTATAATAGAATGAATATCAAGTAAGTTATAATTTGAACCCTTAATCCACCTCCCTTTTAAAAGTCGCGATGCATATTATATATAGTATTTTAAATCATGAATCATAATTACAAAATCTAATCTACTAAAATTTTGTTTCAGGTCTACCACAAGTAGAAGGCATCAATGAAAACAAAGTTATTTGTGCATACTTTATGTTTCATTTTGAATAATTACAAGTTAAATTTTTGTACCCTTAAGGCAAATCCATTTGTATTTTAAATTCAATGTATTCTGATTATAAAAACTAATCATATGTATTTACTTTTTCTAGGTCTCTCATAGTAGACTTGGCCTCAATGACTACTATATTGTTTGTGCATACTTTATGTTGTATTTTAAATTCAATGCATCCTGATTATAAAAACTAATCATATGTATTTTTTTTTCTAGGTCTCTCAGAGTAGACTTGCCCTCAATGACTACTATTGTTTGTGCATACTTTATGTTGTATTTTGAGAGATATAAATCCTTATTATTATAATTTAAATAGACTGTTTATTTTATTTTAGATATGTCTTCTTGATTACATTTTGTGTACAATATACATAAATGAGAGACTACTGGTCAAATTTATGAATGAGATAATTATGTTTTAATCAAGTTCTATTCATTATATTTGTTAAATGATACTTTTTGATTTAGAATATGTTATAATTATAAGATATGTTTCGATACTTAGTTCATGATGTATGCACATGTAGTTTATCTAATCACAAGAACTATTTAAATAAAATTCCAAAAATAAAATTACAAGTCCACATAATGCCTATAAAGTTGTTTAAGCACAACTTCCATAAATAAAATTTCAAGTCTACATAATATATAAAGTATGTGCAAAATTTCAAGTCCACATAATTTCAAGTCAATATATATGATCTAATGTGCACATAATTTCAAGTCCACATAATATCTAATGCGCACAATACACATAAAGTATGCACATAATATATATGATCTAATCCTATTATGAAACTATCCATATATATAAAGTATGTGTGTGCACGTGTAAACAAATATGTAAAGCCCGTAAAATAGTACATATCAGAGCCAAATAAATAGTAAAATTTCAAGTCCACATAATCCATATAATATCTAATCCATATATATGTCTAGATGGTAACATGATGTTCACTCCACATAATATCTAATGTGCACAAAATATATAAAGTATGCACAAAATATATATGATCTAATCCTATTATGCAACTATCCATATATATAAAGTATGTGCACGTGTAAACAAATGTGTAAAGTCCATAAAAAAGTACATATCAAAGCCAAATAAATAGTAAAATCTAAGTGCTATCATCAATAACATCTCGTGGTCTCTTGTCCCCAGGACGTGGTCCAGATGCACCTGTCTCATGCTGTACAATAAAAAAATAATATTAAAATATTACTTGAAATTAACTATTAAAAGAATCATTTATCAAATATAGTAGAATTCGTAAATTAAGTTACAAACTTACCATATGCTCATCAGATCCTGTAGCAGTATCTCTCTTGTCCCTAGGACGTGGTCCAGATCCACATGTCTCATGCTGTACAATAAAAAAATAATATTAAAATATTACTTGAAATTAACTATTAAAAGAATCATTTATCAAATATAGTAGAATTCGTAAATTAAGTTACAAACTTACCATATGCTCATCAGATCCTATAGCAGTATCTCTCTTGTCCCCGGGACGTGGTCCAGATCCACCTGTCTCATGCTGTACAATAAAAAAATAATATTAAAATATTACTTGAAATTAACTATTAAAAGAATCATTTATCAAATATAGTAGAATTCATAAATTAAGTTACAAACTTACCATATGCTCATCAGATCCTGTAGCAGTATCTCCTCTAGCAGTATCTTGTGCAGTATCAACACCAAATGCAGTGCTAGCTAACTCCTGTACAAGGTCAAATTCAAAGTGTCCAATTAAATCTTAAATTAAGAGTCAAAATAAGATCAAATTAAGTATTACATATTAATACCTCAAAGGATGTCGATGTGCGTTCAAATTGGCTCTGATCAAAATTATGAGGATAACCTATCCTAATGGTAGTGTCCACCTGCATACATGCATTTAATGAAATCATATTTAGTGAACATATATATGTGTACTAAATAATTTCAAGTAAAGTTACAATATTGTAAGAGTTCATATTTAAGTTAAGAATTATAAGATACATACCATAGATGGTGTCACAATAGTCAGACCCTCTTCTCGATGTGATGTAGAGGGTCCCTCATGACCTGAATCCTGGAGAAAGAAGCATTCAATGTATCAACATGAAAATTTATATAATATACGACGATAGCATATTAACTTAAAAAGATCTAGTACAATGTCTAGATAGAAATTTATACTATACCCCATAAGGTGTGCCGAGTTGTCTTCCAGTAGATGCAATATTAACTCTAATATTAGGCGTAGTCCTTATCTACATAAACAAAATTTATTTAATGAAGTATTAGATTGTATAAAAAAAGAGATGCACTTAGTTTATACCTATATTTAATAAAGTACATAAAAACATTGACATGTACATGTATATTATATATATCTATACCTGGTCAAGATGAACATCCGAGCAAAGAAAATCCATATAAGATGTCATCATACTATCATCTGCTGCATCATGCTCATCTGGAACTGAAGTAGATCCTGCAGCAGTAGTAGGACCTACACACGTCTCATGACAACTCGAACACATATGTGGCATCCATCGAGGAGCAGATGCCATGTGAGCAGCTTGCTCACTCAAGTTCCCTATGAGGGAAGTCAAATCATCTAATGTCAAAATGAATGATGTATTTTGGACATCTGCAGGAATCGATGGAGCAACAAGTGGAACTATGGGTGGATCCGGTAGGGGATTATTACTCCGTGCCCCTAATCTATGCTGTGGCATTCCACGACCAACACCCTGGAATGACTTAATATCAAAATAATTTGGTTTTTGGTTCATTACAAACTCACAGTATAATTTCTTCAAAAAATAAAAAGGGACCTCATAATTACGATGTGGTGGATAATCAAAAACCATCCACCATCTATCCCAAAAGTATCTAGCCATTTCTGGATGCGCACACCACCTAATTGAATTTCTTTTCTGGTTAGGTTGCATTGGTTCTCTTGTTTTTGGGTTGGTAAAATATGGACATAAATGAGCTTTGGTTATTTTCAAATCTGTGATTTGTCTATAAGTTAAACCATCGGCATAAAAATCACGCAACTCTTGTCGTCGTCTATGAAATTGATCTAATTGAGAATCAACAGATCTAATTGACTCGACAACAGTTTGCATTGATTTTGCAAACTCTACAAGATGGGGTGGCGTGACTTGCTCATTTTGGATAGCAGCAATGTTTTGTTCAATCACTTGTAGGTTTTCATTAATTCGTTCTCTTAAACGAATTTCATCCAATCTAGGGGGTTGTGGTGGTGGTGGTGGTGGTGGTGGTGGTGGTGGAGGAGGAGGAGGAGGAGGAGGGGGTTGTGGTGGGGGATTTTCACCTAATAGTTCATCTATGTCAAAAACATCCATGATGGCAAAGAACTCCTGCATATATAAAGATATACATGAATTATATACAACTCTATGTCAAAGAAGAATCTATTTTACTAAATTAAAAAAAAACATTTATAAATAGTAACATTTCTATGTTGTTGAATGAGATACACATGAAATATATAATATAATATTGAACTTAAAAAAATATACATGTACATACTATTGAATCTTGAAATATAAAATTTGCGCATAAAACTTAATAAAAACTTTCAATGAAACATCATAAATCTATTAGAATTCAATTACGTAGTTTTGAGATAATTGTCATCAATTCATATTACATTGATTAGTCTTCAAACAATCTTGAAAAAAAACTAATCTCCCATGACTATAAATGACATACTTAAAACATATTATATTCTAAGTGGTTGTCATGTAAAGACAAAACATCAAAACTTTTGAAGAGTTAAGCATATTTCACCATTAAATTTCTCCCATAATCAAATCTACACAAGATTATAATTTACAAAAGGTCTTCACAAAATATTATTTCCTATAAATCATTTATTATAAAACTCCGCAATCATTTGTTTTCATATATAATCTTTCTATAAAATTTAAGATATCAATCCATACACAAATTCTCTTACAAAGTTGAATAAGAAATGAAGGATAGAGGATTAAATACTAAGATTGTTTTGAGAGATCAATGGAGTAGATTGATTGAAAGGATTGTGTGCATTAGAAGCTTCCAAGTGGCAACTTAAATGTTTGGTGCACATGAGGAGTTCATGATCCAAGAAAGTTTTGAGGAAAAGGTCTTCTTAGGGGCGTATACACCAAGATGTTGTAAAAAAAGGTAGCCAAATGACCAAAAAACGATAAACACGAGTGCGTTATTGGGAAATTCATTTAACGCATTTGAGGTCTTTTTTGTAGTGTTTTTTTCTTACACTATACTAGGCTTGTTTACACTATCGTAGGTTCATTAGGACTATCCTAGGTTCATTAGGATTGTCCCAAGTTCATTATTGCTTTCTTAGGCTCATTAGGACTTTCTTAGGTTCATTAAGACTGCCCTACATTCATTAGGATCATTTGAGGCTCATTGGGACTTTCAAAGAAATGTTGCTCTCTCATTAGGCAAGGAGGATATAGACCCTTTAGGTTCTCTCATGTTTTATAGACATTTGATAGGTTTTAAATTCGAAATATTCATTAATGGAGTTAGTCTAGTGTTTCTTGGTTAGTGAGGAGGATCAGTAGATGTACATCATTAAAGTTTACATAAGGGTTGCATTCAAGTCTTGAAATATTCCATCTCTTGTTCAAATATATGTAAGAAGGGGAGAACATTGGATATATTACATCATTAGATAGTGGATATAACCATTGAGTTTTAAAATTAATTAGCCTCAATAAAAAAATCTCAATTTCTATATATTTCATAAATGCATAATTAGATAAATTATTACTTATAAATAAATCAATATGCATTTCTTTCAAAGAAACAAGAAACATACAAATAATAATAAGTTGTGATCTATATATCTAAATATGAAAATAATTCCATTAAAACTTTTACCTAGGTTAAGCATAAAAGTGATAATAAAACATAATCACCATGTTTTATTTCAACCTTAAAAGTAAAAGAACTCTACATATCCTAAAATTAGGACTTAATCACATCAAATAATTCTAATATAACTCAAAATACTCCTTCAACATATAAGATGATCTATGCTAGATGGCCATGTCTTACTTTCATTCCATTTATGGATTTCTTACATAGTAATACAAAAAATAACTTTCATCGAAATTAAGCATCTTTAACCATGAGATTATATATATCCTCAATTGTATATTCAAAATACTTCTTGGGAATTATATTTTTCAAATCTTTCAGATGTATATATAATTAGCACCCCATTTAGAAAACTCATTATCAATCAACATTATAAATCAAGAATATTTTTTATTTTGTATTAATGAATTATATATTTGGCATATTAGCTTCCTTTATGAACCTATGTAAACCAAACTCCAATTTTAGTAACTTATCTAGTTTTGCTCTAAAATTGTGTCCATAATTGATCCTTTTATACCATCACATGACATAATAGGACCTTTATGCCATGACATGGCATAAACCTAAGCCTAAACTTTCATATCTAAAATTTGAAAAACTTAATGTTAATTACTTTTAAGGTTATACTAATTTAGTGGTAACTTTTGTATTGCCTAATGAGGATTAAGAACAATTTAGGTACATATGTTCGGTTTTATGTCAATTTCATTTTCGAACATTTTTGTTTTTGTTTCTATTTCATTTTTGGTTTTTTGTTTGTGTCGATTTCATTTTCGAACGTTTTTGTTTTTGTTTCCATTTCATTTTCGGTTTTTTGTTTGTGTTGATTTCATTTTCGAACGTTTTTGTTTTTGTTCCCATTTCATTTTTGGTTTTTTGTTTGTGTCGATTTCATTTTGTTAATTATCTAGGTTTGGTTTGGTTTCTAAATTTGTTGATTACGGTTTAGGGTTAACTGTTCAAAAATATTTTACATTAAAATCAAGAATTTACAAATATAAAAAATAATTTATTTATATGCTACTATTAAAAAAAACTAAAATAATAAAAAAAAAACTAAATAATACACCAAAAAAAGAGAAAAATATACAAGAAAATTATGAACTGTGAAAATAGGTGACAGAATGTGCACCTGGGATAGTGGTGGAGGTTTGAAGTGGAAACCACAGCACGGGGGCCCGTTTTCGATATCTTCTTGTGCAACAGTAAAATGAAAAATTATCCAAAAAAAGGGGTAAAAATAGCTTTTCAAAACGGGCCCCCGTTTTTTAAAAACGGGCCCCCGTTTTGTTTAAAAACGGGGGCCCGTTTTGTCTACAAACGGGGGCCCGTTTATTAAAAAACGGGGGCCCGTTTTATCTAGCTTCGGCACCCCGTGACCTTTCGGCTCGGGAGCCCGAACCATTAACGGGCCCCCGTTTTTTAAAAACGGGGGCCCGTTGTGCGGAGCGCATTTTTCAACGCGCAGACTTCCGCGAATTTGTGACTCATTAGCTTGCACATGTGTAATTGAAATCTTATTTCAAAAGGACGTTTTCTTAATTGGAGACTTCAGATGTGGACTCACGAGATTGAATAACTATTGAGTTATTTAGTGGATTATAAGATGCATCACACATATAAAGAAGGCAACGGGGTGGTAGATTGGCTTGCAAATAAGGGTGTCGAAGTAGTTTTGGATCAAACAATTGACAATAGCATTGATTGGGATCAATCTTTCATAGATATTCTTTTTAGGGATGTAGAGACTACGGTCAAGAAAGGAATTGGGTAGTCAAGTGTGCATTGAGATTCCTTTCAAAGAAAGAAAAATTGATAGCATCTTGTCCTTTGTAGTAGTAATGGTACCGAAGGGCTTTGTTGGGATAAGATATAGGTAGTAGCTTTTGTCAGAATGGGTGTCTTGTTCATCCTATGCGCTAGTGTTCTCATCTCTGGCAACTGGAACAAATGAATTTACAGAGGGAGTAGTACAATGTGTATTGACTGGAATGTACAACAATTAGATTCATTGTAAGAAGATTTTGAGAAAATCTAAATATGAGACTAAAGTGGATTCTTTGGTTGCAGGGTGAAATCAACCCGATCTAGACATAGATCATGGTTTCTAGGGGGAGGGGTCAGATTTGAATAAGAATTAGATATCTTTGAATTTCTTGGGAAACTTTTAGTGGTAAGAAAGGCTATTTCAGGCAGGTAGGGAAATTTTTCTTGACTATGGAGCTAAACGGAGCTGGCTTTAGAATGGGTCATTATTTTGGTGTGAGTTGTATGTGCAGGGAGGAAATGTTGGAGGAACAATGCGAAAGGATTTTTGAAATTGATGTGGAGGGAAATGATGCGATTAGCAGGTTGGTGGTGGAGGTACTGAGTGGAAATAGGCATTGGTGTGTCGGTTATGTGTATGAAGCGGTGCTCACAATTCTGGTGGACATCCTCGCCTCGAAGGAAAAATGTGTCAAGCGACTTGTTGGCTTTGTCAGAGAAAATGATGTAGATGTTGTTGGTAGTGCTGTTATGGAACTAGAGGAGGAATGGTCTAGTATTCTGAGGGTCTACTTTAACCTTGCAGTTTTCTTTTCAGATGAAGAAGAAGATCCTGAAGTTGAGGAAGAGGAGATCAAAAGGATGAATGTGGAGAGAAAGAGGAAGGAAAACTTCTTGGCCAAGTCTTGGGAGGTATTTTGAATCGGGGTAATCAACCGTGACTTGGCTCCCTTTAGGAGGATGATGAATACTGAGGAAAATTGGTAGATCTGGGTAATCGAGTAGCTACCATCCTATATCTTATGTAATTGCATTTGAACTATGTATGGTCCATGTATTTATTAGGATTGGGGGTATATAGATTTCTAGTGTTGCTAAGGTTCTTCGGGTTATTTGATAGCTGTGTTGGTGCTACTTGAGGGGATTGTGGGGCTAGTGGTCTATGGTATAGTCTGCCATGAGTTGGTAGTTTTCAATGTAAACTCTTTCATTATTTCACTCTTTTAGGATTATATAAGAATATTGTGAATCAAGGATTACAGACCATGCAGAGCTCAGTCATGTAGAGGAAAAAGCCCTCTCAATGTTCATACTATTTTGTGCAAGAATTATTTGAGATTTTTAATATGAAGAAAAGAATTTGAGAATGTATACGTACAATGCAAGCCAAAAGAAAAACAATGGTGAACTTTCTAAAACTTGAATCAAACCCGGGTCAACACTTGGAATTGGCTCAACTTGGAAAATGTAAATGTAAAAAAATGCAAAATGTAAATCAGATTTGCAATGAAAAAAAGATAACACAATGGCAATGGCAAGAGATCATAACTTACCCAATCTCAAAAACTTTGAAAAATTCTCATCATGTTCTCATCATGTGCTCGCTTCCTCTCAATTTTTGCACCATTCCCGCGTATAATGAAGGCATGTACATTACTTTTTTTTTAAACATATCTTGTTTTCGTCAGAATTCCGATGAGGAATTCAGACGAACACCATTGTCGTCAGAATTCTGACTAATGCGGGAAAGGTTTCAAAAAAAAGGCAAATTTGATACAAATTGCGTTGTAAAATCTGACAAAGCAAAATAAATCCCATAGTTCATCGGAAAATGCACCCAAATGAGTTAGTGATGGAAGTTAGAAGATAGAAGACATATTTTTTGAGATCGAGCGAAGATGTAGATCCAGCGAGATTTTGAAATAGTTGGATTGAGGTCAGAAGGCTAAGATCCGGATTGGGGTAGAACCAACAGACTATTCCCGGAAGCCAATATGATATGTGGATCTTGTAATTGTGTTGTAAGCGTTATTTATATCCTGGACTGCAATCCAGCATGTGGCATGTGTAACTCTTTAGATTGTAATAAGATTTATTCAAGTTATTTATCGGTTATGTGTTCTCTTATATTACTGGTTGTTCTTTCTACTATTTCTGGCATCTTGCTACCAGTGATCGACAGGTTTTGCATGATTTATGTGTTAAGAAACAAGGTTGGGCTATCCTTCATTGAATCTCCCTGTCTTGACTGCATCAAATGGTATTTGAGTTGGTTTGTGAACCTATTGTTGGATAGAGTGTTGATTGTGTACCAGTTGGTTGGAGAGAAAATTGAGGCAACTTGTAAACTTGTTCAGATTGACGAACATGAGGCAGAACAAGGTTTACAGGTAGACCGCCGATCCTAGAGCTTGAGCTTGAGGCAGTTAGTGGGTGGAGACTTGAACAAATTACCGATTGAGGCAGGCCGCAGTTTGGACCGGTAGATCATCGTGGAGAGGCAACCAAAAGCTGTAGTCAACTCACCGAGCCCCCCTGAGGCAGTTGCAAGTACCTACTGATAGATTGCTGGACTAGATCAAGTAATGGGACTCACTTTTCAATTAACCCCAAGCGTCTAATGTAGGAACACTGGTCTAGTTCTTAATGGTTGGGCAATTTTTAGTGGAATTTCTTGAGAGCATGGCATTTCTTCTGGTTTGAGTGTTTAGCATTGTGGTTTTGGGTTTATTACCTTGTGTTCATGATCTTTGTCATGTTCGAGTTTCATGACAGTTGGCTTTGTTCCCAATGAGCTATTGATTTTGTTATTGGCCCGCTTGATATGTTCTTACCGGTTAGTTTGGCAGTGTATTGAGCGAAGTTGGATCGGGTTGCGGTTGATCTTCGTGACTTGCGGATCATTGGAGATGTTTCTTTGGGCCTTGGCCTGTATTCTCAGAGGTTCGCGCATCATTTTCTTTCCTTTTTTGTGTGTTTGTTCTTAGTGATTTGAGCCAACATGTTACTGTTGCACATTTCATGAACCGGTTGGTCTTTGGGCCGACTTGATTGAGTTGTAATTATTTGTGGACGATATAAATGGAAGCTGGTGAATCATTTGAAGATAGATAGAAGTCAGAAGATAGAAGACAAAGTTTTTGAGATCGAGCGAAGATGTAGTTCAGCAAGATTCCTAACCGGTTGGACTCAGGCCGAAAGGCTAAGGTCCGGATTGGGGTAAAACCGATAGACTGTTCCTGGAAGCAGATATGATATATGGATGATCTATGGATCTTTTAATTGTGTTGTAAGCGTTATTTGTATCCGAGACTACAATCCAACATGTGGCATGTGTAACTCTTCATATTGTAATAAGATTTATTCAAGTTATTTACCGGTTATGTGTTTTGTTATATTACCGGTTGTTCTTTCTACTATTTTTGGCATCTTGCTACTAGTTACCAATAGGTTTTGCATGATTTATGTGTTCAGATGCAAGGTTTGGTTGTCCTTCATAAGATCTCCCTGCCTTGACTGTGTCACCTTTAGTGTCATTGTTAGTGTTTGGAATCCTATGAAAAAAGAATGATCCAAGTCACTTGACTCTCCTAAACAAGTTGTGACTATCATAGTAGGGTAGTGTTGCAATAGTAGGTTTCTCCATGTCTTCTAGGGTGGATGGGAGGGTAAATCTTGGTGTTTGGGCTATGAAAAAGAGTCCCCTTGAAGTGTCAATGCAATACCTTGGAATGGTGAGTATTTACTTGGCATTAGGAGTTGTATCCAAGACAACTAGAAGTCCTAATTGAAGATGGTATTGAGTGAGTGGTTATCAAAAGAGTGTTGGTGGTGACTAAGTGTTGGAAAGTTTGGATTGGGGTCTAGTTATGTTGTTTTTCCCTATTTGATTGTATGTCAATGGTTGGGGAAGTGTTGATGAACATGGGTGTGTTTTGGGGTACTAAGGCCTTATGAGCACCCAATGACCTTATGAGGGATCTTGTGAGCAAGTGAGGGGTTGACACCTAATTGGATAGGTGAGTTGCGAGAAAGATCTCCCTTAGCTGGGTATGTGTGTGGATGCTTTGCATCACATAACTAGTGTTGTTTTCAGAAAGAGAACTGTCTCATAGCTGATACAAATTTAAAGATCTTTCTTAACTATTCTAGATTGTATTAGAATTAATTGGAATTATATCAAACATAAAACCTTAGTCTAACATTACTTGGTAGTTTCAAAAAAATTAATCTCATATTTCAATATAAATGGCTAAGAAGAAGAAAATTCTTGTTACTTGTGAACATACAATTGCAAATTATATTATAGATCTAAAATTTCATAATGTGCTATATAAGTTGTTGCAGATACTAAGAGAAATTGGACATTATCTCTATCAGGATATAAAGAGTTACTTTCTTGTATAAATGGAATCTATGCAAGGATAGGTTTGAGAAGCTTTTCTTTTGAGTTTTTCAAGACATCATGCAAGTCAAATGGGAATAGAATGCAGAGAACCCACGGGGTGTATGAGGTTTTATACTATCTATATGACACTATTGTTTTGATTCTCATCATAGACAATATTGTTTCTCTTCTTCTTAAGAGACTCAAACTTTAATTCGTCCTACCTCAACCAATTCTAGTTTAATGATAAAGGATGGTGAAAATTGCAACATATATACTGGTGCAAAGAATAAAAAGGGTTGGAGTTCATCAATTTAGTATTATTGTTTTTTATTTTTATTTTTATTTAGAAGAATTGGGATTTTAGTCTAGTGATCCAAAGATTAGCTCTTATAAGGTGAGCCTCTTCTATAACATTTGAAGTAATGTGCAATAGACTCTCAACCATATCATGCAAAAAAAAGGAGTTAAACCTAGAACCTAGACTACCTAAAGCAACAATCAAGAATGTATGAACCTTGGAAATAAGTTGAACATAATGCTATCATCATGTACATCTCTATACTTCAACATCTTCCTATTATTTCATTGAAGATATCTCATGTCAAAATAATTGACATAGTGTTCCACAAAAATGATATTTTAAGATTTTTTCCAACATTAATTATGAGTCGTTTGAGTTTAAGCATAAAGATGAATGAATGTTTATAATATTACAAATTACTATTAATATTGACCTTTGTGATGTTGCTAGCATGGTGTAATTAATTGAACACATTTACAAGATGTATACTATAGTTGGATGTAACATAATGGAGGGAGGGTTTGAGACATTGTGGAACTATGAGATTACACATTAATATTTTTATGTATATATAACATGTACTTTTTAGGTTGTAAGATATAAATTGAAATAGAAACTTAATAGTGTGATGTATCTAAATTTTGAAGGTGAAAATGTTATTAGATCATTACTTTCATAGGAATGCATAGGTTATACTAGTTAGATGGTAAACTATTGATAGACTAGTTATATTATTATAGTAGATTGTGAAAAAATCTATACCCTTTAATAATTATCTATGAGGTCCTTGTTGAGTTTGAAATCACTATTGTTAGAATGTTAGGTTGCTTGCTAGTTTCATAATGTTGGATTTTGAAAGATGTGTTGGTTGAAATGTTTCTTCATCTTATGACAATTGGAATCAAAGTACAAAAGCCTTTTGCTACTATATAGAATCACTTATTGTCAACCATTGAGGACACATTTATCATAAATTTAAAGTGTGAATACTATCTAATTTGTGAACTAGACTATTAAAGAATATTAGGTTGCATCATAAGGTAAATGAAACTAGCATGTTAAGATTATTATTAATAACATTTTCAAATCTATATCTTGATATGCTGATTTGATGGATATATTGTTCCTAATTATCTTGAGTATGACTCAAGCATTGATCATGCTTTAAGAAACTTTATAATCACTATTGCATATCTTCCAAAATTCAAGTGATTGTTATTTAGTCTTGTAGATGCATGTTATGTTTTTTATTGAGAAGGATTTCATATTATAATGTGATTGTGATATCAATACCATTTAATTATATTATGGTGGCACATTTCCTGGAGCCATATTAAGTCTTTTGCTTAAGTGCTATATGATGATGATATTTTTCCTATTACTACAATGTGCTCTAATATTGCAAGATTCATTTCATGTTGACCATGCATAATTCCATTGTATGGATTTGATTGAAACCCTTGTCCTTATAGCACAAATTGTCTAAGATGCTTCGTTAAGATGCTTAGTTGTGTATAATGATGGCTAATAATGCAACCATTGTATGTAGAGGTAGTTTATAGAACTTGTTCTTAGTAATATTTTGAATCCTTACACGTTGAATTGATTCATTGAGTAGAATCATATATAGTTGTATTTTTGTTTTTTCTACATGATCTTCCTAGGTTATGCTAGTTCCTGGTTTCTTTAGGGAAACCTTTCATCAAGGTTGGAAATCTAGGAGAGATATAATTTATTGTTGTATATGATGAATAGTTGTTTATGGTATTTTTGTAAGTTATATTATAACTTAGAAAAGTGAAAGTTCTCAACCTAGTAGTAGCTTAAATTTAAATGGAGTTGCATGTGACTTAAATTTCATTGGGAAGCAGTTAATATTGATCAACCCTACCTCTTTAATATATTTTAGCTTGAGGCTAAATTTGCCTTAGTTGGATGTGAACTCGCCTTAATATGTTCCAACTATATATATTGGGGCAAACAAAATAGTATATCATCATCAAATCTATCCACTTTGAAGTTTGAGGTGTTTGGCTTTCCAAAATCTACTATAGCGAATGAAGTTTTAGAGTCATTGTCATCATGGTCTATAGATATGATATGAATGCATGGGAATGCTTGTAGACTTGGTTAAACTACAAATAATTATTATTTTTTATTCAACACTATGGTATTGTGTCTTGACTTAATGATAAGAAAAAGAAAGTATAGTTTAGCCTTTAGACACTAGTAAGGTTTCCTCCTCTTAGGAAATAAAGGTATGATATATTTTGACCATGAAATGACTATGAATGTGTTAAAAATAGCTACTAACTTTTTATCAAATAATGATACAAATTTAAGCTATTATCTTAAGATTTATGAATGATCTACAAACTCTAAATATCTAATGGATCTATGTTAGTTCTTTATGATTTTCCTTGCCATTGTGGACATGTAATACTGTATTACCAAATATGATATGGTGTTTTGCTTGAAATGACTTGCAATCAAAACACCTGAGAAAATTTTTTATTATTATTTTTTATAGAATTCTAGTGTATTTTTATTAAATAGAAGCTCATATTATATAGGATTGATACTTTTTTAGTATGAATAAAAGGGTGTTGAAAATCTATGGCTTAATCGGAGCACTGAACATCATGTTTTCCTCCTTTATATAAGATTTAATGTCCGAGTATAAGCCTCAATTCGGCTACTTTATACAAAAGCTTGAATAATGGAAAACAATTCTCAAATTTATATTAGCTATAAGAGGACAGTCCCACAGAGTTTCTTTCTCGCTTACTAAATTAGGCAAGGCAAACATGGAAACTGATATATCAAAACTGGAGAGGTACATGGTTGTTTCCTTTCTAAATTACAGAACTCTATACATCTGAACTCATATCAGCAGAGAATAATTTTATTGCAAGACCATTGCAGCAATAGACAGACGATTGATAGCTCTCTAGATATTTATTTTAGCCATTAAATATTGTGTGCCATTAGACTGCAGCAACACATTGGAGACAAGGATAAGCACCAGAAGAAGTTCCGGTGATTCGAAAAGTAGTTTCATTGCAGGAAACCCCACATGAAATATGAGGGCAGGAGAAGCTTACTTGTCATCATATTATTTATGAATAAGTTTTCATTCTATTATATTATTTGTTGTCAATTTAATAAAAAATATTAAATGTCATATTTAATAATATTATAAATTAAAAAAGAGTTATTTAATTTTTTATTTTTGTTGAAAAATAAAATAATTTTAAAATAATTTTACAATAAAATTGAATAATATATATCAAAATTAAATAATATGTATTACCTTTTGATTGTAGTTAGTATTAGGATTAAAGTTAGTTTAATGTTAACAATAGAGATTGGTAAAAATAAGATGTCCATTATAAAATAAACTTAGGTTAGTATTACCATTAGGGTTCAATTAAGGTTAGAGTTAGTGTTACATAGAAATTTAGTTTAGAAAAAATGTTAATAATAGTTTTAATTCTATTGTAACAAATTCTATGTTATATTATTTGTTGTTATTTTAGAAAATATGTTGCATTTGAAAATATTATAAAATTAGAAAAAATTAAATCATTTAAAAGTTATTTTACAATAAAAAAATATACAAAATTATCTTATTACAATATATAAATTACCATATTTTATAAATTGAATTATTATCCTCAATCTAATGCAAATAGTAAATAAAATATACTAAAATTAAATAATATGTTATGATCAATGTGACATGTACTTATCAGGTTATCAGGTTAAAAGAGGAAACCCCAAAAAAGTTTTTAAGATTAAAAAATCTAATGTAGCTTATCATCAAAGCTGAGTCATTACATATACTCCTATCCTCATCTTCCATGTGGAGTGTCTGTTTTCTGTCATAATAGCTGATGCATACATTTCTGGTTATGATGTTCTCTCCTCCTTGAGGAGTTTTCCTACGAAGCTTCCTTTCTCTATTACTTATATGTCGAATGCAATGGATGGACCCACCCTCCTCATATTACAGGTGTGGGCATTGCAATCTTGCCGTTCATAATTGAAAGCTTTTGGTTGTACTTGCAGGTACTAGATTGTCATTACTAAAGTACAAAATGAGCTTCTAACTTACCTTCAAACTGATATGCCTCAAGCAGCTTCCCTCCCACCTTCCTTAGGCTGTTCTCAACGACTAAAATATCTCGCCTTCTATTAAATAGCCAACATATTTTTTCCATTCAAATACTATTTAACGGTAAAGAGTCAGATAGAGGAATGCCAAGGCTTAGAAGTAGTTGATAGAGGAATGCCAAGGCTTAGAAGTAGTTGATAGTAGTGGAGAAAGATAGTTCTTTAAGTTTGCAAAATAGGAGAAACATATTTCGTTAGGAATATATCAAATATGTCTTCAATCTTGGATGTTGATGAGTCTATCATTGAGGACAATTGGTATTACGGTTGTCTCTTCAGTCCCAAGAAAAGCACTAACACTGGAGCAGTTTTTAGTACTCGTGTGCGTGACAATGAGCATAGTGACGTAGATGGGAAATATCATGACAATGCTGATGACGAAAACCCCAAGCATACCATTGCAGGGAGTAAGAAATTATTGAGAGAAGAAATTGGTAATAGTAGTAGTCCATGTTTCGAGTCAAGTGATTCCAGTTCAGCTAAAATCTTCATGGAAGATACAGAAGATGAGGATGAGTGTCTTGCAAGTATGTTTAGAGCATTGGATGAAGATGGTGATGGAAAACTTAGTTCAGATGAGATAGTGAGGTTTTTGGAGAGATTAAGTCTTGAAATACCCAAAGAGAAGGTGGAATTAGCTGTGAGATCAGTGTCTGCATGTGGTGATGAGTTCCTCACTACCATGGAGTTTGGTGAGTTTTATAGAATTGTATTTTCAAATGAGGAAGAAGTTGATATTGTGAAAGATGAGGAGAAGGCAATATGAGAGGCATTTAATTTTTTTGATCAGAATGGAGATAGGTTTATCAGTGCAATGGAGTTGGCTGATGTTCTGTCCAGATTAGGATTTGAGGAGGGGAAGGATGTGAGTTGCTGTGAGAGCATGATTGAGAGTGTGGATTATAATGGAGATCGGTTTGTGGATATTCATGAGTTCAGGCATTTAATCACCAGAACTTCTTCTGCTTCGCATCCCTGTCTTCAAAGTGTTGCTACAGTCTAATGGCTTTATGGCTACCATAAATATAGTCCAATTGTAGAGTTAATTTTATGGCTACTATACATATTGTAAGAGTTAAACAGTTGTCTGTAGTTCACTGCAAATGATGTTTTTAAAAAAAAATTAAAATTCACTGCAGTGCTGCGAATGATGTAAGAGAGAATTCTGTAATTTGTCAGCAAGCGAGCAGCTCTGTGTCTTTTCAGTATTGAATATATCGCGAGCATTACTTGACATTTTAAAATCTTCTTCAAATAATAGAAATAACTCCCTGCAATGGGATGCTTGGGTTTTTCATCATCAGCAATGTCATGATATTTCCTATCTACGTCACTATGCTCATTGTCACGCACACGAGTACTAAAAACTGTTCCAGTGTTAGTGCTTTTCTTGGGACTGAAGAGAGAACCGTAATACCAATTGTCCTCAATGATACACTCATCAACATCCAAGATGGAAGACATCTTTGATGTATTCGTAAAGAAACTTAAGAACTATCCTCCTCCACTACTGTCAACTACTCTAATCCTTGGTACTCCTCTATCTGCCTCTCTACCGTTAAATAATATTTCCATGAAAAAATCTATTGTGTACCGAATAGAATGCAATATGTTTTAGTGGTTAAGAATAGGCTAGGAAGGTGCGAGGAAGCTGCTTGAGGCGTATCAAATAGAAGCCCATTTTGTATTCACTCTACGTGGAACTACAAATACCTGTAAATGGATGGAGGACCCATTGCCTTCAACAGAAACAAACCAACTTTGCCAGCATTATTTCGCCGAGAGGCCATCTACAATGGCATCGGTGTTGTCCGTCAACAAAATTTCACTTTAAAAAAATTTTGACGTTTGCATGCAGGTCTTCCAAAACCTAACAAGATAGTTGGCAGTGGCGGCAAGGCAGTACTCCATTTGACAAAATCATGAAACGTTTGCATGTTTGGCAGAACCCAGCGATGAATAAAGAATTGCAGAACCATTTACTCTTACAGAACTGTTATGACACGGAGTACCGTGTGGAATGAGCAAATCGACCATATGTTGCCCTAAATAGAATCTAATGCCAAGAAGGGTAGGGGAAGAGTGGCGACTTGCCGACAATAAATGAGATATGCCTAATAGAGGAAACAATAACCTTATATATGGGCATGACATCTCAATTTCAAGAGCTACAATTTGATATTCTCTGAAAAAAATCTCCATTTCTTCAGGATAGCAATAGCACCTAAATAATCACCCATTGTCTTCTGGAGCAACAATCTCTTTCATTCATTATGTGCAGGGGATTGGAAGAATTAGCAGGTCATGCAAGCATTTAAAATTAGCAGGTCATGTATGCATTTAAAAGTTGGTGTTAATACTTCTATAAGCCTTTTAATTGAAGGATTGTTGATGAGGTTTTGCAGGTTTACACATTCCCCTCGTAACATGCCAAGGGAAGCATAATCTTTTGCCAACTCTTACACATCAGAAACGCATCTCACATAGGTACCATTGCTGTATTTCAATCTTATATTTTTTCGAAATCGTAGTCGTAGCTCTGTAGAAAAATGGACGCTTTGTCTGTTCCATGGATTAAAAAAAGTTTTTATTATTTAAGTGTATGGTTATATATATGTGCTTACATAATAAGAGATATCTCTCAGATTTTATATTTGATCAGGTATGGTTAGGGTCTTTGTCCAACAATAGAGTGAATGTAGCACTCTGAAACAGAAGCAAAAGACAATAAAACAGATTTGATTGTTTCCATTAAATCTATATATAATTCTAATTTTAGGATATCAATAGAAAACCCGCTAAAATAAATACAATAAAATATACGTTGAAATTAGTACATTCTAAAATTAATTCTTATTTTTCTTTTTTTCATTATTTTTGATTAAACCTATATAAAATTCTTATCAACAACAAACTTACTAAAATAAATAATATGTAAAACATAAAAAAAATTTAGTAGATTCTAGAATTATCCTCATTTAATTATTTTAATGTTTTCATTAAACCAATATAGAATTCTTATCCACAATAAACCTTCTAAATGAACACAATGTAAAATGTGAAAAAATTAATACATTTTAAAATTAATACATTTTAAAATTAATATGGATGTGTTCAACAAAGGAAAATATCAATTTTGAAGGTAATTGAACATTAATAAATTTAGTAACAAACCATAGAAGAAAGGTAAATTAACAACATTCAATGAAGATTAGGATTAGGATTTAATTGGGGTTAGACTTAAAGTTCATATTCAATTAGGGTTATAGTTAGTGTAATAAATAGAATAGGGTTATATTATGCTTAGAGATAAAATTAAAATTAGGGTTAGGGTTAGAATTAAAATTAGAGTTAGGGTTAGAATTAAAATTAGAGATAGGGTTAAGGATTAAATAATGGTTAAAGTGGGGGTTATAGTTCAATTAGTGTTCAATTTGTTTCGAGTTAATTTGGGGTGCAATTATGATTAGGGTTAAAAATTCATCTGAAATTTGCTTTGGAAAAACTTTGAATATGTAAAAACCTCTTGAAATCTTTTTTTGAACTACTATAGTGTCTTTTTCACTTTAAAGTTTATAGGTATTCTTCACCTTCGTTCGAATTTCAAAGCTGTCAAACTTCGAATGAATTCGAACATGGTGACTTAATCGAAATAAATACTATGTTTGATTTGCTAAAAATTGCAACATGCTAAAATGGAAATAACCAATGAATTTAGAAATATTATAGAAATTTATCTATGGTGAATTTTCATTTTTGTGGGAGAAATTATTAGAATATTTCAACATATTTATGTTGTGTATGAAGTAGTTGAAGATAGTGTAAACATAAAATCTAAGCGTAACAACAAGAAGAATGTGAGAAATCAATTTCATATTTAAATAATCACAACAATGATTTAGAGATTTTGTTCTTCTATAACAAGAGGCAAATTCAAATGTTAGAAGATGTTTATTCTTTTTAGATAAAGCATCTTAAAATGACCTATGATTGTTAATTTAGATATTTGCATCTCAAATTTTATAGCAAAATACTATGAGTTCCAATAGATAATATTTGATGTATTAGTTGAAAAATTTACAACAAATAATTTTTTATGTATTAATTAAAAAAGTTACAACAAAAGTTATTAGTGTTAGTGAATGATTTTAACAATTTAAATATAAGAGATGTATTGTGCTTAGTTTATGTTATTGGTTAGTTTGTGTTTGAATGGAGGCAAAGATTATGAAATTAAAATAATTTTTTTAGTAGTTAGTATAATAATATCTCTTGTCTTATTGACTTAGTTTCAATCCAAAGCTCAAATTTGTATTGCATAATATCTTTGATATAGCCTTTTAACCCTTCATAATTGTAGGACATAATCTATTCATATATGACATAGAGTTTGTCAAGGCGTTGTTCTCTAGGCCATGATCTATTCTTATGTGATAGAGTTTGACAAGGCATTGTTCTCTATAATAGTGTATGTCTTACCTAATTTTACTATTCTTTGGTAAAGCTTAATATATCAATAGTAATTCTTACTTGATGTCATATTTCTTTTTGTTGAATCTATAAGAATTATTAGGACTAGTTCCATGCCTTCGAAGGATATACTTCCCTCTAGATTTATTTTTTTTACATTAGAAAAATTAATCTCCACATTTCTCCTCAAGTTCTTGGGTATAGCTCTATGAATTCGTCAACTTGCTAGATAAATTGAAAAAAAAATTGATCATTCTATTAAAATACCATCTAATGACACATTATTTTTCATAGTTGGTCTTATGATCAATTTAACATTATCTTCAATTGCCAACAAGTCTGGCAATAGATCAAATTGAGAACCAATCATGCCATCCTATATACTTCTATATTTTATTTTTGAGGAATCAATAGAAAATTGAAAACTTAAATGGATTCCAAAATATCCAATATGTAGTGATTATATGTGTTCATCAAGGAGTTCTTTGACACACATTATGAACTTACCAAGTTTTACTATCAATTTTGAATCATCATAAAGATTTAAGAACTAAAGGCATTACTATTTGCTAAGGAGGTCTCATCTCAAAGGGAATTTGATTTCAAGTTTTATGAAATTTATTGTTAATATTAGAGACAACCTCTATTGATAATCTCTTTATAGTGGGCAATTATTCGAGCATGGATATACGATCTCTCTTTCCTCTAAATTTATTATTTAAACATTTTTTTTCTAAACTCATCCTATAATCTTATGAAATGAGGAACACGGTTGCTATGCCAATCTAATGTTTAAAAAAAAAAAGATACAAACAATTTTATTTTCATATGTTCTAAATGTTACTTTATGATGTACATATGTTTGGCAATATCTTTCAAGTATTTAACATGAGTGATAGCATTAGATCTCAAGTGTAAGATAGAAGGACTTTTTTGATAAAGGATTTTTTATCCACAAAATCATTTTAACTACCTACTATAAAACATGCATCTTATACTGAAACCTCTTCAATTATATCCATTTTATCAAATTCACTAATTTTTTTATGCTGAAAAAGTAAGAACAATTGCTCTACCCAAATCATACTGCTCTATAAAAAAATGTGGCATCAAAAGATTTATTCAATTAATAGAAGACTTAGGCTAAAATAATTAAATAAATAAAAATATTTATTTAATTAGACAGGACAATTTTAGGTGTCTGCAACATCATTTCTTTAATTCTCTCCAATCATTCTTTTTCTATCTTCTAGTTAGCTTTTTCTAAATAAAGCTTTCTTTGTCATCAATCAATTATCCTCCAATCATTATTTTTCATCTTTCAATCAACTTTTTTCTCAATCAATTAACTTATTTATCTATTCAATCTATTCTGTTCCACCTCCAAATTAGCAGTTCAACTATCAACCAACATGTGAGCTCACCTGAGTTCCACCTCTTGATCAATCTGTTCCACCTCTCATTCAATCCTTTCCAAAAATCTATAAATTGAGCATTCAATCTTCATTTTCAACAATCACAAACTTCGAATCTTTGTGTCATTTGCAGGTTGCTAGCACAATATCTGAGAGCCATCATACCACAAAGAAGAGAAGAACAATGGAAGCTACATGCGAACATGGAATAGGGAGTTTTTATTGATTATTTTATATTCTTATTATTGGATTGCATTATTTCATTGAGTTTGTTTGTAATTATTTGATAGGATAGGGATTCGTGATTTCCCTTTATTTTTGATTGATTTGATGATGAATTTTACATACGACAGTATGTTTAATTTATCAAGTTGAACTGGTATCAGTAACTAAAGCATGTAAAGATGAATGTTGGATGAAAGCTATGGAAGAAGAATTGGATCAGATAAAAGAGAATAACAAATGGACTTTAGTTCTCTGGCCTAAAAATAAGAATGTTATTGGAACTAAATGAGTCTTTAGGAATAAATTAAATGAAGATGGACAAGTTGTGAGGAATAAAGCTAGATTGGTTTGTAAAGGATATTCTCAGAAGGAAGGAATTGATTATGGTGAAACTTTTGTACCTGTAGCTAGGATTGAAGCTATAAGATTATTTCTTGCCTATTCTGCACATAAAAACTACAAGGTTTATCAGATGGATGTTAAGCATGCTTTTCTGATTAGGGATCTTGATGAGGGAGTTTATATTGAGCAACCTGGTGGTTTTTCACTTTTAGATGTTAAAAATATGGTTTGCAGGTTAAAGAAAGCCTTATATTGATTGAAACAGGCACCTAGAGCTTGGTATGCTAGGTTGGACAAATGTCTTTTAGAACTCGGTTTCACTAAAGGTAATGCTGACAATAATCTATATTATAAAGTCACTAATGATGATATACTGATTATTGAGGTCTCTGTTGATGACATCATTTTTGGAGGTGAGGATAAGTTGTGCATGGAATTTTCTAACAATATGGAGAATGAATTTGAGGTGTCTATGATTGGGGAAATGAATTTTTTCTTAGGTTTGCAGATTACTCAGGATGATAAAGGTATTTTCATCTATCAAACTAAGTATGCTAGGGAGATATTGAAGAAATTTGGTATGGAAATTCTAAAATGGTTAGTACTCCTATGGTTACAAGGGAGAAATTGACAAAGAAAGATGAATCTGCACATCTGATCATTATCGTAAGGTGACGATCTTACGATATTGATTGATCATATCTTTATGATGGATTTAATGGGATGCGATATCTATGGATATATCATAATGGTTTATATCTCTAGTAGTAATATATATGGATATGCCATAATGGTGGATATCATGAGATGTGATAACCATGGATAAGCCATAATGGTGGATATTACATAAAGAGATATTCATGGTGGATTTCATGTGATGTGAAATCCATGGACATGCCATGTAGTAATATCTTTAGATATACCATAATGGTTGATATCACGCGAGTTGATATCTATGAATAAACCATAATGGTGGATATCACATGAGGTGATATCTATGGATATGCCATAATGGTTGATATCACGTGAGGTGATATCTATGGATTAACCATAATGATGGATGTCATGTGAGGTGATATCTATGGATATACCATAATGGTTGATATCTTGAGAGGTAATATCTATGGATATGCCATAATGGTGGATTTCATGTGAAGTGATATTTATGGACAATTACGTATACCAGCTATTAATGTAAACTAATATTAAATGCCTAATATATTAAACAATATTAAAATCAATATTAGTTAATGTCTATATATATAAACAATATGAAAAACATTAGCAAATGATTGTTGTCAATATGTATAATCGACTATCGATATCTATATTACATTATCGATCCTTATTATCACTGTATTGTCTAATTAACAGTGATGTGTGTTATTGCACATAACTGATTATGTTTAAAATTGGTTTAGTTATAAATACTGATTACATTAATGTATCGGTTTTCCTCCAAAGGTATCATGTCCCTACATGTAGAGTCACGACCTCGGGTATCCTATATCATAAAATGCAATTCCTTTGGGAGGAATATATATAGGATATGATAAGGTGGAGATATAATAAGCAGACAATGATATATATAGGATACGATAAGGAGGAGATATAATAGCAGACGATGATATATACATGATACAATAAGGTGAAGATATAATCAGCAGCTAGTAATAAATACATTGTTCGTATAGAGAACTATAAGCAATAAAATGTGGATGCATATACAATAGCCTTTGACATATACACATTTAGTTTGTGATATTCACTTGCAGTGAATTTGATATACATTATGTAGATTGGACCTCCATCATATATAGTTTGAATTGACATCAAATGAAGATTAAAGTTCAAATAAAATTTAAAATCACCCACCTATTATAATTTGGTCAAAAATTAACAAAATTCTCTAGAAAGGCCACACCATGTTTCATCCCATATACAAAACCCAAAAAAAATATCTACAAACACCTATATTGGCATAGACTAGCAAACACATCTTACAAAAAAAATTGTTAAGACCCCATTAACCACATGACAACCAATGCCCTGCAAGAGCCATGTGAATCTTCGCAAGATGAAATGCATCATATTTTGGGAAGCTATGTCAAAAAGGATTGTTGAAAAACTAGCTCTGATATGAAGCCAAGGAACGACATTTGTCTTTTGTCAGACCTCAGCTTTATCGGTGTCTCTATTTTGAAACTAAAGGATTAACAACCCTTCAGTTCCTCTCTTATAATGAAAGTGACACCATTTCCCAAATTGCATTAATGCCAATCGGTGATGCAAATTATATTTTCTATCTAGTCGAGACAGTGGGGGAGCCATGTTTCTAACACTTATGCAAATTCCTAAGAAAATCTCCAAATATTTATCACCCAAGCTATGAAAAGATAGATGAAGTGTGGGAATTTAGGTCCTTGGTATCAAAAACACCCATATAAACAATTTTACAATAAATTTAGTAGGTAATACTTACGTCATTTAGGGAATTATTCGGTCGCCGCCACCACCTTGTTAATCGAAGTCAATTGTTCCCAGTTCAGATGCATCTATTGTCAAGTTAGCCAAGACATCAACATCTGAATTTGCTTCCTAATAGTATTAATTAATCATATGTCTTGAAAAACCCAAGAAACTCCATAATCTTGTCCACATAAGCTCGAACTTCTAGTTCACCATGGATCTTTCTCTAATAGCATTAATTATGAGGGTCAAATCACAATCAATCTCTAGCTTAGAAATATCAAAATATTTGCAAAATAATAACCCATGTGTCAAGGCTTTCAACTTTTCCATGTTGTTGGTATCTTTTGTTGGAGTTGAGAAAATACAACACCACAGGAGCCCAAATGATCTCCGTAAGCTGAAAAACTTGTTACAAGGAGAAGCAAGGAATCAAATCACAGAAGAAAGAAATACACAAAAAATATGCTCAAAAAGAGAGAGCTCAATATTCACAAAAATGTGTAATGTAAAAAACCTTCTTCTTCTTACAATGAAAAGAATGAACTCAACCTTTAATAGGTCAAGAAACCCTAAAAGGGAAAACCTAGGTTTGCACATAATAATTAATAAAATAATTAATTATTATGCACCTAAAGTTAGCTTAAGTGTAAAAGAGATAAAGGGAACTTAAATAATTAAACAAATATTGTTTAATTAATCAAGTAAATACCTGAATACTCTAACACCCCCCCCTTAAGCTAGACTTAGGGAGAAGCTAAAACCTTGAACAACTACTGAAAGCAAGAAAGATGGGTCCCGACAACAAGGCCTAATCAGGTACCTAAATACAATGAAATCTTTATGAACTAGAGAAATAGAGAAAACCATGTGGGAAAAAACTCTACTCCAAAAAGAGATGGAAAATAACACCACTGAAGCATGAAATAGATGCAAACATTGTCTCTGAGAAACTGTTGATCTGAAGAACCTCCACTGAAATAGAACATGACCAAGTAGAGAAGACTGTAATCTTTATGAGTGCCCTCAAATGACACTACTCGAGTCAGATGGCAAATAAGGCAAATAGCTGAACTCAAAGATACAGATGGCATAAGACACCAAAGCCTGAAGAGCTGATCAATCGAACCATGGAAGCATTAGAACCAATAGGACAAACCTCCTCATAATGCTGAAGAGGGAGAGGGACAAGAACACTGAAAAAGAACAACCAAGAAGAACTGCATGACGAAGAACCGGGAACATCAAACGTGCTGAGAAAAGTACATGGTGTCGTGGAAGGAACACTCACTTGACACACATCATGAGGTGAATGTCATGGAAGGAACACTCACTGGACAAAGGCAGATGGCAAACAAATGGAAAACATCAACCCCCTCATGACACTTTATAAATAGTGCAAGTACAACAAGGCCCAAGATGTGCAAGATCCCAAGTAAACAATGCATGATGGCACTTTATCTTAGTGCGTTTGCATAAATACAATGCTATAATGATAAGAAGACTGGAAATAGAAACGAGAACCAAAAATAGAGACATCCTACCCAGAGAAGAGATCCCAGGACCTGAAACAACCAAGATATCCACCAAAGTGCTAAAAAGAAACTGAATAAAATATGCATAGAGAAGAATCTGGAAATAAAACTCATATTGCTGGAAAGTATACAACACATGCTTTCTGAAAATATAAAGTTTTCCAAAAACGGAGGTCGGATGCTCATTCTGCATCTCCTGGAGTGCAAAAAAGAGACCCCACTTTGACTAAACAAAAACATAATCAAATAGAAAAATTGGAAAAAATTACCAACACCATGAGGTTCGGCTCGAAACCAAGTTTTTGACGCCTATTTGTTTTTGAAAAAATGACTCCGTATGCCCAAGATATGACCAAAAAACCAAACCCCCCTTCAAAACAAGAGGAAGGGGTAGTCTGGTGGTTGAACGGGCGAAGCTGGCCAGTGGGTGGCGCTCCGGTGGTGGGCTAGTGGCTGTGCGGATGTGTTTGGGTGGCAGTCGAGGTGGTTGGGTGGCGGCGCGAGAGCTGGGTTGGGCGGCGACTAAGGTGGCCGGAGTGGTGGTTTCTGACGAGAGGCTGCAGTGGTGGGCGGCACCGGCGGGAAGCTGCGGAGCTCGACCACAGGGGCGGCGGTGGCCGGCAAGCGGAGGAGGCCATAGGAAGGGCAGCGGCCGGCGAGTGGAGCAGGCCACAGGGAGGTGCCGGCGGGGGCCGGGCGCCAGCATGGCCTGCGGGGGTCGGGGGGGCCGGAAGGGCGCTGGCGACAGGAGGAAGGTGGGGGTCGTAGGGAGACCGACGGGAGAAGCCGGAGGCTAGTGCCAGAGGTCAGTGTCAGTGGGGGCCTAGGGTCGCAGGTGACAGGTCCCAGTCTGACAGGGCAGCGGGGCCTACAAGACAGCAGGGGGCCCCACAATACCCTGCATACCGTGGGGATCCCCCCTCCCAAATTTTTTTTTTTTTTTCTTTGTTTTGTTTTTCTCGCCTTTTTGTGATTTTTGATTTTTTTTTTTTTACAAAAAATCAAATTTCGGCTTGCATGCCGTAAAAAGGTAAAAAATATTTTTTTTGAAATTTTTTTCTCAAACTGTGTGCCAGGGCCGTACGCCTTGGATCTGGAGAAAAAATGCTCCCAGAGGCTCAGGAACCAAAACAGGTCCAATTTTATATGACCATAGCGGTTTTCAGGCCTTTTGAGCATGATGGCGATGTCCATTTAGGCCCAAAGTGCTCTAGAAAAAAGGCCAATCCCTAAGTACATAAAAACAATTCTGAAACCCTAGATTTGCTTCCAATGCAGAAATTCTCAAAACAAGAACAGATGGTTGCAGATCTGAAGCTCTGATACCATGTTGGAGTTGAGAAAATACAACACCACAAGAGTCCAAATGATCTCTGCAAGCTGAAAAACCTGTTACAAGGAGAAGTAAGGAAGCAAATCACAAAAGAAAGAAATACACAAAAAATATGCTCAAAAAGAGAGAGCTCAATATTCACTAAAATGTGTAATGTAAAAAACCTTCTTCTTCTTACAATGAAAAGAATTAACTCAACCTTTAATAGGTCAAGAAACCCTAAAAGGGAAAACCTAGGTTTGCACATAATAATTAATAAAAGAATTAATTATTATGCACCTAAAGTTAGCTTAAGTGTAAAAGAGATAAAGGGAACTTAAATAATTAAACAAATATTGTTTAATTAATCAAGTAAATCCCTGAATACTCTAACATCTTTTTCCAAAGGAATTACTAATTTGGCCACTACCTCACCATCCCATAATTTGATGATGTAGCCTACGCCAAAGGGACTAGGATTCCCTTCTGAAGCATTGTCGAAATTTAGTTTAAACCAAGCAAATTGTGGCAATTATCATCTTTATGCTCTGTATGAATTTAACATTCTTAGTGTATATGTTAGATAATTCAAATAATCAGAAGACAACTGAGAGGGGGGGTTGAATCAGCTGTCACCAAATTACCAGAACCTTAAGCAATTAAAACTTTATTATCAGAACACATAAGATCAATACCAGAATACATAATCCAATTACCAAAATAGAAGATATACCAATTAAGAACAACCAACAATTAGAGAATAGATATCATCCACATGAGACCAATATGTGTACGTGGAAAACCTAGTAAAGGGAAAAACCATAGTGGGAAGCCTACCCATAGTCAGATAATACTTTTGTAGTAAGTATGTGATTACAAATTGAGGGGCCTACACATGCAGGAAAGGCCAACAACCTAGATCACACTTCTCATTACAAAAGGAGTCTCACTAACTACATAAAATCCAGACTACAATTCAGAAGGAAGAATGAACTGCAATGCTAGCATCTCCAATGCCTGAGTACAGTTTTGGTTAAGCTCAATACCGAAGGACTTAAACCTCTTGCATAAACCCAACTCGATCACCAATGATTGACCAAATTCTCTACATGAATGATTATTACATTATTCACTCCTATACCATTTCATCCATTATCCATCATAATTTACAATGAGATCATACACACATATATACAAACCCTCGACCATAAACAATAAGGTCAACCACTAGACAATAAAACAATTACATAATTTTAAAACATGTCATCCTGAGACCAAATAAATATCATCCAACCCATAAGACATACTGGAAACACATCGAGAAGACCAAACAACACGTTACATTAAGTCGATTCATAACCTAGATAGAACCGGACCCAATTTAGGTCCACACATGCTAAAGCAATGATCCCAATCAGTCAAGTCTCGAACATGATCACCATCAGCATCCTGAAACCATACTAGAAGCTACACTAACACCACTTATGCATAACATCAAAAGATCTTCAACACAGCTCTGCCGGTGAAACCCTCACTGGATCAACAAACCAAGCTTACCAGCATATAAGATAGCCTCCAATCACCAAATCAAAACCAACTAACTGAACATATATCTGAGTAGCATGAATAGCATATCTAAGCCAAAGCATACCAGAGTATACCAGATCATCATTATCTAACTAACCAGAAACCAAACATCCTACCGGGACCAATGGAATACCGATAAACAGTCAAATCAGCTAGTGTTGATATCATTGACAAAACATTAATGCAACACAAATTAATTCCTCCAAATTGCCAATAATCTCCCCCTTTGGCATTAATGGTAACACTAGATGTGAAATTCATTCAAGTGCTAAGAAATGCCAAACAAATCTCCCATACAAGAATATAGCAATAAAGTTTCGATCCATACTCTCCTTGTAGATGATATCTCAATTAAGTTCTGCAAATTTCTCCCTCTAATGTATATATCTCCTTAAGTTTTTCACATGAATATCTCTCCCCGTTTGACATCAATGCCAAAGATCTGACATGAATATCAAAGCAAAATCATAAACCACTGAATCATGAGACTAACTACTCCCCCTGAGTAGTAGCATCACCACATCAATCCAGAATGAATAATAGCTCTAATAATGCATATCTGACTGATGCCAAATAGCATCAATTAGTTCTCTACCGGATGGGTAGAAACCCCTAATCTGTCTCTGAGGTACTCAAATGATTCTTTAGGCAAAGGTTTGGTGAAGATGCCTGCAATCTGCTCTTTAGTGTTCACATAAACCACTCTAACTTCATTTTCTTCCACCTTTTCCTTCAAAAAGTTATACTTGATAGATATGTGTTTTGTCTTAGAATGAAATACCGGATTCTTTGATATGTCTATAGCAGCAGAGTTATCACAGTGAATAACTACTGGTCCATTGCAATGCGCTTTTATGTCCTTCAACATTTACTTCATCCATAGAACTTGTGTACAATTAGTAGCAGCAACAACATACTTAGCTTCAACAGTAGATAAAGAAGTACATGATTATTTCTTGCTGATCCATGAAATAAGTTTCTTTCCAAGAAAGAAAGCTCCACTAGAAGTACTTTTCCGGTCATCAACATCACCTATCCAATCTGCATCTGTATATGCGCATAAAGTAAAGTCATCATCTTTAGGATACCACAAACCATATTCAGATGTTCCTTGAAAGTATCTAAAAATCCTTTTCACCACACTCTCATGATTTTCTCTAGGATCACTTCAATATCTTGATGCAATGCAAATTGAATTCATTATGTTCGGTCTACTCTGAGTCAAATATAGTAGATCTCCAATCATAGACTTGTATCTTGTAGGATTTAGTTCACTATTGAGAGATCATCACCTCACAATAATGTTCACAGGGGCTCATCAAGCACTGAACCAAAATTGTCATGGAGTCACACACATGACATCCACCATGAACCATATCAGAGGGTGTAGATAAGGGCTTTCTCCTTAAGTCTCTCTCAAAGAGAAATGCAATCATAAGAGTTTACACTTTAAAACATCTTTTGAAAAGAATAATACATTAGTGAATATCATACCTTTCCACCATGTCTCTAACATAGTGATACTTGATCTCCACATGCTTTGACCTTTCATGAAACACAAGGTTGGAGTCTGCATCACTCTTTGGTGTATTCCAAGCTCACCAAGTATTTATCTATCTAGGAATATCATGACCTAGAAGTCAGCATAAAGGCCTTCATCCTACATAAATGTGACTCCATCTCATGAATCATAGTCCTTTGACTGATCACTAGAGAAACCATCTTGACATGGTCCACTCCCTCTAAACCAATATAACCAAGATCCTCATATATCAATAGAAGCACATCCTCTTAGCTTCTCCCTCTATCACGGAAGCATCGCCTACTCACATGGTCCCAATCATGGAAGATATCTTTCTTTAGGAGACTCTTATCATCTAGTATGATCCTCATACGGTTGGAAGTGCTAGATCCAAAACCACCATGGATCTACTGTAATAAGATCAAGCCCTGGGTAGGAATATGATCATCTTGAGATTTAGAACAAAATCCCCTTTCAGTATGCACCCTCTCACTGAGAGAGCCCTCTTGTCTCAATCTTGGCTTTGTAACCCTAGATGCTATCATTACCAGCATAAGTGCCTCTATGGATTTCACAAGTGAATTGTTGCACCTCTGCCGGTAGATATTTGTTTTATAAAAAATGGAAATTTAAAATCTCAGAACCTCCACTAAAGTCCTTTGTATATTCCTCCTGAATTTTATTCTCTTCATCACAAATAGAACTTCAAAACTCTATAGCCTGAAAAGAAACAGACTACTATTCTAAAGATGTCCTAAATGTAAGGGACAAATTTCTCATAGTAAATTGAAGAAATTTAAAACACAAGATATCCAAATGTAGCTGTCGTAAGCGAACATCTACTGACAAAGTTGTTTCACAAATAACACCCATAATGTAATTGCATGAATTAACAAAACAATTACATATTAAATTCATGAATATTATTCAACCAAAAAGAAAATTTATCTCTTTCAAATCAGAATACGAATCCATCTGAATCCTTTTGTGGAATAGTCTCACCAACATCCACAATGGAGGCTTGAGGCATAGTCTGGACATTTCATTGCATAGTGACCATATTTGTCACATCTAAAGCATTGGATTTCTAAATGTCCTTCCTTCTTTTGTGCATACGAGCACCATTTGATTCCTCATCTTTCTTTCTTTTGGAGTGTCCTTTCTTACCCTTCTTCTTTGAGGAGTGTGCGACAAGAACATGAATATCTTCATTTGTGGAGCTTTGACCAATACCTCTTGTAGCCAATTTTGACTCTTCTTGAATGCAATATGTCTTCAATAGATCAAACTTAGGAAGTTTAGATCGTACACTTATCCCTTGAATGAATGATTCCCAAGAAGAAGGGAGACCATTGAGTGCCAACATGGTTAACTCTATACTTTTAATTGCATGACTAATGGTGGAGAGCTGGTCTTTCAGTTTTGTTATCCTCATGAAGTATGAGGTGATAGATTCGCCCTTGATCATTTTTACATGATGGATATGTTGCTTTAATGCAAGAGCTCTACTAGTGTTATTTATCTCATACATACTTTCTAATGATTTGAGCATGTCATAGACCATTTCCAATTTTGAGATAATTGGTACAATATGATCTTTCACAGAGTCAACCAACATTTTCATTGCTTTGTTGTTCTTTCTTTTCCATTGAAGCTTCTCATCCTCTTCTTTTGGTTTCGGTACAACATCTTTCACAAAGTTCATCTAATTCATTTCCCCCCAAGGCAAGCATAACTCTAAACTTCCAATATAGGAAGTTTAATGCTCCTTCAAGTCGATCCTCAAATCTAACACCATTCACCATTTTGATGTAGAGAAGGGAGTAGAAGAATTCAAGGATATATAGAGAATAGTCTCACCTATATAAATATGATCTGATATTTTTCTTATGCTGGCTCTGAGACCATGTTAATTTTTTATCAGATTATAATAGGTAGGTAATTTTAAATTTTATCTGAACTTTAATCTCCGTTTGATGTCAATTCAAACTATATACGATAGAGATCCAATCTGTAGAATGTATATCGAATTCACTAGAAGTGAATATGACAAACTAAATGTGTATATGTCAAAGACTGCTGTATATGTATCCACCTTTTATTTCTTATAGTTCTCTATACAAATAGTGTATTTATTGCTAGTTGCTGATTATATCAATGCATTATTGTATCATGTATATATCGTTGTCTGCTTATTATATCTTCATCTTATCGTATCCTATATATATTGTTGTCTGCTTATTATATCTCCGCCTTATCGTATCCTATGTATATCATTGTCTTCTTATTATATCTCCGCCTTATCGTATCCTATATATTCCTCCCAAAGAAATTGAATTGTATGGTATAGGATACGCGAGGTCGTGACTCTACACGTATGGACATGATACCTTTGGAGGCAAATTGATACATTAATGTAATCGGTATTTATAACTAAACCAATTTCAAACATAATCAGTTATGTGCAATAACACACATCATCGATAATTAGACAATACAATGATAATAAGGATTGATAATGTAATATAGATATCGATAGTCAATTATACATATCGACAACAATCATTTGCTAATGTTTTTCATATTGATTATATATAGAGACATTAACTAATACCGATTTTAATGTTGTTTAATATATTAGGCATTTAATATTGGTTTTCATTAATAGCTGGTATACGTAATTGTCTAAGGCCGATAGGCCAATTAGACAATTACGTTGTCTCTATCAGTCCTAATAGATTCTGACCATAGCTATTCTATCATCAACACGTTTGTGCTTTACTGATAAAAAATAATATTATTTATAATCCCCATTTTAACAAATAGTATTAATACTTATCTTATAATATAAACATTATAGTAAAATATACATTTTTTAAAAACACAATTCTAATTTAATTAAAAATCTTATATAATTATGATTATAATAATAAATTAATTATTAATTATTAGTTTAAGATTAAATTATTTTAATTATATTTATGTAATATTAATTATAACTGATCTAAATAAAATAACTATTGATAACTATAAAATTACATAATATAAACATTAGACTAAAAATATGCTTTATTATTATTAATTATTAGTTTAAGATTATATGATTTTAATTATATTTATGTAATATTAATTATAACTGATCTAAATAAAATAACTATTGATAACTATAAAATTACATAATATAAACATTAGACTAAAAATATAGAAATTTTTAATGACTAAATGAAAAAAATAGAAATTTATGATTAAAATTTTTAAATTATTTTGTATATATTAAAGTGAATAAATTTTTTATGATTTTCAAAAGTATTAACAAATAGAATGAGTTCAATTTTTTTTATACAAAATTATAATTATAAAGAATATACATATATTGAATTTATTTTTTAATTGAAATATTTGTGGTGTCATGTTAGTTCAATTTTATATTTAACTTAATTTAAATATTGTGAATCAAATTTCTATAAATAGAAACTTCACTTTATTAATAATGTTATAAATAAATTTTTTTATATTTAAAATAGACTTTTTTTAAAATATAAATAAATTTATCATTTCTAAGAACTTGTCTTATAGTCCATACTACTATTAGATGTAAAAATCTTCATATATCAATATAATTATGTCTATTACCTTTTAAAAAAATAAATTGTTTTTATACAAATAGTTTCTACAATATATTATGTTTAAAAATATAAAATATTTTATTTTTTATTTTTTGCATTGAATCAATCCATAAAGGGAAAATATACAATAAAGAAGTGCACTTCAAGGATTGCTACAAGAAATAACAAACTTTTCTAGCAAGAAGACCCAAACAAGAGATAACATTTTGCCGCCAAACATAGAGCCATAAACAACATATACAAAGTTTTGCATCCTAGCAAGAAACCCATAATAAGAGATACAAAAGTTGTAGCCAAACAAGAAGCCACATATAGCAGATAGAATCGTTCATAGGCTAACTTAGAAATAAAAATAGCATAAAATTACACATGAAGCCTTGAAAAAAATTTGAAGTTGTCTTTAACAAGGAATGACTTTTTTCAAATGTTGGAGAACTTGAAACTTAATATAATTCAAGAAGTAACTGATCTTGTTGTTGTTCCTGGCAACACCCTTCAATTGAGAGCAAATAAAGACAATTTGAAACAAGGTGTCATAGTTAAACTTTAGAATTTCTGTTACTTGGTGAATAAACTGATTTGAAAACATTGATAAACACCTGCATCTCCATATATTAATCAAAACAAATTGTCTCATAGAATCTGCTACCAAATTATTATGCAGTCTAGCACCAAACAAAGCTTTTTTCCGGCTCAAGGATTGATTAAATAGGACAGGAAAAAGTCCTAAAATATGTGTTTTAGGCTTCCATTATTCTGGCAAAATGAGCATTTAGTGGGATGGATCATAAATTTCAATCTTTCCCCAACTGGCAATTTATAGTGCAAAATTTTGCAGGCTAAAATCTGAGCTTTGGACCTCCTTTCACTAAACTTACACCTCTAGTGTTTGTTCAATCTGGGGTTCAATGGCAGCAAATTGATATTTAGACAGCCACCACCAATTTCTTGTAAGATTACAAGACAATGGAGTGCAAAGTTTAATAACAAGGTCCACAAAGACTCTTGATTTCACGAAATATGCCAATAGATCCAGTTAAAGCAAATGAAATCCCACATATCATCAAATTGATGAACTCCTTTCCTAAAACATTAAGAAGCATGTCTAAGAAAGGCAATAGCTAAAGACAAACCATGATAGTGCACCTGCCTATTCCACCAGATGGAAGAGTTTTCGAAACTAACCCATGCTGCAGTGAAAACATCTTTCCAGTATAAGAACTCAATGATGACTTGCCAAGCCTTCCATATGAATTGAAGAGGAAAGGAGGCTTTTGAGCGGAAAAAAAAGAGCAAGAATGATACGGTGACGAATGAGCTTTTTCCAAGGTAGGAGGCTTTTGAGCGGAAAAAAAAGAGCAAGAATGATACGGTGACGAATGAGCTTTTTCCAAGGTTCTTCTGGTGAAGTTATTGGACTTCATTGATGCAGAGATAGGGAAAATTTTCAGTGAAATCAAAATCTTAAGATCTCTCTTCATCCATGATCCGAAATGCCGCCTTCAGTATGAGAAGTTTCAGGAATATGGTGTGGGTGCGCAAAGCTATCTCCAGGAAGAGAAGCAATCCATGACTGTAATGAAGCATAATTCGGATGGCGGGTTCCCTTCAATTAAAAAATGCGAGTATGGGATCGAATTATATTAATCAGAAGAAAAGCCTAATTAAGTTCGTTGGATTCAGTACTTTTTCTTCTTCAAAAGTAAGAGCAAACGATACAAAACTCCATGAAAGTAGCAACAAGAAGAGCTTCCTCACTGCCGAAGTCTTTGTTGGTTTCTTGCAGGGCTGCACTAATAAGATATCCTTGGCCGAAGGAAAACAAGTGCACACCCAAGTCGTCAAAGCTGGCCTATCTCTGGGCAATCATCTTCTTCACATGTATGCGAAATGCCAGTGCGCGGAGGATGCTCGCCGAGTGTTTGACAAAATTCAGGTACGAAACAGTTACTCGTGGAATACAATAATTGCAGTGTATGCTCAATGTGGTAATATTGCGCTCGCATCTTCCATTTTTAATGAAATGCCTGCTAAAAATGAGTTTTCTTGGAATGCCATGACTGATGGATATATCAAATGTCGAAATTTAGAGGACGCCCGCAAGCTGTTTGACGAAATGCCTCAACGAAATATTTTCTCATGGAACATGATGATTGCAGGTTATGTGAAATGTGGGATTTTCGAAGTTGCTCGTGAACTGTTTGACAAAATGCCTGAACGGGACACAGTTTCTTGGAATGCCATGATTGCAGGATATGCTAAAAATGGACTGGCGGATCAAGCCTTGACGCTCTACTGGGAAAGGTGGAGTTCGGGATTTGGATAGGATAAGTATTTGGTTGCCAGTGTGATCAGTGCTTGCGCAGGCTTGCTCGATTTGGAACAGGGGAAGACAATCCATGTTTCTGCTATTAAAATTGGACTCGTGTCGGATGCCTTTGTGGAGAGTGCTCTTGACATGTATGCAAAATGCCGTTGTATAGAGGATGCTCAACAGGTTTTTAAGAAAATGTCTAAACGAGATGTAGTGTCTTGGACAGCCATGATTTCTGGTTATTCATGTTGTGGAATTTGACAAAATGCCTGAACGAAATGTGTTTTCATGGAATGCAATGGTAGGAGGATATGCACAGAATGGGCATGGGGAAGAAGCTGTAAGATTATGGCGTCAAATGCAGAGTACTAGTATTAAGATGAACAATGTGACTTTTGTTGATGTTTTGAGTGCCTGTGCTAGCCTGGCAGTGTTAGAGCAGGGTAGGCAGATTCATGGTCATGTTATTAGAAGTGGATTTGTGTCAGATGTTGTTGTAGGTAGTGCTCTTCTTGACATGTATTCAAAATGTGGCAGTGTAAAGAATGCATGGCAACATTTTGAAGAAATACCACAACGAGATTTGATTTCGTGGAATTCTATGATTACAGCATATGCCCAGAATGGCTACGGAAAGGAAGCCCTGCAGATCTTTGAACAAATGTTGCAGGTAGGCATGAAGGCAAACCACATTACCTTTATTGGTGTTCTTTCTGGATGCAATCATGCTAGTCTAGTGGGGGAAGGTTGTCGTTATTTTGACTCAAGGAGTAGAGATTATTTTGTTACACCTATAATTGAGCATTATTCTTGTATGGTCGACATCCTTGGTCGAGCTGGGCACCTGGATAAGGTGTTGGATTTAATAAAAAACTTGCCTTTTGAACCCAATGCTACTGTTTGGGGAGCATTGCTTGGTGCCTGCAGAGTTAATGGCAACACGAAACTTGGAAAACAAGTGGCAGAGTGCCTCTTCAAGTTGGAGCCAGAAAGTCCTGGGCCTTATGTGCTGCTCTCAAACATCTACTCCGCAGCTGGCATGTGGGAAGATGCTGCAAAGATACGAAATTTTATGAAAGAGAGGGGTGTTAACACAAAGCCTGCGTACAGCTGGACAGAGGTTAATAACAAGGTGCATATATTTTATGTTGGAGACAGGTCAAATCCTGAGAGAGAGGAAATCTATGCAACTCTGGAAAGACTCGCTACAGAGATGAAGTTGGCAGGGTATATTCCTGATACAAATTTTGCGCTACATGATGTGGAGGACGAATACAAGGAACACCTCCTTTTGTATCATAGTGAAAAATTAGCTGTTGCTTTTGGCCTTATTCGCACACCCCCTGGGACGCCTATCCGCATCTTTAAGAATCTTCGTGTATGTGGTGACTGCCATACTGCGATCAAGCTTATATCTAGTATCACTGGAAGGGAAATTGTTGTAAGAGATGCTATTCGCTTTCATCATTTCAGGGAAGACACATGTTCTTGTGGGGATTATTGGTGATTAAGAGTATTTTTCATAAGAGAGTGGGATATTGAAAGATGATTTTTCCAGCAATATTAACAATGTTGAGCATGTACATTAAAGTTTCTGATGGGTGCCATTTTGCATGAATTTGTATGTTGGAGATATAAAGAGGTCTTACTATCATCTGATGGCACTTTCAGTGGTCGCACCAATTTGTGAAAACACTATTGTACGTCACTCTAAGAGTTGCAAACTTGGGTTCTGCAAAATTATCTGTCGTTTTAGCTCAGAAGATTTTGGAGCGAAGTACAATGAAAAGGTTCATTGTAGATAATTCTGTTACCATGCCTACAGGCTACATGTTATTTTTAAACGTATTATGGTTCTGCAACAAAGATTTGTCACTTGATTTTTTCAGCATCTTTTAATGAAGACTTACACAAAATACATGCGGCAATTGATAAAAAAGTACCCCAAGTACCCCACTGTGTTTGAACAGGTGCAAATTTCGAGCCCATGGTCGCAAGTAGCAGCCCAAAGCCTTCCTCTGTTAAGAATGCCACTACACATTCAGGAGAAATATCAAAATTTTACAGATTCGGTATTCGAAAGGTTTCATGGGACAACCTGTGCAATATCTTTCTCAATGGGACCCCACCGTAACGAGTATAAGTTTCATTTGGCTTATTGGCTGCTTTTGATCTATGAAATGCAATGTAGGCACATTCTTTGAAATTGTCTATACATGCTTTATGGGGATGTAATTCTAAAATCGTGAACTGCGAAGGAGGTATATTTATTATTTCTCTGTTGGTAATGCTCTTTTCCAGTTCATTTGTAAGCAACAAATTTGAAACAGTATACTTTCTCATCGCACCTTGGTTCTAGATAGAAAATTAATCTAGGGGAGAGGATTCAGTAGTTGTGCATCCTAATTTCGCGCTTCTCAAAATCTTACATGGAAATCTCAAATCACTCCCAATTTTTTACAGCAGCTTACTTGGCAAGTCCCCTGCTTATAACTAAGGTTTCAGGGCCACATCATCAAGTATGGTGCCACATCAGCATGCTTTTTGCCAAGGTGTCCAAAAGACCCCCCAAAAAGTGAAACCAATAGTCGTGCAAAAGAGGCCCCTATACTTGTGCAGCTGATGTGGCATCACATGATTGGTTGTTTTTTACAACTAATGGTACATTTCATAGCAATAACAACTTTAAAGTCACAACTCTTGGTACAATGTATTGTAATTATTAATATGTAAACACACAAAAATTGATAATTTATGTTTCAAACAATAGTTTTTATTTGTACTAATATTGGAGCAAAAAGTATCAACAACCCTCACAACTATTCATACATGCTAACTACTGGTGCTCTTCCTCTAAATATGCACTGCTTTTTCGGTTTGTATGTCTGAGCATCACTTAAATGTTTATGTTAGACATGTGTTAGGTTGGACCATTAAAAAAGGCAGTGTGCATGGGAAATTCTTTGAATTTGAAATTTGAAAAGAACACGATTTTGACACTAGAGTGTCGTTCGAAAGTCATTCATGATTTTTTTTCAATTAATTTAACCAATGAATGGAAAGAATTAAAATTTTTCATAAAAAGTTCTGTTGTTTAAATTTGATTTTTATTTTATATGACTATAAAATATCAATTTTCTCTAGTCTATTGATCTGTATAGGTGAAAAATTCAATTTTTAAATTTTTTTTTTACAAAATACATCATTTATTATTACTATCACTATCACATTAGTACATGAACTATCTGTTTACTATCAAATCAATTGCATTTGAGGAACTCCTAATTTAAAACCCCCTTTGGGAGAAGTAGCTACCTTGATAAAGAAGTCTACATCTGGATCCGGTTTGATGCTTGTTCGTTTCTCACGATGCGAAAGTTCTTGCAGTAGGTCTGTGATCAACAGAAATATCAGTATGGTCACAAAATTGAGAAAACAATGCATGCACAAGAACTCACCATATCTTGATCCGACACCTTGACATTGGCCAGAGAAATCCAGTGTTTCCCTTACAGTCATTTTCGGATAGTGCAAATCATGTTGGCTAATGTAAGTGGATGTTCTTGGTGGTACAAATTCTGTCAATAAGTGTTCATTGTAGGTCAACGATTCCAGTAATCTGTGGAAAGGCATGTAATCACATTAGTATTTTCTCTATGACAAACAGACTATAAGAAGTAATTTGTTGTCATCACCAAGATCAACTTAGAGGTGTGGGACCAAATAAAGACAACCACAGGCATGAACAAGCACAGGTTTTTATTTGGTCATGTTGCTTGTCATACCTACTCATTGACTTTAAATATCAATTAATTGAATTTCACACCACTTACATTTTATGAGCTCTTATTTTGATGTTTTGCTGGTTAGTGATACACACCATGCTAACATCAAACTGGTAATGCCAATGCCAAACTTATATATGCTTTCTAGTATATGTTTCTTTTCGTGCATTTTTATTCTAGGCATTATCTTGAGTAAATTTTTTAATATGTATGTCACATCTTCATTAAAATTCTGATCGTGTTGATTAAGAGAAAGCTTAAACAGCACACTCTAAGCTTCAATTTATTTAGGTGCTTCATCTGAAATCACACTAATAGGTAGGCTCTACTGAAAAGGACTCTGTGATTTCAGATGAGCCACCTAAACAAGTCAAAGCTAAGAATGTCATTTAGACCAAAATTGCTAATTGCAATACATGTTTCTCCATACTAAACTACATCCTTTTTATGCAACTCTTCATAATGTTCTGTTCTACATTTTTACACTAATATTCAATTCATTTTAGCCATCCCACCTAAATAATAAGCTTTATTTACTTATGCTTACTGTGTCAAATTCGAGGTTTCTTAACATTTTCTATTCAAATATTATTCAATTAAATGACTAAATAATTAATAAAAAAAATACTTTTTTATTTATATTTAAAAATTAAATATTTATATTATTATTCGAAATATCAAATTGAGTCCACTCCAAAACTTAATAATGGAAGAAGATTCTCAACTCAAAATTATATTAGCTCAAAAGAGGTAGAAATTTCAAACAATCCCACAAACTTGCTTTCTCTCTTACTAAATTAGACAGAAAAAACATAGGAAGTGATATATCAGAATTAGAGAAACATAGTTGTTTCATTACTGAATTACAGAATTACCCCCCACATGCAATGGAAAACTGAACTTATATTAGCAGAGAAGAATTTCATTGCATGATTGCACTAAAAGACAGAGGATTGGTAACTCTTCACAATATTTATGCTAGCCATAAAATATTCTGTACCATTATACTGCAGCAACACATTGGATACAAGGATAAGCTCTCGAAGAAGTTCTGGTGATTAAATGCCGAAACTCACGAACATCCACAAACCCATCTCCATTACAATCTACATTCTCAATCATGCTCTCGCAGCAACTCATATCTTTCCCCTCCACAAAACCCAATCTGGAGAGAACATCAGCCAACTCCATTGCACTGATAAACTCATCTCCATTTTGATCAAACACATCAAATGCCTCACTAATTACCTTCTCAACCTTCACATTATCCACTTCCTCTTCCTTTTCTACAAATAGGATTATATAAAACTCATCAAATTTAATTGCAGTGAGAAAGTCATCACCACATGCAGACACTGATCTCACAGCCAATTCCACCTCCTCCTTGGGCATTTCCAGACTTAATCTCTCCAAAAACCTCACTATCTCATCTGAACTAACTTTTCCATCACCATCTTCACCCAAAGCTCTAAACATGCTTGCAAGACACTCAACCTCCTTTTCTTCATCTTTCCCATCTTCCCCAGAGATTTTAGCTGAATCAAAATCTTTTGACTCAAAACATGGACTACTACCATTACTACTTTCTTCTCTAAATATTTGTTTAGCCCTTGCAATGGGTTTCTTGCACTTTTCATCTTCAGCAATGCCATGATCAACATCAGTATGCTCGTTATGACTCAGACTTACTAAAAATTTCATCAAGATCAATGCTCTTCTTTGGACTGAAGAGAGAACCATAATACCAACACCCATCAATGATGGACTCATCAACAGCCAACACTGAAGACATCTTTAATAAATTCCTAACTTGCTTCTCCTATTATGTAGACTAGATGAATCTTGTTTTCTCCCACTATCAACTTCTAAGCCTGGGTTCTCCTCAATCAGTCTCCTAACTGTTAAATAACATTTCAATAGAAAAAATCATGATTATCAAACACAAGTAAAGGTCTTTCTGGTGGTTGAGAGTACGCTAGCTCCGTAGTAAGTCCTTCATCTCATCCACCATGAATGGTTTGATAATCTAAAATCATCAGCTTGAGCAGCATAGGAACTCTCGGATAGAGAAAACATAAATGGAGTGGAGAATTGATGAGTCATTTTCCATGTAAAGACTTAGACTTAGACTTGGTTTGTTGTTGGGCTATTAGAGAAATGACACGTCACTCTATGCTTTATCTATCTCTCTTGTGGTTGCCTATTTGCCACACCATATATAATGTTCTAGGTTTCAACTTGTTTATGTGAACACTGCCTATACTTCGTAGGCTGCGCCATTTACATTTTATGAGCTTATTTTGATGTTTTGCTGGGTAATTATTCACCATGCTGGAATCATCCTAGTAATGCCTATGCCCAAACATAAGATTCTTTGCACTATATGTTCTTTAGTTTAATTTTTATTCTGGGTTTTATCTGGAGCAAGAATTTTAACATATAATGTCTTTATTAAAATTTAGATGGTGTTTCTTGAATAAGTTTAACTAACAATATGTTAAACTTCGATTTATTTAAATGGTTTATTTGAAATCATAATAATAGATAAATTTTATGAAAAGGTTAGTGTGATTTCAAATGAATCACTTAGCAAGTCAAAACTTAGAATACAATTTTTTATATCAAAATTGTTAATTGTAGTACCATGTTTCTCCATACTAGATTACATCCTTTTTATACAAAACATCCTTGTATTCTATTTTGAATTTTTGCTTATCATTAAATTCATTGTAGCCATTCCACCTGATTCATAGAATTTAATTATTTGTGCTTACTATATTAAATTTGATTTTTTTAAATATATTCTATTCAAAACAATTAACAATAATTTTATATCTTATTTATATTAAAAAGATAAATATGTATATTATTATTCAAAATATCAAATTGATTCCACTCTTTATTAGGCTATGGTTTTATTACTATGTTAATAATGTTTCCAGTTACTTCATGCAAAACTTGAATAATGGAAGAAGATTAACTCAGATCTATATTAGCTGTAAGAGGGTACGAATTTCAAAAAATCTCACGGCCTTGCTTTCACGCTTACTAAATTAGACAAAACACGGAGAAAGTGATACATCAAAAATGGAAAAACATTTTTTTTTTGATAAAAGTGGATGATCCACTAAAATTATATTAATTTTTTTTAATTTTTTTTTTACATGGTGTCTGGTTCAATGAGCACTGAGGGGAATAACTAGTAAGAAAACCCCTCAATATTGCTCAGAAACATAAGCCTACCTACCCTTTACAATATCCCATATGCAACCCAATATACCCTGACTACATTCTCAATTACATTAGATATAAAAGAAGCTTTTACGAAAGCTTGTATTAATAGTCTAGTGGAGAGGCTATCATCCCAAAAATGCAACCAAGATCAGTGCTAGCACCAAAACATCAATCCACTTATGCACCACATGAGTCCAAAGACCTGCAGAGATCAAAAAACATAGCCAAGAGGGAACGAAGGAGAAGTAAACTTGAAAGCATGAAAATGGTTAGCATACATAGGCCTATCCATATAAGAAGTTGAGGAGGATGGAGACAACCTTTAGGAAACAGGGTGAAACCAATCCATACAATAATCCATAGTAATAGCCATACCAGTAACAACATAACAAGAAGCCATTTACCCCACCCAATAAACTGCATCTTCCAATTTCTCAGAAAAACCACCACCTGCCAATTCTGCCCAAGAAATTCCACATATTGCTAAGCATTTCATACTCAAATAACAACAAACAAACGAATATGTGCCATACCTGAGCACCCATCCAAAATATATAACGGAGAGGGGATAGTATGATTATCAGGCCATCATAAGAAAAAATGCCCAGCCAGAGAGCACCTCCAAATTATGGAAACTTCACATAACTTACAGCAGGCCCAATCAGTAAAGTAAATATCTAACCAGCATTGCACCCGCGAAGCATAATGATTCATTCAATGAACCAATGCACAGAACGTGATACCCAAAACTCTTGACAAGATCACCCACCTCTACCCGCAAGGAAAAAATGATTGCCAAAAAAGGCAGAGCATCGAAGTTTAAGTACCCAAGCTCAGCCACGAAATCTCATGAGTAGCATAGAAAGCAATACCAAAACAGTCCCAAAAAATTGAGAAGAACCAAGGCAACCAACTGTCATGATGGAAGAACCAATAATTGCCAAATCTGCCAGTCGTACATAGAACATTCCCTGATTGACCAATCGAGAACAAAATGACACAAAACCCAAGCAATCCCAGCCACCCTAAATGCAAATATATTCCACATTCTGATAGGTGAGGTAAGACCAAAGGGTAATTACCAAAAACCAGAAGAAGAGCGAGAATATCCCTTAACCGGAGTATCCAACCCTAGACCTGGGATTATAAACAAATCATGAGAAAGAACCCAGCCCCTAAACACTATCAAATTAGTGTCAGCTGGACCCAAGAAGCCCCATCACCCTCCACCCTTAAAGAGGCTCTACTACCAGGAATGACTATAACCAAGATGTTGTCATAAGGCAAGGCATCACCCCCCTTGTAGCCATTCAAAGAAGTAAAGTCCCCATGAGGCAAGGAAAATTTCCAAAGATAAACACAAAAACCTCCCTTCATAATGAGGAGATTCTCCCAATAAATATCAATAACAATGGTATTGTCCCAAAAGCGAACACCCTCATTATAGGCACTTACGAAAGAATAACCACACCAAGAAGGACTATTAACATAGAATTTTCATGTAGGAGATAGGAAAGTCCAAGGGTGCAAGTCCTATGCAATCCGCACCTTCAGTAACAACCTTATTTGCAAGAAAATCAGCAAACACATTAATCTCTCTAAAGCAGTGTGAAATAGAGAAAGTGGAAAAACCATTAAGTTGGAGAAGAATGTGCTCCAAAAGGTACTGCAAATGCCATGAGAAACACTTTTGGGTAGCAACCGCCTGATAGACAAGCATTGAATCACCTTCAATAACAATATCCTTGATATTTAGAGAATGAGCCAAATCAAGTCCAAACGATAGAGCCTGAAATTTAGCCATTTTGTTAGTGCCATAGCCAATATATTTACCAACTGCCTTGATAATTTTTGAAGAGTGGTCAAAGATAATTACCCCAATCCCAGACTTCCCCGGATTACCCTTAGAGGCCCCATCAAACTGAAGTTTGAAAGAAGGAAAAGGGGGAGGACTCCACTTAGCCATCTTTCGCTTAAGACATGAAGAAAAAGCATTTGATATAGCCCCATGAGAGGGCAGTAAATGAAGTGAGGGCCATCTCCAAGTAACCCAGTTATCCCAATGGGAAAAGGTTGTGAGATGCCCTAAATTTTTGAGAATGAAAGAAAGCATCGCTTCACTAATGGAGGCTTGGATTTTACCAATAATGTCTGTCAAAGATGTAGACTTATGATTAAAGATTCTTGAATTCCTTTCAAGCCAAAGATTCCAAATCACTAGAGATGGAGCAACTATCCAAAGAGATGAATAAAATGAAGCGGGAAACAACAAGGGCCAAGATCGAAATTGTGAAAGTAGACTTGAGCAGAGAGTAGAAGACCACCGTAACATACCAAACAACCAATACCAACACTCAGAAGCAAAGGGACATAGCAGGAAGAGGTGATCCACCGATTCCATGCAATAACCACAAAAAACACAAGGAAACACTGCCATAATCCCAAGCCTATCCAATCGCATTCCAGTGAGGATTCTATCTTGGATTGCCAGCTAGGAAAAAGCCCCTGCTTTTGGAAGATAAGCAGAATGCCAGAATAGATTAGTAGGCCAGCAAACAGATACAAGGGTCTGAATCAAATAATTATACCCCTCTTTTACCGAATAGGAGCTTGACGCATTTTTAACCCAAACCAAAGAATCCTCTCTATTTTGAAAAGCTACAGGTCTCTTCTGAAGTTCTTCCATAAAAGCTAAAACAATATTAATATTAATAGCCAGGGGAGGGATATCCCTCCATTTGACCACTACACATGGCCCTAAGGTGTCAATGGTAAAATAGTCTGCAATAAAGGGTCCCCAAAGACTCGAGAGGATATCCGGCAAAGGGGACCAATCACGGATAGTTGAGAGAGCAGGATGCCCATTCCAAACTTCATCCCAAAAATGGGCTTTTCTCCCATTATGAACAACCCAAGATAAATATGGCAAAACCACCTCCCTACAAGAAATCAAAAAATTCCAGAACGCAGAACCCTTTGGAAGGGATGTTGCAGTAAAAATCCTTTCTTTAGCTGTTCCCCTTAAATATTTAGCAAACATGACAGAGGCCCATTTACTATGGGGGGCTGTATATAGCTTCCAAATCAATTTAGCCCCCAATGCCTTATTTTGAATAGCCAAATCGTAAATACCCACCCCCCCCAGCTCCTTGGGGCGGCAAACTTTATCCCAAGCAAGAAGAGGAATCTTATGCTTCCCCCCTAAATTATCATTCCAAAGGAAGGACCTGAGGGATACATTTATCCTCTTAACGACTTGAGAGGGAGCCTATAGAATAGACATGAGATATGTAGGAATGGCACTCAAAACTGATTTGATTAGAAGGATCTTGCCTGCCATTGTTAACCACTTGTGATTCCAGGAGGAAATTTTGGAGGTGATAGAATGGACAACTTTATCCCAAAAAGAGATCTTATCTACCCCCAAAAAGAAAGGAACGCCTAAATACATACAAGGGAAAGACCCAACTTGAAAACTCCAAAAGTAGGTAAGATTGTCCCGAACTATAGTGGGGACATTTACAAAAAAGATTTTAGACTTTTGCTTGTTAACCTTTTGGCCAGAAAAGGCTGAATAGTCAGAGATAATTTTTTCAATAACTTGGGCTTCCCTCATAGTGGCCTTCCCAAACAAAAGCGTATCATCAATGAATAAGCAATGAGATTGTGAAGAAGGGAGGCCATCTACTCTGATACTTGACCATAGACCTGATGTCATAGCATTAGATATGGCCTGACTTAATGCTTCCGCCAAAATGATAAACAAAAAAGGAGATAAGGGATCTCCTTGCCTAATACCCCGGGAGGAGGCAAAAAAGCCCAAGGGAGACCCATTAATCAATATTGAGAAGCGGGCGGAGGAAATACATGAATAGATCTACTTAACCCAACACCTTGAAAACCCAAACCGGCTCAAGACAACGAGCAAGGACTGCCAATTGACACGATCATACGCTTTAAGCATGTCTAATTTAAGAATCATTGCTGATACCTTTTGTTGAGATATAGAGTGCAGGATTTTGTGAGCTACAATGGCACCTTTAGGAGTTTCCCATCTAGGCACAAACCCACCCTGCTCTAACGAAATTATTCGAGGAAGGAGTTTAGATAATCTAACCGAAATTTATTTAGTAAAGATTTTGTATAAGGTGGTACACAAGGCAATTGGACAAAAGTCCAAAAAAGAGGTAGGGTTATCTACCTTCAGGATAATAGCAATAAGAGTAGTATTAATTTCCCTTAGAATCACCCTATTCCTTCTAGACTCCTCTAAGGCTAACAGCACATCTTTCCCTATAAAGTCCCAACATTTCTGGAAGAATAATGTCGTAAATCCATCCGGTCCCGATGCCTTTTTCGGGTGCATGGAAAAGACTATCTCTTTCAATTCAGCTAACGAAAATGGGGCCATCAACATCTTATTATCTTCTTGAGAGCCTAAAGGAGGGATCAAATTTACAAACTTGTCATCAACCACCACTGGCTCTGCTGAGAGAAGAGATTTAAAAAACCTAATAGCTTCATAAGCTATTTCATCTTCATCTAGTAGAGTATTACCATTAGAATCAATAATACAAGAGATTCGATTACGAAGTCTCTTGAGCTTAGAGGAGGAATGAAAGAATTTGGTATTTCAATCACCTTCAGAAAGCCAGAGATCCCTAGACTTCTGCCTCTAATAAGATTCTTCCCTAGCCAGAATCTCACTCAACTAAATGTTCAGATTTTTAAGCTCGTCGTACATCGCAGAAGACATACCTGAAGCAACAATTTTTTTCTTAAGTTGCTCAATTTCCTCCTGAATCCTGGCCTTTTCACCAAAGACATTCTTAAAATGCTGCACATTCCAATCCTTTATTCTTGGACCTTCAAAAAACCCAACTTTTTAACTAGCTGAAACATCCTAGACCCAAGAAAAAAAGGCGCTGAATTCCACCAAAATTTTAAGGAAGGCAAAAATGATTGGTCCCTAAACCACATTGGCTCAAACTTGAATGGTAACTTTCTAGGAGCCCTATCCTCAAAAATATCGAACTGAATAGGGAAATGATCAGAGCCAGTAAAGGGAAGAATTGAGGATACAAAATCTTGTCCCAAACTAAACCAATTATCCGAAACCATGAAACAATCCAACCTTTCCGAAATTTGACAAAAGTCCTTTCGCATATTAGTCCATGTAAATGAACCATTAAGAGGCTTACAATCAACTAGACTCAAGGAATTAATGAAATTGCAAAAATCTGAAATAGCATGCTTATTAGGGATAATTCCCCCAACCTTTTCATCCAAACTAGTAATTGCATTGAAATCACCCCTGAAAATCAGAAAACCATTCCGCAGAGGAGTAGCAAGAGAAACCAAGATATTCCAAAGCATTCTTTTCTCTAGAACCCTAGAAGGGCCATAAACATTAAATAGCCAAAACTTTAAGTTTGATGATCTACTCTTAACTATTCCAAGCATCCAATTAGATGATGAGGCAACTAACGAGAAGTGAACAACATAATCTCTCCAAATAACTGCCAATCCACCCGACGCCCTTGAAGAGGGAGATGAACAAAAATTCCAAACTTTCCAAGAAGAAAATAAGCTATTCGCTGACTGCAAATTTAGCTTAGTTTCTTGTAACAGCACCAAATCACACTTCATTAAATCCAATTGCAATACAATTGGAGGAAAAGACAGATGATCGATAACAGATATTTATTCTAGCCATTAAATATTGTGGGCATTAGACTGCAGCAACACATTGGAGACAAGGATAATCACCGGAAGAAGTTCGAGTGATTAAATGCCTAAACTCATGAATATCCACAAACCCATCTCCATTATAATCTACACTCTCAATCATGCTCTCGCAGCAACTCAAATCTTTCCCCTTCACAAAACCCAATCTGGAGAGAACATTAGCCAACTCCACTGCACTGATAAACCCATCTCCATTTTGATCAAACACATTAAATGCCTCACTAATTACCTTCTCAACCTTCACATTATCCATTTCCTCCTCCTTATCTACAAATACAATTCTATAGAACTCACCAAACTCAATTAAAGTGAGAAAGTCATCACCACATGCAGACACTGATCTCACAGCTAATTCCACCTCCTCCTTTGGCATTTCCAAACTTAATCTCCCCAAAAACCTCACTATCTCATCCGATCAAACTTTTCCATCACCATCTTCATCCAAAGATCTAAACATACTTGCAAGACACTCAGCCTCCTTTTCTGCATCTTCCTCAGAGATTTTAACTGAATCAAAATCTCTTGAGTCCTCAAAACATGGACTACTACCATTACTACTTTCTTCTCTCAATATTTGTTTATTCCTTGCTATGGGTTGCTGACAATTTTCATCTTCAAAAACACCACGAACAATGTCAGTAATCTCATTATGACCTAGGCTCACACTAAAAATTGCATCAAGATCATTACTACTCTTTGGACTGAAGAGAGAACCGTAATACCAACACCCATCAATGATGGACTCTTTAACATCCAACATTGAAGACATTTTATATAAATTCCTAACTTGCTTCTCCTGTTCTGTAGGCTAGATGAATCTTGTTTTCTTCCACTATCAACTACTCTAAGCCTTGGTACTCCTCGATCAGCCTCTCTACTGTTAAATAGTATTTCAATAGAAAAAAATCTTAACTAGCAGACACAAAGCAAGGGTATTTCTGGTGGTTGAAAGTGGCCAAGGAAGGTGGGAGGAAGCTGCTTGAAGTATATCAATTTCAGTAGAATTGGTCATTTGTAACATTATTTGGTCTATTGAAACCTCTTTCAAGTACAATTTTAATAAATGCATTTATTCAGACCTCTAAAACATCAATGACTGCATAAGTGAGTTCCACAAACGGACACTTGGGGGCAAAATAGAAGTTCAATTCTAAACCACAATTATAGTTGTCTGTTGTTTCCTTTGTAATTCCGTACGTGGACGTGGAATCAAATTATCTTTGGACCCCACTCTCTTGTAATCAGAAGGGCGTGTCCATCCATTCTCTAAACAAAAAAGGAAGCAATTTTGACGTTTGCAGACAAAGGAAGCATCGTAGAAGCATTCCAAAAGCACTTTCATTGGAGGAAAATCCACGTGAAATATGAGGTCAGGAGAAGCTTACTTGCACACTATAAAAATCTCGTGATTGTGCATTATTGTTGTGGGCCTTGTTAAATGACACGATTGGAGGATAGGAAAAAATGCCAACAATGGCATTAATAGAGATTAATTTTAGTTGTGTATTAAAGATTCATTTTGGTCAGAAAAAAATAAAACATTTAACATAATTGTATGTTGGAGTCAATCAAATGTGTATTGTGTATTGGATATTATTGTATGGTAATTGAATTAAATTGAAATAAAAATTTAACGAATAGATGTGATTTAAAAATAAGATTAGATATTTTATATAAGAGAAGAGGATTAATTCTCTATTTTTTGTATACGAATTATAGAGTCTTGATTTTCAAATGTGATAGATAACAAGGTCACCATATTAGAGAAGATAATTATTTCTCTCCATTTTTTTGCACATAAATTATAGAGTCTTGATTCCCAAATATGATAGCTAACAAGGTCATCACAAAAGAACCTTCATTAGTGTGGATAGAAAATAGTAGTAAACTTACAGTTATTACAACTATTAGTACTTAAAGCAATGATGAATGTTAACACCTTGTTTTAAAGCTCTAGAGAAAGAACCAAATTTCATTGTTATTAAATATTTAATCTAACCAGTATTTCATGGGCATTGTTGTTATCGGGGGCAATAAATATTTTTGGAATATTGAAAGATGAGACCAATTTGTGAAATTAGCATATAATTGAAATGTTCTTTAAATGCAAGTTTGAATTGGTTTCAAATGAAGCATTCATAACATGATGTTTTAAAATTAATTCAACTCATAGAAGTATTTAGTGTCCATAATAGGTTGCTAAGATCCTATATCATGTCAAGATATAATTTTAATTTTTTTTGCTACTTTGTATGATAATAATTAGTTGTCATTCCCATCATGTTAATGTGATCCATACCCTAAAATATAACATGTTATAGATGGCAGTAGTAACCTCATAAAAGATATGTTAAGATTTTTTCCAACATTGATTATGATTCATTTGAGGTTTAGCATTAGGATGAACTTAAGTAAAACCTTCATTAAGAGTTGACTAGATGAAACAAGCACGAAGAAGGTTAGTGATTGTGGAGTGACTACATTATGACTGTGAAAATTCTATTTCATATTAGCCTTACCATATAAGAGAATGAGATTTAATGGGGTAAAGGGATGTTAGAAATATATTAGATCATTACTTCCATAGGGATGCATAAGTTATACTAGTTAGATAGTAAACTATTGATAGATTAGTTGTACTATTTCAAAATTTATATCTTTTAATTATCTATGAGGTCCTTGATAGTTGGAAATCATTGATATTACAATGATGGGTCATAATGTGGACATGTAGTTTGAAATGTTTCTTCATAATATGACCATTGAAATGTAAGTATAAATACTATGCTATTATAGGGATTCAATTATTGATGGCCATTGAGGATACATTTATCATAAATGTAAAGTGTGAATACTATCTAATTTGTGAACTAGTCTATTAAATAATATTAGGTTGCACAATAAGGTAAATGAAATCAATATGTTAAGATTATTATTAATAATATTTTCAAACTATATCTTTATATGCTAATTTGATGGACGTAGTGTTGCTAATTATCTTGAGTATGACTTGGGCATTGATTATGCTTAAAGAAACTTTGTAATTACTATTGTATATCTTTCAAAATTCAAATGATTGTTAATTGGTATTGTGGATGCATGTAACATTTTTATCAAGAAGAATTTCACAATATAATGTGATTATGATATCAATATCATTGAAGCATATTATGATGGTATTTTTCCTATTACTACCTTGTGCTCTAATATGACTGGATTTATTTCATCTTGACTATGCATTATTGTAGTGTATAGATTTGATTCAAACACTTTATCCTTGTAACACAACATTGTCTAAGATGTTTCACTAAGATGCTTAATTGTGTATAAAGATTAACTAATATTTGGAACCATTGTATATAGAGGTAGTTTATAAGACTTGTTCTTAGTAATATTTTGGATCCTAACATGTTAAATTGATTCATTAAGTAGAATCATATATAATTGTATTTTAGTTTTCCCTACATGATCTTCCTAGGTTATGCTAGTCTCTAATTTATTTAAGGAAACCTTCTATCAAGGATGGAAATGTTGGAGAGCTATACCTTGTTGATGTATGTGACAAATGGTTTTTTCTAATATTTTTGTAGGTTATCATCACTTAGAAAAGTGCAAGTTCTCAACCTAGTAGTAGCTCAAATTTGAAGAGAATTGAATGTGACTTAAATGTTGTTGGGAAGTAGTTATTTAGGTAGTCCTTTGGTGAAGGATGCCCTAGAACCAAGTTAGTTGTAGATTTGATTTGGGAATAGCCAAGTAGTGTTCAAGCGTTGCTCCTAATATTGATCTACCCTCCCTTTTTAGTATGTTTTAGCTTGAGGCTAAATTTGTATTAGATAATGGTGAACTCACCTTAATATATTCTAACTATATAGATTAGGGCTAACAAAAGATAGTGTATCATCATCAAATCTATCCACTTTGAAACTTGAGGTGTTTGGCTTTCCAAAATCTACTATAGTGAACGAAATTTTAGAGTCATTGTATGATGTGAAAGTATGAGAATGCTAGTAGACTTGGTTAAACTAAAAATCATTACAATTTTGTGTTGAATACTTTGATATTATGTCCTGGCTTAGTGATAAAAGCCTTTAGACACAGTTTAGTTTACTCCTCACAAGAGATGAGGATGCAGTATAGTTGACCATAACATGGCTATGAACATGTTTAAAAGACCTACACTTATTATCTAATGATGATACAATTTTAAGCTATTATCTTAATATTTATGAATGATCTACTGACTCTAAATATTTAATGGATCTACACTAAGATTAGAGTGATCTTTATGATTTGCCTTACCATCGCGGACATCCAATAGTATTTATTACCAAATATGAATAGTGTTTTTCATGAAATGACTTGCAATCAAAAGACCTAAGAAAATTCTCCAATATTATTTTATATAGAATTCTACTGTCTTCTTATAAAAGCAAAGCTCCTTTATTTAGGATGGATACATTTTAGTATGAATAAAAATGTGTTGAAAATCCATGGTTGGAGCACTTAACATCATGTTTTCCTCCTTTTTATAACACTTTCCGTCCGAATATAAGCCTCACTTCGGCTACTTTATACAAATAATTGAATAATAGAAGAAAATTTTCAAAATTATATTAGGCCCACAGAGTTGCTTTCTCGCTTACTAAATTACACAAGACAAACATAGAAAGTGATATATCAAAACTGGAAAGGTACGCGGTTGCTTCCTTTCCGAATTACAGAATTCACTACCACATACCATGGCATACATTTGAAATTATATCACCAGAGAAAAATTTCATTGCAATACAATTGCAGTAAGAGACAGATGATTAATAACTCTCTAGATATTTATTCTAGCTATTAAATATTGTGTGCTGTTAGACTGTAGCAACGCATTGGAGACAAGGATTAGCACCAGAAGTAGTTCTTGTGATTAAATGTCTAAATTCATGAATATCCACAAACCCATCACCATTATAATCTACACTCTCGATCATGCTTTCGCAGCAACTCAAATCTTTCCCCTCCACAAATCCCAATCTAGAACATCAGCCAACTCCATTGCACTGATAAACCCATATCCATTTTGATCAAACACATTAAATGCCTCACTAATTGCCTTCTCTTCGACCTTAACATTTTCAAGTTCCTCTTCCTTTTCTACAAATAGGATTCTATAAAACTCATCAAACTCAATTCCAATGAGAAATTCATCACCACATGCAGACACTGATCTCACAGCCAATTACACCTCCTCCTTGGGCATTTCAAGACTTAATCTCTCTAAAAACCTCACTATCTCACCCGAACTAAGTTTTCCATCACCATCTTCATCCAAAGATCTAAACATACTTGCAAGACACTCAACCTCCTTTTCTGCATCTTCCTCGGAGATTTTAGCTGAATCAAAATTTGACTCAAAACATGGACTACTACCATTACAACTTTCTTCTCTCAATATTTGTTTATTCCTTGCTATGGGTTGCTGACAATTTTCATCTTCAGAAACACCATGAACAATGTCATTAATCTCGTTATGACCTAGACTCACACTAAAAATTGCATCAAGATCATTGCTCCTTTTTGGACTGAAGAGGGAGCCGTAATACCAACACCCATCATTGATGGACTCATTAACATCAAACATTGAAGACATGTTTGATAAATTCCTAATTTGCTTCTCCTATTCAATAGGCTAGATGAATCTTGTTTTCTTTCACTATCAACTACTCTAAGCCTTGGTACTCCTCAATCAGCCTCTCTACTATTAAATAGTATTTCAATAGAAAAAAATCTTAACTACCAGACACAAAGCAAGGGTATTTCTGGTGGTTGAAAGTGGCCAAGGAAGGTGGGAGGAAGCTGCTTGAAGAATATCAATTTCAGTTGTATTGGTCATTTGTAACAATATTTGATCTATTGAAACCTCATTCAAATAAAATTTTAATAAATGTATTTATTCAGAGCTCCAAAATATCAATGACTGCATATATGAGTTCTACAAATGGACATTTAGGGGCAAAGTAGAAGTTCATTTCTAAACCACAACAACAGTTTTCTGTCCTTTCCTTTGTAATTCCGTACATGTAAGTGTAATCAGAAGGGCGTGCCCATCCATTCTCTAAAACAAAAATGAAGCAATTTTGACGTTTGCAGACAAAGGAAGCATCGTAGAAGCATTCCAAAAGCACTTTCATTGGAGGAAAATCCACGTGAAATATGAGGTAAGGAGAAGCTTACTTGTACACTACAAAAACCTCATGATTGTGCATTATTGGTGTGGATCTTGCTAAATGACACGATTGGAGGATAAGAGAAATTGCCTTCAATGGCATTAATAGAGATTAATTTTAGTTGAATATTACAGATTCATTATTGGTGTGGATCTTGCTAAATGACACGATTGGATGATAAGACAAATTGCCTTCAATGGCATTAATAGAGATTAATTTTAGTTGAATATTACAGATTCATTTGGTCAGAAAAAAAATAAAATTAACATATTTGTATGTTGGAGTCAATCAAATGTGTATTGTGTATTGGATATCATTTTATAGTAATTGAATTAAATTGAAATAAAAATTTAATGAATAGGTGTGATTTAAAAATAAGATTAGATATCTTATATAAGAGAAGAGGATTAATTCTCTTTATTTTTTGTGTACAAATTATAGAGTCTTGATTTCCAAATGTGATAGATAACAAGGTCATCATATAAGAGAAGAGAATTAATTCTCTCCATTTTTTGCATATAAATTATGGAGTCTTGATTCCAAAATATGATAGCTAACAAAGCCGTCACAAAAGCACCTTCATTAGTGTGGGTAGAAAATATATGAATTTAGCACTTTTAATTTAATTGGAAGATGTTTTGTTGACTGAGTTATAACTTATTGTGAAAAAAAATAGTAGTAACCTGTCAGTTATTACAAATAATAGTACTTAAAGCAGCATGAATGTTAGCACCTTATTTTAAATCTCTAGGGAAAGAACCAAATTTCATTGTTATTAAATATTTAATCTAGCCAGTATTTCATGGCCATTGTTGTTATCAGGGGCAATACATATTTCTGGAATATTGAAAGTTGAGACCAATTTGTGAAATTAGCATATAATTGAAATGTTCTTTAAGTGAAGGTTTGAATTGGTTTCAAATGAAGCATTCATAACATGATGTTTTAAGAAGATCTCTCACCCATGTCCACGTTTTTGAAAACCTGCTCTGCCACCCTCAACGACTCTTCTGTGCTTGAGTTCCCTCCTGCCTTGGACCTTAGCACTGCTGGTGCTTGTCGTAGTGTTCTGCCTGGCACTTTTGATGTGCCTTCCGTGGTCTCCCCTCCCCTTGCCAGAGCTGCTGGGTCCAGGTGCGATGCTCGCCAGGTGAATGGTGATGATGTCGTTCCTTGTGGGATTTGTCCGGTGCTCACCCTTCTACACTCATGTCCCCTCGGCTAGGTGCCGCTACTGTCCTCCCTTCTGTTGGGGATGTTGTAGCCTCTGGTTTTTCTGCTGAGGGTGTTGTCGTGGGTATTGGTGCTGCTCATTTTGGTACCGCTGCTACTGCCAATGTTGCAGGTTCTAAGATTTTCAAACCTTTTGCTGGTGGACATATTTTTGCTCGTGTGGCTAGATCTACTGCTCATTCTGCCAAGGGGATCCACCCTTTTCATTTTGCCAAGACCTCTCCTATGGTGGTTTGTGCCCTGGAAGTTGCCGAGAATATTGATTACTACCAACATACGACATTGGTATGCAAATTTATGGGTCGCTGGCCTTCTCTCCCGTATCTCCATCATTGGGAGAGTGTTTTCAGGAAACCTTTGGTTGCCTGTAGTATTGAGCTTTTCCTTTGTGCTAAAGGATTTTTCATTGCTTCTTTTGCTTCTTCCCATGACTGTGATATGGTGTTGGGCAAGCTGTGGGATTGGGTAGATCACGAGCTCTCTTTGCCAAACCCTGGACAACTTCCTTTAACCCCCTTACTGAACCACTGAATGTACGTCCGATTTGGATTCGCCTATGTAATATTCTTCTTCATTTTTGGGAGTACTTCTATTATGAGGCCATTGGTAACTCTATTGGCTAATTCATGAAGGTTGATGATGCCATGTCCTCCATGGGCCATTCTTCCTTTGCCCGCACTTTAATTGATAATGACATTTCCAAGTCTCTCACTGGGGATGTGGTTCTTACGGTTGGGAACAAGCCTTGGACTCAATCATTGGACTATGAGGGTCTTTCCTTTCGTTACCAAAGGTACTTCTCTATGGGTCAATTGGCCTTAGACTGTTCTCTCTCAACACAAAGGATCTGCTATTTGGTGGAGGGATGCTATTGCTGATCATTTGATGGTCAATACTGCTGATATTGATGACTCCTCTCAAGTGGATGATGACTCCTCTCTGGATGAGGTTGTGCCTATTACTGTTGTTGAATCTCCTATTGAACCCCTCACCGAGCTACTAACTTGACCTCCTATGGCCCTATGATTGCTGCTCCTTTTCTACATCATCAATCCACTCCTGTCGAATCTGCTCCTGATGCTGTTCTTTTGCAATAGCCTGCTGATGTTCTGCTGCAACAACTTGCCACCATTCTACTACAACAATCTACTGTTGAAGCTGACTGTAACTCTACAGGGCCCTCCCCATCCAATCCTTCTTTTGATGGTCTTAATGATAGTATTGCCTGGAATATGGTTCATTGCAAGTGGAAGGGAAAATCTTCCTCCCTCCCCCAAATTTCCCTGGCTTGGATGATTCTCCCCATCTTTGAGCTAGGTTTTGGGTTGTTGCAGGTTTGATAGGTTCTTTTCACCTATCCGACCTTGGTTCCTCTAGGGTTCGTCCCCTATTTTGTTGTTTCCTTTGCTGCCTTTGGACTATGTTTTTAAGGGTCAATACCCTTATCTGCCATTTTTGTAATGTTGATAGTCTTTGGCTATGTTAAGGGTCAATGCCCTAGTTAATGCTACTTAAATAATAAAAAACATGATGTTTTAAAATTAATTGAACTCATGGAAGTATTTAGTGTCCATAATAGGTTGCTAAGATCCTATATCATGTCAAGATATAATTTTTTTTGCTACTCTGTATTATAATAGTTAGTTGTTGTTCCCATACATGGTAATGTGATCCATACCCTAAAATATAGCATGCTAAAGAGGGCATTAGTAGCCTCATAAAATATATGCTACTTAGATTTTTTCTAACATTGATTATGATTCATTTGAGTTTTAACATTAAGATGAACAAGTGTTTAATATATTACTTAACTAAAAACTTCATTAAGAGTTGACTAGATGAAACAAGCACGAAGAAGGTTAGTGATTGTGGAGTGACAATATTATGGCTGTGAAAATTCTATTTCATATTAAGAAAATGAGATTTTTTAATAAATTACAATTAACATTGATATTTGTGATGTTTTTGACATGTTGCAATCAATTGGACACATTTATAAGATGTATACTATACTTGGATGTAACATAATGGGGTAAGGGGATGTTAAAAGTATATTATATCATTACTTCCATAGGGATGCATAAGTTATACTAGTTGGATGGTAAACTGTTGATAGATTAGTTGTATTATTTTAAAATTTATACCCTTTAATTATCTATGAGGTTCTTGTTAGATGGAAATCATTGTTGGGTCATAATGTGGATGTGTAGTTTGAAATGTTTCTTCATACTATGACCAGTGAAATCTAAGTACAAATAGTATTGCTATTATAGGAATTCAATTATCATTGACCATTGATGACACATTTATCATAAATGTAAAGTGTGAATATTATCTAATTTGTGAACTGGACTATTAAATAATATTAGGTTGCATCATAAGGTAAATGAAACCAACATGTTAAGATTATTATTAAGAACATTTTCAAATGCATATCTTTATATAATAATTTGATGGATGTAGTGTTGCTAATTATCTTTAATATGACTCAGGCATTGATCATGCTTAAAGAAACTTTATAATTACTATTGTATATCTTCCAAATTCAAGTGATTGTTATTTGGTCTTGTAGATGCATGCAATATTTTTATCAAGAAGAATTTCATAATATAATGTGATTATGATATCAATATCATTGAATCATATTATGATGGGACATTGCTTGGAGCCGTATTAAGGCTTTTGCTTAATTGTTACATGATGGTATTTTTCTTATTACTACCTTGTGCTCTAATATGACTAGATTTATTTCATGTTGACTATGCATTATTGTAGTGTATAGATTTGATTCAAACACTTTGTCCTTGTAATGCAACACTGTCTAAGATGTTTCACTAAGATGCTTAGTTGTGTATAAAGATTAACTAATAATTGGAACCATTGTATATAGAAGTAGTCTATAGGACTTGTTCTTAGTAATATTTTGGATCCTAACATGTTAAATTGATTCATAAAGTAGAATCATATATAGTTGTATTTTAGTTTTTCCTACATGATCTTCCTAGGCTATGCTAGTCTCTAGTTTCTTTAAGGAAACCTTCTATCAAGGTTGGAAATCTTGGAGAGCTATACCTTGTTGATGTATGTGACAAATGGTTGTTTCTAATATTTTTGCAGGTTATCATAACTTAGAAAAGTGCAAGTTCTCAACCTAGTAGTAGCTTAAATTTGAATAAAATTGAATGTGACTTAAATGTTGTTGGGAAGTAGTTATTTAGGTAGTCCTTAGGTGAAGGATGCCCTAGAAACAAGTTAGTTGTAGATTTGATTTGGGAATAGCTTTAGTGTTCGAGGGTTGTTCCTAATATTGATCTACCCTCCCTCTTTAGTATGTTTTATCTTGAGGCTAAATTTGTATTTGATAGTGATGAACTCACCTTAATTTGTTCTAACTATATAGATTAGGACTAATCAAAGATAGTGTATCATCATCAAATCTATCCACTTTGAAACTTGAGGTGTTTGGCTTTCCAAAATCTACTATAGTGAATGAAATTTTAAAGTCATTGTCATCATGATCTATCTATGATGTGAAAGTATGAGAATGCTAATAGACTTGATTAAACTAAAAATCATTACAATTTTGTGTTGAATACTTTGATATTATGTCTTGGCTTAGTGATAAGTATAGGAAAGCCTTTAGACATAGTTAAGTTTACTCCTCACAAGAGATGAGGATGTGATATAGTTGACCATAACATGGCTATTAGCATGTTTAAGAGACCTATACTTATTATCTAACGATGATACAATTTTAAGCTATTATCTTAATATTTATGAATGATCTACTGACTCTAAGTATTTAATGGATCTACACTAAAATTAGAGTGATCTTTATGATTTGCCTTGCCATCATGGACATGCAATAGTATGTATTACCAAATATGAATAGTGTTTTTCTTGAAATGACTTGCAATCAAAACACCTGAGAAAATTCTCCACTATTATTTTATATAGAATTCTACTGTCTTCGTATAAAAGCAAAGCTCCTATTATTTAGGATGGATACATTTTAGTATGAATAAAAAGGTGTTGAAAATCCATGGTTGGAGCACTGAACATCATGTTTTCCTCCCTTTTATAACATTTTCCGTCCGAATATAGGCCTCACTTCAGCTACTTTATAAAATACTTAGAATAATAGAAGAAAATTCTCAAAATTTATTTTAGTCCCACAAAGTTTCTTTCTGGCTTACTAAATTACACAAGACAAACATAGAAAGTGATATATCAAAACTGGAGAGGTACACGGTTGCTTCCTCCCGAATTACAGAATTCTCTACCACATACCATGGCATACATTTGAAATTATATCACCAGAGAATAATTTCATTGCAATACCATTGCAGTAAGAGACAGATGATTAATAACTCTCTAGATATTTATTCTAGCTATTAAATATTGTGTGCCATTAGACTGCAGCAACGCATTGGAGACAAGGATTAGCACCAGAAGTAGTTCTGGTGATTAAATGTCTAAACTCATGAATATCCACAAACCCATCTCCATTATAATCTACACTCTCGATCATGCTCTCGCAGCAACTCAAATCTTTCCCCTCCACAAAACCCAATCTGGAGAGAACATCAGCCAACTCCATTGCACTGATAAACCCATCTCCATTTTGATCAAACACATTAAATGCGTCACAGATTGCCTTCTCTTCAACCTTAAGATTTTCAGCTTCCCCTTCCTTTTCTGCAAATAGGATTCTATAAAACTCATCAAACTCAATTGCAGTCAGAAAATTATCACCACATGCAGACACTGATCTCACAGCCAATTCCACCTCCTCTTTGGGCATTTCCAGACTTAATCTCTCTAAAAACCTCACTATCTCATCTGAACTAACTCTTCCATCACCATCTTCATCCAATGCTCTAAACATACTTGCAAGACACTCAGCCTCCTTTTCTGCATCTTCCTCAGAGATTTTAACTGAATCAAAATCTCTTGAGTCCTCAAAACATGGACTACTACCATTACTACTTTCTTCTCTCAATATTTGTTTAGTCCTTGCAATGGGTTGCTTGGACTTGGGCTTTTCATCTTCAGCAATGCCATGATCAATATCAGTATGCTCATTAGGACCATACTGATCAATGCTCTTCTTTGGACTGACGAGAGAACCATAATACCAACACCCATCAATGATGGACTCATTAACATCCAACATTGAAGACATCTTTGATAAATTCCTAGCTTGCTTATGCTATTCTGTAAACTATATATGAATCTTGTTTTCTACCACTATCAACTACTCTAAGCCTTGGTTTTCCTCAATCAGCCTCTCTACTCTTAAATAATATTTCAATGGAAAAAATCTTGACTACCAGATACAAGTAAAGGTCTGACAGTAGCCAAGGAAGGTGGGAGGAAGCTGCTTGAGAAATATCAATTTTAGTTGTATTGGTCATTTGTAACATTATTTGATCTACGGAAACCTCTTTCTAGTACAAGTTTAATAAATGTATTTATTCAAAGGTCTAAAACGTCAATGACTGCATAAATGAGTTCCACAAATAGACATTTGGGGGCAAAATAGAAGTTCATTTCTAAACCACAACAATAGTTTCCTGTCCTTTTCTATTTTCATATAAGTGGAATTAGATTATAAGAGAACCACACAGCCCTTCAATCAGAAGGCCGTATCCATCCATTGTCTAAAGTAAAAAAGAAGAAGTTGTTTTGATGTTTGCAGGATTTATGAGTAAAAGACAGAGGAAGCATTCCAAGAGTACTTTCATTGCAGGATTTATGAATAATAGACAAAGGAAGCATTCCAAAAGTACTTTCATTGCAGGAAACCCCACATGAAATATGAGGACAGGAGAAGCTTACTTGTACATCACAAAAATCTCATTATTTGCATTGTTGTCTCGAATCTTGGTAAACGACATGAATGGAGGACAGAAAAAACTGTCCTCAGTATCGTTAATACATCATTCATGACGAACTTCAGTCATACTTAGTTTAATTTAGTTGTTTTCAAATTATAACATTTTTTCCCTGCAATAGGACAAAGAAGATCTTCACATTAAATAAAAAAGATATTAAGGCGTTTTTTGAAATTTAAAATTTGAATAGTAAGATATCATGGACGGAAATTGAATAATAGTTAGAAAATTTTCATTTTTAGGTTTTTTAATAGTTGTAAGAGATGAGTTAGAAAATGATTGCAGGGGATATAATTTTTTTCTATATAAATGGAAGTTAATTACATGTAATTAATAAGTATGCAATTAAGAAAATTCTAAATAAGTTAGGAAATGATAGAAACTAAATTTAAATAGATATAGTATTTAGTTTTTGGAATTAAGATGAAGAATCATGTTAATGTTGGTTAGATTTGACTCATTAATGTCTAAAAAATTGATATTCTTGGTGTGTTCATTGTCTTGGTGACTTACATTATTTATTGTTTCAAATTATAACAATATTTTTTTTCTATAATAAGATAAGGAAGATCTTTAGAGAAAACGATATTAAGGGGGTTTTTGAAATTTAAATTTGTATAATAAGATATAGTACATGAAAATTAAATAATAGTTAGAAAATTATCATTCAAAATTTTTGGTTACGTTTTTTTTTTTGGTGATATTAATTAAATTGTGAGTGTATTATAGCTTGAGGTAGTTTTAATAATATACATGTTTACTAGTTGGTGTTAACAAGTAGAAGATTGGCAATTAGTTTTGACAATTTATATATAAAATGCTAGTTGGTAGTTTCCTACCCAATAGAGTCATGATTTGATGGTTTTCAAGGCTTTTTAAATACTCTTGATGACAAAAATGCCTTAAATTTTTATAGTATCCCACATGATAAGAAGAGTGCCAAAGTCAAGGCACTCTTAGGCTAGATGAACAACTAGCAATCTAGAGCTAATACATGTTGTACCAAAGTTTTCCAATCTTCCTAGCCTTCAAGAGATCTAGTGATCCATTTGGTCAATGCCTCGTCTACAAAATAAGAGCAAACTTAAACCTCTAGAATAATGACATAGGAAGCATAAATTTCAAGACACCTTATGAAAAACATAAATTCCTTCACTATTAGCCCAAAGAAAATCTTTTAAGAGACTTAACAAGGAAAAGATAAGAATCTTGTGTGTGTGGGGGTGGGTTACACAACAAAAAGAATAATACAAATGCATGGTAGCAAGCACTTTGGAACAAATATAGAAATTACCAGCCAATGACAAGGTTTTGGCAATCCAATAACTAGAGTTTCTCTCCACTCTATCTATCACAACTTGACAAAGCATGGAGGGCAAGACCAAGAATAAAAAAAAGTATTTTTCAAAAAATGGAAGACTTCCCCATCATCAGTTCACTTTAAATCAAATTGGTGTAATCACTATAGCAATATAAGAAATGATTTCCTATAGAATTGATTCATTTTTCATTGAATGCTTGATCCTAAAGGCTAACAAAAAATGTCTAGACATTGGATTGAGTGAATGACATTATTCTCCTTCTCAATATTAGTGTGGATCGATTTAATCAATACTGTGACCATTAACCAATTGTTTGGAGGAATTGGGAATAATTATCCCCTTAACCAACAATTTAGAGATTATATGAGCCAAAACATAGACATATCCTTCAGTTTGAAGAACAAAGAGTGCTAGTGTCAAATAACAACCATGATGCATGGACATATGAAGCCCAAAATGTATATATTTTTGGTTTGAAATTATGATTTACGTAGAAGAATTCATAAACATCATCTACATAGGCTATATGAAATAAGGCCAAAAACTAAGCATATGAAGTTCTTATAGAATATTTAGCTATTCATTTGTTTTTACAACTAGTTATTCTTTTTTTCTTAAGTTCACTTAGGAGTGCTTATTTTAGTTGTGCACCTAGTTTAGCTTTTATGCATCTAGTTTAGCTAGAGTTGAGATTTATTTACCTCCTCATGCTTGCAGTTTGACTCTCCTAAATTTAACATAGTGTTTTCTTTATAAGTACCTCATTGTACGATTATAATTCATTATGTATTCTTTCCTTTTGAGTAATATAGCATTCTTTTGTGCAACTCTCTCTTGTGGAAGGTGTTCTTATTTTTCATTTGATCTTGAAGGAACTTGTGTTGAAAAATTCAACATGGTATCAGAGCATGGATTCGACAAGCCCCTTCTCAAGCTTTGAGGGTTTTCATTGCTCAAAAGTATTGTAGGGTCACAAATTTTCTTTTTAGTGGATCTAGTGGTGGATGATTTTTTTATCAGTTCTGAGGTGAAATGGGCATCACCATCATGTCCGCAGTCTCAAAAAACCCTAAGATCGACTATTGTTTTATCAAAATCCGAGCAGTTGAATTTTGGGGTTAATTTAGCTGAGGACACATTTTACAAGGAAATTTCTAGGTCTCAAAAAACCCTAAGATCGACTATTGTTTTATCAATACGTGCATCGATAATATTCTGCAAATAATTTTTTCATCACCATTTTAATGTTTCAAAATAAATGCTTCCAATTTTTCATTGAATGCTATTTTTAAAGGTGTAATTTTATTTTTAAAAAAACAAGGTTAAAAAAAGAACAAAGAAGTAAAAAGGGCCAACATACACCCATGTCCAAGAGTCCTTGTTGTTTAGCCATGTTCTTCCTGATCTCATCAATTTTTGAAGATTTATGCCAAGTTTCCTTCTTTTTCACTAATTTTAGTGATTGCTAAATTTGGAAGCGCCCTAATTATTTGTCAAGGAATCTTTCGGAGAATATTTTGTTTTACAGAGGGAGGTGAACTTTTATGTAAAGAATATCTTGTTGTATAATGAGGCGCTTTCTTTATAAGCAACTCATTGTACAAATTTAATTCATTTTGTATTCTTTGCTTTTGAGTAATATAACATTCTTTTGCGCAACTCTCTCTTGTGGAAGGTGTTCTTGTTTTCCATTTTATCTTGGAAAGCTCCTTCTCAAGATTTAAGGGTTTTCATTGCTTATAAGCACTGTAATACATCACAAATTTTCTTTTTAGTGGATCTAGTGGTGGGCGATTTTTTTTATTAGTTTTGAGGTGAAACAAAATAAACCATCATGTTCGTGACATAAAAAACACTAAGATCAACTACTGTTTCATCAAAATCTAAGCAATTGAATTTTTGAGTTAATCTAGTCAAATTGAGGCAAAACGGACATCACCATCATGCTCAAAAGGCTCAAGAACCATAAAAATACCTACCAAATCATCAAAATTGGAGACTAAAAAATTTGAAGTATTTTTTTGGGATCTGTGCTTCATTTTTCATGCACCTATAAGGATTTGTACTTGCATCAGTATGTGCATTGACAATATTCTTAAATAACTTTTCATCACCATTTGAATGTTTTAGAAAAAATGCTTCCAATTTTTCATTGAATGCTATTTTTAAAGGAGATGTAATTTTTATTTTTAAAAGAAAGGTTAAAAAAAATGAAGAAGAAAAAAGGGCTCGAGCATGTACACCTATGTGCAAGAGTCCTTGTTGTTTAGGCATGTACTCTTGATGACCTCATCAATTTTTGAAGGTTTATGCCAAGTTTCATTTTGCTTTCACTAATTTTAGTGAATGCTAAATTTGGAAGAACCCTAATTTTTTGTCAAGGAATCTTTTGGAGAATTTTTTGTTTTGCAAAGGGAGGTCAATTTTTATGCGGAGATTTTTTTTCCATATTAGTAGTGCCACTAGGGTGCCACATAAGTAGTTTGACTGCCACATCATTAGTCTGACCAACTTTGACTAATTCCACCTCTCAAGTCATAAAAAGCTATGTTCGATTTTTTCCTCATAATTTGGTCATAGGATCTCCATTTTTTGACTTCCACATATCATCTAAAAGCTTGTTCCATAACCCATTTGTAAATGGTAGTAGTTTTGTTAGATTCCAGTCCAAGTTTCTTCTACAGGCCTTTAAATTTAGACTTGTTTCTCATGCTTCTAGGGTGATAACTTGGGCAAACAGACTCTACTTTTCAACTTCCACACGTCATCAGAAAGCCCTTAGAGTCGCATATTCATATCTGTAGATACACTTTCCAGATTTTTTTCTTAGGTTCTCATTATTTTCAAAGGAGTTGATTTCTTAATTTCAGGCTTTATCTTCATTTCAATTGCACTAGGGTTTTTGGTTTCTTTTTATGGTGGGGTCAATTTTTCTTTTTCAAATCCTCTTCACACCTCAGAACTATGATAGACTCTATTGTTCATCTTACACCCCATAACTATCACACCTAGAAGGATCAAATGACTAAGTTTCTTATGTCCAGAGGTTTGTTGTCTATTTTGGATGAGACCCAACCCACCTCGAATCATCTCTTTGAGGTTTTGAGGCTACTGGATTGATTTCCATACATGTTTCCAATAGTCTCCTATTTCACCTCGAGTTGTGCATTACTCCACGAGCCATGTGGACTAATTTCAAAGATTTTTTGGGAAAGTTAATGAGTTGTGGACAATGTAGCTAGAGATGGCGTTGACACATTGGTTCCTAATTTATTTCCCACTATTGAGGACTTTCTAGAGAATTTAAAATCTTTGAGGTCTTTGTTGAAAGGTTGTGGTAAGGATAAATTTGATAAAGAGTATGTCTACTTGATTTTGGTTAAGCTTCGAGGGCCTTTCCAAGTCTTCACTTCTACATTTTATGCCTGAATGGATGCTTTGGGTATAGCCTTAAATTTTTCCTCTTTTGAGGTATTTTGTGAGTGGTTGACACAGGAGTAAGTTTTGTTGATCAACATGATTCACTTTCAGGCTCCTCATCACAGGCCTTGGTAGCTCAACCCTCTAAGGGAAAACAAAAGAAGAAGTTGAAGCGTAAGGCACAATCTTCATTGGGTAGTTAGAGTCCCTCAAAGACCCCTCAACAGTCAGATCATAAGTCCAAATCCACTCCATCACCTGCTAATTCTTCTAATTCTATTGATTCTTCCTCTAAGACGAAGAAGACAAATTCTGGTGAATCTTGCACTTTTTGTGACAAGGAGAGACACCCTATTAAAAGATGTTGGAAGAGACTAGAGGCTTTAGAGGAGGCAATGTAGAAGCATCACATTTTATCCCCCCATTCTTCTTCCTCAAACAAAGGAAATGGTCAAGCTCTTTTTGCATGGGCCTTGTCTACAAATGCTACTTGGATACTTGATTTTGGTGCTTGTCACCAAATGAAACTCTTAGGATCTCATTGAGATTGCAGTGGGGGATTCCATTAAGCTTTCAGTTGTTAGTTCAAGCCTTATTCAACTTAAGGATAGTTATATTAAGGATATACCTATTGTTCCTGAGATCTTCAACAATATTCTCCTCGTGTATTAGATTTGTCATTCTAGGATGGGGAAGACAGTTGAGTTCACACCACATGATGTGGTTATCAGAGACCCCCATGATCCTGATATTATTGTGCCTACAGTGAATGTTGATCCTACATCTTAGTTATACTTCTTTTATAATTTTGAGAGTCTAGCTCCTATTGGCTCTTCCTTCATAGCTCACGTAGATTTAGTGATAAATCTTTGATGTGAATGTTTTGGTCATGTCAACTATAGGTATATACAACAAATGAGCACTCAGTCATTGGTGGTTGGCCTACCTCATATTTCTTGCACTGATGGTGTTTGTCGAGGTTATGTGCTTGGTAAGCATCACAAGGATTATTTTTCTTCGAGTAAATCCCACAATGCTAAGGCACCCTTGGAGTTATTTCATAGCAACCTCATATTCTTTTTGATTCTATCTTTTTTGGGGGCCAAGTATGTGCTCACTTTCATTAATGACTTCTCTAGGTGTACATGGGTGTACTTTCTAAAGTAGAAGAGTGATGTATTTGATTTTTTTAGGAGGTATAAGACATTTGTGGAGAATTATTCTAGTCTTTCTATCAGGCAGATACACAAAGATAATGGGGGAATATGTCAATTAGGCATTTTGGTACTTTTGTACTGAGCATGGCATCCTTCATCAGCTCAAAGTTCCTTATACTTCTCAACATAATGGTGTTGCTGAGACGAAAAATATCACTTCAGGAGATGGCTAATTGCATGATTTATTCTCAGGATATGGATGCAACTTTTTGGGATGAGGCGGTGAATTGTGCTAATTATATTATAGAATAGAATGCCTCACAAGGCATTGTGATAGATGACTCCTAAGTAGACTTGGTCCCATGTCAAGCCTGATGCGTCCTCATTTAGAGTTTTTGGGAGTGTGGCTTAGGCATTTATTCTAGATGCACAAAGGAAAGCCATAGAGAGGAAGTGTCAACCATTGATATTTGTTGGCTACTATGAGGATTCTAAGGCATACATATTTGATCTTGTTTCTAGAGAAGTCTATTTTTAATGAGATCTCAAGTTTGATGAGTGCTATCCTCTGATGGACTGTCCATCACTAGCTTCTCCATCACTTCCTACTCCTCCATTTCTTGAGGATTCTTTACTTTCTAAGGATGAGGAAGATGTTCTAGTATAGCCTCCACTAGTTGCCAAGTGGTCGTATTGTTTCATTGATAGAACAAGATATTGGGCATGTGAGCCTTCAAATTATAGTCACACTATTTCACAAAATTCTAGGGTCTCTCTTGTGAGCCAGGCTACTTTTGTAGATCCTCACAACTTTTTAGATGCGACATGTATTCCAAAGTGGTATCAGACTAGGGCAAAGGAGTATTCTTCATTGATGAAGAACCAAACTTGGAATCTTGTTCCTCTTCTTAAGAGAAGATATTTGGTGTGGTGCAAGTGGGTGTATCATGTCAAGTATGATGCAGATGGTTCCATTGATAAGTATAAGGCTTTTCTTGTTGCTAAATTGTTTTCACAAGTTGAGGAGATTGATTATTCTGAGACTTTTTCTCCTATTGCTAAGAGATTCTATTAAACTTGTACTTTCTCTTGCAACTTCATAGGGATGGTCAATTTATCAGATGGATGTGAAGAGTGCCTTCTTGCATGGTGATCTTCATGAGGAGATCTATATGGGGTAACCACAAGGTTTTGTGTAGGACACTTCACTTGTTTGTAGGCTTCGACATTCATTGTATGGTCTCAAATAGGTCCGCCAGGATTGGTATGAGAAGATGGATACATTCCTACTTTCTAGTGGTTTCACATATTTCTATTTCGATCCCATAGTTTACACTCAAAATTAGGAGGGATATCTTTTGATATTGGTTTTATATCTGGATGATTTGACTCTTATAAGCAATTCTTCTCCCATGATTTAGAGTGTTCAGAGAGTATTAATGGACTAGTTTGTCATGGTAGATCTTGATATTCTACATTACTTCCTTGGTCTTTAGGTTACTTAATCTTTAGATGGGATTTTAATTTGTTAGAAGAAGTGTTCTCTCGATATTCTTAAGATATTTAGCATGCTTTATTGCAAGCCTACCCCCACACCATTTCAGTTAGGGGATGTGTTGTCTTCTAGTTGTTCTACTCCTTTAGTTGATGCTAAATTTTACAAGAAATTGGTTGGTATTTTACTTGACACAAACTCATCTTGATATTTCCTTTATGGTTGTTATAGTCTCTCAGTTCTCTCAGGATCCATATGAGAGTCACTAGAAGGTTACCAAATTCATATTGTGATACATCTAGGGTACATTGCACTTTGGCATCCATTATACATCGAGAGACTCTAGGATTGTTGGCTTCACTAACTCAAATTGGGCTTGTGATGGGTAAGTGAACCAAGATGGTGAACAAAAAAGGGGGGTACAAGTGGCCACTTTTTTCTTTTTTTTTGGAAAATAGGTAAACCTGAACTTCAAAGAGATATTTGAAGGTCATGCACTAAAAAATAGGAGTTGAGAAAAGAATAATAATTACAGTTCTTTGAATCTAGTTTTTAAAATACTATTTTTTTTTAAATTGGATAAGATTTAGAGGGTCAAACCTCTCACACACAAAAAATTGTTCCTGATTGTTTCAAAAAAATATAACATAGCTCTTTTCATGCGCTGCACAAAATATATAGTTAGACTTACTAGTTTGCAAAACCCTTTGGTAGGATGATAGGTAAGAGTGATATCTAGAAGTTGTGTATTTTTTTGTAATTTTCCATTGAGTATTTTTTTTTGTTGATTTTTTGAAGTGACCGCATCCTGAAAATTTGGTACCCGTTCGTGCGTTGGGCATAACTTGCATCAAAATAATTGAAAATGAAAACTTATTTTTTTAAAAGTGTATAGATTCTAGTGTAGAATAATAATATGTAATTTATTTCTAATTTGGTCAAGTATATCAAAATTTATTAAAAAAATGGTAGACATATGTCTGTGAGGACTATTAAGACACTGATAAAGAAAATTAAAGTTTACTATGCTAATATTGTCCATAATAGAAAAATTTATATGGTCAGAGAACCGAGAAGACGTGTGAGATTATGGTGGTAATTTTAGAGATACCCGCTTGATCATTTGTAAACCTAATGATGACAAAGTCGGGAAATCATGTTGGAAGATGAAAAAATGTGTAAAGGGACAAAAATAGGGGGAAAATGGGCTTGCAAGCCTTAGGGTCATTTTCCAACCCTCTTACCAAGCCAAAACCCGCACGGGTTTTGAAAAACAAAAAGTACTATTCACAGTTCTTCATAACCCACACGGGTTTTGAAAAACAAAAAGTACTATTCACAGTTCTACATAACTCGTACAGGTTATGTAGAACTAAAACTATTATTTTATGTTTCACAAAACTCGTACGGGTTATGAAGATATAATAATGTATGCTTGTAAACTTAGCATTTACTACATATATGTACAGACATACATATATAATATGTGTCTATGTATGTATATATGCATATCTATAGTTATATATACATATTTTTATATAGATATATGTATATATATTTGTATACATGCATGTCTCTCTTATTTTCCTCTCTCTCTCGTCTTGCTTCCCCCATCACCGTATTTGTCTATTCTGAGCCCTAATTATCCTCCTTGAGTTTTATCTCATCTCTCTTCCCCTCACAATTCTCTCTGTCGAGGTCTCTCACCCTTTTCTCCTTCTCGTTCTCTCTCTACCTCATGTCTCTCACCCTCTCCTCCTTCTCTTTCTATCCCTCTCTCTCTCTCAAGTCATATCTCCTTCTCTCTTTGTCTCTATCTCTCTCTCCCTCTCCCCCTCTCCTTTTCCCAATCTTCTCCCTCCCTCCCTCTCTCTCTCTCTCTCTCTCTCTCTCTCTCTCTCTCTCTCTCTCTCTCTCTCTCTCTCTCTCTCTCTCTCTCTCTCTCTCTCTCTCTCTCTCTCTCTCTCTCTCTCTCCCCTTTTCCCAATCTCCCTCTCTCTACCTCTTCCTCTCCTCCTCTCCTTTTCCCAATCTTCCTCTCTCCCTCTCCCCTCTCCGTTTCCTAATCTCCCTCTCTCTCCCTCTCCCTCCACCCCCCCTCTCTCTATCCCTCTCTCTTCTCTCTCTCCCTATCTCTCCCTCTCTCCCTATCCCCTTCTCTCTATGTCTCTAACTCTCTCCCTCCCCTTCTTGGTATCTTATTATATTCTCTCTCTCCCCCTCCCCTCTCTTGACCCTATTCTCTCTCTCTGTCTCTCTATCTCTCTTATTTTTCCAATCTCCCTCTCTCTCTCTCTCTCTCTCTCTCTCTCTCTCTCTCATCTCTCTCTCTCTCTCCCTCTCCCTCTCCCCCCTCTCCTTTTCCTAAACTCTCTCTCTCCCTCTCCCTCCATCCCCCTCCTCCTTATCCCTCTCTCTCTCTCTCTCTCTCTCTCTCATTTTCCCAATCTCCCTATCTCTTCCTCTCCCCCTCTACTTTTCCCAATCTCCCTCTCTCTCCCTCTCCCCCTCTCCTTTTCCCAAACTCTCTCTCTCCCTCTCCCCCTCTCCTTTTCCTAATCTCCCCTCCCTCTCCCTCTCCCTCCATCCCCCTCTCCTTCTCTCTCTCTCTCTCTCCCTCTCTCTCTTTCCCTATCTCTCTCCCTCTCTTCCTATCCCCTTCTCTCTATGAGTATAACTCTCTCTCCCTCCCCTTCTTGTTATCTTATCCTAGTCTCTCTCCCCCTCCCTCTCTTGACCCTACTCTCTCTCTCTCTCTCTCTCTCTCTCTCTCTTCTCTCTCTCTCTCTCTCTCTCTCTCTCTCTCCCCCCTCCTTTTCCCAATCTCCCTCTCTCTCCCTCTCCCCCTCTCCTTTTCCCAATCTCCCTCCCTCACCTTCTCCTTATCCTCTCTCTCTCTATCCTATTCTCTCTCTCCCTCTCCCTCTCTTGTTCCTATTCACCCCATCTTCACCCTCCCTCTCCCTCTCTCCCAATCTCCTCTCTCTCCCCCTCTCCTCTCCCTCCCCCTCTCCTTATCCTATTCTCTCCCTCTCTTCCTATCTCCTATTCTCTCTCTCTCTCTCTCTCTCTCTCTCTCTCTCTCTCTCTCTCTCTCTTCTCTCTCTCTCTCTCTCTCTCTCTCTCTCTCTCTCTCTCTCTCTCTCTCCCTCCCTCTCTCCCTCTCCCCCTCTCCTTTTCCTACACTCCCTCTCTCTCCCTATCCCTCTGTCCCTCCCCCCCTCTCTCTCTCCCTCCCTCTCGCTCCCTCTCCCTCTCCCCCTTCTCTTTCTTTCCCTATCTCTCTCCCTCTCTTCCTATCCCCTTCTCTCTCTATCTCTAACTCTCTCCCCTCCCCCCCCTTATCCTATTATATCCCTCTCTTCCTACTCCTCTCTCTCTCTCTCTCTCTCTCCACTTCCTATTTGGTTCCCAGTTCTATATAACTCGTACAGGTTATGTAGAACTAAGGCCAAAACTTCTAGTTCTGCATAAACCGCGGGTTTCTAAAAAGTATAATGTTTCTCAAAACCCGTAGAGGTTTTGAGGAACTTTTGATTTTTTATTATAAAATATAATGTTCCTCAAAACTAGTACGGGTTTTTGAGGACCTTGTGATTTTTTATTATAAAATATAATGTTCCTCAAAACTGTATAGGTTTTGAGGAACTTTTTATTTTTTTAATTATTTTTTGGCTAGGGTTGGTGTTACCAAGCCTAGCACATTTTTGAATTTCCAGAACACGCCACGGGTTATGAAAAATTTCATTTTTTTTTGCATGTGGCCACTTTTTTGTTCACCATCTTGGTGCACTTACCCTGATGTTAATAATCAAAAGTATACTTCTGGTTCTTTTTTGTCTTGGTTCTGGCACCATTGCATGGTCTTGTAAGAAGCAATATGCTTGTATTATCATCTACTGAGGTCGAGTATCGAGCAACAATTCTTGCTAGTCGGGAGGTTTTATGACTTCATAAATTATTGACAGAGTTTGGTTTTCCTCTTGATGGTCCTAGTATTCTTTGGTGTGACAATTAGAGTGCCATTCATATTTCTCATAACTTGGTGGAGTATTAGCAGACTAAGAACATTGAGATCCACATGCACTTCACTCGTAGTTGATTCAAGATGGTCTTCTAAGATTGGATTACCTACCTACATAGGAAAAGGTTGCAGATATCTTCCCTAAACCCTTGGTGTCCCCATGTTATCTTCAATTGCAATCAATGCTTGGGGTGAAGGAAGTTGTCCTTGGGGGGTCTATTTGAGGCCTTCCTTTTTTAGTAGTGCATGCATTTCTTTTCATGCATAGCATCTCACTTTTGAAGAGGGGTTTTTTTCCAACACGGTTTTTCTCCTTTTCTTCACTTGGAGAGACCTCATTTCTTTGTACATGGGTACCTAATCAGGCCTTTTGTTGTGGAGACCCATTTCTACATTCATGCATTTAGAGTTTTTTACTCACTCTAAGTTTCACTTAAGGGGGTGTGTTAGAGAATATTTAGCTATTAGATTTTTTTTTAACAACTAGTTATGCTTTTTTGCTTTTTGTTTAAGCTCACTTATGAGTGCTTATTTTAGTTGCACACCTACTTTAGCTTTTATGCATCTAGTTTAGCTAGAGTTGAATTTTATTTATCTCCTCATGCTTACACTCTAGTTCTCCTAAATTTAGCACAGTTCTTTTTTTATAAGCACAACATTGTACAATTGTAATTCATTATATATTCTTTTCTTTTGAGATATAACATTATTTTGTGCAACTCTCTCTTTTGGAAGGTGTTATTGTTTGTTGTTTCATCTTGTAGGAACTTGTGTTTTAAAATTCAATAAAAGTATGGCAAATCATAGACCTTAACAATGTCCACCTTTAGGGAGATTGAAATCTATGAGAGTAATGAGCCCACTCCAAGACTTTCCAAAAAAACAATAATATTAGCTAGGATGAAATTTGAATTGAATTGAATGAATCTTGTCTATTTAGGTTGAACAAGCTAAGGGAGGAAAGAGCAAATCTTGAGACCTAGAGCTTTGTCAATGATATTGTAGGATATGTTCAATGTAGTGATGGGTCTCCAATTATAAATCTCATTAGGGTCACCAATTTTAGGTATGAATTTGACATTTACTTTATTAATTATTATAATTAAAGATTTGGAGTGAAAATATTTAATATAGAACTTGTAGTGGTTGTTGCCAATAGTGTCTCAAAGAAGCTTGTAAAAAGTGAGTGACATGATCAACATAGGTAGCACAAATGGAGAATGCAAAAACATAAGGGTATGGAATCTAGGGATAGCAATATCCATAGAAGCTTACTAGGAGCAAAATAAAAACACAAGGGGTGACCTCTAGGACTAGTAAGAATCCTAAAATACTTACTAATACTAGGGGTCATGTTAAAAACACACAAAGCATGACTTCTAGGCCTAGTAAGGTTCTTGGATACTTACTAGGAGCCAAATCCATAAAGGAGTCACAAGGATTGGCAGGTTTTGTTATGCTAGGTGACTCATGCATACGTGAATTGTTGTTTGATTTGGTTAAATGTTGTCATTGATGTAAACACTATATCCTGGTTGGTTATGGTTCTACTATCTCGGTTTCTTGTTTTGGCTTCAATTCTGATCCGGTATGATCATATCCTTGGTTTCGGTTTTGGATGCTTATTCAGGATAGTTATATGCTTGCCATATTCTGTTGTTCATGTTTTGGTGCTTTGGTAACTATCGCTTATGATCTCGGTTGATATTTCTTGGTATTGGCTAGCTTTACTAGTTAGCAATATTTGATGTTTTGATTAGATGATTTTGGTCTAGCTTATGGAATTCATTTCTATTGTGCTGAAGGTGCTTCTTGACCATGTCCTAAGTGTTTGGTGACTTTGGATTGGCTGACGTGCTGTTATGGTGTTCGTATTTGGATCCGGTTAGGCTTTCTATGTTATTGCATTCAGAGTTTCTACCAGTTGGTGAAATGTGTTGGATTTTGGTTTTAGCAGAATTTCTGACGGATAATTATTTCGATATTTGAATTAGGCCCATGCTATGTAATGTAAATCATTATATTTCTTCGGTGATACCGTGTGATGTAGTTTTTGTAATTATGGTTTTTGGGTTTAGGGTTTAGTCGACCTTATCATTAAGGTTGATGATTTGTATTTATAGGTAACGTATTCATGTAATTGGGTATGGTTTATGGGATCGATGATTATGTATTCATTATGAGAGAAAGGTTTATGTGTGAATAAAGTCATATCTTTCAGCAAAGGGATCGTAAGGATTTGGTATTGCAGGGCAGACATCTATGCTTAACCGGAACTGTATCAAGCATTAGTGGATGCTACTTTCATAGTTCATCTTCTCCAGATTGTAGTGCAATATTTTATAAATTAGTGAGATTTCTCTTTTGTGATGAGCAGTGAGCTCTAGGCTATTGGCTTGATTGCAAGTGCAATCCCCATTGTAATTATTTCACATATTATTGTAGAAGTATTATCTGATTGTGGGTAAGGTTTCCCACTGTGGTGTTTCCCTTTATCGGGTTCTCCACGTAGAATATTGGTATCATATGTATTGTGATTTCATGCTTTATCTTTCATTTTGTTGTGCTTTGGCATTAATCTTATAACTTGCATTATCTGCTATACTTGTGAGAAAACTGATTCACCCCCCCTCTAAATTTTCTCCTGGTATTAGATCATCCCAACAATTGGTATCAGAGAAAGGTCCTCTTTGCAAAAGCTTAACCACTTGAGGAGATCTGATGGCAATAGCCTCAAGTTCTACATTCAAACCGTATTAGAAGGAGTGTCCCAGATTTGATGGTACAAACTACAAAATATGGAAGGAGTGAATGAAGATTCATCTAAGATATCTTGGAGCTGAAGTTTGGGAGATAGAGGAAAAAGGGTATATACCTCATGATCCCAATTCTGGAACACCGACACTTGCTGATGAATAGAAGAGCTCGATGAAAATGATGTTAGAGCAAAAGAAGCATTGTTGAGTGCCCTATTTGATGAAAAGATATTGAATATGATAGAGTTGGAGAATGCAAAGTAGATATGGTTGAATCTTGAAACTCTTTATTAAGGTGACCAAGCAGTAAAGATTGCAAATCTTGAAGGTTTCCGGGTAAGATATGAAACTTTGAAGATGGAAGAAGATGAGAAGATTAGTTCTTTTATGGAAAGAGTAAATGAAATTGTCATGAGAATCAAATGTTGTGGTGGATCAGTTAGTGAGGACGAGGTTGTGTCAAAGATTCTGGGAGTTCTACCTCCGACTTACAAGATAAAGGCTACTACAATCAATGAACTCCAGACAATGTCAAGTACCCCTTTTCCCAGAGATACATTACTAGGGAAATTGACTTCTTTTGAGCTTGAGAAACTTGGAGATCAGAGTGCTACTAAGACTAAAACAACATTTAAAGTAGAAGATAGATTGGAAGGATTTGTATGCTAAAGATTTGGAGGACATTGAAAGGGAAGAAAGAGAACTTGAAGAGTTGGAAGCCTTGATTTCTAGAAGAATTCCTAAAGGACTGGCTGGAAGTAAGTATGAAGGAAAAGTTCCTTTTAAATGTTTTTCATATAATAAGATTGGTAATTTTGCTTCTAGATGCCCTGAAAGAGCTGCTAGGAATCGCGAAAGATTTGTGAAGAGTTATAAGCCTAATCAAGAATATTAGAGCATACCTAAATTTAGAAGGAATAAGGATAAATCATGATATTTTGTTGATGATGATGATTTTGGTATTACTAATGATGATGATGATGAATATGTAAGTGGATTCGATAATAGAAGCTTTGGTAAAGATTGGGTCTTTATTGCTATCAAGGATGATTATCTGGAACTTGTCATTGAAACAACTCATATTGAGGAGAAAGCTTTAGCTGCAAAAATTGAAGAAAAGGATGAATGGGTTATGGACAATGGATGCTCACATCACATGACTGGTGACAAGAGAAAATTTCTAACACTGCAAGAATTTGATGGCAGACTAGTCAGATTTGGAGACAACAAGGCATGTAGGATCAAAGGCAAAGGAACAATATCATTGGATGGTAAGACTAATACTGATAACGTTTATTATGTTGAAGGTTTAAAGAATAATCTTTTAAGTGTAGGTCAGATGGTGGATAGAGGATTTCATTTACAATTCAAAGATGGAAAATGCAAGATCATCAATATATTTGGTTTGGAAATTGCTTCTGGAACCCAGACCAAAGGAAACATTTTTCATTTGAACTCTGGTGAGAAAGCTTGCTTTATTTCTTAGATTGATGAAAGTTGGTTATGGCATAAGAGGACATATCATGTAAATTTTGATTGCATACTGATACTTTGCAAAAAGGATTAGAAAAAACTGTAGTATGGCAAAACACAAGAACACAAGAAACAAACGTTAGTGTTAACAACCAAAGATTATTCTAAACAGGCATACCAAGAGAGACACTATAAGAAAAATAGAGCATTTAATAAAGACAATGAATGCAACAAGGCATCTCCAAATGCCTTCCACCATGCTTGTAGCTCCTCCTCCCTTGTTCCTCTCCTCTCCAAGTTCCCAAATAAGTGTAGCTCTCAACAACTTTTTGCACTATGGATGTCTTATGGAGATTTAAGATTGAAATGCTTTAAACTATGCTATGCAAATGTAAAACAAACTAAACTATGGGATATTATGAAGTGAACTAAGATTAATTTTAGTCCAAAATGACAATATGAGTGATTATGCTAAAATGCTCTCTAAAATTTACTATAAGTTAAATGCATACAAGTTTTCAGGATCTAGATTGTGAAGAAATGAGCCCTATTTATAGGTAAAATGGAGCAATGAATGGTTGAGATTGAATAATCTCAACAAGGGTTGGGATTGAAGTGTTTATGATCCATGTGAGGGATTTCAACCCAATTCTAGGATGACAAATGTCAACATGAGATGGCTTGAGAGGAGAGAGAAGAAGCATTAAATGTTTGACATGACCTAAAGGTTAACTTGGGAGGTAATGTTAATGTTGAGTTGAAAGAAACAAGCCATTATTCAATAAATAATGTCTTTATTCAATGGATAAACTCTTGTGCAAGAGTTAGTGAGGATAACCATGGTCAAAGCAATAAATGCTTGAGAAGACACATGGGTTACATGAGCATTGAGTTTAGAGGTAAAGTCTCTAACCATGGGAGCAAGTGGATTTAACCATAAATGGTTATGTAAGAGCCATTAATGGTCATGTAAGAGCCATTAGTGGTTTGGAAGACTTTAGGGGTTAGCTTGTTGGGCACATAAAGCATTAAATGCTTTTCAAAGACTTTGGAGGCTTTGAGAAGTGACTCCAAGTTGCTTAGGAATGTGACAATATTTAGGGGATGGATTAGGCTAATTAGGAATGATTAGAAAGTGGTTAGAAGGGTCTAGAAGGGGATTTAGGAGTGCAAGTGGATCTGGTGGGTGAGGGAAAATAGGATTTAAATTAAAATAAAATAAATTTATTTCAACTTGTGGTTGCACAGTTGAGTTGTTGTTTTAGCGCTAATGTAGGTTTAGCGCTATCGCATCCTTCTTGTAGCCCTAGTGCTTTGAAATGGCATTATTGTGTAGTTGTTCTAGCACTATTGGTTTTTTAGCACTAGTGTGTAGTTGTTGTAGCGTGATTGTTAGCAGAGTAGCTCTATTATTTGAAAAATAGATGCCCCACTGTGTTTAGAAAAAGAATCTCCTACTGCCAATGGTGGATGGATGGAAAGGTTAGTTGTTTTGAACCATAGAAGCCCCATTGAGACTTAGGTCATTAGGATAAATGCCTATTGTAGTCTAGGATTGCCATGATTGCTTACCTATTGAGACTCGAAGATACTTGATCAGAGTATCTATTGATAGTCTAGGTTTAAACTTAAGAGAGTTTGAAACAAAACAACTGATGATGATACGGATGTGTGATGATGTGTAGGAGGATCTTCCCATCTTACAGATGCGGGAGAGGCATCTAGCTACATAGTGGTTGAGAGATCGACCGACGGAGGCTGAGATTGATTTTATTGCATAGACAAGTCTGTATGATGTGATGTATATGCCCGTAATTTGGATGAATCGCGGCTTGATGACAGAATTAGTGGAGCGGTGGCACAATGAGACTTGCACATTCCATCTAGCCATGGGGGAGATGACTATGACATTGGAGGATGTGTGGTGGATTATACACATCCCTATCCGAGGGGATCTGGTGACATACGACCGAGCTTGGGAGACAGTAGTGGTGTAGCAGATTTTTGATGAGGATGTGTTTATTGATGATGGCTCAATAGTGTGGGAGGAGATAGCTTCCTTATATGAGCCACTGCCAGCTGTATTATCAAGGATTGTTGGGGGCCTGCTATGCCCAGATCGATGATCACATGGACTGGTCGTGGGTTGGGGCTAGGTTATAGAGCAAATGATGACTGAGGGGACCTGCTTTGCATGGGGCTCGTGTGTTCTGTCCCACTTATATTAGGAGCTGCATGAGGTGGTGTACCAAGAGACAAGCTCGCTAGGAGTTGGGATTATTCTATTGTATATCCAGGCATGGGAGCACCTACCGATGTCACGACTTGTGAGTATGAGGTTTAGGGCAGTGGATCAGCCCTATGTGTATATGTATGGCGGTATGATGAGTCAACCCCACCTGGGGAAGTTAGAGTGGTGGTGATAGGCATTAGATGATTTGGATGTAGTGATCTGGAGGCCCTATATTGAGTGTGAGCCCTGGGATGATGATGCAGAGGCCTTGCCATATGTATTGATGACATAATACTTGATTGGTAGGACAACCTACAATGTTGAGAGACAGGTACTCGATAGAGTGTTGAGGTAGTTTGGTCGGAGGCAGGGATTGCCGAGTGGGTCAGGAGAGTATGCACGGGCGGTATGGGAGAGATTCCAGTGGGGGCTAGTATTACCATATGATCAGGCCTTAGCAAAGTTTTAGACTTTACAAACGAGACCATGGTAGATGAGGTTGGGGGTGGTAGATGCAGGGGTTATAGATGAGTACACTCAGTACATTACTGCACATCCCATTCCACGCATATCAGATCTGGCAGAGCCTATTCCAGCGTTTGAGGATGATAGGAGATAGAGACATAGGAGGAGAGGAGGGCAAGGACTTGCAGTAGGTGGACAAGGTAGGGGAGGTGATGGAGGAGGAGGAGGTGGGGAGGAGGAGGTGGGGGTGGTGGATTTGGAGGTGGGTGGTGGATTTGGAGGTGGTGGTGGGTTTGGAGGTGGAGGTGGTGGAGGAGGATGGTTATAGCAGAGAGGGAGAGGCGGAACCCTTTGTGACTATCATAGGGGCCTTTGATATAGGAAGGAGTTAGATTAGGTGGCAGGGAAATGGGAGAGGGAGAGACACCTATGGATACGAGGGAGGGAGCCATGGGAGGAGTAGAGGGAGCTATAGGTGGAGGAGAGGATGTGATAGGGATGGGAGGAGGAGATCTATGGGATCAGATGATAGTATTTTTGCAGACTCGGTTGGAGTCTATGGAGGCAGAGGTTGCAGCTAGAGATGTTCAGCTGTTTGCACGGGAGCCAGAGTTGATTGTAGTGCTATGGGAGAGAGATCAGGAAGTTGATAGGGTGATCTAGTTACAGGAGAGAGTTTGGGCCTTGGAGGGAGTACAGGGACATGGGCCATCGACTGATTCATTAGCAAGGGAGTTACGGAGGGTAGGTGGAGAGGTTGACTATTGGCGGGGTTTATATGAGTAGGCGGTGCCATCCAGTCAATGGGCACTAAGCTATTCACTGATGTGTCGGGAGAGATCAGAGTGATCTCAGAGGATGCAGAGTAGTGGTGGTGTGATGGGTCCTCCACGGCGAGATAGTGTGGGTGGTGCAGGGGGTAGTGGGAGAGTAGGTGGTGATGGTGATGCAACATCTGGCCAGAGTGCTATTTGAGAGAGCTTTATGTATTTTATTACATTGTCATTTCAGATTGTGACTTGGATGGCTCTTGGTAGCCGATATTTTTGACATCATTATACTCTGATACATGTATGTTTTTGCATGATGATATGTGATGTGATATATGAGGAGATCCCATATTTTGTGATGATATGCATGTTGATGATATGTATGGATTTATGCAGGATGATGAGTTTATGATTTTTTCTTTGATGGATGTTTTTACTTGCTAGATGTATATGTTGATGAGATGATTCCTATATGTATGTGATGTTTGATTTGTATCATGTATATATGCATGTTTTATGAATGTGATACTAACATGTGGATGCAGGTTAATATATGCATGATTCAGTGGTGTAATGCTTTATGTATGTAATGCTATGATGATGATGTATGCATAATGAAATGATGTTATCTATGAAATAGATAGTACTTGTATTTTATGTTGATGAAATAATGATATGCAGCTATGTTTGATATGTTGAAATGCAATGAATTGAATGGTTTATGTAAATGTCTATAGATAGTTAAAATGAATGCAAGATGGATAAACAAATGTAAAGTACAAATGTTTATGTGATGATTTCTAAATGAATGGACGTGTAAAATGTATAAACAAATGTCGAGACAAATGTTTGTTGTTATGATTCTAAATGACTTAAAATATGACTAAGTGAAATGATAATGCAATTAATGGGGGAATGAATAACTGCCCCTTACTACAATTAAAAGGATAATGAATGCATTTTAATGAATCCTAAATGAAATCTTTTTAAGATGAAATGAATGATTACTGAATGGATAGATGAATAAATGCATGCAACTAAAGGAATCTAGACAAATGTATTGTAAACAAGCTTAAATGGTAATGAATGATTTTGAATGAGTTTTTAACAGGATATCTAACTGTATCTAAATGACTAAATGAATGTATAGTAATGGCTAATAATGGTAGTAACTGTAATTATACCTATGAATCCAAATGTCTTGATTTTTGCAATGATGGAATAATGTAATGATGCTAATGCATGATAATGAACTAGATGTATGTAAATGCAACTAAATGATATTAAATGTATTTTAATTGAAGATCTAAAAATGAATTTAATAAACCTATATGCAAGTAAATGATGATGGACTAGATGTATTTAAATGCAACTAAATGTAATAAAATGATGTTTCCATGTGTGCATGATAGATGAATGCAAGGTTGGGTAGATTTTGCATGATGCACTGATGATGTATCAAAGAACTCTGTCGTGATTGTATCCAAGACCAAATAATTTCTCATATTTAAACTTGTTCACACTTGCATACAAAACCATAAATATGAATAATGAATGATCAAATGGATGGGTGATATGCAACAGAATGCAATATAAACAGATGAGAGGAAATGACAATCCATAGTGATTTATTGTCATCATTGAGCATAGTAGTATCAATCTTGGACGAGGTAGTAGGAACTAAGTTTGGAGCATTGTACCTGCAAGCAAGTAGCATAAATAAATAAATAAAGAATATGAACCCTCCATAATTGTTCATGCTCATATGGTCAAGGTATATGCTGTAGTCAGCAAACCATAGTGATCATGTAGCTTAGTGAACTTCCCACGTAGACACCATTAGTACATGCCCTAGAACTTCATTGGAATAATTCACAAAAGATACACAAACAATGCTTAGGAACCATCCCGACCACTCTAATCACTTGTGGATATCCCGGAGTAGCGTAGGAACCTGATATAAATGAATAAATAAATTATCAAAGTGACCAAGTATTTGATAGCTTTTATCATGCCTTTGTTTTGGTAAGGAAGGATGCATCCTTGTTGAAGATAGTTGTGTGTCCCTGTGTTGATTGTTTGGTTGATTTGATAAGTTGTTATCATTTGAGTAACTCAAAATGTTTGCTTGGTGTCTGTTGCCGGTTGTGTATGTTCAATGGATTGTTTATGCATTGCCATGTTTTTGGTTGATTTTTGATTTTTTATGATGTTTTTGAATTTTTGTGAGTGTTTTGTTTTCGAATGTTTTTGTATTTTATGAGACAGTTTTGAATGAAGAACTCAATGAATCACAAGTAATGCAGAAATCCACTTCCATCAATAGGTTTAAGAGCATTGCCCCCAGTTTAGACATGCTTATGAAAAAGCTGGATGCAAGACGCATGAAGTACTATCCTTGATTGGAGATAAATAAAAAGCCATGGTTTGAATGATGGATGAGTGGATGCAGTGAATGTGATCACAACAAGTCTGAAAGACAATGGAGCCATAGCCTTTACGAGTGGTGCCTTTTTGCCAGGTTTTCACCATCGTACTTACCCAAGGTGCCACTAGAGTGGTTGTTCACCGTTTGGATGCATGATTTTTCTTTACTATTTTGATGTTTTTGTATTTTCTTTAGGACATTTATCTGAATGTTTTTGGTGTTTCTTCTGATATGAATGGGAGCTTGATGCTCTGTATAGCTTATGTATGGAACCTTTTGAGGTGCATGCTGTTGATCGGATCTGCTAGTGGTTCTCCTTCTGAAGTAGCCAACTGATATGCCTTGGACCTAAAGATCGTAGTAATAACATATGGACCCAGCTAGTTAGATTCAAACTTTCCCTGATGTTCTGCGTTTGGTTGGTTATAAGGATTTTTCCTGAGAACAAGATCACCTACCTCAAATGTACGAGGTCTAACTTGATGATTATAGCTTTTGCTCATTCGCTGCTGATAGGATTTGAGGTGATTATATGTAGCTTGTCATTTCTCATCAAGTAGTTCCAAGTCTTGGAGACGTGATACTCAATATGCTTCATCATCTATCAAATTATGCAAGGAAACTTGTAGAGATGGTATCTCGATGTCAATAGGAAGGATGGATTTTGCGCCATAGACCAGTGAGTATAGAGTTGCGCCTGTAGGGGTTCGAATGCTAGTTCGATACACCCATAGTGCTGGATTTAATTGAATGTGCCAATCATGACTGACATCATTGACTATCTTCTTGAGAATTATTAATATGCTTTTGTTCGATGCTTCAACCTGACCATTTCCTTGTGGGTAATAGGGAGTGGAAAAGCAGTGTTGGATGTGAAACTTCTCACAGAGCTCATGAACATCCTGATTTTTGAAAGGAAGGTCGTTATCTATGATGATGGACATGGGTACACCATACCGGCAGATGATGTAATTAAGGATAAATGAGGCGATCTGCTTGCCGGTGACTTGGGTAAGTGGAACAACTTCGATCCAATTTGTGAAGTATTTGGTAGCAGTAATGATGAATTTATGGCCGTTGGATGAAGATGGATGGATTTTACCCACAAGGTCAAGTCCCCATTGACAAAAGGGCCATGGTGTTGTGATTGGTTGCAATTCCTATGCTGGTGCATGTATTAGGTGTCTATGAACTTGTCATTTCTTGGATTTTCTGACAAAATAATAGGAGTCTTTTCCACGGATGACCAATAGTATCCTGCTCGCATGATCTTATTTGCTAGGGAAGGACCACTTGAGTGAGTCCCACAAATTCCTTAATGTACTTCTTCCAAGGCCTTTGTTATCTCATCATGTTCTAGACATCGAAGGAGAGTACCATCAAGACTACGTCGGTATAGGGTTTCAACAATGATGGTATATCGAGCGGTTTGGTGAATGAAGGTTTTACGTTGGTTATTTGATTGGTTAGGAGGAAGTGTGTGATCACATAGATAGGTGTAGAAATCACCGTACCATGGGGATTCAGAACCGGTAAGGCAACATATCATCTCAGCTTCGGGGATATCATAAGTGGGAATCCAAAGCTATTCTACCAAGCACTCATAGCATGTTGAATTCTGTGGAAGATCTAGGAGAGATGCGATGGTAGCCATGGCATCAACAACTTGATTCTGATCTCTAGGTATCTGCTCAAAGGTGATAGTAGTAAAAGATTCTTTTTAATTGTACACCATTTGCTTATATGACATTAGTTTATCATCCTTGGTTTGATATTCATTTGTGACTTGTTGGATGATCAGTTGGAAGTCACCATATATCTGTAACTCTTTCAATTTCCATTGTATGGCTAGTCTGAGTCCTGGGATCAAGGCCTCATATTCTGCTATGTTGTTTGTACATGGAAATGTTAGCCTATAAGATTTCGGGATGCTGTCACCTTGAGGTGTGATAAACAGAATGCCTGCCCCCGAGCCATACCTAGTATATGAACCATCAAAGTATAATTTCCATATTTGTGTTGCTGTGATCATGAATATCTCTTCATCTGGAAAATTGGAAATAAGAGGATGATCGCCTATGAGGGGTGCATCGGCCAATTGATCTGCAATAAGTTGGCCCTTGATGGCTTTATGGTCCACATACTCGATGTCAAATTCACTTAGAATCATCACCCATTTGGCCAAGTGACCTGTCAATGTTGCTTTGCTGAGTAAGTACTTTAGTGGATCAATATTAGCAATGAGTTGTACTTTATGTGTTAATAGGTAGTGCCTCAGTTTAGTGGCTGCCAAGATTACTGCTAGGTAATCTCATTCAATAGGTGTGTAATTGAGTTCATAGTCAACCAGTGTGTGAGAAATGTAGTATACAACACACTCTTTCCCTTCTGCATTATGTTGTGCCAACAGTAGTGCCAATGTTGTATTAGTTGCTGAAATATAGAGCAATAGAGGCCTACATGGATCTGGTGGGATCAACAATGGTGTATTTATGAGATAATCTTTAAGCATTTGGAATGCTTGCTGGCATGTGGCATCCCATTGAAAGCAGATATTTTTGTGTAACAAGTGTGTAAAGGGGCGACACTTATCTGCCAGTTGTGCAATGAATCTTTGGATGGATTGTAGCTGCCCTTGTAATGTCCTTAACTGACTGATGTTCCTTTGAGGTGACATGTCCATGATTGCTTTGACCTTTGCAGGATTGACCTCAATGCCTTTGCTTGAGGCAATGTATCCTAGAAGTTACCCTGAGGTTACTCCAAAGAGACATTTCTTTGGTTTGAGTTGAACATGATATTGTTCCAATCTATCAAAGATTTTCTCTAATATTTCTAGATGACCTTCTCTTGTTGATGATTTTGCCAATAAGTCATCAACATAATCCTCCATTATGGTATGCATCATATCATGAAAGATAGTGGTCATTGTTGTTTGATAGGTCGCCCCTGCGTTGTTTAGACCAAAAGGCATTACATTCCAATGGTATGTTCCCCATGGACATGTGAAGGCTATCTTATGTTGATCCTTTGGAGCGATCTTTATCTGGTTGTACCCTAAAAAGCCATCCATGAGAGAAAGCATGGCATGTACTGCTGTTAGGTCCATGATCATGTCAATGTTTGGTAGGGGGAAGTCATCTTTAGGAAATGCCTTATTTAGATCTCTGAAGCCAGTACAGATACAGATGCCCCCATTTGGTTTGCCGATAGGCACAATGTTGGATATCCAATCTGCATAATCAATTGGTCTAATAAAACCAACATCCAGGAGTTTCTTAAGTTCTGCTTTGACTAGTACCGCAATCTAGGGGTGCATATTGCAAAGCTTCTTTTTGATCGGCTTGGATCCTTCTGCTATGGTGAGGTGATGCATGACTAAATTAGGATTAAGACCAGACATGTCTGCATATGACCATGCAAAAGTGATCTGACACTTCTGGAAGAATTCTACAAACTTAGGCTATTCCTCTAGAGTTAAAAGAGATGCCAGATGTATGTGGTGAGGAGTTTCAAGAGTCCCCACATTGAATTCTTTTGTTTCCTCAATAAGGATCATTGATTGTTCCTAATTTGTACTAGTTGGGAGAATGTCAAACCTTTCATCCTTAGGCACCTCAAAGAGGTTTTCACCGTTGGATACACTCTTTCTTTTTACTTTTTTAGGATCAAACAGTGCTACAGTGTGGTTTTCACTAGAAGATCCATATTTTATCATAATATTTTTGTAGCTGAAAGGTTTGGCATCTGCCCCGAAGTAGGCTGCGCTATTAAGTTCAATGGAAAATCCAGCTTTGTGATCCCCACTTGGTATGTTATCCTGTAGTTACAAAAATCCAATGATCACCTCATCATTTTGGAATTGGTCAAGGCATGAGGGATTAGGTTGGTTCCATTCGATGAGTTCATGATGGATAATGGGCATTACCTCATCGACCAGGTTAAGTTCATAAGATGTGTCAGTGAGGGTTAAGACATTGTGGTGAAGGTTGTTGATTATACTCTCCCTATCATAATCAGGCGTAGGATGTGACATAGGGTCTGTGGAAGGTGTTTCCAGTTTAGGAACCCAAGAGGTTTTAATTTGTGCTTCTCCATAAATAGGGATTTCTTTGTGAGGTGGAGGTGGTGATGCATCTTCCTCATTTGAAGTATTGAGCTGTACTGAATCAAATTCCTACTCATGTGAGTCAGTCTCTAAGTCACTTTCCAGTATCTGATTACTATACCAAACCGGGATATCCTTTGAGTTAAATACTATAGGTGTGATCAGTTGATGTATCTTTGGATATGGAATAGCTAGTGCTACACAACAGATTATTGGTATCAATGAATCCGATTATCGGAGTATCGACATTGTTGAATCTACTGCTTCTGATGGAATTGTCACTGTTGTCGATACTGTTGGGGGTTCTGCTAATGGTGTGATTGATTCAATTGCTGCTGTTGAGGGGGTTGTTGGTTTGATTGGTGGGATGATTGGTACTATAGATGGTATTGCTTGGATTTTTAGCCTTATTGGGGAAGTTGGTATGGTTCTTGGTGCTGCTGATATAATCAAAGGTGATCTCTTTAGAGTTTTAGGCTGATATAGAGGTTTGGTGGGTTTCCCTTTGAACCTGAGCTTAGGCAGAGTCTCTTTTTGAAAGCCTAATCCAGTTTTATCTTTAGGTTTTAATTCAGGTTGCAATGGCTCATGTCATCCTTGCTTTCAAGGTCCCAATGCACTCTGACCATCATAGCCATTCTTTGCATAATGAGAAGGCCTTTTCCATATTGATCTGTGGGAAGCTTAGCTTGTGGGATGTCTGTGGTGATAGGATCTTTATAGATCCATTATGCTAAGTCCTCATCTCTGGTATCTTCTTCTTGACTTTGTCCAAGGATAAAAGGCATCAAAGTGCATGTTCGCTTGACCAGTGGTGTGTGAAGTAACCTTTGAGGTTTACCATGAGTTCTAGGGGAAGTGGGTAGTTGCCCAACACAAAAGAGTTGGCTTGGATTGTACTCCCCAGGACCTTCCTCTTCTATTTTCATCTTTAGCTTCTCTTGCTTGGGTATAATGGTGTTTGAACTGGAAAGAGAGGCTGGACTTACATATGATGTGGATGGGATAGCTTTTGTGTTGTTGGGAATGATAATCTCTGGTTGATGGTTGATATTGTTACAATATGAAAATGGATTTGCATCACCGAGGATTTTAATTTCTACACTGTTATGAGGAAACTTGATACACTGGTGGTAGGTGGATGGAATGGCTTGCATGGCATGTATCCAAGCTCTTCCTAACAATTAAATATTATGATAGAGGAAGGTCCAGAACTTGACATATGATGTGCTTGACCACTAGGCCCACTCAGATTGGTAATACAACTGCTCCTTTGGATGAACGCTCTGCATCATCATAGGCTTTTATGGTTATCTTTTTGTGGGGATCCACTGATTCGACTGCATATCCCAATGCTGTGACCAATTGTAGTGTACAGATATTTAGGCCTGCTCCATTATTGATCAAGACTCATTTGATCCTGTGTTGGTTGATAAATCCTTCAATATGGAGTGAGGCATTATGAGGTTGTTGGAAGGATGTATTGTCACTTTCAGAGAAGTGATGACCTCAGACTACCCACCATAGCTTGAAATTGATCTATGTTTAGATTGGCAAGGATTGACGCCTCTTGGAGAGCTTGATCCAAGATTGTTTTATGAGATGGGGATGGGTGCAACAACTCTAAAATGGATATAAGTGCAGGCGTTTTATCTGATTATTCCACAAGGTTATACTGCTTTGGGATGGAGGTGGTGCCTTGCAGAGCTGCTTTAATGGTGATCTTGCTACGACGCGTAACAACATTGCAGGTAGAGCTTGGATCTTTGATGGTAATGGTTGCAATTTTTTCATCGGCATCATATAGGTGATTCACAGTGTAATTATAAGCGGCTTGCGTATAATCATTGGTATCTGCATTTCGTCCTGAAGTGGAAGGACCCCTTTGATCTGGTGATGGAAGTGGATTTTTAAATGTAAGATGATCATTATTTGTAGTTTTTGGGCCCTGTCCTTCAATTTCAGTCTCTCCTTGGTCAATAAGGTCTTGAACAAGATCTTTCAATCTATGAAAGTTACTTGTTTTATGCCCTTTCCCTTGATGGAATTCGCAATGTTCATTATCCCTGCACCATGGAGGTTTAACCTAAGGTTCGTAATTAGATGTTTTGGGTAAGGTCACTAGATTTGACTAGACCAATTGATGTAACACTGTTTCAATAGGTTCCCCTAATGGAGTGTATGTATGTTTTGGTTTATAATTCTGTTGGCTTTGCCTTGGTTCCTCTTGCGGTACATTGCATCCTTGATTTGGTAGGGGAGGAACCATGTTGTTCTTAGGAGGGGTGTTTTGCCCCGCAAATCAGACCACAAGTTGTGCACTCTTGATAGTCCTTGCATCTACAACCCCATCATTGACAATGTTTTTGTTTTTATTCCAGAAGTTAGGTTTATCACTATTGAAGCACAGGCAAGTGGCATCTTTTGGTTCATTGTATATTTTGATAAGCCCCTTTTAGATGAGGGCCCGTTCACATTTTAAACCTTGTGTGATCATGTCATTAAAAGACTCTGTGCCTTTCATGTCTAAATGAAATTCCATTTCTTCATTCAAGTTGGAAATAAATATTTCCACTATCTCTTTTTCAGGTAGCTGAAGGGAACGTCTGCTAGACATTTGTCACCATCATTGTAGGAAAGCTGAAAATATCTCCCCTAGTTTTTTCTTGGTGTTACATAGGTCTGCCATGGTGACATCACGCTCTATGTCATGGGAATAATGTGCAATGAATTTTTGGACCAATTCTTCAAACATCCTAATGTTGCCTGTTAGTCGGGAAAACCATTGCATGGTTGTCCCTGCCAAACTCTGAGGAAAGAGGCACATTAGATACGTGTCTTGATATGCCACTTCTAGGCAAGCGGAATGAAATTCCCTGGCATGATCTCGAGGGTCTCCTTTTCCCTGATACTTTTCAAACTTAGGTGTTTCAAACCCTTGTGGAAAAGGTGGCATATGTAGATTCCTATCAAAGAGATAGGGACAAATATCATTAAGTAAAAACTGGTTTGTTTTCACACCACTATGGAGTTGTTGGGTGAGATTCTTGACTTGTTGCTTCAACATGTCAATGTAATTTGGTGGAGGAGGAGGTGGGATATTTCCTTGATGGAGGTTGTATCTAATGTGATCTCGACCTCTTCCATCCTCATTACGACTTTGGTTTTTTGATGCTTGCCGTAATTGTGTTGTATCAAAATCAGAGGGTAGTTTGGCTCCCTCTTGGGCAAGTCTTAAAAAGTGAGCATCAACATTGTTCCTGAGGATCTCATCGAAAAGTCAATTGAAGAGGGGGTTGTGTTGTTCCCTTTTGATTGCTTCAGGAGTGGGAGTATGAGGATTTTCATCATTTGCGTTTCCTCCAAGGGCTTCTTGGAATTCATTGAGATTTTTCTCCTCTTCCTCTTCGATTTCTTGTTGTCTAGTCCTTGATCTGGTTTGAGCCATTTTGTTTGAAAGTTGTTGTTGAAGTTTTGTGAAAATGATTATGAGTTGGTGATGAAATGAGAGAAATGTTTGGGGAAGTGTTTTACATATGGATCTCTAGCACTAAAGGTTCGATGCTACCGAAGTCCTTCTAAGAATTGCTTGTTGTGTTTGTTGACAATGTTTGATATGATAAGGTATAGAGAGGTTTGAGATGTGTGACAGACCAAGCTATATAGTAATAAGAGGATGCACTCATAGACTAGTTTTAACCTGCGCAGAAATTCCTCTTAGGATGAGTTTATCCTAGATGTAGAGACACTCTAAAAAGTGATGTGTTGTGTTTGATTCAAGCTATTTAAAAAGAACTTAGGACAAGACGTTTTTATGTTTTGAGAGATGGAATGGATTGATGATGTGTGAATGGATGAAATGTTAACTTCAATGAAAACTCTATGTTACAAATGTGACAAATTCTTCCTCTTCTCTTTTAGGGGTTAGTGCTTCTTCCCGAGCTATGTTATATGTGATACAAATGTTTGGAAAGAAGGCAGGATTTATTTTGCCTCCCTTGTTTTTTATGATAACTCAAAGCTCTATATTGAGTAAAAGCTCTACGATTTAAAGACTCTGGATCAAACTCATTGGATTTTCCTTGAATATATAGACACACGTGACATAAGAAGGTTCTATGTGAGATAGAAAAATTTCCTTATTTTGATGAAATCCTTTGAGCTCAATGGTCTTTTCTTCAAATCGATATGTTGATGAAGATTTTTCTTTCTCAAAATGTGAAGGATGGTCATATAGTTTACATACTTTGTTTTTGCACTTTGTTTTTGTTTTTTTTGCCAAATGTTGGTGTTTGAAATTTTGTGTTGGATGAATACTTGTTTTTGAATTGGTTTTGATTTTCTTTGACAAGAAAACACAACAAGCACACAAACACAAGAATGTTGCCTCAAAAGACACAAATAAGTGTGGGTCTAAATCAACCCAATCTTTGGACTTTATGACCCCTTTTCCAAATGTTTTTGAGTATGTTTTTCCAAAAACCTTGAAGTTGACTCAGTTTAACAATGGTCTTGACACAAAAGGAAGACACTTCAAACACTTTTTATCCCTAAAGGTCAAATGGCCAGTTGCGATAATTTCAGCCCACATCTTGATATTTCTTCAACTTTGGTACTACATACCTTATGAATCCCACCGTGGTAGGTAAGGATGTGATATACTAAGTCTTGTGCAAGCATAATAAATAGATGATCCCTATGATGGGGGAGTCACCACTTTTATCAAGCTACAAGTAGCCTTTCAAAAAGATATGTTTCTACTCAAGGAAATATGTATGGTGAGTATCTTGGGAGCAAAACCATCTATGCTCTTGAACTGAACTTCTCACAAATATCCTCAATCAATAGAACGGGTGGGATTCTACATAAAAAGGTGTTTCATAATGTTCGATGTTTTTGGACATAAGTTCATTCTACAGTGACTCACTTAAGAGCCTTGTAACTTGTGGTGGGGACCATATGTCCTTTCAGCAAGTTACACTATAGGAGCAACTATACCCAAGGCTAGAACTTCGCTCACACCTGATTTCTATAGCAGCTCGAAGGATTTACTCTGCAAGGTCATTCCCAAGAGTGATGTGTCTCTTGGCAGGCCTCTCTTAAAAAGATAAACTTTGTGTGTTACTAACACTTTTCTCTTGCACATAGGACCACAAGATCCAAGGGAGAGGATAGTGTGTGTTAGAAGTAGGACCACTCGACAAACTATTTGGCACAAGTGTGCCAATCATGAAAGCACTTGTTCTTTTTAACTGATTTTCATTGCAATGTGAGCTAACTATTTGGAGATGTTTCTCCAACAATCATGGTGTTCTTTTTAACTCCAAAGGCAAGATGTTGTGTAATCTAGAATTGGAAATCCCGGTCAACTGAATTGAGAACATGCTTTTGCTTGAAGTAAATCGCTTTGAACTTGAAGGAAAAGTGGCTTGTTCTTTTTAGTTTTCCCAAAAATGAAGTGTGGATTGTGAATTTCCTTAAGTTGATGCAAGAAATGAAAGTTGTGTTGTTGATTTTAAGCACCAAAATAAAGACTGTTCCTAACTTGCAAATAAACTTTGATGTGAAGTTTGTGGTTCTTTTTAACTTGCAAGTGGGGTTCTTTTTACAAACCAAAACTAAAGATGTAATTCTTTTTATGATCCAAAATGAAAATGTAAGGTTCAATTTTTAAACCAACAAAGACAATGGATTTGTCTTAATCCAACTTTGAAAACAAAGTGAAAGAAAGAATTCAATTGCTTTCTAATCTAACTCCTCCAATCCTGCATAAACAAACAAATAGTTAGTCCAAATGAAAAATGAGGTATTGGTGGGCTTCTACAAGCCTAGGATTTGATTTTCGGTTACAATAAAAAAAATTACAACTCTCTGTTACAATAGCGCCACTCTGTGTAAACACAGAAGCGCTATTTAACACGAAAGCACTACTTAACCGACCTATGTGCTAAAATAGTCTCAAATGCACTAAACTGGAAACAAAAGCACTAAAATACTTTGTCAGACAGAATAAAATTCTATCAAACAAAGCACGCCAATGTGCTAAATTAATAACAAAAGTGCAACTGTAAATGCAAAAGCGCTAAATTATGGACAATAATGCTATTTCCTAGAGAATAGCACTATTCTGGTGAACAAAAGTGCTAAATCATGAACTTTTGCCGGTGCTAAAACGTGTTCGAAAGCGCTAAAGCGCAACCTGTGTGTCAATTTAAACAAAAAAGTTAGTAGTTTTGTAGAGAAATCTTGCGTTGGATTCACGTCGGGTTCACCAAATCATGCTCTGCAAAAAGGATTAGAAAAATCTATATTATGACAACACACAAGAACACAAGAAACAAATGTTAGTGTTAACAACCAAAGATTATTCTAAACAGGTATACCAAGAGAGACACTATAAGCAAAATAGATCATTTAATAAAGACAAAAAATGCAACAAGGCATCTCCAAATGCCTTCCACCATGCTTGTAGCTCCTCCTCCATTGTTCCTCTCCTCTCCAAGTTTCCAAATAAGTGTAGCTCTCAGCAGCTTTTTGCACTATGGATGTCTTATGGAGATTTAAGATTGAAATGCTTTAAACTATGCTATGCAAGTGTAAAACAAACTAAACTACAAGATATTATGAAGTGAACTAAGATTAATTTTAGTCCAAAATGACAATATGAGTGATTATGCTAAAATTCTCTCTAAAATTCACTATAAGTTAAATGCACACAAGTTTTCAAGATCTAGATTGTGAAGAAATGAGCCCTATTTATAGGTAAAATGGAGCAATGGAGGGTTGGGAGCAATGGAGGGTTGAGATTGAATAATCTCAACAAGGGCCAGGATTGAAAGGTTTATGATCCATGTGAGGGATTTCAACCCAATCCCATGATGACAAATGTCAACATGAGATGGCTTGAGAGGAGAGGGAAGAAGCATTCAATGTTTGACATGACCTGAAGGTTAACTTGGGAGGTAAGGTTAATGTTGAGTTGAAAGAATAAAGCCATTATCCAATAAATAATGTCTTTATCCAATGGATAAACTCTTGTGCAAGAGTTAGTGAGGATAACCATGGTCAAAGCAATAAATGCTTGAGAAGACACATGGGTTACATGAGGGTTGAGTTTAGAGGTAAAGTCTCTAACCATGGGAGCAAGTGGATTTAACCATAAATGGTTATGTAAGAGCCATTAATGGTCATGTAAGAGCCATTAGTGGTTTGGAAGACTTTAGGGGTTAGTTTGTTGGGCACATAAAGCATTAAATGCTTTTCAAAGACTTTGGAGGCTTTGAGAAGTGACTCCAAGTTGCTTAGGAATGTGACAATATTTAGGGGATGGATTAGGATAATTAGGAATGATTAGAAAGTGGTTAGAAGGGTCTAGAAGGGGATTTAGGAGTGCAAGTGGATTTGGTGGGTGAGGGAAAATAAGATTTAAATTAAAATAAAATTAATTTATTTCAACTTGTAGGTGCAACTTGCATTTGTAGGAGAATGCAAGTGTGGGGGGGGGGATTTAATGATTTAAACAAATATTTTAATTATTTATTTAAAAGAAGAAAGGGGATTAAATTAAATAAATAGGATTTATTCATTCTAGTGATTGTTAATTTAATTTAATGAATGAATTAAAATAAATTGAATAATTTATTTAATTAATAGGAGAATGTTTGAAGATGAATTAATTAAATGTTAATTTAATTAACTGGTTATGGATGGTTTACTAATAAAATGAATCGTAAATATTCATTTAATTAAGATGGACATATTTATGTGACTACACATAGTAAAGATCAGTTCAACATGGGCTGTCAGAAATTTGTCCAAGATTGTCAAACCTCATAATCTGGTATGTAGAGAATGTCAAATGGGTAAGCAAGTCAGAACTTATATCAGAAGTATGTATGATAAATCTAATAAAATTATTGATCTTACTCATATTGATCCGTGTGGACCGAAAAGGACTAAAAGTATTCAAGGTGATATATATTTTATGTTATTTACCGATGACTACTCTAGAATGATGTGGGTTGCATTTTTAAAAGAAAAATCAGAAGCTCTTGAGAAATTTAGAATCTTCAAAGCTATGGTTGAGACTAAGACAAGACTGAAGATAAAGTGTTTAAGATCAGATCAAGGTGGTGAGTTTACATCTGGTGAGTTCAACAACTTTTGTGAGAAAAATGGAATCAGAAGACAACTTTTTGCACCAAGAACCCTACAACAAAATGGATTGGTGGAAAGGAAAAATAGAACCATATTGGATGTGGAAAGGACAACGATGATTGAAGCTAAGTTGTTGTATATCTATCAGAGATAAGCTATCAATACTGTTGTATACACTTTCAACAGAGTACACATAAAAGGCAATATCGGTAAGACTTCTTATGGATTATAGTTTGGTCATACTCCTACTATTAGATATTTCAGAATTTTTAGAAGTAAATTCTACATTAGAAGAGATCATGCATTAGGAAAGTTTGATCCTAGAAGTGATGAAGGAATATTTTTGGGTTATTCTACTAAGAGAAAAGCATATAGATGTTATAACAAAAGATTGGATAGGATAATGGAGAGCATAAATGTTAAGGTGGATGAGCAAGGTAGTAATCAGATCAGATCATATGGCTATGGACCGTAAGATGAATTCATCATACAAGAGCTAGTAATGCAAGAAACTGTTAAGAGTATAGAATTAGTGACTCTGACAACATCTAAAACTTCAACAGTGACATATGAACAACAAAAAGAGTCATTAAATCAAGAAAATTCAAAGACTCCCAGGTATGTGAAACTAAATCATTCTGAAGATCAGAACATTGAAGATAAAATAAAAGGTGTGATGACTAGAAGAAGGCTAGCTACTAAAGAGGTATGTTTAATTTCTCAAATTGAACCTGAATCATTTATTGAAGCAAGTAAAGATGAAAACTGGATGAAAGCAATGGAAGACGAATTAGATTAGATAGAAAAGAATAAGACATGGGAATCAGTTCCTAGACCTAAAGATAAGAATATTATTGGAATTAAATGGGTTTTCAGGAACAAATTAAATGAGGAAGGTCAAGTTGTAAGAAACAAGGCTAGATTGGTTTGCAAAGGTTATTCACAAGATGGAATTGATTATGGTGAGACTTATGCTCTGGTTGCAAGAATTGAAGCGGTAAGACTATTTCTTGCCTATGATATCAGATGGATGTCAAATGTGCATTTCTGAATGGAGATCTTGAGGAAGAAGTTGACATTGAGAAACTTGATGGATTTTCTGTATCAGATGACAAGGACATTGTTTGCAGATTGAAGAAAGCCTTATATGGACTAAAACAAGCCCCTAGAACATGGTATGCTAGATTGGATAGATATCTTTCTAAGCTCGATTTTAGGAAAGGTAATGCTAACAGTAACCTATATTATTAAATTGAGCATGATGACATACTAATTATTGAAGTCTTTGTGAATGATATCATTTTTGGAGGAGAAGAAAGTCTATGCATGGAATTTGTTGATGATATGAAGAATGAATTTGAAATGTCTATGATTGGTGAGATGAAAATTTTCTTAGGTTTGTAGATTAAACAAACTGATAAAGGTATTTTCATTTGTCAAAATAAGTATGTGAAAGAATTGCTTAAGAAATTTGGACTTGAGAATTCTAACTTTGTCAACACTCCTATGATAATTGGTTGCAAATTGTCAAAGGATGATGAATTTCCTAAAGTGAATCCAAGTAGATACAAATCAATGATTGGTGGATTGTTGTACTTAACTTAGACTAGACCTGATATAATGAATGTTGTTTTTATTGCTTCTAGATTTTAGTTAGATCCTAGAGGAACTCATGATATTTCTCTCAAGAGGATATTAAGATATTTGACAAGTACAACAGACCTTGGGTTATGGTATCCAAAGAATGATGATTTCAGACTATGTGCCTATACAAACTCTGATTGGGTAGGAGATGTGGATGACTAGAAGAGCACTACTGGAGGTGCATTCTTTCTTAGAAAGAATTTTGTTTCATGGCTTAGTAAGAAACAATCATGTACTTCATTATCTACTGCTGAAGCGGAATATGTAGTTGTTGCAACCAACTGTACTCAGATTTTATGGATGAAATAGATGTTGAAAGATATAAGGGTAAGTTATGATGAGCCTATTGTTATTCACTGTGATAATACTACTTCTATTGATATGTCAAAGAATCTAGTATTTCATTCCAAATCAAAACACATTTATATAAGGTATAACTTCTTGAAAGAAAAGGTTGAAGCAAAGGAAGTCAGATTGGTTTACGCGCCTACTACGGAGCAGATTGCAGATATTCTAACAAAATGATTACCTAAAGATACTTTTGAATATCTCAGAGATCATTTTCAGGTTTCCAACCCTCCGGAAGAGACTTAGAGATGAAGGAATGCACCAATCTGAGGAGCTTATCATATATTTTCTTTTATCTAGGTTGATGAGATGATGCTACTACTCAGGGGGAGTAGTCGGCTATTTGGTTCAGTTTTTTATTTTTGGTTTGGTATCCATCCTTTGTCATTGATGTTAAAGGGGGAGAGATGGTATTCATGTAAAAAACATAAAATATTTTGGAGAGATATTGTATGGGGGAGAGATATTTCAGATCATCTTTTGGAGATTGTTGGCATTCCTTGGCACTTGGATGTTTTTCACATTCAGTGTTGCCATCAATGCCAAAGGGGGAGATTTTTGGCTTATGCTAGATTTGGTTAAGTGTTGTCATTGATGTCAACACTGTATCTTGGTTGGTTATGGTTCTGCTATTCCGATTGCACCTATCCCAGTTAGACTTGGTGTTTATCTTGGTTTTGGCTTTGATTATGATTTGGTATGATTAGATCCTTGGTTTCAGTTTTGGATGCTTATTCAGGATGGTTATATGCTTTCCATATTTTGTTGGTTCATTTTTTGGTGCTCTGATAACTATCACTTATGATCCCGATTGATATTTCTTGGTACTGGTTAGCTTTAGTAGTTAGCAATATTTGATGTTTTGATTAGATGATTTTGGTCAGGCTTATGGAATCAATTTCTATCATGCTAAAGGTGCTTCTTGATCACATCTTAAGTGTTTGGTGACTTTGGATTGGCTAGCATGCTTTCATGGTTGTCCTATTTGGATCCGGTTAGACTTTTTCTGTTATTGCATTCAGGGTTTCTACCGGTTGTGAAACGTGTTGGATTTTGGTTTTAATGGAATTTCTGACAGATATAATTGTTTGGATTTTTGAATTAGGTCCATGGTATGTAATGTAAATCATAATATTGGTCCAGTGATACCACGTGATGTAATTTTTATAATTATGGTTTTTGGTTTTAGGGTTTAGCCAACCTTATCATTAAAGTTGATGATATGTATTTATAGGTAACTTATTCATGTAATTGAGTATGGTTTATGGGGCCGATGGTTATGTCTACATTATGAGAGAAAGATTTATGTGCAAATAAATTCATATCATTCAACAAAGGGATCATAAGGATTTGGTATTACAAAGCAAACATCTGTGCTTAATCAGAATTAGATCAAGCATTAGTGGATGCTACTTTCATAGTTCATCTTCTTTGGATTGTACTTCGATGTTTTGTAAGTCAGTGAGACTTCTCTTTTGTGATGAGTAGTGAGCTCTAGGCTATTGGCCTGATTGCAAGTGAAATCCCCATTGTAATTATTTCACATACAACTGCAGAAGTATTATCTGATTGTGGGTAGGGTTTCCCACTATGGTTTTTCCCTTTATCGGGTTTCCCTGTCAAATATTGGTGTCATGTGTACTGTGCTTTCATTTTTTATCTTTTATTGTGTTGTGCTCCAGTATTAATCTTATAACTTGCATTATCGGCTATACTTGTGAGAAAACAGATTCACCCCTCCTCCCTCCCCTCTCAGTTTTCTTTCAGTATCAGATCATCCCAACATGAATATCTCACAAGGGATAACAAGTTGTGTTATTCTAGGTGAGATTTAGTCCAATGGATATTACAAGGCCAAGAAAAAAAATCTATTTTTTGGGTAATAATGGATATGATGTACTACAAAATGGATGCTATAGTGGTACCAACAATTCATGGTGTATGGTCAAAGTATATAAATAAATCTTGTAGTGTGTGCACAAAGTGAAATACAAAGAGGAATGTATGCTCTCACCTTAAAGTGATTACATATACCAACTAAAATAAATCACTTTAATGTAGTATATATTTAAAGATAACCACATTAAATCAATGAAATACTCACAAACATAGACAAGTCAAAAACAAAACTCACATAAAAAACATGCAAGAGCATATAAGGGATCCATAGAATTGGGCTTAGAATGTGCATAAGATAAATAATGTATATCAATAGAATTGTTTTGAATTATACTCATCCTCCAAATGCATTATAACTACAAGTGAAAAGGAGGAAAAGAACGTAAGATGAATAAAGTGTCTTTTTGGGTCAACACAGAAGATACCAAAATGCCTCAATGCTTTGCATCATCTAAAAAATACAATTGAAAATCATATTTACAACACAACTTGTATACAACATATGAAAGAATTAAGATAAAAATATCAAGTATCGTTGCAATAGGATTGGTCCATTTGTATCCTTGTGCCTATGGAGCAACAAAGATCATCCAAAGAGAGCCTTAAAAAAAAAATTATATCACATCACAAAGAATCAAATTATAGAAAAGTAAACACACAAAAATAAAGAGGTATTGCATGAATGAACTAGTTTGGCAAATCATCCATCTTATAATATTGCTCATAATTATAAAGAGATAGAGGGAAAGATGATACAAGTGATACAACTAATACAATACATGGAGCTTCATCTAGTTTTAAACATAGACCATGCTCTAATGATGGATCAATATGTTTGTAACTAGTAGCTAGAGTTAGTTCTTAATAAAATATCAAGGAAAACTCATTATCAATTTCAAAAATTTCAACCATGTTCTTTGAATCATCATCCAAATTGATCACTACGGGTGATATACTACGAACATGAGAAGAAATCATTGGAATTGACAATGTCATCTTTTGACAAGGTTGGGTAAAGTAATGACCATCTCAAGAATTACATGAAGATAAAGGAGGTTGAGGAGGCAGGGACAAATCAACATCTGAATACTAAGGGGAAGAGTCACTTCTTGTAGAAATCTCATGAACCTTAGCATAATTTTTTTTTTGCTGTTCTCTTGCACTATAATTTTAGTGATAATGATTTTAAGCTTTTGTAGTAGGAGGTTGGGTATTACTCAACACCAGTTAATTTTCTTCCTTTGCTATAAGAAAATAAGGAGGAACATAAGGAACCACTAAATATTGAAAGATAGGAGGAGGTCTAGATGGTGTTGGGCATTTGAATTGTTGTCCATTATAGGATGGAAGAGGTAGAACCACAAAATAAATATTAGATTCTCTAGTAAGAGGGATGATTCTTTGTCTAGGATGTGGTTCCCTAATTACTTGTAGGGTAGGAAGAGCTACTTTGTATCCATAGATTTTGAATGATTCTTAGGGATAGTAGTTAGAGTGGATCCTAAAGAACAACCTAAGGATAACTCAATTATTCCCTTGTCTTTAAACTTTTTCAAGGATATGAATTGGGTATCTCACGAGGTTTAATTGGTTGATTTATTGAGGCCAAAACTAGTCAAGTGTAAATTTTTCATGTCTACACAAGTACTAGAATCCACTATGAAATATAGTTTTGAGTTGTCCTTGAAATGAGAACTTCAAACACTTATGGACTACAAAAGAGAATTCCTTCATGGATGTGAGCCATAAATGACACAAGTTCACATAAATGTTTTTCGAGGTAGGGATAATGGTAAAATGACATCTAAGCTTTTATATTTAACTTTAATTTGAAGGATGATAGAACCAATGATGGGACAAGTGAAACCATTATGCATCTTAATCAAGAGTTAAAATTTATCCTAAATATCTTGACATAGTTCGTATGTGTAAATATATTCTTTTGTAATCACAATAACCATACAATTTGGATCAATAAGCACTATACGTGTGGGTTTGTAATTAATTTTAGTAGAAATGTATCATGGTGCATTAATAAAGTTATCACATGAGGTATAGGTGATACTAGTTTCATGTTTAGTCCTATGTTTCTCTTTCTTAGGACAAAGTTATAACACATTCATTGGATATTTAGCTTGCCTATGCTAGTTGTTTTTATTTATATAACCAACATTGTTAATTTCAACAACATTTTCAGAATGGGAAGAAAAATGATTGGTAAATATTTACAAGTTTTGATTAGGTGGTGCTATAGATTTATTCCTACGGTTGTCCTTATTTTGTCTGTTATTTTCATTTTTTGTTTTGTTTTTCAATATTGGCTTAGTGTTTTTGGAGTTGATCTTTGTTTCTTGTTAACATGTTTCAATTTTTGTGAAATAAAATACATCTTCTTCTTTAATACGTTACCAATCAGCAATTAGCTATGGTTCACATGATTCCAAGGTTAGGGAGGTTGATTTAGTTTGGAATGAATGAGAGGAGAGGGAGGGGTGTTGATGTCTTTTTTTTTTTTGGTGGGGGGGGGGGTGTAAATAAAGGAAGGCCATTTTTTAGAGAGGAGAGTGAATAAAATCACAACAAGAGGGAAAGTCTTTATCTTTAGGGGAGGAAGGAAAATGTTTTCTTTTGGAGAGGGATTGGTCATGAAAAGAAAGGGCATCAATTATTTTTTGGATGAGGATTTGATAGCAATAGGATAGGAAAATGCTTTGAATTGACTTGACAATTTGAGTAGGGTAAACACAATGTGTGTAGATATTGGGAAAATGAATAGGGCTACAAATAATTAAATGATATTCAGCTCTATATTTAATATCATGTCATTTTTTTTTGAAACAATAAAATGAGAATTGACATTTGTTGCCTAATCTAAAGATCGAATTCCTTTTTCTTACATCGTATTGTATGTTGTATTATTTGAGTTCCTGACACACATTAATATTTCTCTATCTTTCCTTCTATAATACTTCCATCATTGTAGGAAATATAGTTTACCACAATTTTCATTTGGGATACATTGCCATCATTTTGATATCCAAGTTGCGAGAGATTGGGTTCTATGGTGTGGTCAATATGCCACCAAGAAGAATGAGAAGAGGAGGTGATAGAGGAGGAGGATGAAGAGGTCATGATGAAGGATTTTTGGAGATGTTGCAAAAATTGGCAGCAAGGATGGATCCAATGGAGGAGACACAACAAAGATGAAAATTAGTGGATGATGTTCGTGAAGTTGAAGAATAAGAACCCCAAGTTATTGATGATGGTCTAGCAAAACCAGAAAGTATTAAAGAAATATCGTTAAAAGCAGTTATGGGTGCTGGATCCAAACCAAAAATAGAGGTTTATACTTATTTCAAAAGTCTTAATGGAGAAGAACTCATTTATTGGATCAATTAACTTGACAAATATAATTTTGAGTATCAAGGAGTTGCAAAAGAAAGGAAAGTTAAGTTTTCTTGTACAAGGCTCAAAGGTCACATTCCTATGTGGTCGGATTATGTGCAGAATGAAAGACCAAAGAAGAACAAGGAGAAGATAACTTTTTGGGATAAAATGGTTGCCAAATTTAAGGCTAAGTTTCTTCCAACCGATTACCAAAATAATCTATTCAAAAGATTGCAAAATCTAAAGTAGAATGATATGTCAATGAAAGAATATGCTGAATAGTTTGAAAAGTTGATGATTAGATTAGGCCATAGTGAAGAAGATTTGGAGAAGGTAACTACATATTTTAACAGGTTAAGATATATTTTGCAAGATGAGTTGGCATTGGTTGTACAAATAATATAGTGGTTATTGAAATGGTGAATAAACTAGGTCTTAAGAGAATTAAACATTCCATACCTTAAAAAGTTTCTTGGTTACAAAAAAGACATCATTTATTGGTAGATAAACAAGATTTTGTTTATTTTATATAGGAAGATATAAGGATAGTTTTGGGTGTGATATCATGCCTATAGATGCGTGTCACGTGTTGGTTGGTAGACCTTGGCAATTTAATCGATATGTTGTGCATGGTGATAGAAATAATACTTATACTTTTAAGAAGGATGAAGCCAAAAATACCTTGTTACCTTTGCAAGAGCCAAATGAGTTCACAAACATCTAGTAGAAAATGTAAGGTGATGTTAGTAAGTGGGAAAGAGTTTGTAGATGGTAGGGAGAAAGAAGAAGTTGCAGTAGCAACCAAGAAGGTATTTCTTTATTGTTATAGAATGTCGCAAGGATGTGAATGGTACTAATTTGCAGGTAGGACAAACAATAGGAGATGAGGATAGTCTTCTTGGACAAAGTGTGGAGACAAAAAAATATAATATGAAAGATGATCTGTTACTTTGAATTGTGGCCATTGAGGAAGAGTAGATTGAATTTATAGGAAGTGGAAAAAATATTGCAGAAGAGGATGAAGAGCTAATATTTTAGTCTTCACAACCTTTTGATATAGCTAAAGTTGTTTTACATAAATGTGTAATGATTTCAATAGAGAGGTATGAGGAACCCAACTAGCATAGTGCAATAGTGCACATAAGAAACATCTCAAACAACATGACTTTCTCACATTTTGTTTATCCTAATTATAGAATTGATTCTTATGACATGAGTATAGAATGAGAAAGGTGTAGCAATGAGATGGGGTATGAAGATAAAAACTTTGGGTGGAAGAAGATAGATCAAGAGGAGTTAATTTTCAGATAACAAATGCAAGAGGGAGGGAGTACTTGGGAGAAGTAGTTCAATGTAGAGTGGACTTGAATCCACAAGAAATGAAGAACTGAAGTTTATCTCATTATTTAAGGGAGGCACTATTCCACTCACATGTTGGATGAAACAAAATAAGTGAAATGATATAGGTTGTTGATTCTAAGAATAAGGGGTATGGTGCAAGTTGATAATAGCTTAAAAGGGTAGCTCTACCACCCAACCTCCTTATGTGATATACGCTTGCAAACATTTCACCCTAGGAGTTTTGTGGAATAAAATACCTCTTCTTTAATATGTTATTGATCAACTTGATCAATTTTAGTATTCACAGTTTTAAGGGTAGGGTAGCTGGGTTTGTTTGGAACAAATGAGAGGAGAGAGAGGTGTATTGGTTTTGTTTTCTATTTTTGGGGAACAAAGGAAGATCACTTTTAAGAGAGGAGGGTGAACAAAATGACGATAGGAAGGAAAGTCTCTGTCTTTAGCAGAGGAAGGCGAAAATTCATTTTTGGGGAGGGATCAGTAAAGAAAAGAAAGGGTATCGATGGTATTTTGGATCAGGATTTGATAACGGTTGTATAGGGAAATACTTTGAATTGACTCAACAATTTGGCCAATGTAAACACAACGTGTGCAGAGAATGAGAAAATGAATAGGGCTGCAAATAATCAAATGATATTTAGCTCTGTATTTCATAGTCATATCATTTTGTGTTGCAACAATGAAGTGAGCTTTGGAATTTGTTGCTTGATTTGAGGATTGACTTCATATTATTTTATCGCATTGTACATGTTATATTGTTTGAGTTCCTATCACTTTAATATTTCTATCTTTCCTTCTATAATCCCATTGCCACTGTAGGAAAGAAAGCTTGCCTCCATTGCCATTTGGGATACGTTACCATCAATTCCCTTTATCATTTACACTGTCCATTAGAATCATTGTTGTATTTTAATTCATGTCTAAGACACATACATCACTTAGTATCATGTTTAGGAGTACGATAAATATTTACCAAAGGTCTTCGGGTCGAATGAAGGAGGTAAAGGTTTGGTGGTACCTATGGGATGGATAGAGGAAGCTTAATCAAAATTTTATTTAAAAATTCACGCATAATGGAATGTAAGGGCTCAAAAGTTGTTTAAGGTTCCTATTATTTGGTCTAGAAGAAAAGTGAGCTACAATAGGAGGTCTTGTGCTATAGTTTTTATTTCCAACATTATTAGAAGAATGGGTGTTTATCTTAGTGAAGTTTTTGTTTTGTTTGTTAAATCCTTGGTAAGTTTAAGGACCCTCTTCAGATTTATCAACTAGACGTAGATAAGGAGCCTTCAAATTGACTATCTGAGAGTTTATAATCTCAAAGTTATGTGGACAAGTGTATGAATGATGAAAATTTGATGAACAAAATCTTATCTTTAATATGTAGTTGTAAATTGCTAATGAAAACTCTTTGAGATCAGCATTAGGAGGAGAATAATTTCTTTTTGAATACAAAGGCCGATATCTACTAATAAAATTAGTCACATTCTCTAAATCACACCTTGCTTGCAATGGACTAAATTTGTTAATGTAACTTTCAGTCCAATACTATTTTAAATTTCTTGCAAAAATTGATTAACCAATTTTGAAAAATTGTATTGATTCATTAGACAAAAACCAAAACCAATCCAATGATTTTTCTTTCAAGGATTTAGGGAATAATTTTGCAAGAAGGTCATCCTTAAGGATGAAATCACTACATAAAGTGTAAATATTGACACAAGGGTATTAGGATCACCTTTTTCATTATATTGCTCAAAACAAGGTATCTCCATATGTTGTGGGATTTGAGTCTTCAGAATGGAAAATGTAAGTGTGATACTCATGTAATATGATGGGAGATTAGGTTAGGATTAAGTTTGGTTTAATTTATCTAATTATTGTTGTAATAATGACACATTTTACAACAATTGGTTTATGGCAATATAGATAAAAGAATTGGCTCATGAGAACTTGGATTGTGATAGTGGGTTTGAAGGGACATTATGGTATCTAAGAGGTGGAGATTATTGATGGATGTTTTGAGAAAGAAAATGAAAATTGGTTGAAGGTGGCACATAGGTATATTGATTGATAGGATTAGACCTATTAATAACATGGATTGTATTACCATTTTGTGTAGCAATAGACATAATAAAGGATGCATATGTATTAATAAATGGTATTGTTGTAGGGGTATGAAATTGTATCTCAACTTGGTTTTGAGGAGTAGTGTATCCAAGAAATTTTGCACAAATAGCTACGGATTTAACATTTTCATCCACTATGTGAGCTATGCTAGCTAGAACATTTGCACTATACAAATCACCTTGTATCAATCTCCTTAGACTCTTAATCAATAGGTCTGCCTCTCCAACAAGGTGTTTTATACTCATGGGTTATTGAAGAACTTCAAATTCCTTATCAAGCGTCTTCAATTGTTCATTAGAAGCTTGTATTGAAGGGTCATCCTTGGCATGGGAAGCATGACCTAGGAATTATTTTTAGGTATATTAGACAAATATGTGTTGGATTATGGAAATATTTGTCTCCTAGGCTTCCTCGTGGGAACAAGTCAACATGCAACTCTGACTCAACACCAATACCAGTTAAAGCATGAGAAGCCATGATTCAATAACTTCATCTCACAAGAATCATGGATCCAAAATAACATGCTATGAAACTCATGAACAAGAATAATAGCCAAAAACACACACTTATTTCTAGAATGAAATAAAGGAAAGATAGAACAAGTTTAAGGGAAATTGGCTTATGATTTGGATGTCTTGGTTTATCTCACAAAATTTCTTACAAACTTAAATTGAAATGATATTGGTGCAAATCAATTAACTGATTAATTAAGTTATATGCAATGATAACAATGATACAATTGACTGACCAATTGATTAAACTATGTGAAATAGTACTATTATGTTCAATTAACGACTTAATTAAGAAATTTGAGATAATAATATTATGATTAATTAATTAATGCATGCACACAAGAAATGAATTCGACACATAATTGCATCTAAGACTAAAAATTTATGAAGATAAAGTATATGTAAAATTAAAAATTAGAATTTATAAGACATGTTGGGTTCGTCGAAATGAGATCCTAGCTTAGGAATGCAAACTAAGATCTAAAGTTTTCATTACATAACATTGAAGCATAACTATTTGTTTAGCTAATATCCTAATAGGAGAGATAAACACTCAAATTTATGTTATTTTTATGCAATGGAATTAAGATTGTGAAGTGTGTGTGAATAAAATAGGTTAATTAGCAAGAAAAAAAAAAACTTTCAACAATAACAGTGAAATACATAATAAAAAAGTAATACAATAGCTCAGATCTAGAAAGAGTAGATAAAAAGGAATCAATAGCTACAATCTGGAGTTGAAAGTGCTAGACATAGTTGGAGGGTGCCCTAGTCTTAGGGGTGTTCAAACTGATAGAAAGGAGCCAAAATGCAGTTAGGGGGTCTTTTAGGCCCATCTTTCAAAAAAATAGCCAAAAAATGTCAACATGGTTGAAGGTCACCCTAGTCTAGGTATTTTTGCCTATTCAAAACCTAGGATCATCTATCATCATTTTCTTTACTCAATTTTAGCGCTCTTTGCAATCATATTTGAACCCGCAAACATAAAAATTGAAAAAAAATGATTTTGTTGTATAAGGGCTTGCCTAAGTCAAACACCGTGTTGGTGTTCCCATCTCCACTACAATAATGATTGATGAGAACAAAGCTTGTCCTTAGAAATTATATAGGCTAAAATTTTTCAAAAAATGATTAAATTGATAAATTGTTGTCTTAGAATTGAAACCCTTAGCTTGAAGTGTCAAATAAGGGTTGATATTGCTTGAATGATGTTAATACATGTCTTGATCATGAAGGAACACATTTTGATTGATCATGATTGTTGAAACTTAAATATTTGACTCCTTAATTGGAAAATTGTACTCATTCTCATAATTTTTTTTTGGATTTGATTGTGTTTGAATTTTTTATCAACAACGTTTCGAATCACACTCCGTGATTCATCATCAAGATGTAAGGAATTCCAAGGAGATGAAAAATAGTGAGTTGAAGATCTGAGAGAGAATAAAAAGAGAGATGTGGGGAAGGAGAGGGCATAAAGATCAAGGGAGAAAAATAGTAGAAAAACAAAAAACAAAAGGAAAAAAAAACAAAAAATAACAAAGCCAATAGGACCACCTAAAAACTAGAGGACAAAAACTATATGAAAAACTCCAAAAATAAATTAATTAAAGAATAAGCTGACCAGAAAGAAGAAGAAGGAAAAACCAAAGAGAAACAACACAACAAAGATAAAGAAAATAATAAAAATAATAATAAAAGAGAAACCCAAGAAAGAATATATATATATATATATATATATATATATATATATATATATATATATATATATATATATATATATATATATATATATATATATATATATATATAAACACTAGTTAAGACAAAGGGGGAACAAAAAAGCCTACAAACACAAAATATGTAAAAGATAAAAACAGACAACAATACCAAAACATAAAAAGGTCTAAAAGCATGCATACCCATAAAAATGAGAAAATTAAGAAAATATAATACACACACACATGCACATGCAAAAAAATAGACAATTATATCACTATATATATAAGTACTAGAAAATATATAGACTAAAAATGACAACAATGATGAAAAATAAATATGAAAACCAAAAACACAAAACCTATAAGCATGCAAATAAGTATACCTATATATATGCGTGTGTGTGTGTGGATGTGTGGGGTGAGGAGCAACACAAAGAGCGAAAGAAAACCAAAAAATATGGAAGGAAGACACCATTGGCAAAGATTATATAAGGAAAATATAAATATTGAGAATAGAGAAACAAAAGAAAAGGGCAAAGAGCAGAGGAAAGAAGGACAAAGAAGGGGGTGAGAAGTCGAGGAGGGGGACGACGATGACACTTGAGGAATGAAAGCAGTGGGTGCCAAGAGATACTGAGGTTAAACCCATCACCGCGATTAAGATAATTACAATAGCCTTTTTAAGTTTCCTTTTAAAGAAGTTGTCCTCCCGACATAATATCTGAGTGTCCTCCAAACAAATATGATGTTTGATGGTTGACGAATGCTCAGCTAAGGCCGATTTGAATTGAAAAATACTATCTAATAAAAAAATAATATTATTTCACTTTCATTGATTAATTTTATTAATCTTATATATAAATTTTTAATTTGAACAGTTAAATAAATATTGTTATATATAAAAGATATTCTTTGGTTCAAACCTTGAGTTGAAAATTGTACTGTTTATAATTTGTTTAATAGATTTAAAATTCTTTTTGTCTAGATTCTTCTTAGGTTTCATCGACTACAGAGTGAGATATATTGCCACATTTCAAGAGAGAGACATGTGTGGACTTTGCCTTTATGAGGTAGTTATTGACAATTATTTTATTTCCAACCAAAAATAATTTGATATGATCAATCCCACTATACCTATCAAATAAAGCGAAGGTTATAATAGGACTAATAGGGAAACCCAAAAAAGGGGTTTCAAAAAAAATCTAACGAAACTCATTATCAATGCTGGGTCATTACAAGCATTCGTGTCATTGAGAAATAGCTGTTTGCTTACGGCAGTGCACAGGTTTAAGTAACGTATGCTCCACGTGGAGTGTCTGTTTTGTGTCATAATAGCTGATGCATACATTTCTGGTTATGGTGTTCTCTCCTCCTCGAGGAGTTTCCTACGAAGCTTCCTTTGTCTGTTACTTATAATACTAGCAAAGTTAGCTAGTTTTTGTCGAATGCAATGGATGGACACACCCTCCTCATATTACAGGTGTGGGCATTGCAATCTTGTCGTTCATAATTGAAAGCTTTTGGTTGTACTTGCAGGTACTAAAAAGTGAAGTGCAAAATGAGCTTCTAACTTAGCTTAAATTGATATGCTTCAAGCAGCTTCCTCCCACCTTCCTCCCACCTTCCTCAAGGTATTCTCAACCATTAAAACATCCAACCTTGTGTACAATACTAAATAGATTTTTTCCAACGAAATACTATTTAAGGGTAGAGAGACAGATAGAGGAATAATGAGGCTTAGAGTAGTTTATAGTAGTGGAGAAGGATAGTTCTTAAGTTTGCAGAATAGGAGAAGCATATTTCTTTAGGAATATATCAAAGATGCCATCAATGATGGATGTTGATGAGTCTATCATTGAGGGCAATTGGTATTACGGTTGTCTCTTTAGTCCTAAGAAAAGAACTACCACGGAAGCAGTATTTAGTACTGATGCACGTGACAATAAGCATACTGACGTAGATAGGATATATCATGACATTACTGATGATGAGAAATCCAAGCAATTATTAAGAGAAGAAAGTGGTAATAGTAGTAGTCCATGTTTTGAGTCAAGTGATTCCAGTTCACCTAAAATCTTCATGGAAGATGTAGAAGAGGGGGATGAGTGTCTTGCAAGTATGTTTAGCTCATTGGATGAAGATGGCGATGGAAGAGTTAGTTCAGATGAGATAGTGAGGTTTTTGGAGAGATTAAGTCTTGAAATGCCCAAAGAGGAGGTGGAATTAGCTGTGAGATCAGTGTCAGCATGTGGTGATGAGTTTCTCACTGCCATGGAGTTTGGTGAGTTTTATAGAATTGTATTTTCAAATGAGGAAGAAGTTGATATTGTGAAGGATGAGGAAAAGTCAATCTGCGAGGCATTTAATGTATTTGATCAAAATGGAGATGGGTTTATCAGTGCAATGGAGTTAGCTGATGTTCTGTCCCGATTAGGATTTGTGGAGGGGAAGGATGTGAGTTGCTGTGAGAGCATGATTGAAAGTGTGGATTATAATGGAGATGGGTTTGTGGATATTCATGAGTTTAGGCATTTAATCACCAGAACTTCCTCTGCTTCTAATCCCTGTCTTCAATGGCTAAAATAAATATTGTAATTGTCTCTAATGTGTTGCTATAGAACAATAGTAGAGTTAATTTTGTGGCTGCTATAGTTCACAGTTCTCTGTAGTTCACTGCAAATGACATTGTTATAGAAATATTCACTGCAGTGCTGATAGAAATTCAGTTGTCCATGGTATGTAAGAGAGAATTCTGTAATTGTCAGCAAACGAGCAACTCTGTGTCTTTCCAGTTTTAAATATATCGTTTTCTCTATGTGTTCTTCCAGTAGAGGCGTTACTTAAAATTTTAAAGTGTTCTTCAAATAATAGGAATAACCACTTGGTTTGATTTCCGAAAAATAGCAACATGCTAATAATAGAAAAACCACTATATTGAGAAATATTACAGAAATTTATCAATGTTTATTTTCTGTTTTTTTTTAATAGAAATTATTAGAATATTTTAACATATTCATGTTGTGTATGAAATAGCTGAATATAGTGTAAACATAAAACCTTAACTTAATAATATGAGGAATGTGCAAAATCAATTTTATATTTGAATAACCATAACAATGATCTAGTGTTCATACTCTTCCATTTAACCAAGAGACAAATGCAAATGTTAGTAGATTATCATTTTTCTTATATAAAGCATCTGAAAATCACCTATAATTGCTGGATAAAATATCTCAAATTATATAGTGAAACAATATGAGTTCCAATAGATAATATTTGATGTATTAATTGAAAAATTTACAATGGATAATATTTGATATATTATTTGAAAACTTTACCTCAAAAAATATTAATATCCACTAATGATTTTCACATTTTAAAAATAAGAAATGTATTATCTCTATTTTATGTTATTGTGACTGTGACTGTAGAATCAAAGCTCGCTCTCAATAGCTATCTACTACATAGACAAGACCCTACATTTGTCACAGACAAATCTCTATCATATTAATTGTGATTCCAATAATATTAATTATAAGGACCACTTAAAAAAAAGTATGTGAGACAAAATGGCATTGATATGTTAGAAACCCTGACAAAATTATTATACTAAATCTTACAAGAAAACAAAACTTAAACGTCTAGTTGGAGACAAGTGGGGAGGGTTCTATTTTATTTGGAGTAATAAAATAACGCCTCCACAAAAACTAAAACATGACATATTTCATGTATTTACCCATCATTTGCATGTCAAATTGTTTCAAAAATGGATTTTTATTTATGAACATTTTGATGTCATTGTAGATGCCTCTCGGCATAAAATGTAGTTATGCAGCCACATTGAACATGGGCTTCCACACAAAAGACTGTCATTTCTAATTTACAAGGATATGATTCTTTACCAGCTATGTAAGCCTTAATGTTTAGTACGAATAGTTAATCAATTTTCATTCTATTAGTAAATATGGTAAATTTATCTTTTTGATCTTCATAGATCATGAAGATTAAATAGAAGAGACCTCCCATGATTACTTATTTGAAGTTTTTAAGTTTTTAAATTTTTTAATATAGAATTTTTAAATTTTTTGATTATATTTAATAATTAAAATATTTATATATGATAATAATTTTGGATATTTAGGTAAAACCTAATTGCATTAAAAAAATGAGGGGTGGAAATTCAATTGATAGTTTTCAAAAAGGGATAGACATGGACCATCAACATGATCATTTATTTAATTTATTTTAATTTGACCAATCTAATATATAATTGTACATTATGTATTTTGTATATAATTGGACCTATGCACCTAGCCTTGCTTGCAACTAATTTCAATTATTACTTAGCCATATATTAATTAGCTTATCTATTTCATTTTCTCTTTAATCTATTCCTCATTCATAATCCAATCTTACTAGACACAAATCAAATCTAGCTATTAGAATCACGTTATGCTAGCATGTGCATGGTTGTCCTCACAACTCCAATCTTGATCCTTTTAATTTTACAATCAAAACCAAATATTTAGTTGAATAACCCTAGTTTACACTTTGTTCCTAAGTTAACTTTGTACAAATCTCAACAATTTGATGTTAGGCTTCTATATAAATAGATATTCATTGTATTCAATTCTAATAATATAATACACTACTTATCATCTAAAAGTAATAACTAGCACATGCAAATAACCTAACAATCATTCTATAATTCATGTCTATGTTTAAAGATTGTTTCTATCAAAATATTTTTAAATACTTCCAAATTGACACAAAAAAGCTCCAAAATGTAACAAAAAAAATCACTATCTAGTACCCTACTTTCCAGAAAGTTCATAGGAGAAATTTGTGTTATCATCAAAATCAATTTTGCATGCAACAATTAGATCCAAAAGTGTGAAAACGAAAAAAAATCACTATCTAGTAGTCTACTTTTTAGAAAGTTCACAAGAGAATATTGTGTTATCATCAAATTCATTTTTACATGCAACAATTAGATCCAAAAGGGTGAAGTCAAGTTGACATATAACAAAAAAGAACAATTTGCATTCATTTTGGTTATCAATTACTATTTTCTTAATTTTGAATATTATTTTATATTATATTTAATTATTTGTATTAAAATTTTGAATAATAAAAGACAATAATGGCTGATAGAAGGCATTTGGGTTCATGGGCGGATGTGGGCTGGGAAGACCCGCCTCATGTTCTGCAGTGGGTCTAAACGAACAATAGATGGAAGGACATGGCTATATAGGTAAACCAGAGCAGAAATAACAAGGTTTTTCGGTCAGTTTCAAAATACTTTCAAGACTTCTTTCAGAACAAACACAGTGTAGCATGGAGGCAGAATAACAATGGAAGGAGATTCACTCGAGGGCATTTTAATAATAGTGCGAATCAAGGGAATTTTGAGAAGCAATTTAAGGGATTTTCGGGGTAATGCTCTTTGGATCTGGGCAATTAGCGAACGTTTGCTAGGGTTGTTGGTTTGGCAAATAAGGAGACCGCGGCTGGGGTTTCTATTTCTTCACAATAGGTGGGAAATAAGGTAAATGTGAACCTCAAAGAAGCTAGTCCGGAAAAGGTAAGTACGATACCTACCGATCCTATTCTGTTGGGGGTTTTTTCTTCACAGGTTTGGGCTCCTATCTCTTGTATCAATCTTTTGGGTTCCTATGTGGATAAGAAAGTGAATTGTTTGCATACAAATGCTATTTCTGGGGAAATTTGGGGTGATCAAATTAGTTCGTTAAAGATTTATCATAAATTGTAGAAAAGATGGGGGGATATGCATTATTTTCAATTATTGTCTGTGAATGCTTTTATTATTGTCCTTGATTCTCCTTCTTTTAGAGATGAGGTATTAAGAACTTCGCATCATTGGTTTGGAAAACCTTTAATTTCAATTGCAGCTTGGAAACCTTTTTTTGTACCTGCTTGGTCTAGTTCGAAACTTATTCCTTTTTGGTTTGGTTTACCTAAAATTCCTTTTGAATTTATGGATCTGGATGTTCTTGAGCATATTGGAAATACTTTTGGAACTTTTTTAACATCTAAAATGGACTTTGTGGAGGGAGAGGTTCTAGTAAAAATGTGTGTTCTTATTAATCCTAACAATGTTTACCCCCGTACTTGTAATATCAAGTCTCATGATGGTATTTGGAGCCAATCAATTGAGAAATTAGATACGGAGCTTCTTAAGTCTCCTTTACTTTTGGATGCTCCGTTACTTATGGATTTTAAGAAAAACTAGTAGGTTGTTGGCTCTATCCCTAAATCCCTTAATATAGATAGTTTGTCGGTGGGACCTTCGGTTGAAGGATGTGGAAATGTCTCTTCACATAAATTGGTAGAAATAGGTGACATTAATCTTGAAAATAATCCATTGTGTAGTTCTGGGAAACCAAATGATCACACTTCAAGTTCGGTCTCACTTTCATCTTTACTGAAGACATTTTCTAATAACAGGGGTATAGTGATGGATAGTAATCCCCCGATAAATGGAGTAGATCATCCATTGACATTAGATTGCCCTAAGATGCCAAATAATCACATAAAGGGTAAGGATGACAATTTATCTTCATGCATTCATAAGGAGGTTTTGGATTCTTCAAAGAATGTGAATTTAGATAAAAATGCAGTGGTTGATATGGAAACTATTAAATAGGTACCTGCCATAGGTTTTCCTAATGATGCTTCTTTAGTTCAGGAAATTAAGAATTTGGTGTCTAATAATTCCCCTCTGAATGTTGAAATTAATATGGCTAATGAATCTTCCTTAGGGAATAGTAATCCGTTAGAGGTTGTCTTTGTTATTATGCCAGATGAGAATTTGGTTCAACAAGTAAATGATATTTTTAACAATCATGCACATCAGATAGATGAGGGTATTACTGATAGAGTTGTTTGTTCAATTGATAATGATTTGGGGGGTATAAACTCGACCCTTCCAATTTTTGCATCTGCTAATCCTTTTACGGTTTTGGCTACAATAGAGTTGGGTTTTGAAAATAATCCAATTATCCTAGCTTCTCCAAAGTCATGCAAGAGTTTACCAATTGTCCAAACAACTCTGGTTTTTTCACCATCAGTGGTTTCTCCTAGGAGAGGTAGGCCTCCAAATAATCTTAAGACTCAAACGGAAATTGATGCTGGAATTCAAAAGACTTTGTCCCTTTCTCCTGCTAGTGGGCAAAGGAGGTGTTTGGTCTCTCTTCATAGGCCTAAGAAAACATGCCTAACTCCTGTAGGTGTAAAAAGAAAGAGGAGTAAAAGATTTGTGACTAGTCCTCCTGTGATAAGATCAGGGGCTGTGAAACATAATTTGCAAGGTTGCTTTGGGGAAAGCAAAAATTCTCCAATTAATGGGAAGAGGGGAGCTTCGGCCTCCCCTTGAGGACGATGAGAATTATTTCTTGGAATGTTAGGGGATTAAATGCCCCTAACAAGAGATGCTTAATTAAGTGTGATATTTTTATGTTGCAAGAAACAAAGTTGTCAAAGGAGTCTGCTGATTTGGTTTTTTCATCTTGGAGAAGGTGGAATTTTCTTTCTTCTCATGCTTGTGGTGCTTCAAGAGGTTTGACACTACTTTGGAATAATTATAATATTGAGGTACAGTTAGTGGCATCTACTACAAATTAGATGTTGACTTTAGTTATAAGCAAGATTTTGAAGGTTAAATTTTGGCTTTTTAACATTTATGCTCCGTTAGGAATTCAAGGTAAGAGTAAGTTATGGGGTGAAAAAAAGAGGATTTCTTCTCCCTTAAGACATGGTTCTTTTATTATCTTCAGGGGTGATTTTAATGCTATCACTGATTTCGATGAGAAAAGAGGAGGTGTTTTCCCTAATAAAAGGATTATGGATGACTTTGGGGATTTCATTTCTCATATGATCCTTTTTTATTCTAAGCCTCATAATGGGGTTTTCACATGGACAAACATGAGAAGGGATTTTTCTCAGATTGTTGAGAGATTAGATCAGTTTTTGTTATCTGAGAATTAGATTGATTTAGATTTTGAACTCTTTTCCTCTATTCTACCGGTCTCGAGTTCTGATCATTTTCCAATTTTCCTTTCACTTATTGAGGATATAGCTTCATTTAAGTCTCCATTTAAATTTGAGCCCATGTGGTTTAGGGATTCTTCCTTTTTGCCAGTGCTTATGAAATGGTGGAATTCTGCTCCTTTTTGTTCTGGGTCCTGTATGTTTCAGATTGCTAAGAAGTTAAGTTATTTGAAATTGAATATTAGGGAATGAAATATCTCACATTTTAAGAACATCTTTCAAGAGAAACAAAGGATTCAAGATATGATTGAGTTTCTTAATACTCATGTGCTTCAACATGGTATGGTGCCACAAGTTTTTGATGAACTGAAGTCACTAAAATTACAGCTTGAGGAGGTGTTAGCTAGAGACAAAATCTATTGGAGACAAAAATCTAGAGAGTTATGGCTTTCAGATGGTGACAAGAACACAAATTTTTTTCATTCTTCAACTAAGATTAAAAGATGTAAGAATAGGATATCTTGTATTCAGTGTCAAAATGGGAATTTATTGACAGACCCGGAGGACATTACTTCAGAGGCAGTTAGGTTTTTTGAGTCATTATTATCTTCAAAAAATGGAAATATCAGCAATGATATTATATCTAATATTTCTCCTTTTGTATTTTTGGAAGACAATAAGATGTTGATGTCTCCCTTTTCCTTAGAAGAAGTTAAGAGTGTTGTCTTTTCCATGAATCCAGATAAAGCTCCAGGACCAGATGGTTTTACTCCTTTATTTTTTCAGAAATGTTGGGATTTTGTGGGAAATGATGTTTTATTGGCTCTCGAGGAAGCTAGGAGAAATAGGTCTATTTTAAAAGAAATTAATACTACAATGATTGTAATTATTCCTAAAAAAGAGGATACTAATACTTTTGCCGACTTCCGCCCCATTGCTTTATGTAACACTTTGTATAAGATATTTACAAAGGCAATTTCCCTTAGGTTGACAAAAATTATACCTAGGATCATTTCATTCGAGAAAGGTGGTTTTGTTCTTGGAAGGGAGATGACAATGGGTACAATTGTAGCACATGAGGTGCTGCATTTTATTTCCACCCAAAGAACCCCGACCATGATACTTAAACTAGACATGATGAAGGCTTATGATAGAGTAGAGTGGGGAGCTTTATGTGTTGTTCTTGAGAAGTTAGGTTTTTCCGAGGCCTGGGTCAAATGGATTCGTGCATGTATTTCTTCTGCATGATTCTAGGTTTTAATTAATGGTTCTCCTTGTGGTTTTTTCACTTCCTCCAGGGGTTTGAAACAGGGAGATCCCAATTCTCCCTTTTTGTTTATTCTCCTAGTTGAAACCTTTAGTTGGGCTATTAGGGCTACTAAAGTGGGGGGGATTTGGAATGGTATAAGGATTCAGAATATTCCCCAAAGTATTTCTTATTGTCTCTTTGCATATGATACTCTGTTATTTGGACATGCTTGGTTAGTTGAGGCAAAAGTGATTAAAGGAATAATACATAATTATGCATCATTTTCTGGTTAGAAAGTGAATGGTGATAAATCAAAGATTTTCTTCCTTAATACATCACAACTAGTTTAGAATAGGTTGCAATCCTTTTGGGGATTTGAGACTGGAAATCTTCCATGTACTTACCTTGGGATTCCTTTCTTTGTTAAACATGATAAGATTGGTTTTTGGGATGAGATTATTTTGTTCATTTCTAAAAGAATTCTCTCATCGAATCATAGATGGCTAAATTTGGCGGGTAAAATTGTTCTCATCAAGTCTGTTTTGAATGTTGTTCCCATATATCTCATGTCTGTTTTGAAGTCTCCAAAAGTGGCTATTGTTCATAATGGTAGAAAGCTCAGATTCTGGGAAGAAGTATGGAATGGACACACACCTCTGGTGAATATTAGGGATTGGTCTCCTCTAATCACTATTCTTTCCTCCCTTTGGGGTGTTTTTGTAGCAGATTATTTTGAAATTGTGAGTAGTGGACCCCTTAAGCTAGCTAGATGGAAGTCGATTGATTTCTTAGATGTTGATCAAAGTATGAAATTAAATTTTGAGAAGATTTTGGGGGATAGAATTGTATTTTTTTTCTGATTCTGAGGATGAACTTATTTGGACAAAGAATTTTTCTAGTAAGTACACTATTAAAGATGGTTACAACTCTCTTGTGGTTGCTAAAGATTTATCATCCTGGCCTTATAAGTTGTTTTGGCATTCGGCTTGTCTTCCTAAAGTTGGAGCCTTTGCTCAGTTGGCAATTCAGGATAGAGTCCTTACAGGTATGAGACTGGACATGCTTGGTATTACTGTTGTTTTCCCTTGTGTCCTTTGTAACAAAAATTTGGAATCTTCTTCACACCTGTTCCTACATTGCAATTATGCCTATGAATGTTGACAATGGTTGTTTAGGAAGTTAAATATATCCTTTGTTATTGGTAAGGATCTCATTTCCCATTTTAGATCTTGGCCCTTTATGTTTGCTTCATATTTTTATGCATTCCTTTGGATCATATCTCCATCTATTGTGATTTGGAATGTTTGGCTAGAGTGAAACAACAGGATATTTAAAAAAACAAGTTCTCTTGTGTTTGAGGTTCTATTAAAAATTGAGTCTTCAATCTCTGAGGTTGCTTTGTCGTTTATTTATAAGAATTTGTAAAATCTTACTTCTTTTTCACACTGGGATAGTAGAGTTACTAGAGTTTGGAAGATGTTGTCGGTTTTACCCTCTCATGATTCACTTTTAAAAAAAGAATGATGCAATAGGTAAGAGATGCTCTGCTAGATGGAAACCTCCTCCGTAGGGGCACTTTAAACTAAATTTTGATGGGGCCTCTCATGGTAACCCTGGGCCGACTGGGGTAGGCATGGTAATTTATGATCACAATGCAAATTTTATTTAAGCTAAGTATCATGCTATTGGTTTTAAAACTAACCATTATACGGAATTTCATGCTTTGTCTTTTGGATTAGATATGGCAATCTCTTTGGGAATTAAGGACTTAATAATTGAAGGTGTTTCTATGGTGATTATTCAATGTGTTATGAAAAAGAAATCAAATTTTTGGAATTTGCAGTATATACTTGATCTTATTTTACAAAAAATAGAATTGTTTGAATCTTTCATGCTATCCCATTGTTACAGAGAAGTTAATAAGATTGCAGATTATTTTGCAAATTTAGCCATTGATAGCAATGCTAATCAGTGAGAGGTGGGTTTTGAGGAAATTCCTTCTAGGGTATGGGAAGGTTTGCAAAAATAGTTATGTGATTTTCTTGAGTAATGTTGATGTAAAATTTTATGATGATAATTATCCCCACTTTCCCCTTTCATTTCAAGTATCCATGTTCGCTGTCTGGAGGAGACTTCAAGCTCATGGTATTTGATACAATAGTGTTTTTCCAAAGGTTTTTTGATACTTTCTTTTTTAGCAGGAAGGTTTTTGGCTCATGGGATTTGGCACAGGGCTTTTTTAAAATTTTGTCTTCTTCCATTGATAGCAGCTGTGGAGTCTACATTTGAAAATTATCTGATGGGTTTTACATATAAGCTCTATGTAAAACTGATATTATATGTGTTGTGACCGCATTTTGTATGTGGTTTTGGGCGGGGTGTATAAACTAATCTGTTAGATACTATAGGTTTATTTTATGAGTTGTGACCAGAGGTTTTCTTCCTAGGGTTCTTTCCTCTGGTATGCTCTTTGAATCCTGTGTAAAAAATAAAAAATATTAATAAAAAAGTTTAGTGGAATAATCCACTTTTATTGAAAAAATAAATGAATTTTGAATAATAAATTTAATTAAGCATATATTTTCCATAACCTATGAAGTTAGTAAAAAGTGCTTTAAATTTAATTGTATGTATTTTGAATTGCATTGAGCGATGCATAATGAAAAAGATAAAGTTTATCCTCTTCTTGATGATAAATCATTAAGTATAGTGCTAATGTCAAATTAAAACCATACACAATTGAATCCAAAAATACTATCTAATGAATTTTTAAATACCATTTCAATTATATTTATTAATTTTATTAATCTATATATTTTTATATATAATAAATATTTTTTAACTCAAATTTAATTTAAATATTAAACTCAAAATTGTACTATTAAAAATTTATATTCCTTTATGATGGTGATACCATCTTTTCAATTTGTTTTCAAAATCATCAATTTAATAGATTTAAAATAATCCTATTGCCTCATTTCAAGTGAGAGACACATATGTGGACTTCCCTTTTAAGAGGTAGATATTGAGGATTATTTTATTTACAACAAAAAATAATATGATACGATCAATGTGACACTATACTTATCAAATAAGTGATGGTTATAAGAGGAAAATAAAATAAAAATATAATGAAGCTCATCATCAATGCTAAGTCATTACAAAAATTCATGTCATCAAAGTTGTTTCAATACGGTAGTGTACAAATTTTAGTAATGTACTCCATGTGGAGTGTCTATTTTGTATTAATAAAGCAATAGCTGATTCAACTAGGCACTCTAGAAGTTTTTAGGGTTAAAATTCATGTGTCTCTTCCCCTCTTCATCCATGTGGAGTTTCCTACAAAGTTTCCTTTGTCTATTAATTAGAATGTTGGCAAGGTTGGTTTGTTTTTGTTAAAGGAAATGATGGATACGCCCCTCTCATTTTACAGGCGTTTCTAACTTCCTCATAGAGTGAATACAAAATGGGCTTCTATCCTTAGCTTCAATTACCTTAATGATGGAAAAATGCATTATGATTGATCATGATTGTTGAAAATTTGAATTCTTGATTCCTTGATTGCAAATCAATACTCAATTGTCATTTTGTGCTCAATAAGAATTGAATCATGTAGGTTATTATGTCTAGTACAAATGAGAGAGGAGGTTGTATTGATATGTAACACCTTTTTAAATTTAGTTTTCGAGGAAGGCTGAAATCAGGGGGAAATTTCCCACTACTTGCAAAGTTGACATTCATAATTAAAAAATTGTGGCCAAACAATTTGGATGGGTGTTAGGTCCCCTAGTCTTAGAATTTTGAACCAAAACATAGGTCATGAGTTTGGAAGTGAATCAAGTTTATAGAAATCATCCCAAAACATAGCATATAATTAGACATGAATTAGGTACGTTATGCACAACCAATAAAGTGGGTTTAAATTGATTGTGAAATTGTAAAGAGATATTATTACTCCACTACATTTAGCCACAACTTTAGTGGGAGCATGAACTTAGACTTACACTCTTGGTAAAGTATGAAAAAACCAAGGATACTTTGATCAAGAGATCAAATAGACAAGACAATACAAATATTGGCAAGGTGGTAGCCCTCAAGACTTAGGATCTTATAAAACTATAATATCAAGGTAAAAGACAAGTACAAAGTGAGAAACATGATCAACATAGGTAACATACATGGAACATGCAAAAAAATAAGGGTATGGAATCTAGGGCTAGTAATATCCATATAAGCTTACAAGGAGCCATATCAAAACACAAGGCATGACCTCTAAGACCAGTAAGAATCATTTGATTATTACTCCTAGGGTCATGTTACAAACAAATAAAGAATGGCTTCTAGGCCCAATAATATTCTTGGATACTTACTAGGAGCCATGCCCTTAGAGGAGTCATAAGTATTAAGGACTAGCAATTTTCTTTATGCTAGGTGACTAGTGCACAAGTGGAGGTCTCACAGGGGCTAACAAGTTGCATTATTCTATGTGATATTCATGCTAGTGAATATTACAAGTATAAGACAAAATATTCTATTTGTTGGGAAATCTTGGATAAGATACTACAAAATGGGTGCTATAATCTAATAATTAACTTATGGTGTATGGTCAAAATGTACAAACTAGTCTTGTGGTATATTGATAAAGTGAAAAGAAAAGAGAAATGTATGCCCAAGTACCTCAAAGTGATTTCATATGACAATTGACAAAAATCACTTTAAGGTAGTATACATTTAAATACATGCAATTTACAATAGTTAAATACTTCTAAACGTAGGCAAGTCAAAGACAAAAAGAATATATGCTAGAGGACATAAGGGATCCATAGAACTAGGGTCAGTATGTACATAAGATAAATAATGTATATTAATATGATTATTTTGAATTGAAATCATACCCCAAATGAAATATAACTACAAGTACAAAGGAGGAAGAGCACACAAGATGACTTTGCATTGATCATCCCTAAAAACAATGCAAAATCACATCCATGACACAACATGTATACAACATAGAGAAGAGTCAAGACTCAAATATAACTACGAATATTAATGTGATTATTTTGAATTGAAATCATACCCCAAATGCAATATAACTACAAGTACAAAGGAGGAAGAGCACATAAGATGAACAAAGGGTCTTTCTGGGTCAACATGGAAGAGACCAAAAACTCTTAACACTTTTCATCTTCCCTAAAAAACAATACAAAATCACATTCATGAGACAACATGTATACAACATATAAAAGAGTCAAGATACAAATATAAAGTATTTTCACAATAGGATTGGTTTCTTTGTACCAAGATACACATTAGACACTCTAGAAAGAGGGGGGGTTCTTGATCTAGGATGTGGTTCACTTGTTACCTATGGGGTAGGAAGAGTTAATTTTGTATCCATAGATTTTGAAGGATTCTTAGGGATAGTAGTTGGAGTGGTTCCTAAATGACTACCTAAGGATAACTTAGTTATTCTCTTGTCTTTAAACATTTGGTAGTATAGAAATATATTATCTCATGGGGTTTGATTGGTTGAGATTATTGAGAGAAAAAGTAGTCAAGTGTAAAGTTTGCATGTCTAGACAAGGGATAGAATCAAATATGAAATATAGTTTGTAGTTATTCTTGAAATGAGAACATCAAATACTTATGGATTTTAATAAACACTTTAGATTTATCACAAATATCTTGATACAATTTATATATTTAAATATATTCTTTTGTAATCGTATTAGCCATACATACTAGATCAATAAGCACCTGATATGTTGGTTTGTCATTAATTATATAAAAAAATGTATATCGGTGCATCATGTGTATTAATAAAGTTATTAATTGGGGTAAAGGTGATACTAGGTTTACATTTAAGCTTAGGTTTCACTTGCTTAGGACAAGGTTCTATCACACTCACTAGACATTCAATTTGGTTGGATTGGATTTCATTGTTTATATAACCAACATTATTAAGCTCAATAATATTTTTGGAATGGGAAGACGAAGGATTGGTAAATATTTTCTAGTTTTGATTAAGTGGTGCTATAGATTTATTCCCTTTATAATTCACATTGTCCACTTGTATAATATTAGAATCAATGGGGTATTGGACTTCATGTCTAAAACACATACACCACTTAGTATGATGTCTAGGAGTATGATGATATTGACCAAAGTGGGTTAAATGAAGGAGGTAAAGGTTTGGATATATCTATGGGATGAATAGTGGAAAGTTTAATCAATTGAAGCATAATGAAATGTAAGGACTCAAAAAGTTATGAAAAGTTTCTATTCTTTGGACAGTAATAAAAGTGAGTTACAATAGAAGGTTTTGTAGCTACAACTCATGTTTTCAAAATATTAGAAGTGTTAGACACAATGCACCACTGAGAGGGGGGTGAGTTAGTGGTTCTCAAACTTTTCCCTTTAACAATTCTATGTGAGTATACTGGTTAACAAATCTAACTCAATGTAGGCTTATCGGTTAGTGGGGAGACTAATCACAAATGCATTTACACATAAAGGAACATCACATAACACCAACATATATGAGGAAAACCCAAGATGGGAAAAACCTTGGTGAGAAATGGTGCTGGAGACTACTATTGCAATCCAACCTCACAACCAATCTCTGATTACAATATTTAGGGCACCAACCCCTGATAGTTTAGGACACCAACCCAAGGAGCACCAACCCCTAATAGATTTATGGGTTACAACCCAAAGGAGCTACAACCCCTGCACTAAGCACCTACTCAGTGAGTACATAACATAATCATTTACAAGTTAATAGCCTTGTTACAAATGGATAGAAAGACTCTGAGAAAGCCAAACTGGTGAAATCCAGCAAGACCTACTACTCGTCGAAGGTGATAAACAAGGTATTGAGATGGGTTTTGTTTGCTGTGATGCAATATGTTACTCTTGATGGTAGATACTCTCATGTTTATGGCTATCATTTTGTGCTCTTGAATCACTTCTACCATAAAGATATGGTGTCTATTCCTTTCTACCTGTATAGTTTCTTAAATACTAGTATAAAGGACTTTAGGGCTAACCTGAATAGAAATCCACCCATGCATGAAGGGTTAATGTTGCTTTTATACAACCATGTCAAGGCCACCTCTTTTTAGCACTCTATCACTGAGCTATCAGACTCGGAAGAGGAGTCTGATATCGGATGACAGTAAAGATGAGGGGTCTAATACGAAGATGAAAGATGATTTTAACAGGGATACCTCCGCTAAAGGAACCAGAAAGGGGAAGGATAAAGATATGGCTTCCGGGTTGAGGAGGAGGACAACTGGTTTGAAGAAGATGATGAGGATGATTATGGTATGGAGACTTAATGTGAAAATTCTATCCCACCACCCAAGAAGAAAACCAAGTGCAGTCTTGTTATCACTAAAATCAGCCCGGAGAAGGAGGATGGTACCTCAAAGACCCCTTCTACTCCTTTGGATCCTAATAGAAAAATTTGTGGTATTGAGAAAGAGGGAAAGAATGTGGTGGAAGATGTGACTCTGCCTCCTAAAGACAATGTCATAGTTGCTGATGTGGAGGCCCTAGAGAATAATGCTATTTTTTTTCAGAATTTAATAAAGATAGTAGCAATTCTCCTATTGCCATGCTTCATACTGCGAAGAATGGGGTGATGGAGTTTTATAAGATTATAGAATGGGTCTACTTGGATATTGAAAGTTTGAAGACTAAACAAGAGGATTCTTCTAAGAAAATGGACATTCTAGAAGTTGTCAGGATAGGTAACCTTAGTTCTTTGCCTAATTATCTAAAAGAATTAAAAAAAAGCCATTAGTGATGCGAAGGCTATTACTGAAGCTTATGGTAACCAATTTAAGGCTGTGGAGGCTAGGTTCAATGAGTTGGAAAAGAGGCTTCACAGTCATGAGAATACCCTGAAGAAAATTGGAGAACAAAGCCAAAAAATTCTGAAAGCCTCAGTTGATAACTTCAGAGTGATGATTAGTAAACTATAATAGATCTAGTTGGAAAATAACATGATAGATATTTTTGAGGATAAGGACTTGACCCTTGAAGGTGTGGCTGCTGGACCTGGTAAAAGAACCCAAGCAAGTATGAGGAAGATGGCTCAACAAGCTAAGGTTCTGGATGATCTTAAGAGTGCTGCTACCTCAATGGTCCAACTAGAGAAAGAAGCAGTGGAGCTTCTCAAGAATTTTTCTTAGTTCTGTTGTTCTATTCTCTTGGTTGTCCCTTATGTGTCATTGTGTTGTCCATATGTTAATTTTGGTTCTCTTGTTGGCTTTTTGTATCTGCCAGCTGTTTCAGTTTGTTGTTATGTTCTATCTAGCTAGACATTTCATGTTTTATCTAATTTCTAACTTGTTGTAAAGGGTTTTGGGGTCCCTTCAAAACTTGCTTTTCACGTAATCAAAAATATTACTTGGTAGTTTAAAAAAAAATCAATTTCATATTTCAATATAAATGGCTAAGAAGAAGAAAAGTCTTGGTACTTGTGAATAGACAATTGTAAATTATATTATATATTTAAAATTTCATAATTTGTTATATAAGTTGCTACAAATACTAAGAGAAATTGGACATTATCTCTATTAGGATATAAAGAGTTACTTTCTTGTATAAATGAAATATATGCAAGGATAGGTTTGAGGAGCTTTTCTTTTGAGTTTTGCAAGACATCACAAGCTAGATGGGAATATAATGAAGAGAACCCACAAGGTGTATGAGGTTTTATACTATCCATATGACACTATTGTTTTGATTCTTGTCATAGACAATATTGTTTAGATCTTCTTCTTAAGACAAACAAACTTTAATTCATCCTACCTCAACCAATGTTGGTTTAATGATAAAGGATGGTGAAAATTGTAACACATATAGTGGTGCGAGGAATCAAAAGGGTTGGAGTTCATCAATTTAGTATTATTATTATTATTATTTTTAATTTAGAGGAGTTTGGATTTTAGTCTAGTGATCCAAAGATTATCTCTTTATAAGGTGAGCCTTTTCTATAACTTTTGAGGTAATGTGCAATAGACTTTCAACCATATCATGCAAAAAAATGGAGTTAAACCTAGGACCTAGACTACCTAAAGTAACAATCAAGAATGTATCAACCCTAGAAATAAGTTGAACATAATGCTATTGTCATGTACATTTCTATACTTCAACATCTTCCTATTATTTCATTGAAGATATCTCATGTGTCAAAATAATTGACATAGTGTTCCATAAAAAATATATTTTAAGATTCTTTCCAACATTAATTATGAGTTTTTTGAGTTTGAGCATAAATATGAATTGAATGTTTAAAATATTACAAATTACTATTAACGATGACCTTTGTGATGTTTCTAGCATGGTTTAATTAATTGAACACATTTGAAGATGTATACTATTATTGGATGTAACCTAATGAAGGGAGGGTTTGAGACATTATGGAACTATGAGATTGCACATTAATATTTTTATGTATAACATGTACTTTTTAGGTTGTAAGATATGAAATTTTCAATAGAAACTTCATAGTGTGATGTATCTACATTTTGAAGGTGAAAATGTTATTAGATCATTACTTTCATAGGAATGCATAAGTTATACTAGTTAGATGGTAAACTATTTATAGATTAGTTGTATTATTATAGTAGATTGTGAAAAAAACTATACCCTTTAATTATCTAGTCCTTGTTGAGTTTGAAATCACTGTTATTACAATGTTAGGTTGCTTGCTAGTTTTGTAATGTTGGATTTTGAAAAATGTGTTGGTTGAAATGTTTCTTCATCTTATGACCATTGGAATTAAAGTATAAAAGCCTTTTGCTACTATGTAGAATCACTTATTGTAAACCATTGAGGACACATTTATCATAAATTTAAAGTGTGAATACTATCTAATTTGTGAACTAGACTATTAAAGAATATTAGGTTGCATCATAAAGTAAATGAAACCAACATGTTAAGGTTATTATTAATAACATTTTCAAATGTATATCTTGATATGCTGATTTGATGGATATATTGTTCCTAGTTATCTTGAGTATGATTCAGACATTGATCATGATTAAAGAAACTTTATAATTACTATTGCATATCTTCCAAAATTCAAGTGATTGCTATTTAGTCTTTTAGATGCATGCTTTGTTTTTATTGAGAAGGATTTCATATTATAATGTGGTTGTGATATCAATATCATTGAATTATATTATGGTGGGACATTTCCTGGAGCCATATTAAGTCTTTTGCTTAAGTACTATATGATGATGAAATTTTTCCTATTACTACCATGTGCTCTAATATTACAAGATTTATTTCATGTTGACCATGCATAATTCCATTGTATGGATTTGATTCAAACCCTTGTCCTTATAACACAAATTGCCTAAGATGCTTAGTCAAGATGCTTAGTTGTGTATAACGATGGCTAATAACTGCAACCATTGTATGTAGAGGTAGTTTATAAGACTTGATCTTAGTAATATTTTGAATCCTTACATGTTGAATTGATTCATTGAGTAGAATCATATATAGTTGTATTTTTTTTTTCTACATGAACTTCCTAGGTTATGCTAGTTCCTGGTTTCTTTAGAGAAACCTTCCATCAAGGTTGGAAATCTAGGAGAGATATATGTTAGGTCCTTGAGACAATTGAGAGGTGGGAGGGGGGGGGCTGCGAATCAGTTGTTAATAAATTTCAAACCAAATGTAACTTATCCAAACTTAATGTTTAATACCAGTAAACCAAACTTTATGCTAATAGACAGTCTTAACAGTTAATTGCAATACCGATAAAGTTTAATCCATAAAACAGAAAGACAAAACACATAACATAGATATTTGAACGTGGAAACCCTGTAAGGGGAAAAAGAACAGTGGGAAGCCTTACCCACAATCAGATGATACTACTGCAAATAGTATGTGTGTACAATATGGAGTCTGCACATGCAAAAAGGTCAACTGCCTAGAGCTCACTTCTCAATCACAAAATGGGAGTCACACTGACTACAATTGGATGGTTAAATCCAATGATAATGTACTGCTCATAATAGCATCTTCATATGCTGGATTCAGTACTGGTTAAGCTCTGATTTGCCTTCTTCAAACCTTCCTTGAATCTTGAATGATGTCTACGTGTATAGCTCTACTAAAATTCGCATATACCTTAATATATTCCTCTTCCACACTCTATATCAATCTCACAAATGAGATCATACATTTATACCATAACCTAAGACCAAATGAGTAGGTCGGATCACTAAAGATATTACAATAAAATCAATTAAAAATGAATCAATATGTGATACATCATGTCGGCTCAATGTATTTACAATAATAACAAATTATCTTTATGATGTGTTGTGCTGATCTAGAATAGATATGCTTGCCGATGCATAACCTAGACCTATTTGCCGGTAACAACAAATATGCAAACCTAATTAGACCAATGACCAAATTACCAAAACAAAGTATCCAAACAATATCTTCGACATAACCAAGTAATCTCCAAGTCATTCCAAGTGTCGGTGAACAATATAACCTACCGGTGAGTCAGATACCATTGACTATGCATAAGTCACTGAACATGCTAGTGAACCTAACCAAGAAACTCCAAGTGATGATAAGTGTTGACAAGTATTGACATCAATGACAAAACCATACCAACATATCCAAAATACCAACAATCTCCCCCTTTGGCATTTATGGCAACACAAGATGGAAAAATCATCAAAGTGCCAAAACAGAAATGCCAAAAACCAAAAAACCAACAATCTCCCAAAGAGATCATTAACCAGAAATCAAATTACAGATATAGAGAGTAAAAATCTCTCCAACAATCTCTCCCCAAAAGATAATGTGTTTTTCCATAGATATCTCTCCCCCTTTGACATCAAATGCCAAAGTAATACAAAACTAGATTCAAACAAAATACCAACTTATCAATTTATCCAACTACTCCCCTTGAGAAGTAGCTCTCCTCATCAAAGCTGAAAAAATATTTCTCTGTTAATTCTGTCGATTGATGACAAACATCATCTATCTAAGTCTCTATCAGTGGGGGTATAACCCCAAGCTTCTCTCTGAGATATTCAAAAGTCTCCTTAGGCAAAGGCTTAGTAAAAATATTTGTAATCTACCCTTTAGTATTCACATAAACCAATTTCACTTCTTTTGCTTCAACATTCTCTTTCAGAAAATTGAATTTGATAGAAACATGTTTAGTTTTTGAGTGAAATACCGGATTCTTAGATATATCAATTGCTGCCATATTATCACAATAAATAGTTATAGGTTCCTTGCATTTTACCTTTATGTCTTTCAACATTTTCTTAATCCGTAATACTTGGGTACAATTAGTTGCTGCTGCAACATATTTTGATTTTGTTGTTGATAAAGATGCGCAACTCTGTTTCTTGCGCAACCAAGAAATTAATCTACTACCAAGAAAGAAAGCTCCATTAGTGGTACTTTTTCTATCATCTACATCTCATGCCCAATTTGCATCTGTGTATGCACATAAATCAAAATTTTCATCTTTAGGATACCATAAGCCAAGATTTTTTGTCCTTTGTAGATACTGGAAAATCCTTTTCACTGCTAATTCATGATTTTCTTTAGGATTACTCTAAAATCTTGAAACAATACATGCTACATTCATTATATTAGGTCTTGTTTGTGTCAAATTCAATAAACCTCCTATCATAGACTTGTACCTTGTTGGATTAACAGGTGTTGATTCATCCTTCAATGATAGTTTTGTGTAGGAGAAAAAGTGACACTAAGCAAACGGGCCCTAATCTCACTTTCAACCACACACTTGTGGAATACGAAAGAGCCTAGAGATATCACACAATTGGCTACTTCTTTTTGTAGAAGAGAGAGCCATGAGATACCTATTAGGATTTCTATTCCTTTGTTGCAATTTGAAAGATAAGATGATGCAAGTTCAATTCCCAACCCCAAAGTGCAAGTATGAACTAATAACAAGATTGCAGAATTGAACTTAAACTATGGAAAGCTATAAACACAAGAATAAGACAAGAATGCAAATGCGTACCCGGAGTCAAAATCTGAGTGAAAATGTTCGGGATGGGGGCGCGGGAACCACTGTCCTGATTCTGCCCCTGAAACTGCTCTGGAAACTGCTATTTTGCAACCTGAAAAGCTGTCAAAAATGCTGAAAATTGCTATCTGACAGAGGGACCAAGGTGCCTAGTGCCCCTGTCCCAGGGACCAGGGCACCCAGCGCCCCTGTCCTGGCAAGACTAGGGCACCCCACGCCCCTGTCCTGGTCTTTTGCTTTGAAATTTGGTGTGTTGTTCGGTCTCCATTTGCTTCTTCCAGATCTGTAACTTGAGATGTCGTCCGAATCCTGAAATCTGCACTTATATCTGAAAAGGTGTTTTGGGCGGCTATATAGGGTTTTGCCTTAGTCAAACCCCCGCTTTGGTGATTTCCACCTCCACGAATAGCCAAGTTGTATTGTAAAAGTAGTGTGTGTGTAGACCTTGTGTGTGTGCAAGATCCTAAAATGCAAGTAAGCAAACTAGAGCAACCTAGAAAGTAAACCCTAATTGCTTGTAAATGATAATGTAAATGCTCTAAATCAAGATGCAAAGTGATCTAAAGCATGAATAAATGATATATTGAAGCTTATGCAAAGACATGAAAACAACATGAAATCATACCCAACCCCAAGGGAGGGTACAAGCCAATCTTCAATCTGTAATCTCTTATTGCTCTTCAATGCCTTCAAAGCCCTAAATGAATGAATGAATGAAATTGATGAATGCTTGATGGATGGATGTTGAATGTTGTTGAAGTCTTCAAAGATCTGCTCTTTCATTGCATAGAAGGCCCCTGAAAGCCAAAATTCGGATCCTTTCAAATGAAGAAAGAGAGCTCTTATATATGAAACCCTAGGTCGTAATTTCAACTTTTGGCCGACCTAGAGATTGAATCTCCCACCAATTTCTTGGGGTTAAGATTTATTTTATGATTGGATCGCGCTCCTAAAATTTTGGGAAAAATGTCCGGGACCATGTGCACTCCGGGCGCCATGGTCCCGACAACTTTTCACCAAATTTTTAGGGCTGTCAGATATGATGATTTTAGAGAGAATCCTGAAGTTACAGGTGATTTCAAGATGTTATGACCCCCGAAATCAAGCCCCCAAGTTCAAAATAGGACCTAATTAGGGTTTTTGATTAAATGATGTATTGGAAGAATAAAATGAAAAGGGCACATTTTAACGAAAGGGCCCAACTTTATGATGTGGAGAATGATGAAATAGGACCTTAGACCTAATTAATTTGATTAATTAAGTGCTAAAGGGGAAATGTAATGCAAAATGCAAAATGCGTCAAGGCGGGTGCTAAACTAGTGTGAAATTGTACCACCCTAGCAAGTGCGTACAATTTACGATGCTACAAGTTTATCAGTTGTAGTCATAGGTGTACTTACCGGTTTAGAATTTTTCATGCCAAATTTTTTTAGTAATTCCTTCAAGTACTTATATTGACATATGAATATACCTTTATCAATCTGTGAAATCTACAATCCTAAATTTTTTTTTATCTCCCCAATCATAGACATTTCAAATTCTTCTTGCATCTTATTAGAAAAGTCTTTACATAATCCATCTTCTCCTCCAAAAATTATATCATCGACAAAAAATTCTATAACCAAGATGTCATCATTAGTCAACTTGAAATATAGATTTATGTCAGCATTACCTTTAGTGTAACCAATCTTCAGAAGATATTTGTCCAATCTAGCATACCAAGCTCTAAGAGCTTGCTTTAATCCATATAAAGTTTTCCTTAACCTGCAAACCATATCTTTGTCATTTGTCAATGAAAATCCATCAGGTTGTTCAATGTAGACTTATTCTTCAAGATCACCATTCAGAAATGCACATTTAACATCCATTTGATATACTTTATAGTTCTTGTGTGCTGCAAAAGCTAAGAATAATTCGACTGTCTCAATTCTAGCTACCAGTGCAAAGGTTTCATTATAATCAACTCCTTCTTTCTGTGAATATCCCTTACACACTAATCTTGCTTTGTTTCTGATTACCTTAGGTCATCTTCATTAAGTTTATTTCTGAATACCCATTTAGTTCCAATTACATTTTTGTCTTTAGGACGGGGAACCAATGTCCATGTGTTATTCTTTTCAATTTGTTCCAATTCATCTTCCATAGCTTTAATCTAATGTTTATCTTCACATGCCTCATTAAATAATGCTTGTTCAATTTGAGAAATTAAACACACCTCTTCATTTGCTAGTCTTCCTCTACTCATAACACCTTGATACTTGTTCCCAATTATTTGACTTTCAAAGTGGTTCAATCTTACATACCAGGGTGTTTTTACTTGCTATTGTTTTTCAGTCACTGTTGAATCCTCAGATGATGCTAGTGTAATTGAATCAACATTATGTACAGTTGTACTTATTATAGGTTTATTTGATATTATCTCTATTGCCGGTTCAGAGTCTATGTACCTTGAATTACCTCTAAACTATTCATTAATCTTCACATTTGCACTCTCAACAATTTTTTGCAATCTCTTATTAAAACATCTATATGCCTTTCTTTTAGATGAATAGCAAATAAATATTCCTTCATCACTTCTAGGATCAAATTTGCCAATATACTCATCTCTTCTAATATAACATTTGCTTCCAAATATTCTGAAATATTTAAGAGTAGGAGTATTACCAAACCATAGTTCATGAGGGGTCTTACCGATTTCACCTTTGATGTGAACTCTATTGAATGTGTAGACTATTGTATTCACTACTTCTCTCCAATATACATGAGGTAGATTTACTTTTGATATCATGCTTCTAGCTGCATCCAAAATAGTCCCATTCTTCCTTTCCACAATTCCATTCTACCGGGGTGTCCAATGTGCTGATAACTGTCTCCTAATTCCATTCCCTTCACAGAATGTATTAAATTCCTTAGATGTGAATTCACCTCCTTGATCTAATCTCAAACATTTGATTTTCTTACCAGTTTCATTCTCTACCATCACCTTGAATAGTTTGAATTTCTCAAAAGCTTCAGATTTCTCCCTGAGAAAAGTAACCCAACACATTCTAGAATAGTCATCAATGATTAGCATAAAATATCTATCTCCTTGTAAACTTCTAGTTCTTGCTGGACCACATAAATCAGTATGAATCAAGTCAAGAATATTATTGGATTTTTCTGGTATACTCTTACAAGATGTTCTAATTTGCTTTCCAAATTGACATTCCTTACATACCAGACTGTGAGGCTTACCAATCTTAGGTAAATCCCTTACTGCCTTAGTTAACTGATTTTCATAATGCAATCAAACTTAATATGACAAAGTCTCTTATTCCATAACCAACTTTCATCAATATGTGCAATCAAGCATGCTTTCTCATAGTTATTCAAATGAAAGATATTACCTCTAGTCTGATTACCGGTTGCAATTTCTAAGCCAGTTCTATTCATGATTGTGCATTTACCATTCTTGAATTGTAACTGAAAACTTTTTTCAACTAATTGACCAACACTCAAAATATTATGCTTCAAACCTTCAACATAGTAAACATTATCAGTATTGTGCTTACCATCAAAAGATATAGTGCCTTTTCCTTTGATCAAACAAGCTTTGTCGTCGCCAAATTTTACTAGACCTCCATTGTATTCCTGAAAGGTTAAGAATTTACTTTTGTCACCAGTCATATGATGTGAACATCTAGAATCAATGATCCATTCATCCTTATCTTCAATTTTAGCTCCCAGGGTATGTTCTATCAGTTGAACAGTAGGTGTCGGTTGATCTTCTGTTATAACAACAAAATCCCATTCATTGTCTGCCAGTTCTTCATCAGAATCATTAGTAACTCCTTCATCAACATAGTAACAAGATTTGTCTCTATTCTTCTTAAATCTATATCTCTGATATTCAGGGTTAGGCTTATATGTTCTTTTAGTTTCTTCTTTCAATATTGCATGTCTATCTGGACACCTAGATGCCATATGACCAATTTTAATGTAGTTAAAACATTTAAATGGTGCTTTACCTTCATACTTACTTCCAACTGGACCTTTAAGGATTTTCCTTGCAAATAGTGCTTCAAGTTCTTCCAGTTCTTCATTCTCTTTTCTGATTTCTTCAAGTTCTCTTGCATAAAGGGCTTTCGAATTAGATTTATTAGATGATGATGATGATGCCTTGAAAGCTAAATCTGTCTTAATTATAGCAATAGGACTAAATTCCTTAAGTTCAAAAGCTGAAATTTTTCCGACCAAAGTGTCTCTAGATATTGATGTATTAGGCATTGTTCTCAATTCATTTATAGAAGTTACTTTCATCTTATATGCCAGTGGCAATGCTCTTAAAACTTTAGAAACAATTTTATCTTCACTTAAGGTTCCTCCACAACATTGTATACCCAAAATAATTTCATTTACTCTTTCCATGAAAGCAGAAATCCTTTCATCTTCTTCCATTTTCAGATTTTTATACCTGACCTGGAAGCATTCAAGTTTTGCAATTTTGACTGTGGAATCATCTTCATTCAATGTCTCCAATTTGTCCCAAATAGCTTTAGCAGTAGATCTATCTGATAATCCCATGATTTGCTGATTTGATAATGCACTCAAAAGAGCTTCTCTTGCTTTGCAATCATTTTCCTCATCTTTAGCCAAGGTTGGTGGAATAGGTTGACCTTGAGTGAGAGCAATATATCCATTCTTTGTAACATCCCATATGTCCTTTCCAATACAATTCAGATGTGTCTCCATCCTGATCTTCCATATTCCATAGTTAGTTCCATCAAGTTTCAGACTATCCTTCCTAAAATAGTTAGAAGACATAGGATCTCCTCAAGCTGTTAAACTTTTGCAAAAAGAAGACTAAGCTCTGATACCAATTGTTAGGTCCCAGAGACAACTGAGAGGGCGGGGGGGTGAATTAGTTGTCAATAAATTTCAAACCAAATGTAACTTATCCAAACTTAATGCTTAATACCAATAAACCAAACTTTATGCTGGTAGACAGTCTTAACAATTAATTGCAATATGGGTAAAGTTTAATGCATAAAACAGAAAGACAAAAAACATAACATAGATATTTGTACGTGGAAACCCTGTAAGGGGAAAAACCATAGTGGGAAGCCTTACCCACAATCAGATGATACTACTGCAAATAATATGTGTGTACAATATAGAGTCTAGACATGCAGAAAGGCCAACTAGCTAGAGCTCACTGCTCAATCACAAAATGGGAGTCACACTGACTACAATTGGATGGTTAAATCCAATGATAATGTACTGCTCAAAATAGCATCTTCATATGTTGGATTCAGTACTGGTTAAGATCTAATTTGTTTTCTTCAAACCTTCCTTGAATCTTGAATGATGTTTGCGTGTATAGCTCTACTAAAATTCGCATATACCTTAATATATTCCTCTTCCACACTCTATATCAATCTCACAAATGAGATCTTACATTTATACCATAACCTAAGACCAAATGAGTAAGTCGGCTCACTAAAGATATTACAATAAAATCAATTAAAAATGAATCAATATGCGATGCATCATGTCGGCTCAATGCATTTACAATAATAACAAATCATCTTCATGATGTGTCGTGCTGATCTGGAATAGATATGCTTGCCGGTGCATAACCTGGACGTATTTGCCGGTAACAACAAATATGCAAACCCGATTAGACCAATGACCAAATTACCAAAACAAAGTGTCCAAACAATGTCTTTGACATAACCAAGTAATCGCCAAGTCATTCCAAGTGCCGGTCAACCAAATACCGGTGACTGTGCATAAGTCACTGAACATGCCGGTGAACATAACCAAGAAACTCCAAGTGCTAATAAGTGTTGACAAGTGTTGACATTAATGACAAAACCATACCAACATATCAAAAACACCAACAATATAATTTATTGATGTATACGATGAATAGTTGTTTATGGTATTTTTGTAAGTTATATTATAACTTAGAAAAGTGAAAGTTCTCAACCTACTAGTAGCTTAAGTTTAAAGGGAGCAACTATATGTGACTTAAATTTAATTGGGAAGCAGCTAATATTGATCAACCCTACCTCTTTAATATATTTTAGTTTGAGGCTAAATTTGCCTTACATGGATGTGAACTCACCTTAATATGTTCCAGCTATATAGATTGGGGCCAACAAAATAGTATATCATCATCAAATCTATCCACTTTGAAGTTTGAGGTGTTTGGCTTTCCAAAATCTACTATAACGAATGAAGTTTTAGAGTCATTGTCATCATGGTCTATAGATATGATATGAATGCATGGGAATGCTTGTAGACTTGGTTAAACTAAAAATAATTATGATTTTTTATTGAACACTATGGTATTGTGTCTTGGCTTAATGATAAGCATAAGAAAATATAGGTTAGCCTTTAGACACTAATAAGGTTTACTCCTCTTAGGAAATAAAGGTATGATATATTTTGACCATGACATAACTATGAATGTGTTAAAAAGACCTACTAACTTTTTATCAAATAATGATACAAATTTAAACTGTTATCTTAAGATTTAAGAATGATCTACCAACTCTAAATATATAATGGATCTATATTCGTATTAGTCTGAAGTTCTTTATGATTTGCCTTGCCATTGTGGACATGTAATACTGCATTACCAAATATGATATGGTGTTTTGCTTGAAATGACTTGCAATCAAAACACCTAAGAAAAATTTTCACTATTATTTTTAATAGAATTCTATTGTATTTTTATAAAATAGAAGCTCATATTATTTAGGATTGATACTTTTTAAGTATGAATAAAAAGGTGTTGAAAATCTATGGTTTAATCGGAGCACTGAACATCATGTTTTCCTCCTTTATATAAGATTTTCTACCCGAGTATAAGCCTCAATTCGGCTACTTTATACAAATATGATTCGAAAAGTACTTTCATTGCAGGAAACCCCACATGCAATATGAAGGCAAGACGTAAAAAACTGTCTCCACTATCGTTATTAGCTCATTCATGACGAAACTCAGTCATTTTTAATATAATTGAGTTGTTTTCAAATAATGACGTTTTTTCTCTATAATTTTTCATTTTTCATTTTTTTTCTTCTTTCTTTTTTTTTATTATATTATTTGTTGTCATATATATATATATATATATGTCGATATTATATTTAATAATATTATTAAATTAAAAAATTTGCGATCTTTCTTTCAAAAGTACATTTTCTCCATTACTAGATCAACTCAAGTTGTAACTATTATATTATTTATCAATTTACGAAAAAATATTAAAATGTCATATTTAATAATATTATAAATTAAAAAAAGAGTTATTAAATTTTTTAATTTTTTTGAAAAATTAAATAATATATATCAAAATTAAATAATATGTATTATCTTTTGATTGTAGTTAGGATTAGGGTTAAAGTTAGCTTAATGTTAACATTAAGGGTTGGTAAAAATAAGGTGTCCATTATAAGATAAACTTAGGTTAGTGTTGTCATTAGGACTCAATTAGGGTTAGAGGTAGTGTTACATGGAAATTTAGTTTAGAAAAAATGTTAATAATAGTATTAATTCTATTGTAACAAATTCTATGTTATATTATTTTTTGTTATTTTAGAAAATATGTTGCATTTGAAAATATTATAAAATTAAAAAGAATCATTAAAAAATTAAACCATTTAAAAGTTATTTTACAATTAAAATATAAAATTATTTTATTACAACATATAAAATACCATATTTTATAAATTGAATTATTATCCTCAATCTAATGCAAATAGTAAATAAAATATATTAAAATTAAATAATATGTTATGGTCAATGTGATATGTACTTATCAGGTTATCAGGTTAAAAGAGGAAACCCCAGAAAAGTTTTTAAGATTAAAAAATCTAATGTAGCTTATCATCAAAGCTGAATCATTACATATACTCCTATCCTCATCTTCCATGTGGAGTGTCTGTTTTCTGTCATAATAGCTGATGCATACATTTCTGGTTATGATGTTCTCTCCTCCTTGAGGAGTTTTCCTACGAAGCTTCCTTTCTCTATTACTTATATGTCGAATGCAATGGATGGACCCACCCTCCTCATATTACAGTTGTGGGCATTGCAATCTTGCCGTTCATAATTGAAAGCTTTTGGTTGTACTTGCAGGTACTAGATTGTCATTACTAAAGTACAAAATGAGCTTCTAACTTACCTTCAAACTGATATGCCTCAAGCAGCTTCCCTCCCACCTTCCTTAGGCTATTCTCAACGACTAAAACATCCCGCCTTCTATTCAATAGCCAACATATTTTTTCCATTCAAATACTATTTAACGGTAAAGAATCAGATAGAGGAATAGCAAGGCTTAGAAGTAGTTGATAGAGAAATGCCAAGGCTTAGAAGTAGTTGATAAGGCTTAGAAGTAGTGGAGAAAGATAGTTCTTTAAGTTTGCAAAATAGGAGAAACATATTTCGTTAGGAATATATCAAATATGTCTTCAATCTTGGATGTTGATTACTCTATCATTGAGGGAAATTGGTATTATGGTTGTCTCTTCAGTCCTAAGAAAAGCACTGACACTCAATCAGTTTTTAGTACTGGCGTACATGACAATGAGCATAGTGAGGTAGATAAGAAATATCATGACATTGGTGATGATGTAAAACCCAAGCATCCCATTGCAGGGAGTAAGAAACTATTGAGAGAAGAAAGTGGTAATAGTAGTAGTCCATGTTTTGAGTCAAGTAATTCCAGTTCAGCAAAAGTCTTCATGGAAGATACAGAAGAGGAGGATGAGTGTCTTGCAAGTATGTTTAGAGCATTGGATGAAGATGGTGATGGAAAACTTAGTTCAGATGAGATAGTGAGGTTTTTGGAGAGGTTAAGTCTTGAAATGCCCATTGAGGAGGTGGAATTAGCTGTGAGATCAGTGTCTGCATGTGGTGATGAGTTCCTCACTACCATGGAGTTTGGTAAGTTTTATAGAGTTGTATTTTCAAATGAGGAAGAAGTTGATATTGTGAAAGATGAGGAGAAGGCAATATGTGAGGCATTTAATGTTTTTGATCAGAATGGAGATGGGTTTATCAGTGCAATGGAGTTGGCTGATGTTCTGTCCAGATTAGGATTTGTGGAGGGGAAGGATGTGAGTTGCTGTGAGCATGATTGAGAGTGTGGATTATAATGGAGATGGGTTTGTGGATATTCATGAGTTCAGGCATTTAATCACCAGAACTTCTTCTGCTTCTCATCCCTGTCTTCAATGTGTTGCTGCAGTCTGATGGCTTTATGGGTACCATAAATATTGTAATTGTCTCCAATGTTCAATGGTAGAGTTAACTTTATGGCTACTATACATATTGTAAGAGTTCACAGTTGTCTGTAGTTCGTTGCAGTGCTGATTGAAATTCAGATCTCTACATATTGTAAGAGAGAAATCTGTAATTTTGTCAACAACTCTGTGTCTTTCCAGTGTTCGATATATCGATTTCAATTTTTGTTCTCCCTGTAGAGGTGTTAATTGAAATTTGAAAATCATCTTCAAATAATAGAAATAACCACTATGTTTGATTTGCTAAAAATTGCAACATGCTAAAATTGAAATAACCATTGTATTTAGAAATATTACAGAAATTTATCTATGGTACATTTTCAGTTTTGTGGGAGAAATTATTAGAATATTTCAACATATTTATGTTTTGTATGAATGTGAGAAATCAAATTCATATTTAAATATTTAAGTAATCTTAACAATGATCTAGAGATTTTGTTCTTTGATAACAAGAAGCAAATGCAAATGTTAGAAGATGTTTATTCTTTTTAGACAAAGCATCTTAAAATCACCTATGATTGTTAATTTGGATATTTGTATCTCAAATTTTATAGCCAATAGATAATATTTGATGTATTAGTTGAAAAATTTACAACAAATAATATCTGATGTATTAATTAAAAAAGTTACAATAAAAGTTATTAGTGTCGGTGAATGATTTTAACAATTTAAATATAAGAGATGTATTGTGCTTAGTTTATGTTATTGGTTAGTTTGTGTTTGAGTGGAGGCAAAGATTATGAAATTGAAACAATTTTTGTAGTAGTTAGTATAATAATATTTTTTGTCTTATTGACTTAGTTTCAATCCAAAGTTCAAATTTATATTGCATAATATCTTTGATATAGCCTTTTAACCCTTCATAATTGTAGGACACAATCTATTCATATATGACATAGAGTTTGACAAGGCATTGTTCTGTAAGACATGATCTATTCTTATGTGATAGAGTTTGACAAGGCATTGTTCTCTATAATAGTGTATGTCTTACCTAATTTTACTATTCTTTAGTAAAGCTTAATATATCAATAGTACTTCTTACTTGATGTCATATTTCTTTTTGTTGAATCTATAAGAATTATTAGGACTAGTTCCATGCCTTCGAAGGATATACTTCCCTCTAGATTTATTTTTTTTCGATTAGAAAAATTAATCTCCACATTTCTCCTCAAGTTCTTGGGTATAGTTCTATGAATTCGTCAACTTGCTAGATAAATTGAAAAACAAAATTGATCATTCTATTAAAATACGATCTAATGACACATTATTTTTCATAGTTGGTCTTATGATCAATTTGACATTATCTTCAATTGCCAACAAGTCTCGCAATAGATCAAATTGAGAACCAGTCATGCCATCCTATTTACTTCTATATTTTATTTTTGAGGAATCAATAGAAAATTGAAAACATAAATGGATTCCAAAATATCCAATATGTAGTGATTATATGTGTTCATCAAGGAGTTCTCTGACACACATTATGAACTTACTTGTTTTACTATCAATTGTGAATCATCATAAAGATTTAAGAACTAAAGGTGTTACTATTTATGAAGGAGGCCTCATCTCAAAGGGAATTCGATTTCAAGTTTTATGAAATATATTGTTAAAATTAGAGACCAATTATTCGAGCATGGAGATACGATCTCTGCTATCCTCATATTCCATGTGGAGTTCCAGAAATCTCAACTGCAATAACACTGACAAGTGTTAGAGGGATACTTCCCAGATATTTCCTTAGTCTATTACTTCAGAAAAACTTCTTTTTTTTTTTGTTTTAAGCAATGGATTTATATATATAACTGCAAACTGCAAACCGTTCTCTCAAATTGAGAAATATATTAAGAGTGCCCATAAATTCAATTTGGATTTTACAAAGGTTGCATAAGCAGTTATTTCTTGTTTAACTTTTCATTGTTTCTTTGATTAGAGTTTTGGCAGTAATGCTGCTTGCTTAGTTGGATGCATTCAGTTGTGAAAAGTAATTTTGTTGTATATTTAAGTATTGTTTATTTTTCATTTTGTTTGTGGAATCTATATTTTTCAAAAGTGATTTTAAAATATAAATTATATATATTTTCTATGAGCAATTTTATCTAAGAAAACTATTTTTCTTAATAGCGCATTAATGATTCTTAATTATTTTTTTGTTATATTATTCATTTATCAGGAACTTTGGTTATTCTTTTTTCTTTTTATGTATCTCTATAAAGTGAGATGATATCTTTGTTATTTTGTTTGACTTTAGTTTTTCCTCTTCTCAATATAAGTAAAAACAGTTTACATATTTGAATAATAGTCAAGTTGAATTTTTTTTGTTATAAAAGATTGTCATCAATGAAAATTTTGGTTGAAAGGTATGACATTTTTTATACTAATTTTATTTTTAAGAAGTTAATGAAAATTAATCGTTTTCTATTATAAATCTTAATATAAAAATTATTCATATTTAATAAAAACTAATTATAACTTTACCATAAAAAAACACTAATTATAGTTTTTATTTATATAAAAAATTGTGCAAAATATTTACAAAATATCTAGAAACATTTATTCTTATTGTTTTTGATAATAAAAGTAGCCAAAAATGAGAGTTTTAGCCATTTTCCATGCAGGGCAATAAACAGAGAAGTATAAACAAAAGCATAAACTAGCCTTATCCGCCGAACGGCTACTAGATATAGTCAAAAAACCAGAAATCCTCCACATGCAGAAAATTATTTCTTTTTTCCATAGCTATTCTTAGGGAGCAACTTTCTAGCCCATTCCTTAGTGAGAAATTTGAATAGGGCTTTGTAGTCCTCGTCCTCCTTGCCTTTCCCTTTGGTCGTGCTTTCCTGCATGAGGCATAGAGTAGTAGCCGAGCATCGCATAACATTCAGAGCAAATTTGGAAACATCGTGCATCTTGGACTCCGCTGCCTGGTGATCACCTGCACATTGTTAGAGAGGGCCTCCATATTTTTCTCCAGCTCCGCCAGGTTGGTTTCCTCCTCCTTCATGTTGCTAGCCTCCTCCATGACCATCAATTTTTCCAGCCTGAAGGTCGAAGAGGGGAAATTGGATGGCTCGGGACTCTTGGATGATATGGGGCTTTCCGAAACCCGGGTGGAGCTCATAGAATGAGGTCTCTCAAGGATTTTTTTGAGGGTTTAGAGGCCAGTCTACTAGAACGACGGGGGGTATTGGCTTCTTCTATAATTTCCATATCAGAGTCAATCTCTTGGATTTTGACTTTCTTGGGGGTTCTAACCTCCTTCGGAGAGTGATTTTTGGTTTTCTTGCTATAGGAGCCAATTTCCAGGAGCAGAGGAGGGCTAGTGTCATTAATGGCAAGAGGGTGGGTCGAAGGGCTGACGTTCCAAACAAAGATGGAACGGGGCGGGTAGAGGGTGAGGTGAAAGTTATACAGGCGGAGAATGAGGCCCTGGTGCAGGATGGGAAAATATTTCCCTTTTTTCTTATCTTTGGCTATATCTTTAACATTAGCATCCATAGAATGCAGCAAAAAGAATGGAATGGAAATAAAGTCTTTATTCCTCAAGTGGTTTAGGAAAGGGAGATGGTAGTAGTAGAGTATGCCATACCTTCCTTCCAGCATAAAATACTTCATCACAATATAGCAGACCTCATCCCATGGGTGAGGGAACTTCTCCCTATTGAAGCCACCCACCCTCTTGACATGGTTTTTGCCCTTGCGGAAGAACTGGTTAAGGCTAATGGAATCCACAATACAGCTCTATTTTTTCCATTTCCTTCCCTCCATAGAAAGACCCGTCACTTGGGCTATAACCTCTTCATTGATTTCGAAAGAGATTGCCCCCATGGTCACCCTTCTGTCTTCCCAGGAAGTCACAAATTGTTTGGATAGTCTTTCATCATTTCCCTTCATACTCTCCATGAATTTGTCAATGTCACCTTCCAAGCAGACAAACCATGCTACCGCTTTAGCTTTGAACTCATCCACTTTATTGGGTTCCAATCTAAGCCTGTCCCCCTGATTCTTGAATCCTCCAGCTTAATAGATTGAAAGTGACTTTCAGAACAAACGCAGAGCCGAAGCAGACTTAAGGCGGAGTTGATAAAATAATTGTGCTGAACTTGGATTAAGAGGACGTAATAATCAGAGTGATTATTATCTCTTAAGTCCAAGTAGATATCAAAAATAGAAAATCTACTTGGAACGTGTGAACCTTCACTTGAGCCAATGTGATTTGACATTTCCCCATCACCGCCTTTATCATCACCAGTTGGCTCCATTCGGGTAATAATTAGGGAGTAATCATTCTCGATGTCTATACTGTCATCATAAATCCATCCCTTGTGGTAGTGGTGACTCAGCCCACTTTTGATACGTGGCCATGTGGGATACTAATGGGCGGGATTCCCACACCAACTTGAAATTTGAATGAAAGTTTTCTTCATCTTTGTGCGGATAGAATGGTCCCTTCCTGGGTAAAGGCCTTTTCCTTTTCCAAGATTACCTTGGTGACTGGCAGCAGACTGGGGTCCCTCCAACATCATAAGCCGTTTTGCAGCCTTCCTGTCGCCGCCATGGAATTGGCAGCTTCGTTTCCTTCTCTAAAGATTTGACGGATGGTGAAGTCCTCCAGATTGACCAGGAGGCACCTGATATCCCTCAGAATGGATCCCACTCTCCAACCCGTTGATGAGTTCCCTTTAATTGATCCCACAATGATTTGAGAGTCTCCTTCAATTTCTAGTTGTTTAATTCCTATGGAATTTGCCAGTTTCAGAACCCAAAGGAAGACCACTCCTTCAGCTTGAGCGACCGTATTATTCTTTAGGTTGCCCAAGTAGGCTGCAACAGTGTTCCCTAGATGATCACGGAATACTTTTTAGAATTGTAGTGTTCTTTTTTTTAACTGTTGTTGCTAAGATTCCACTCTATTTACTCTACCTCAAAAAATTAATTTATTTTTTTTAAGTTTCCACTCACCAATGATTAATCTTTTTTTTCAAAAACTAAGTCAAATCTAAGTGTCAGAAACAAAAACTCCAAAAATTCTCCATCTTTTCTATTTGTTTCTAACTCTGATTGATTTCCACCTGCCAATAACTAGTTTTCCAAGAAAAAATGTTATTCAAAAACTAATTCGAATCTAAGTATCAAAAATAGAACCTCCTTGATGAATGTTGCAGGATAACAGGTCTCCATATCCAAGTAAGAATAAAAGAAATGTCAGAAATTTAAATCTCTTACACGAGTATTTATTTCCAGCACCTCCTATGAGAGTTAAAAATGGATCCTTAAGCAATTCTTAGTCAGGTGGTTTCTTGTATTACAATTGGGGCAAAAAAATTGGGGTCTTCTCCTTTCCCTTCCAAAAGATTATGCTTCTCGACGCTTCTCCTTTCCCTTCCAAAAGATTATACTTTAGGAGATTTTTAGCTTTATTCTTCTGAATGCACATGCTCAGAATCCTCCTTCCTAGAGAAGCTTGGTTTGGCATATAAATTTTTCCATATAGTTGCCAATGCATTTGAGTATCTCTAGGTCTCAATATTCTTCTGTTATTTCTCAATATGCTTATCCAAACTGATTTTTCTAGTATTTGGAAATTGAGTGATTCTCCTTCCTTATGTTTTTTGAAGTTTTGAAGATCTCTATATTGTTCACGCCAATCCTCTTGTCATTGCCTATTTCGAACTACTTTTCTGGGTCTCTATAATAATCTATATAAATAATATTATTTATATATTTAAAAAGAAATTATTTGTTCCATTGAGAATGACTTGGGGGGAATTAAATCGACCCTTCCTATTTCTGCATCTGCTAACCCTTTTGAGATTTTGGCCTCATCAGAAGTGGGCACCATAGATAGTTTAGCCATGACTTCACCAAAGTCAAGTAAGAGTTTACCAATTGTTCAAACTACTCTAATTAGGGCTTCATCTATGGTTTCTCCGGATAGGGGTAGGCCTCCAAAGAATCGAAAGACTCAATTGGAAATTGATGCTCGGATTCAGCAGACTTTGTCTCTTTCTCCTGGTGTTGGGAAAGGGAAGCATTCGGTTTCTCTTGGTGACGCTATGAAAGGAAGTGGTACTCCTAAGGGCAAGAGGAGTAAGAGGTCTATTATCAGTCCTCCTGTGACTAGGTCGGGGGCTGTGAAGCGTAATCTTCAAAGTAGTTTTGGAGAAGGAAAGTCTTCTTCATCTAAAGGAAAGAGGGGAGCCTCGGTCTCCCCTCGAGAGCAATGAGAATTATATCTTGGAATGTTAGGGGCTTAAATGCCCCTAACAAGAGTTGCTTAATTAAGTCCTACATGGACTTAGTTAAGTGTGATATTTTCATGTTGCAAGAGACAAAATTGTCAAAGGAGTCTGCTGATTTGGTTTTTTCTTCTTGGAGTAAGTGGGAATTCCTCTCCTCTCCAGCTTGTGGTGCGTCAGGGGGTTTGGCATTGCTTTGGAATAACTTTAACATTGAGGTTGAGCTAGTTGCTTCTACTGTAAACTGGATGTTGGCCTTAGTTAAAAGCAAGCTTTTGAAGGTTAAGTTTTGGCTTTTTAATATTTATGCTCCTTCTGGTATTCAAAGGAAGACTAAATTATGGGAAGAACTTAAGAGGATTTCCTCCCCTTTAAGGCATGGTCCCTTTATAATCTTTGGGGGGGATTTTAATGCTATCACTGACTTGGGAGAAAAGAAAGGAGGTATTCTTCCTAATAAAAAAATTATGGAAGACTTTGGGATGTTCATTAAGGACATGTGTCTTTTTTATTGTCAGTTTCAGAATGGGATTTTCACATGGACAAATATGCAAAGAGATTTTTCTCAGATTGCGGAAAGGTTAGACCGGTTTTTGTTATCAGATGTTTGGATTGATTCAGAGTTTGAATTTTTTTCCTCTATTCTTCCAGTTTCGGGGTCAAATCATTTTCCAATTTCTCTATCAATTCTAGAAGATAAAGCTCCTTTTAAGTCACCTTTTAAATTCGAACCTATGTGGTTTAGAGATTCTTCCTTTTTGCCTTTGCTCAAAAAATGGTGGATTTCTGCTCCTTATTGCTCTGGATCCCGAATGTTTCAGATTGCTAAGAAGTTGAGATTTTTTAAATTTAATATTAGAGAATGGAATATATTGCATTTTAAGAACATCTTCCAGGAAAAATAGAGGATTAAAGATATGATTGAATGTCTTAATTCACATGTGATTCAACATGGTATGGTGCCTCTTATTTTTGATGAACTAAAATTGCTAAAAGTAGAGCTTGAAGAAGTTTTGTCTAGAGAAGAAATCTATTGGAGACAAAAATCGAGGGAGATTTGGCTTTCAGATGGTGATAGAAATACAAAAAAATTTCACTCTTCAACAAAAACTAAGAGAAGTAGAAATAGGATATCTTGTAGTGAGTGTCCAAATGGCAGACTTTTAACAGAACGGGAGGATATTGCTTCAGAGGCAGTTAGGTTTTTTAAGTCACTATTGTCTTCGGAGCATGGAGATCTTCATAATAATATTTCTTCTAATATTCATTCTTTGGTATCTTTGGAAGATAATAAAATGTTGATGTCTCCTTTTTCTTTGGATGAAGTTAAGAATGTTGTTTTTGCAATGAAGCCTCCGGGACCAGATGGATTTACTCTTTTATTTTTTCAGAAATGTTGGGATTTTGTGGGGAATGATGTTTTATTGGCCCTTGAGGAAGCTAGAAGGAATAGGTCTATTTTGAAAGAGCTTAATACTACAATGATTGCAATTATTCCTAAAAATGAGGTTACCAAGACATTTGCTGATTTTCGCCCTATTGCTTTATGTAATACTTTGTACAAGATTTTTACCAAGGCTATTTCTTTAAGGTTGGCTAAAATTCTGCCTAGGATCATTTCTTTAGAACAAGGTGGTTTTGTTCCAGGAAGGGAGACGACAGAGGGAGCTATAGTGGTGCATGAGGTTCTACATTCTATTTCTACTCAGAGAATCCCGGCCATGATCCTCAAATTAGATATGATGAAAGCATATGATAGAGTAGAATGAGGGGCGTTGTGTGTTGTTCTACTTAAATTGGGTTTTTCCAAGGCATGGGTCAAATGGACTCATGCTTGTATTTCTTCTGCAAGGTTCTCAGTTCTAATTAATGGCTCCCCTTGTGGTTTTTTCTCCTCTTCTAGGGGTTTGAGGCAGGGTGATCCCCTGTCTCCTTTCTTGTTCATTCTTCTAGTTGAAACGTTCAGTTGGGCTATTAGAGCTACTAAGCTGGGAGGGCTTTGGAAGGGAATTAGGATTCATAATGTTCCTCAAAGCATTTCACATTGTTTGTTTGCAGATGATACCTTGTTATTTGGTTAGGCCTCTTTAGGTGAGGCAAGAGTGATAAAGAGGATAATACAGAATTATGCATCCTTTTCTGGTCAGAGAGTCAATGTTGATAAGTCAAAGATTTTTTTCCTTCATGCTTCACAATTGGTTCAGGATAGATTGAAGTTTTTTTGGGGATTTGCATATGGAAATCTTCCTTGTTCTTATCTTGGTATACCTTTCTTCATTAAGAAGGATAGAGTTGAGTTTTGGGATAAGAACATTTCAGTTATCTTTAGAAGGATCCTATCCTGGAATCATAGATGGTTATCTTTGGCTGGTAAGAATGTTCCTATTAAGTTTGTCCTAAATGTTGTTCCTATTTATCTCATGTTTGTTTTGTAGTCTCCGAAAGTGGTTCTTGTTAGTTTGCAAGATACTCTTAGGTCCTTCCTTTGGAGTAATAATAAAGAACGTAAGAAGAAACTCCCTCTGGTAGCATGGGATAAAGTTTGTTTGCCTAAAAACCTTGGGGGCACAGGCATTAGGAGTCTGAAAAGTTAGAATTTAGCCTTAGGTGCTAAGTTGGTTTGGAAATTGTATGAGAGACCATTCTCCTTTTGGGCACAAATTATGTTTGCTAAATATTTAAATAACGGACCAAGAGAGTATGTTTTTCAAGTTTCTAATTTACCGTTTGGTTCAACTATTTGGAATTTTCTATGTAAATGTAGATCAGTGATTTTGCCTCATCTCTCATGGATTGTTCATAATGGTAGAAAGGTCAGGTTGTGGGAGGAAGTTTGGAATGGACATCCCCCTTTGGTGAACTCGAGGGATTGGTCTCCTTTAATTTCCACTCTTTCTTCCCTTTGGGGTGTCTTTGTGGCTGATTATTTTGAAATTGAGTATAGTAGGAATCTAAAGGTGGCAAAATGGAAATCAATTGAGTTTTTAGATATTGATCAAAATGTGAAATTGGAATATGAAAAGTTGTTGGGGGAGAGAGTAATAATTCTTTCTGATGCTGACAATGAGCTTATCTGGACAAGGAATATCTCTGGTAAGTACACAGTTAAGGATGGATATAATTCTCTCTTGGTTGCTAAAGATTTATCTACTTGGCCATACAAGCTGTTTTAGCATATGGCTTGCCTCCCAAAGGCTGGTGCTTTTGCTTGGTTAGTAGTGCAGGACAGGGTCCTTATAGGAATGAGGTTGGATAGGTTGGGTATTACTGCAGTATTTTCTTGTGTCTTTTGTAATAAAAATTTAGAATCCTCTGCACACTTGTTTCTTCACTGTGATTTTACCTATGCTTGCTGGTAGTGGTTGTTTGAAAAGCTTAATCTATCATTTGTTATTGGTAAGGATCTCCTTTCCCACTTTAGATCCTGGCCTCTCCTGTTTGCCTCATCTTTCTATGCATGTCTTTGGATTATTTCTCCATCTATTGTGATTTGGAATATTTAGTTAGAGCGTAATAATAGAATTTTTAAACAAACAAGTTCTTCCTTGGCTGAGATTTTATTGAGGATTGAATCTTCCATCTCTGAAGTTGCTTTGTCTTTTATCTATAAGAATTTGGAAACCCTTACCTCTTTTTCTCATTGGGATGGTAGGGTAACTCGAGTTTGGAGAATGTTATCAGTCTTACCTTCTCATGGATCTATTTTAAATAAGACTAATGCTATAAGTAAAATAAATTTTGCTTGCTGGAAACCTCCTCCGCAAGGGCACTTTAAATTGAATTTTGATGGTGCTTCTCATGGGAACCCTAGCCTAGCAAGGGCAGGTATGGTAATTTATGATCATAAGGTAAGATTTGTTCAGGCTCGTTGTCATGTGATTGGTTTCAAGTCTAACAATTGTCCAGAATTCATTGCTTTGTCCTTTGGTTTGGATATGGATATATCTTTGGGAATTAAGGACTTGATAATTGAGGGTGATTCTATGGTTATTATTCAAAGTGTCATGAAAAAGAAGTCGAATTGTTGGCAATTACAATATATACTTGATCATAATTTGCAAAAATTAGATTTTAAATTCATAATTTGCAAAAATTAGATATTAAATTCAAAATTTTACTATTATAAATTTTAAATATGTGATGGTGATATCATATTTTCAAAATATCTTCAAATCATTGATTTAATAGATTTGAAATCAGTTTTTCTCTAGATTCTTATGAAATTCTATCTATTACAAATTGAGATATATTGCCACATTTCAAGTGACACATATGTAGACTTTTATTTTATTACGTAGATATTGAGGATTACTTTATTTTCAACCAAAAAAAATATTATATCATAAATATGATACTTTACTTATCAAATGAAGTAAAGGTTAGAAGAGGAAAACCCAAAAGGGTTTTAAAAGATAAAAAATCTAATGAAGCTCATCAACAATGTTGAGTTGTCACAAACATTTTTGTCATTTGTGAAATTGCAGCAAAACCTACACACAAATTGTTTGGATCTAGCTAGAAAATAAAAACACAAAAAAACTTGTAGATAAAATAGAGAAAAAATACAAAGCTTTTTTTATAACCATAAATTTTCTAATTAACTGAATGTAATAATTAAATGCATAAAAATAACAATGGTTATGAATTACTACATTAAATAAACTTGTGGTGAAAGAGGTAGAGCATGAAAGGTTAACAAATGTTTGCATAATTAGCTTATTGCATGATTTTGCATGAGCAATTTCTTAATAATTTATGGAGAAGATGAGAAGAAAAACACCATTAACATCCCCCTTAAGTCTAACTATGAAGATAGAAAAGAGGAAAGAGGGAAACCCCAGTACACAACCCCCCTGCAAAATAGAATGTTATTGTGCATGTCAACTACTATGTTGCAATGTCCTTCACTCCAAGGATGTCTCACAGAAAGTGAAACTTCTACTGAGTGAATGTCTTCGTGATGATGTTAGCAATTTGGTGAGAACCTAGACAATACTACAAATTGATGAGTCCATCATGTGTCAGACCTCGGATGTAGTGCATGCGGATCTTAATGTGTTGGGTCCATTATTGCTGTACAAGATCTTTGAAAAAATTTAGTCAACTTTGATTGTCACAGCAACTGATAATTGAATGATAAAAAAGTATACCAAGCTCATCTAGGAAGTTCTACAATGAAGTAGCCTGAATGGTAGCATTGACTGCATCTCTATATTTAACCTTTTGCAGATGATAAATAAATGGTAGATTGCTTCTTACTTTACCAACAAATGGAGTCAAATCCCAAACTAAGAACATATCCTGAAGTGGACTTGTGATTGAAATGTTATCACCAACTCAATCAGAATTAGTGTAGCCATTGAGATCCATAGTACATCCTATTAAATAATGAATCCCATGGCTAATGTTTCCCCAAACATATTAAACTATATGCTTAATAGCTTTCCAATGTAGCTCATGTGGCTCATATATATATCAAGAAATAACCCCCACTACATAAGAGAGATTTGGAAGAGAGTGAGTGAGATAAAGAAGACTCCCCACAAGCTAACAAGAATGTGTGCAATCAACCAATAGTGTATCCTTTCAATCCTCAAGCTTTACCCCTGATAGAAAGGGTGTGCTTGCTTGCTTGCATTCAATAATGTGAAATCAAACCAAGAGATTTATGGTATACTTTAATTGAGAAAATTTGGTTTTTGATGTATTCTGGTTGATTTCAAGTCCAAGAAAAAAGTGTAGGAGACCCATGTCTATCATGGAAAAGTTTTCATGTAAAGTAGTTTTGATTGCAACAATGGTTATGGCTAAATCACTTGTTATTTGTAAATCATATACATAGAGTACTATGAGCAACAAAGAGTTAGATGTTCTCATCATATAAAAATTTGGATCAAATTTATATCACATAAAATTTTGAGACAGAAGATAAGAATCCACTTTAGCATACCAAGCTAGAGGTACTTTCTTGATACCATAGAGTGACTTCTTGAGTCTGCATACCAATGAGGAATTTTGTACATACCCTTCTAGTTGCTCCATGTAGATCTCCTCCTCTAGATCACCGTGAACAAATTTATTCTTCACATCCATGTGATGAACCTCCCACTATCTTGCTACTGCAATGGTAAGAGCCAACCTAATGGAGTCAATTTTAGCCACTAGAGCAAAAGTCTCATCATAGTCAATGCCATGAACTTGCTAAAAGCCTTTCGCTACCAACATTGCTTTGTATTTGCTCACATGTCAATCTGCTCATTTAGCTGTCCTATAACAACCTTGTGATCGAAAGGAAGTGGAACCAAGTCCCATGTTTGATTCGCAATGAGGGATTTGTACTCCTCATACATGGCTACTTCGAAAGGAAGATTCCCTATAGCTTCTACATAAGTTTGAGGGTCTGATGCAAGAACCACATATGCATGCATTAGCAAGATGTGTTCAATAGCTAATAGTGCATGAGGGACATCATATATTTTAGCTAAGCTCCTTCTTCTTTGATTTCTCATAGGGGATAGTGAATCATCACAAGAATCCTAATCAACTAGGATTAGATGTGGATATGGCCATCCATGTTCATGTTCATCTGAATCAAATTATATGTATAAAAAATCATATCTTAATGATTGGATGCATAATCTTTGAGATCTATAAGAGGAGGAAGCATAGTCTTGGTGGCATGTTGCTCTTGAGATTCACAGATGGGACTTTCATCAAAGTAGAAACTACTTTAAATAAAGAGAGTTTCTATTGAAATATCTATCAATCTGTACCTCTTTACACCAATTGGATATCCAACAAAAATACATTCTTTTCTTTGAGGCTTCAAAGCCTTCCTCTTGTTTGCAGGAATGTGAGTCCATGGACATGATCCAAAAATGCATAAATGTTTGACTTCTAGTTGCATACCTCTCCATGCTTCAAAAGGTGTTTGTTCGATGACAAATATGTGAGGAGATCTAGTTTTAAGTATGAAGCATAGTTGATTGCTTCAATCCACAATTTGGAGGGAAGGGATCTTGCATGCAACATGCAACTTGCTATCTTTTTCAACGATTGATTCTTCCTCTTAGTGACCCCATTCTATTACGGTGTATGGAACGGTATTCCAACTTCATCACATAGATGTTGGACATCATTGTTAGCATACTCCCCCCCATTATCTATGCGAAGGACCTTGATCATTTTGCCAAACTGCTTCTCTGCATGAGCTTTGAAAATATAAAGATTCTAAAACACTTCAAACTTGAACTTGAGAAAAAAAAACCCATGTGCACATTGTATGCAATCATCAATGAATGTTAGGACATATCCACTTTTACCTATTGTAGGTTAAGGAAATGGAACTAAAATTTCATTGTGAACAAGCTCTAAAGAAGAAGAGGCTCTCTATGCATTCCCCTTCGAACACTTTTGTTGTGGATGCTTTCTAATAGCACAACCTTCACAATTTTTTATCAGAAAATTCTATGTAAGATAAGCCTTTCACCATCTGTTGTTTTCTAAGTTGTTGGATTTATCTTAAGTTATGGAAGACAAATAATTTTTTTATAATATTAAAAATTATTATTAAGATTTATTGCAAATAAATATTTATTAAAAAGGAAATGATGTTTATGTTTATAACTTAAACTATATATTTTAAGCTTTTGTTATGCTATAGAAGTAAGATTCAAACTCTCTCTACAACAAAACAATTTCGGAGTCTTTATTTATCCGCTACACCAATTATCTATTTAATAAATTTACTTACATTAAAAATATTATTTAATATCTAGGTAGTTAATAATTGTTTGTGTAATTTAAAATAATATACTTAAGTGATATCACTTCTTCATCAATAATTGATGACATTAGTTAGATGCCACATCTATTTAGTCAAAATGGTCTTTATCTTAATTATATTGAGTCAACTAATCTTTATTAGAAGGGGGTGAGAGTTAACTCATGACTTCAATGACATATCACTTTGTTGAATCATACATCTACAAGAGTTATTTATTTAAAATTCACATATTATTTTATTACTCTATTATATTAGTATTGAATATTTTTATTCTATTACATAATTTATAACTAACTTAAATATTAAATTTTGAATAAATTTATTAATGATAATTCTAAAATATAAATATATCTTTTATAGATGATAAACAAAATTTACAAGAACAAATAGACACATTAAGATTCATATTAGATAAATGACTAGATCTTACTAATGTAAAATAATTCTCTTAAAATTAGTAAATTTATATGGAAAGTGGCATATTTAGAACAAATTTATTATTATCTTCTTAATCTTAAATACTAATCTATATCATCTATAATTATTTTTAATTTGAGATTTAAAATAATATCATTTTATTATTTAAATTTAATATTTCTTTTTAAAATATTTTCACAGAAAGCTTTTTATTATTTTATTAATTTTGAATATTAATTAATATTATACATAATTATTTTTAATTAAATTTAATAATCATATATTTCTCATAATTTATGAAATTGGTAGAGAGTTTTTAAGATTTAATTATATATATTTGGAAACACATTGAGTGATGTATAATAAAAAAGATGAAGTTTATCCTCTTCTTGATGATAGATCATTAAGTATAATACTATTTTCAAATCAAAACCATATACAATTGAATTCAAAAATACTATCTAATATTTTTTAATATTATTTCACTTCTATTTAATAATCCAAATATTTTTTATATATTAAAATACCCTTTAACTCAAACTCTATTTAAATATTGAACTCAAAATTATAATATTATAAATTTATATTTCTTTAAATATGTGATAGTTTAAAGTATCTTCAAAATCACTGATTTACTAGTTTTAGAATTATTTCTTATGAGGTTCCATCAATTACAAATTGAGGTGCCACATTTCAAGCGAGAGATAAATATGTGGGCTTTGCTTTTATGAGGTAGATATTAAGGATTATTTAATTTCCAACCAGAAATAATATTTGATATGATCAACCTGACATACTTATCAGGTTAAAAGAGGAAACCCCAAAAAAGTTAAAAAAAATAAAAAATCTAATGTAGCTTATCATCAAAGCTGAATCAATACAAACATTGGTGTCATTAAGCAAAATCTGTTTAAGCAATCTATGCTCCTATCCTCATCTTCCATGTGGAGTGTCTGTTTTGTGTCATAAAGCAGTTTTTCTGGTTATGATGTTCTCTCCCCCACTGGAGTTTCCTACGAAGCTTCCTTTGTCTACTACTTATAATGATAGTTTGTTTTTGTTCAAGGCAATGGATGGATCATGGACCCACCCTCCTCATATTACAGGTGTGGGCATTGCAATCTTGCCGTTCATAATTGAAAGCTTTTGGTTGTACTTGCAGGTACTAGATTGTCATTGCTAAAGTACAAAATGAGCTTCTAACTTAACCTTCAAACTGATATGCCTCAAGCAGCTTCCTCCCACCTTCCTTAAGGCATTTCAAACACTAAAACGTCCCGCCTTCTATTGAAATACTATTTAACAGGTAGAGAGACAGATAGAAGAATGCCAAGGCTTAGATGTAGTTGATAGTAGTTGATAGAGGAATGCCAAAGATAGTTCTTGAGTTTTCAGAATAGGAGACACATATTTCTTTAGTGAATATATCAAAGATGCCTTCAATCTTGGATGTTGATGAGTCTATCATTGAGGGCAATTGGTATTACGGTTGTCTCTTCAGTCCTAAGAAAAGCACTACCACTGAAGCATTTTTTATTACTGGTGTGGATAGGAAATATCATGACATTGCTGATGATGAAAAATCCAAGCATACCATTGCAGGGAGTAAGAAACTATTGAGAGAAGAAAGTGGTAATAGTAGTAGTCCATGTTTTGAGTCAAGTGATTCCAGTTCACCTAAAATCTTCATGGAAGGTGCAGAAGAGGAGGATAAGTGTCTTGCTTGTATGTTTAGAACATTGGATGAAGATGGTGATGGAAGAGTTAGTTCAGATGAGATTGTGAGGTTTTTGGAGAGATTAAGTCTGGAAATACCCAAAGAGGAGGTGGAATTAGCTGTGAGATCAGTGTCTGCATGTGGTGATGAGTTTCTCACTGCCATAGAGTTTGATGAGTTTTATAGAATTCTATTTTCAAATGAGGAAGAAGTTGATATTGTGAAGGATGAGGAAAAGGCAATCTGCGAGGCATTTAATGTATTTGATCAAAATGGAGATGGGTTTATCAGTGCAACGGATTTAGCTGATGTTCTGTCCAGACTAGGATTTGTGGAGGGGAAGGATGTGAGTTGCTGTGAGAGCATGATTGAGAGTGTGGATTATAATGGAGATGGGTTTGTGGATATTCATGAGTTTAGGCATTTAATCACCAGAACTTCTTCTGCTTCGCATCCCTGTCTTCAATGTGTTGCTGCAGTCTGATGGCACAATATATCTTATAGCTACCATAAGTATTCTATTTGTCTCCATTGTGTTGCTATAGAACAATGGTAGAGTTAATTTATAGCTGCTATAATTCAGAGTTGTCTGTAATCCACTGCAAACTATATTGTTATAAAAATATTCACTGCAGTGCAGATAGAAATTGAGATGTCCATGGTATGTAAGAAAGAATCCTGTAATTTTGTTAGCAAACGAGCAACTCTGCGTTTTTCCAGTTTTGAATATATCGCTTTCTACTTTTGTTATTCCAGTAGTGCTATTACTTAAAATTTGAAAATGTTCTTCAAATAGCAATTCTGTGTCTTTCCACTTGGTTTTATTTCCTAAAAATAGCAACATGCTAATAATAGAAATAACCACTATATTTACAAGTATTATAGAAATTTATGTATGGTTTATTTTCTTTTTTTTAAAGAAATTATTAGAATATTTTAACATATTCATGTTGTGTATGAAATAGCTGAAGCAGTGCAAACATAAAGCTTTAGCTTACAATAAGAGGAATGTCAGAAATCAATTTCATAGTTGAATAATCATAATTATGATCTAGAGATCTGGCTCATAAGCAAGGCAAATGCAAATACTAGAATATTATCATTTTTCTTAGATAAACTATTGAAAATCACCTGCAATTGTGAGATTAGATATTTGCATCTTAAATTATATAGCGACATAATATGAGTTCTAATAGATAATATTTGATGTTTTAGTTGAAAATTTTACAACAAATAATATTTGATGTATTAATTGAAAACTTTACAACTAAAGCTTTTAGTGTTGGTGAGTGATTTTCACATTTAGAAAAAAAAAGAGATCTATTGTATTTAGTTTATATTATTGTTTAGTTTGTTTTTTGAGTAGAGATAAACAATATAAAATTGAAATAATTTTTGTAGTAATTAGTTTTGTTGTCTAAAATATTGTTGTTGTTGTTGTAATAACATCTTTGTCTTATTAGCTTAGTTTCTACCCAAACCTCAAGCTTATATTGCATAATATATTTGACATATTTGTTTAACCCATCATAATTGTAGGCCATGATCTATTCATATGTTAAATAGAGGTTGAAAAGGCACTATTCTCTATAATAGTGTATGTCTTACCTAATTTTGCTATTCTTCTTAGGTAAAGCTTAATATATCCATAGTACTTCTTGCTTGTTATATTTTGTTAATTTAATCTATAAGAATTATTAGGACTACTTCCCCTACAATTTATATATTTCCTTTTTATTGAAAAACTTAATCATAACATATTTCTCTTCAAGTTCTTTGAGCTACTTTTATGAATTAGTTCACTTTCTAGATAAATTGAAAAAAAAAAAATCAATCATTCTAAAATACAATCTAATGATACATTAGTTTCCATAGTTCGTCTTATGACCAATTTGACATTATGTCCAATTGCCAACAAAGTCCACTAGATCAAATTGAGAACCAATCAAGGCCATTTTATTTACTTCTATGTTTTATTTTGAGGAATCAATTGAAAATTTAACACATAAATGGATTCCAAAATATCCAATATGCAGTGATTCTATACTTTCACCAAAGATTTCGTTCACACACATTATGACCTTGTCGTAGTATCAATTTTGAATCATCATAAGATTATAGAGACTTAATAGCTTTCTTATTTGCATACAACAAGTCATGGACGGGTGCTTCATGCTTCAAAACATTATTAGAGGAACAATTGAATTTTGACCAATATGATTGCTACTACTATCTTTATTTGTGTAGTGAAAGTAGTGAAAATAACGATACGCCAACCTCAACTCCCATCTTGTAATTGATGCCATCAAATTTAATTTGTGTATTGTGAAAGAAAGATCAAGTTGTCATCATGACATGATAGAGTCTCTTTAAAACTATACTAGGCCCAACTCGTAAATTGCTCAAGTGTACTTCATTAGCAATATTGGATCATAAAGCCCCAAGTTATTGTGACTATAAAATCAAAGGCTCCCTCTCAATAGCTATCTAATGCATAGACAAAGCCTCACATTTGTCACAGGCAATCCCTTTCATATTAATTAGCAGTGCCCGATCATCTGTCGCTAATTTCATATTTTTATGTGCATGTGTGCTACCTCTAATCATTAAAATAAAGTCTCTCTAAGGACCATAAAAAGACGGCAGGAAGGTGCTCCAAATTTGTCCATTAAAAATCTGTCAGATTGAATGCGTATTCTACCAATCTACTTCAATCAAATTTGTACGTTATGGAGGCTTGTCTTTTTTCATAGATGATAAAAGAAAACAAAACTTAAACGTGGTCCATGTCGGCAAGCCTATCGTTCAAAAATCGTACAAAGAATGAATTGATTTTTTGTCTTCATAGATTATGAAGGTTAAATAGACCTCCCATAATTATTTATTTGAAGTTTATATATGTAGATTATTATGTTGAGAGGCGTATTACATTCACATATGGATGTAAAAACATTTATTAATAAAAACTAGAAGCATTTTTATTTGATGATCAAGTGTCAATAAAATTAAATTAAATAATTAAAATGAAATTAATTTAAGAAACTTCAATTTTTAAAGAAGCTTAATTTTTTTAAGAAATTTAATTTTTTCCTCGGTCAATACACTCACATATAGATGTCAAAATGTATGTTAATAAAAACTAAATTATTTAATTTGACGTTCTTGTGAGTGTCAATGAAATTAAATTAAATAACTAAAATGAAATTAATTTGAGAAACTTAATTTTTTTAAGAAACTTATAAAAAATTCTCCATCAACAAAAACTCCATGAGATTTAAATTGGCGTTTGTTTGTTTTTTATATTACAATGGAAATATCCAAGAAAGAAAAACATGGATGATTTTAGAATGTAAAACATAATTTTTTCGTTTGCATTTTACATTTACGTATGAATGCCAAAATGTTTGTTAATAAAAACTAAAAGAATTTAATTTGACGTTCAAGTTTGAGTGTCAATGATATTAAATTAAATAACAAAAATGAAATTTATTTTAAAAACTTCAATTTTTTAAGAAAATTTTACTAAGAAACCTAAATTTTTCCTCATTTAAATTGATGTTTGTTTGTTTTTAATATTAAAGTGAAATTATATAACAAAGAAAAACATGGATGATTATAGAATGTAGTATACAAATGTTTGATTTTATCTTGTAATGATGGAAAATTTCCTTCTTGTCATTAGTCAAGATTCTTTTTAGTGTAAATTCTAAATTTTTGAGATAAGGATTATTTTCTCAATGCTAGTGTCTTTAACCTCTATGTCTCATTTTTAAATACATTTCATTCAAAATTCCCTTTCACCTCACAATGAGGGTGCCAATATGTTGGTTGTTGCCTTATTGGTCAGAGAGCTTGTCACAGCTTCACCTCAAGTACAAATGCATGTAGCTTATTAGCTTCACACATTGCAGTTGTACAATTGAGGCTGGCAGTATCCTTTTATTGGTCTCTCTTTATCTTCTTATTTGGATTCTAGGGTGTTTTCTAAACTCTTGTTAAGCTCAATAAATTTTATTTCTTTCATTTGTTTTCTATAAAGCTCTCAATGTGGTATGAAATTGTATTTTCTTTTCAATTCTATTGTATTGAAAATTTCCTCTTCCTAAATTAGGGAAATAAATTTGCATTGCTTATGTGCAAAAAATAATCGTTGAATTCATTTGAATAAATACATTTAATACTAATGCTTTATGAAACACATTTTCATTTCATCTATTTTCTTGAAGCGGGTAGGAAAAATTATGAAAATATTCTATTATCGAGTTATAGTTATTTTATGTTATTTATCCTGCAAGAGCAATGGTTGAACATGTCTTAGACTCCACTCCTTTCTAGAGTTGCATTGTAGATCACAATTGACAATTCATGCAACATCTTTACCTATGGGAAGGAATCAATGTGAGATAGTAGGCTATTTGTTACATCAATATTTGTTAAAGTTTTGATTATCTAGCTATGGTTTCCTTGATTAAATGCCTAGAATCTCTCTAAATAAGTAGTCACCTTTTTATTTTAATTATCTAAATATTCTATTCATGCTTTTCTAATTGAAAACAATATTTAACCTCAGCAAATGTGATTTGATTTTGTGCATATCTTGCAATCATGGCATACCATGAGACCAAATTTGTTTGAGGAATTTTATGTCTACATCCTAATGACACAAAACTATAAAGAAAGATGGTGTACATTCTACAGAGTTTCTACAAAAGAATGTAATAATTTTATTATATGAACATGGTCTAATATCTACTATTCATTATACATGAAGGTAGATTTTGTATCCATTGCATTTACAACATCAAAAGTAGCCCATATCTATTCAATACTAAATAATTATATTAGAAAAATGCGTCGTGCTTCTTTTCATGAAAAGATATATATATTTAATTTCATAGAAAAATTTAATCTATATTCTTGGCTTTAGACTTAATATATGACCATTAAAGCTCTAGATTTTGAAGAGTCTCGACACACTTTTTTAATGTCTTCATTGACCAAATTTTTAATTTAATTTAATTCCTTTATTTAATTATTAGAAACTTCTAAAGATGTACAAGTTTTTTAAAAAATTTAGGGAAGGTTTCTAAAATGTTTTTATTTTTTTATTTTTTTATAATTAAAATAGCAAAAATGTATTTGGAAGTTTTTAATTAATGTTACCATGCCAACTATTAATGTTACCAAGGGTGAAGGGTCAATGGTCAATTTTAAACTTGCCTTCAAATCCGGTTTTAAATCTTGAGATAAATAAAGACTCAAAACTAATCATTGGTAGAATAAATAAAGGGGATGCAAGAGTTGGAAAACCAATAACTTTATTGAAGCCTTAAATATGAGGTATCACTTTAGGGATATAATCTTTTCTCATTGTTATAGAGAAGAGAACAAAAGAAATGTCTACCTTTCCATCTTAGCAGTTTCCAATCAGAGTGATTGCTAACTAGGGCAATCAAAGATGAAGTTATGAAAAGATCTTGGAAAAAAGACCATTATGATTAAGAAGGATGTAACAAAAAACAAAATAATACAATAACACTCCATAGAGAAAGTGTCTAGACTGTTTAATAAAGGTGGAATTAATATGGATCTTTCAACAAACATTTAGTATTGGAAAATTACTTATCTCCATCTATCCTTGCCTTTTTTTATCTTTTCTTTCTCCTATTATCTTTTCCATCACCCTTCCCCTTCTTTTACTCATGGCATAAGCTATCATTATCTAGGAAGTTATTTAAATGCAATTGCAATCACAAAATTAAAATTACAAAGATATGAAATAATAAAAATATTAGAGAGAAGAATTCTCATAATTTCAGTCATATAAACACATACTAAATAGATTCACACACACACACACACATATATATATATAGAGAGAGAGAACATGGTTATTAAAGTTTTGGTTTATGATTAGAATTAAAACACCGTGATATAATAATTTTGTTGTTGCTATTGAAAAATAATTTAATTTCCTAAGTTTACCAAAAGAAATGTTGCAATCTAGTATATGTATATTATACCTACCCATTACAATTGCTTTAAATAAACACACATTTCATGGATATTTTTAAATGTGATAAAAGAAAAGTGAGGTAGATTCTTCATATGAGTTCACCAAGAACATTATGTTCAAATTTGTTGGAAGTGCCAAATCAAGTTGGTCTTTATACCCAACTAAAACCTCCAAAACTTTTTATCTATTCATTGTATTCCCAAAACTTCCTATTGTGGTTTCAAAATGAAGTTTAATTCCATTTTATAGAGGTAGCAACTACTAATTTTTCGTCTTTGGGTGGTTATATTTGACTTGCTCCAAAACTTCTATTAGTTGACAAGAGTTCGATTTTTATCCATTTACTTAAGTTTTTGTTTCATGCATTAAAATAAAAGTCAAACTTTATTTTTTATTTCAATCGATATAAAATAGGTTTTTCTATTTTATTAATATTTTTTTATTTAACAAAATTTACTTTCTTTTATAAAAAATGTGTGGCTTTTTTTAAAAGACGTGATTTCTTTATAAGATCATACTTTTACTATATTAAATTAAGTATCTTAAAGTTAGTTTTTCATTTTATTGTTAAACAAAAGAAACTTAACTTTAGTTTCTTCTTTTTCTAAAGAAGATAAAGAAAACTATTTTATTTAATTTCATTTATTTAAGTTATCTAAGTTGTTTAATTTAATTTAAATTATTTAATTTAAGTTAAGTTGTTTTATTTGATTTTTTAATTCTTATACAATTACTAATTTTTAATTAGTCTAAATTTTATTATACTTAAATTATTTAATTTAATTCATGATAATTTAATTTAATATAAGTTATTTAATTTAATTTAATTTATTATAAAAATCGAATGACTACACTTAATTTGAGTTATTTAATTTAATTACATGATATGCATGTCAAATTAAATGTTTTTAGTTTCTATTAACAAATATTTTGGCATCCATATGTTAGTGTAATACACCTCTCAAATTATAAAATGATAAATATATTTACAAATATAGAGATATCATTCATTTTAAATAAATATATTTAATATATTTATGTTAATAATTATAATTAAAAATATAATGATTATTAATTTGGGTGATAAAAAAATTGTTAATCTAGGATTTATATTTAAATACATGGAAAGACATATTAATACTCACATAATGGATTGATAGATATTATAATTAAAATTAAATTAAAAACCCCCTATGATTAAAATTGACACCCATCATATTGTATGACACCCGTTCATAATTACAATTAGTTTTACTATTACTTAAATAAAAATAATTTAAATAACCTAAATTAAAATATCTGCGTGAAAAACCAAAAAAAATATTTTATTTATTGCTCCTCTCAACTACCACTCACTTGAGTTTTTTTTTATATTAAAGATCGAGAGTGAACAAATTACAAACAGTTATAGACAAGGGAGGCTAGGCCTCAACCACCAAAATCACTGAGGATCTGCGTTACATTACTAGAGAGCAGTCCGAAGTCAAAAAGGAACAATGTAAAAGGAGAATCAAAGCACTATTGCAGATTGTGATCGAGAGGATCGATCCATGTGGTCCATCCTTGGGCCCCTTCCATCCAAACTGCCTTCTTTTGGTCTTGGATCTGAGCCAGCATGGCAATGCAATCAGCCTCAGGCAGCTTGTTACTGTTGATCTCTTCAAGAAGCTTCTTCAGAGCCTTTTCAAAGGAGGACTGGTTCTTTGCAAGCCTTCTCCACTCGTAGCCATCCTTCATCTCATGTATGAACATAGTGGCATGACCATCTTACAGGAACTGGAGGAACTTATTCTTTTCAAGATTCATCGCGAAGGAAACCTGCGAAGCAATTTTAAAAAAGGTGAGTCTAAGAAGAGACTCAATAAGACACCTGCCAGTGCCATTAAATTTATCCTCGTTTCGCAGCTTCCAAATGAACCAAAGGATATAAGAAGATAAGATAAACCAGAAAGTATTAGCGTCCTTCTTTAGACCATCAATAAAACTAGTGATGATGCTAAAGGTATCCACCTGATTAGGAATATAAAAACCAAACATTAACCAAACCTCCCTGGCCAAGGAGCAGTCAAAGAAAATGTGTTTGCCGGTCTCAGGAAGGTTGCAAATGGAGCAAATATTAGTACTGGGAGGGTTTCTCCTTAACGGGAGGTACTTGAGTTTAACTATTAATCATTTCTATTTATCTCCACCTTACTAATAGTTAACTTCCTCAAAATAGTATTATAATAATAATATAAAGATATGATAATATAATAATAATAATAATAATTAGTATTAATAGAATTTTTTGAAGTTTAATAGAAATATAAAAAATATTAAAATATAGTAATATCTTAATAATAATATAATATTGATTACAATATCATAATATAATAATATTTTAATATTAATTATAATATAATAATATTTTAATAGTAATTATAATATAATTATTTTTTAAGTGGAATAATAAACAAATATGATATCTTTGGGCAAACTTTACCTATATTTCTCTAAAGATAGGTATAGGTATACTAGTATTAGTATTCTTATATTTGCATCTCTCTCATTATTGTTTAGTGTAGTGTTAAATAAGTTTAATGTAATTTAGCAATTATCTATATTATTAAAAAGGAAGAGTTTCATGATATTATTATTGAATAATTTTTATTATTAAAAATAGTATAACATAATAATATAACAAAATGTAATAGTATAATAAAAGAAATGTATTATTATTAATAATAACATTAATATAATATAATAAATATAAAAATAAAATCTATAAGAACTTTTTATAATTGCAACTCTCATAATAAACCTTATCCTTAATGATAATATTACTAAAATTATAATCATACTTAAATTCAACTATACCTCTAACTCTAGTAGTAGTAGTTGTAGTAGTAGTAGTAGTAGTAGTAGTATATAATAACATTAAAAATATAATAAATTTTTATTATAGTAAATAAATAAGATATTATAATTATGGTACATAATTAGGCTTAAATTCATATTAGGGATAGGGTTCAATTACAATTTCATTAAGATTTGGGTTTAATTAGGGTTATAATTATAATTATGGTTAAGATAGGGTTTAATTAGGGTTATAATTAGGGTTGTATGAAAACGCTTTGACTTAGGGTTAGGTTTAGGGCTTAGTTATAGTTATTGTAAGAGAACTTCCATGATTTAACTTTTTGGTTAATGGGCTTTTAATTTTTATTTCATTTCTATCAAGTAGTATTTTGAATTGTATGATTTTAATTTTGGTTTGCTAACACCTATTTTATATGTTTTTCAATACTCTGATTTCTAGAGTGGTAGGGTTTTTAGTTAAATTGTTGATTATTTTTATATTCCATTTATAGGAAGATGTCAATTTGCATGAACTAATTATAATTAAAAAAGGGACACACATTATTATCAATAGATAAATATCCTTTTGAAGGTAATGGTTATGATTTACTTTGAGTTCAATTTTTTTATGATAACAAGTAATATTGAAAACTTAATTTCACTATTATATGTTGGAATAAATAATAATGAGAATAAATATTTAATTAGGGTTTAAGGTTAAGGTTAACTTTACATATAGTTAGAGTTACAGTTAAATTGTATACTTTAGGTTATGATCAAGGTTCTACCATAAATTTGGGTTAGAGTTATGATTAAAGTTCAAATATGGTTATGATCAAGGCTAGGGTTAGGGTTGAATTAAGGTTAGGAGGACTAATTAAGGTAAAAAATAAATTAAGATTCAATTATAATTATAGTTACAATTGGGGTTCAATTACTTTAAGGGTTAATATAAGGATTTGGGTCCAACTGGGGTTAGGATTTAATTAGGGTTCAAATATATCTCTCAATGTAATTTACATATATTTCTCTAAAAATAGGTATGCTAGTTTTTGCTGGCAATATGCTAAATTTGGTTAAGTCCTGTCATTGATTTCAACACTGTATCCTGGTTGGAGACTATCCCGGTTAGTCTTGGTGATCATTTTGGTTTTGGCTGTAATTCTGATCTGTTATGATCAGATCTCTCGAATCGGTTTTGGATCCTTATTCTGATGGTTATATGCTTGTCATATTCTGGTGGTTTCATGGTTTGGTTATCGCTTTTGGTATTTCTAGTTACCAGCTTGTTCTTGGATTTCCCAACTAGATTTTGGCTTTATTGACTTCTGGCGTTCCTGGTTAGCTTTACTGGTATGCTGGTTTGGTGACTTGGTCAGTGGATTTTGGGTCTGGCTTATGGAATCGGTTTCTTTCATGTTGTTGGTGCTTCTTGATTATATCCCGAGTGTTTGGCAACTTTGAATTGGATGGTGTGCTATTATGGTGGTCCTATTTGGATTCAGTTAAAATTTCACTAAGGGTTTCTACCAACAAGTGAAGCGTGTTGGATTTTGGTCTTAGTGGAATCCCCGATGGATATAATTGTTTGGTTACTTGATTTAGGTCCATGCTATGTAATGTAAATTATAATATTGGTCTGGTGGTATCATGTGATGTAATTTTTGTAATTATGGGTTTATGGGTTTAGGGTTTAGCTGACCTTGTCAATAAAGTTGATGACCTATATTTATGGGTGACTTACTCATGTAATTTGATATCGATGGTTATGGTTGGTTAAGTCTACATTATCAGAGAAAGAATTAAGTGTGAATAAAGTCATATCATTTAGGTGAAGGTTGGAAATGTTTTGTATTGCAGAGCAGACATCAGTGCTTAATCAGAACTGTATCAGGCATTAGAGATGCTAATTTCACAGTTCATTATTTTTTGGATTGTAGTCCGATGATTTTGTAAGTTAGTGAGACTTCCCTTTGTGATGAGCAGTGCGCTCTAGGCTATTGGCCTTTCTGCATGTGTAGATCCCATTGTAATTATTCACAATACTACTGCAGAGTATTCATCTAATTATGGGTAGGGTTTCCCACCGTGGTTTTTCCCTTTCCGTCTTTTCCACGTCAAATATTGGTGTTATGTGTGTTGTGCTTTCATGTTATATTCTTCATTGAGTTGTTCTTTGGTATAAGGTTTATAATTAAATTAATTGTTGTTATCATTAGTAAACTGATTCACCCCCCTCTCAGTTTACTGTCGGTATAAGTGCATTCCAACAATTGGTATCAGAGAAAGGTCCTCTCTACATAAGCTTAACTGCTTGAGGAGATATGATGGCAAGTTCATCTAGTTCCACATTAAATCCTTATCGGAAGGAGAGTCCCATATTTGATGGTACAAATTATAAGATATGGAAGGAGAGAATGAAGATTCATCTCAAATGTCTTGGAACTGAAGTTTGGGAGATAGTGGAGAAAGGGTATATACCTCATGATCATAATTCTAGAACACTGACACCTGCTGATGAACAGAAGAGAGCTGAAAATGATGTGAGAGAAAAAGAAGCATTGTTGAGCGCCCTATCTGATGAAAAGCTATTGAATATCATAGAGTTGGAGAATGCTAAGCTGATCCGGACAAAGCTCGAAACTCTTTATGAAGGTGACCAGGTTGTGAAGATTGCTGAACTTGAAGGTTCCCGGGTAAGATATGAAACTTTAAAGATGGAAGAAGATGAGAAGATAAGTTCTTTCATGGATAGAGTCAATGAGATTGTCATGGGTATCAAATATTGTGGCGGATCTGTCAGTGAAGATGAGATAGTGTCAAGAGTTCTAAGAGTTCTACCTCTTTCTTTCAAGATGAAGGCTACTGCTATCAATGAACTTTGGACAATGTCAAGTACCCCTATGACCAAAGATACACTACTTGAGAAATTGACTGCTTTTGAACTTGAGGAAATTGGAGATCAGAGTGCTGCTAAAACTGAGATTGCATTTAGAGCATCTGCATCTGGTAAATAGAAGATAGATTGGAAAGAGATGTATGCTAAGGATATGGAGGAAATTGGGAAAGAAGAAAGAGAGCTTGAAGAGCTGGAAGCCCTGATTGCTAGAAGAATTCCTAAAGGACCAACTGGAAGTAAGTATGAAGGAAAAGTCCCTTTTAAATATTTTTCATGCAATAAGATTGGTCATTTTACATCTAGATGTCTTGAAAGAGCTGCTAGGAATCATGAAAGATCTGTGAGGAATTATAAGCCTAATCCTAAATTTCAGAGCAGACCTAGATTTAGAAGGAATAAGGATAAATCATGTTATTATGTTGGTGATGATGATGAAATTTTTGATCATGATGATGATGAACATGTGAGTGGATCCAGTAATGGTGCTTCATCCGGCAAAGATTGGGTCTTTATTGCTATCAAGGATGATTCTTCGGAATCTGTCATTGAACCAACACATATTGAGGAAAAGGCCTTGGTTGCTAAAATTGTAGATAAGGATGAATGGGTTATAAACATTGGATGCTCACATCACATGATTGGTGATAAAAGAAAGTTCTTATCATTGCAAAAATTTCATGGTGGATTGGTCAGATTTGGAGAGAACAGGGCATGTAGGATCAAAGGCAAAGGAACAATATCATTGGATGGTAAGACTAATATTGATAATGTTTATTATGTTGAAGGCTTAAAGCATAATCTTTTAAGTGTAGGTTAGATAGTGGATAGAGGATTTCATTTCCAAATCAAGGATGGAAAATGTAAGATCATTAATAAATCTGCATTGGAGATTTCTTTTGGAACTCAGACTAATGGAAATATCTTTCATTTGAACTTTGGTGAGAAGGCTTGCTTGATTGCTTAGATTGATGAAAGTTAGTTATGACATAAGAGGATGTGTCATGTTAATTTTGATTGTATAGTAAAGATCAGTTCAATAGCGGTTGTCAGAGATTTGTCCAAGATTGTTAAACCTCATAATTCGGTATGTAGAGAATGTCAAATGGGTAAGCAAGTTAGAACTTCTTTTAGAAGTGTACATGATAAATCTAATGAAATTCTTGATCTTATTCATACTGATTTGTGTGGACCGGCAAGGACTAAAAGCTTTCAAGGTGATAGATATTTTATGTTACTTATTGACGACTATTCTAGAATATTGTGGGTGGCATTTTTGAAAGAGAAATCTAAAGCTTTTGAAAAATTCAAAATCTTGAAGGCTATGGTTGAGACTGAGACAAGACTGAAGATAAAGTGCTTAAGATCAGATCATGGTGGTGAGTTTACATCTGGTGAGTTCAACAACTTTTGTGAAAGGAATGGTATTAGGAGACAGTTTTCTGCACCTAGGACCCCACAACAGAATGGATTGGTGGAAATAAAGAACATAATAATTTTGGATGTTTCAAGAACTATGATGATTGAAGATAAATTGCCTGATATCTATTGTAGAGAGGCTATCAATACTGTTGTATACACTTTCAACAGAGTACCCAAAAAATGTGATACTGGTAAGACTCTTTATGAATTATGGTTTGGTCATACTCCTACTATAAGATATTTCACAATTTTTTGAAGCAAATGTTATATTAGAGGAGATGATGCATTAGGAAAGTTTGATCCTAGAAGTGATAAAGGAATTTTTTTGGGTTATTATACTAAGAGAAAAGCATATAGATGTTATAAAAAAAGATTGAATAGGATATTGGAAAGAATAAATGTCAAGGTGGATGAGCATGGCAGTAATCAGATCGGAGCATATCATTATGGACCAGAAGATGAATTTATCAGACTTGAACCGGTAATGCGAGAATCAGTTCAGAACAGTGAACTAGTGACATCGGTAGCATCTGAAAATTCAACAATGACAAAGGAAGAGCATAATGTGTCAAAAAATAAAGAAAATCCAAAGACTCCTAGGTATGTAAAGATAAATCATTCTGAAGATCAGATGTTTGGGGATTATTACAAGGTGTGTGTCCTTGGTTTCCTTGTGGTGTGCACCACATTCCTTGGGTTTGTGACATGGTATGCATTCTTTCTTGGGAAGAAGTTGGTTTCATGGCTTAGTAAGAAACAATCATGCACTTCATTGTCTACAACTGAAGCAAAATATGTTGCAGCTGCTACCAACTGTACTAATATTTTATGGATGAGGGTAAAAGTACAAAGCTGTGTCACACTTTTATAAAGGAAATGACCAATGCTGATTCAACTTTTTAAATTAAATCAATAGAAAGTGAAAAATATGTTTTGAATTTTGAAATGATGTAAACTAATCAAATTTATATTCTTATGTCTATTTTAAGTTTGTAATTTTAACAAAAATTTAAAAAATTATTTGAATATTGTTTTTTGTAAAGTAAACAGTATAATTTAGTTACTGAAAAAATGTTGAAATTGAAGTTATACAAGCCACCACACTTTATTTAGTAAAATTTACTTTTTTTTCTTGAATTTTTTTTGTATATTGATAACTTGAAACTTTAGTGCATAGATATATTGTTTACTATTTTATATAAACATATATTTTTCATTAAATTTGAAAAGTTACATGTGCTGAAATATAACTGTTTCCAATTCCCACCACCTTTTTTCTTAATTATTTATCCAAATCATAAAATAATTATATCATCTTGACATAGATTCTTTTCTCTAGTGCATCATATTTTTTTCAATTTTTTTTAATAAATTTTAGTATTTTTCCTTGACAAGATAATCAACCTTATATTTTAGTGTTGATGACCTACTTTCAATAAAAATAAAATATAAAACATAAAAACTAATTAAAATATTAAAAGATATATATTTTAGAAAATTCACTTATAGATCTATAAAAGGGTATTTTTACATTTTAAAAAAAAATATTATTTATAAGAGTAGGAGTTGTTGAAACATCGAGTTTTTTTTTTTTTAATTAGACCAAAAGTAGTATAAAATATACATTTAGTAGACACTTCCAATTGGAAAAGTTGTGGCCCATATATAACTTAGCTATAATGAATCTATATAGACCATATGTTTGACTAAAATTAATTTTTAGTTAGAATTACTTAAATTCACTTATGCTGATAAGTTAGCCTGAAACGTGACACAACTTTGTGCTTTTACCCATGAAATAGATGTTAAAGGATATAACTTGGGTAAGTTATGATGAGCCTATTGTTATTCACTATGATAATACTATTGCTATTGATATGTCAAACAATCTAGTATTTCATTTCAAATCAAAACACATTTCTATAAGGTATAATTTCTTGAAGGAAAAGGTTGAAGCAAAGGAAGCCAGATTGGTTTATGTGCCTACTAAGGAACAAATTGCAGATATTATAATGAAACCATTGCCTAAAGACACTTTTGAATATCTCAGAGATCAGTTGGGGGTTAACAACCCTCTGGAAGAGACTTAGAGATACAAGGATGCATCAATCTGGTGAGCTTATCAGACATACCTTTTTATTCAGGTTGATGAAGATGGTGCTACTACTCAGGGGGAGTAGTCAGTTGTTTGGTTCAATATTCTTGGTTTAGTATCCTTCCTTTGTCATTGATGTCAAAGGGGGTGAAGGTATCCATGTCGAAATTGCTAGATCTTTTGATGGTTTTGGAGATTGTTGGCATTCCTTGGCACTTGGATGTTTTTCACATTCAGTGTTGCCATCAATACCAAAGGGGAGATTGTTGGAAATATGTTGGATTTGGTTAAGTGTTGTCATTGATGTCAATATTATATCTCGGTTAGTCTTGGTGATCATTTTGGTTTTGGCTATGATTCCGATCCGGTATGATCAGATCTCTAGAATCAATTTTGGATGCTTATTCTGATGGTTATATGCTTGCCATATTTTGGTGGTTTCATTGTTTTGTTATCGCTTTTGGTATTTCCAGTTACCGACTTGTTCTTGGCTTTCCTGACTAGCTTTTGGCTTTACCAGTTTCTGGTTGGTTAAGTCTGCATTATCAGAGAAAGAATTAAGTGTGAATAAAGTCATATCATTCAGGTGAAGGTTGGAAAGGTTTTGTATTGTAGAGAAGACATCAATGCTTAACCGGAACTATATCAGGCATTAGTAGATACTACTTTCATAGTTCATTATTTTTCGGATTGTATTCCGATGATTTTGTAGGTCAGTGAGACTTCCCTTTGTGATGAGAAGTGTACTCTAGGTTGTTGGCCTTTCTGCATGTGCATACCCCATTGTAATTATTCATAATACCACTACAGAGTATTCATCTGATTATGGGTAGGGTTTCCCACCGTGGGTTTTCCCTTTCCAGGTTTTCCACGTCAAATATTGGTGTTATGTGTATTGTGCTTTCATGTTATATTCTTCATCGATTTGTGCTCCAGTATAAGGTTTATAATTGAATTAATTGTTGTTATTGTTAGTAAACTAGTTCACCGCCCCCCCCCCCCCCCCCCCCCCCCCCTCCCCTCAGTTTACAACCGGTATCAATGCATTCTAACAGTTTTATATTTTTCTTGTATGATACAATTTTTAGAATTTTGATTATATTTTATAATTAAAATATTTGTATATGAAGGGTGAAAATTTAATTGATAGTTTTTAAAAAGGTATAGACATCAACCATCAATTATAATCATTTATTAAATTGATTTTAATTTAGCCGATCTAACATATAATTGTAAATTGTGTATTTTTGTTTAGAATTGGACCTATGCACCTAGCCTTTCTTGCACTAACTCCATACTTATTACTTAGTCTTATATTTATGTATATGAAACACAATCTAATTGTCTTATCTATCTGGTTTTCTCTTTAATCTAATCCTTATTCATAATCCAATCTTACTAGACACAAATCAAATCTAGCTATTAGAACCATGTTATGTTTGCATGTGCAAGGTTGTCTTCACAACTTCAATCTTGATCCTTTTAATAGCACAATGGAAACCAAATATTTAGGTGAGTAACTCTAGTTTACACTTTATTCCCAAGTTAACTTTGTACAAATCTTCACAATTTGATGTTAGGCTTGCATATAAATGTATATTCATTACATTCAATTCTAATAATATAAATCACTACTTATCATCAAAAAGTAATTACTTGGATAATTAAAAAACCTAACAATCATTCTAGAATTCATGTTTGTGTTTGAAGATTGTTGCTATCAAAATATTTTTAAATGCAACCAAATTGACCCAATAAAAATTCAAAATTTAACAAAAAAAATTCACTATCTAGTAGTCTACTTTTTAGAAAGTTCACAAGAGAAAATTGCCTTATCCTCAAAATCAATTTTGCATACTTTAATTAGATCAAAAAGTGTGAAAACAAAAAAAACAGTATCTAGTAGTCTACTTTTCTTTAAGTTCACAAGAGAAAATTGTGTTATCATCAAAATCAATTTTACATGCAACAATCGGATCCAAAAGTGTGAAGCCAACTTAACAAATAACAAAAAAGAACAATTCGCTTTCATTTTTGTTATCAATTATTATTTTCTTTATTTTGAGTATTATTTTATATTATATTTAATTATTTTTATTACAAATTTTAATAAGTATATATTTTCCATAACCTATAAAGTTAGTAGAGAGTGTTTTAGATTTAATTATATATATTTTAAATCACTTTGAGTGATGTATAGTGAAAAAGGTGAGGATTATCCTCTTCTTGATGTTAGATCACTAAATATGATACTAATGCCAAATCAAAACCATATACAATTGAATTCAAAAATACTATCTAATAAATATTTATATACTATTTCAATTCTAGGCATAAAAATAACAATGATTATGAACTTCAACATTAAACAAACTTGTCGTGAAAGAGGCGGAGCATGAATAGTAGAGATGTTAATTGAAAATTGAAAATCATCTTCAAAGATTAGAAATAACCACTATGTTTGATTTGCAAACAAAAATTGCAACATGCTAAAATATAAATAATCAGTATACTTAAAGTATTATAAAAATTTATCTCTAGTTTAATTTCAGTTTGGTGGGAGAAATTATTAGAATATTTCAACATATTTATGTATGAAGTTGTTGAAGATAGTGTAAACATAAAGTCTAAGCTTAACAACAAGAAGAATGAGGGAAATTAGTTTCATATTTGAATAATCATAACAATGATATAGAGATCAAGAGGCAAATACAAATTTTAGAAGACTATCATTCTTGGATTAAGCATCTTAAAATCACCTATGATTGTTAAATTAGATATTTGCATCTCAAATTTTATAGCAAAACAATATGAGTTTCAATAGATAACATTTGATGTATTAGTTAAAAAATTTACAAAGAATAATATTTGATGTATTAATTGAAAAAGCTACAAAAAAAGTTATTAGTGTTAGTGAATGATTTTAGCATTTTAAAAATAAGAGATGTACTATGTTTAGTTTATGTTACTGGTTAGTTTTTGTTTTGAGTGGATATAAAGATTATGAAATTGAAATATTTTGTGTAGTAGCTAGATAATAATATCTTTTATCTTATTGTCTTAGCTTCAATCCAAAGCTCAAATTTATATTGCATAATATCTTTGATATAGCCTTTAAACCCTTCATAATCGTAGACCATGATCTATTCATATGTGACAAAGAGTTTGACAAGGCATTATTCTCTATAGTAGTGTATGTCTTACCTAATTTTACTACTCTTCTTGGGTATAGTTTAATATATCTATAGTATTTGTTACTTGTTGTCATATCTCTTTTTATTGAATCTATAAGAATTATTAGGACTAATTCCATGTCTTAGAAGGTCTGGAATATTTATTTCTTTTCAATTAGAAAAATTAATTTCCACAATTCTTCTCAAGTTCTTGGGGATATTTCTATGAATTCATCAAATTGCTAGATAAATTGAAAAAAAAAATCATTCTAAAATACCTTCTAATGACACATTATTTTTCATAGTTGCTCTTATGATCAATTTGACATTATCTTCAATTGCCAACAATTCTTCAACTAGATAAAATTCAGAACCAATCATGGTCATCCTATTTACTTCGATATTTAATTTTTGAGATGTCAATTGAAGATTTAAACATAAATGGATTCCAAAATATCCAATATGTAATTATGATATGTGTTCATCAAGGAGTATTTTGACACACATTATGACCTTACTTATCTTTATTCAATTTTGAATCATCATAGAGATTTAAGAACTATTAAATAATATCAAAATAGTATTTGTTAAAGAGGTCTCATCTTAAAGGGAATTCAATTTCAAGTTTTATGAAATATAATGTAAAAATTAAAGACAACCTCTATTGATAATCTCTTTATAGTAGGTAATTGAGCATGGAGATATAATCTCCTTTTCCTCTAAATCTATTATTTATACATTTTTTCAATAAACTCATCCCATAATCTTATCAAATGAGGAACACAATTGTTATGCCAATCTAAAGTTAAAAAAGAAGAAGCTACAAATAACTTTATGTTCATAAGCTCTATTGTTACTTCATGGTTTGTATATATGTTTGATAATATCTTGCAAATATTTAACATGGGTGATAGTATTAGATTTCAAATGTAAGATGGAAGGATTTTTTATGTAGGAGCACTAGTCTAGTTCTTACCGGTTGGGCAGTTTTCAATGGAATTGCTTGAGAGCATGGTATTTCTTCATGTTTGAGTGTTTAGCATTATGGTTTTGGGTTTATTCCCTTGTGTTCATGGTCGTTGTTTTGTTTGAATTTCATAGCATTTGGCTTTGTTTCAGGTAAGATGTGGATTCTGGTATTGTCCCAGCTGGTGTGTTCTTACCGGTTAGTCTGGCAGTGTGTTGAGTAAGATGATTTCGGGTTGCGGTTGCTCTCTGTGACTTGTAGATCATTTGAGGTGTTTCTTTGGGCCTTGGCCAGTATTCTCAGAGGTTTGTGCATCATCTGGAGATTGTTCTTAGTGATTTGAGCTGGCATGTTACTCTTGCACGTTTCATGAACCGGTTGGTCTTTGGGCCGACTTGATTAAGCTATAATTATTTGTTGATGGTATAAATGGAAGCTTGTGAATCATTTGCAGACAAAAGAGAAGTTAGAAGATTGAAGGTAGAGATTTGAGATTGAGCAACGATGTAGAACCGGCAAGATTCTGACCCGGTAGGACTAAGGCTGGAAGGCTGAGGTACGGGTTGGGTAGAATCGGTAGATTGTTCCTGGAAGCCGATTTTATATGAGGATGATCTGTGGATCTTGTAATTGTGTTGTAAGCGTTGTTTGTATCCTAGACTACGATCCAGCATGTGGCATGTATAATTCTTTAGATTGTAATAAGATTCATTCACATTGTTTACCGGTTATGATTTTTGTGTTGTTACTGGTTGTTCTTTTTGTTGTTTCTGGCACCTTGTTACCGATTACCGATATGATTTTCATGGTTTATGTGTTTAGCTGCAAGGTTGGGTTGTTCTTCATTAGATATCCCTACCTTGACTACATCAAATGGTATCAGAGTTGGTTTGTGAACCTGTTGTTGGAGGAGGACCCGATTATGCACCGGTTGATTGGAGAGAAGATTGAGGCAACTTGTGGACTTGTTCAGATTGCTGAATGTGAGGTAGAGAAAGGTTTGCAGGTAGACCGTTGATCCTAGAGCTTGAGCTTGAGGTAGTTAATGGGTGGAGACTTAAACAGTTCATCATGGAGAGGCAACCGGAAGCTGTGGTTAGATCGTCGAATCCCCGAGGAAGTTACAAGTACCTACTGACCGACGGTCGAACCAAATCAAGTGATGGGACTCACTTTTTAATTAACCCCAACAGTCTGATGCAAGAGCACCAGTCTAGTTCTTACTGGTTGGGCAGTTTTCAATGGAATTGCTTAAGAGCATGGCATTTCTTCATGTTTGAGTGTTTAGCATTATGGTTTTTTCTTTATTCCCTTGTGTTCATGGTCGTTGTTGTGTTTTAATTTCATATCATTCGGCTTTGTTTTAAGTAAGATGTGGATTTCGGTATTGTCGCGGTTGGTGTGTTCTTATCGGTTAGTCTAGCAATGTGTTGAGTAAGATGATTTTGGGTTGCGGTTGCTCTTCGTCACTTGCAGATCATTTGAGGTGTTGTTTTGGGCCTTGGCCAGTATTCCCGAAGGTCTGTGCATTGTCTAGAGATTGTTCTTAGTGATTTGAGCTGACATGTTACTGTTGCATGTTTCATGAACCGGTTGGTCTTTGGGCTGGCATGTTACCGTTGCATTGAAAAGATAGACCACTATATTTGGAAATGATGGGTAGAGCTCTAAACTTTGAAACATGTGAAACTATTGGTGCACACCAGAAAACTACAAAATTTAAAGAAGCAAAACAATCGGCCAAAGCTGCAAACCATTTTAAATAAATAAGATTGTAATTACAAAGGAAAAGGAAAAATTGCTTCTTCTTCTTTTTTTATTGAATGAATGCAAAATACATAAAAAGAATGTAGTTAAAAACTTTAAAAATAGATCAACAGCAGTAGTTACAACAACATGTCAGTATTATGTAGCAATTACAACATCATTGCAATATTTCTCCAAAACGACCAGCATGACACACAGGCTGTCCAAATAGACCAGCATGAAATACAATCCAAATAGACCAACCATGTGACAAATAAAATACCACTAGTATACCCAACCCAAGTACATAAGAAATGCTCAAAGATAGTCATACAACATAGTCAGTCATGTAATATTGATCTTAGACTGTACTATATGCCAACCTTCTTGTCATCAACCAGCTGAAGAACTTGAGATTTAATGCCTTGAATTTGAAAGTCCAGCTTTAGGTTCTTTTCAGCCTCAACCTATAATTGAGAAAATAAAGCAGCAAGACAATAAAAAAATGTCAGAGTAAAGCCTTAGAAAAACAAATCCTTGATGATCATCGAGGCTACCAAAGATAGCCTTACACCTACTCTGCCAAATGTGCAACAAAATAACATGCCTGACACCATCCCCAATGGGATTGAAATGAAGGCCAACCCCAAGAAGAGCATATTTCCATCTTAATTTATGATCAAAGATAGCAGGTAAATCATTAAATACAGAATTTCTCCAAAAGATATTTTTTTATACTTTCTTGCTTATAGCAAAATGGAGGGAATTGAAGAGTCGTCCATAATAATGATTACATTTAATTTGAAGATTGAAACATTTAATTCACAAACTTGTATACCTCATTTCTACTATTACAAACCTATTAAGTACCATCATTGATCATTCTCTCAATTCATAATAAAAATTAATATAATAGAAAAAATTCAATAAAAATATAAAGAAAGATCATGATTTTGTGAGGTTCAATTTTTTTTATGAAAGAGAGAAAGAAGCTATTTGAATTTATTTAATTATAGTTTTCTATATCAGAAATAAGTCATATTTAAATGGACGATGATCAGAGCACTCCAGCAGGAAATGGAAGGTTCTAGGTATGGGTCCTAATTGGTCCATATGAGTTGTAGCTCAACATATGGTCTCAGAGCTAAGCTAGGAGCCTCAAACACCTACAATGTGACTTATAGATGGTGTTGGAAATAAGACACACTCTACTAATGATGGTTTGGCCAAACAGAGTCAATGGCTTAGTTGTTAGAGCATTCTAGAAGCAAATGGGAAGTCCTAGGTTTGTGTCATAACTGATCCATATGAGTTATAGCTCAACATGTGGTATCAAAGCCAAGCCACGAATCCCAAGCATCTGTAGTGTGGCTTAAAGAGGAGTGTTGAAAATAAACAACATCCAAACTGATGATGAGCTGGTCCAAAAAGATCAATAATTCAATTAATCAAACACTCCAACAACAAATTAAAGATCTTAGATTGTATCCTAATAGACTATATAAAATATAAGAAAGTATAATATTTTTCATTTGTAAAAATGAATTCAAATATATATTTCAGTAATTCATTTCATTCAAGGTTTGCTTACATTCCTTGTCACTTTCCATTAAAAGCTTGACGTATATAGCATATGGAGAGTAAAAGACAAACAAGAAGTCCAAATTTCCTAATATTGTGGACCACATTTGTCGATGAAAAGAGTTTCACTTTTTCTCAATGATATTAATTAATAGACTATGAAAGCATCATGGAAAGAATGTACTCTAAATTGGGAGAAAACAAACATATCTTTGTGTTTAGTTAACTGTGCAAAGGTAGAATATAGCAGCAAACAAAAGAGTCCGTTTATTCTTAAATTGCCATTTATAACTCATTGCAAGGGCTAAACAAATACTGAGAGAGGATAGTAATGGTAGCAGTCCATGTAAATAAAAAAAATTAATTTAAAATAATAGATTATTTATCACCTTTTATATATAAGAAATATGACTCAGTAAGTATTCTTTTTCAATAGCTCTTGTAGATTCTAATGTCCTCTTATCAGTTCATGATAATAAATAACCTTAAAAGAACTGATAATAAATAACCTTAAAGATAATAAAAGGTAAGAAACAAAATACAAATTAAATGTTCATCAATGCCAAAATATTATTCCTTACAGTACAGTACAGTCAGTCTTTTTGGTGTTTTGTGCCTCCACTCATGTCATTTAGCAAGAGAATGTACCGTAAGGCAATCAGAGAACATTATGGATGAGTAGTAAGCTTCTGTCCTATCCTCATATTCCATGTGGAGTTCCTGAAATCTCAACTGCAATAACACTGACATTTTTTCTACTAATTTTATTTTAAAGAAGTTAATGAAAATTAAACATTTTTCCTATTATAAATCTTTATATAAAAATTATTCATATTTAATAAACACTAATTATAACTTTAACTATGTCTTCTTTAACTTTAATAAACAAAAATTATGACATTTACTATACATGCATTCTTTTTTTCTCATCTTTTTATGATTGCTTTCCATTATTTTGACATCCATTTTGTTCCATGCTACCAAGTTTTTTTCCTAAAAGTATAAAAGATAATTGGTTAGCTTTTGGAAAGGAAATACCAGGTGATATGAATTTTTTGTTGAAAGTTACCTTAACTAGTTTCTCTACAGATCTATACTAAATATTTATTCCAGTTCCAGTTCCAGATGGCTTGAAAAGTTGTATGGAACATTAATTGGATATTTTATTTGTGAGATGAACATTGAAAAAATATTTAACATAAAAAAATAGTATCAAAAAGTAAATGTTCGGATCAATAGTTTTGGGACACATGATTTAATTAATATCACTTGATGGTTTTGTGTGAGTTTGAATCTACAATGCTCAACATTTTTTCATCCTTCCTCCTAAACACTTTTAACTATGTCTTTTGAATATTTGTGAAGCTTGCATATACAGAGAGATCTACTACATCTGTGAATCCATTCACAACTAATTCTCATAAATCATAATTTTCCTTGACCAAACATCATAATTTTATCCATCAAATATTATTTTTTAACTCTGATTGATTTCCACCTACCAATAATTACTTTTCCAAAAAAAACTGTTATTCAAAAACTAACTCAAATATAAGTATCAGAAATAGAACCTCCTTGATGAATGTTCCAGGATGACACGCCTCCATTTCCAAGAAAGAATAAAAGACAATGTTGCAGGATGACACGCCTCCATTTCCAAGAAATAGAACCTCCTTGATGAATGTTGCAGGATGACACAATTATTTATTTGGGATCCTTAGGCAGAAAATTGGGATCTTCTCAATTCCAGTGAACTACTTCCAGAAAAGATAATGCTTAGGAGGTTTTTAGCTTTATTCCTCTGAATGCACATGCTCAGAATCCAAACCGATTTTTCTAGTATTTGGAAATTGAGTGATTATCCTTCCTTGATGTTTTTGGAAGTTTTGAAGAGCTCTATATTGTTCACGTCCATCCTCTTGTCATTGTCTATTTCGAACTGCTTTTCGCCTTTCTAGGTCTCCTTAATAATCTATATAAACAAAACTATTTATCTATTTAGAATTTTTTTTTTATAAATTTGTGTCGGTTTTCATTTTTTTAAAATAAAATATATATCTTAAAAAATTAAAGGGTATAAGATCATTTCTCAGAGCCACGCGGACAGTATCTAAAAATCAGAAAATGGAAATAACAGAAAAGCCACTTAAACTGCCAAAACAATCATAACTTTTATTAAATATATTTTTAATGAAATAAATACTGATATTAATATTTGTTTTTTAAATACACCATGTCACTTTAAAAGTCTTTCAGCTCCTTACTCGCCATACATACATTTGAAATGCAAACACCCAATGAATAGTTTTGGATGCTTTATTTAAAAGAATGACACAGTTAAATCTAGCATTAGCAAGAGAAGGTTTCTTCGGTATTATTAATCAAATTATTCCACTTGTTGTCACGCTAAGGTTTTATGTTTAAATATTTCCAGCCATATCATGCAAAACTTGAATAATTGAAGAAGATTCTCAAATTTATATTACCTATATAAAAGATCATACAAATCTGAAGTAGTGCCACTACTGGTAGGACAAACATAGGAAGCGATATATTCAAAACTGGAAAGACATAGACTTGCTCACTTTATTGCTAAATTATAGAATTCTAGCCATAAGATAATTGTTAACTCTTCACAACATGTATGCTAGCATTAAAATACTGACAACTGTTAACTCTTCAAAATATTTATTCTAGTCATAAAATATATTGTGCCATTAGACTGCAGAAACTCATTGGAGACAAGGATAAGCACCAGAGGAAGTTCTAGTGATTAAATGCCTTAATTCATGAATACCCACAAACCCATTTCCATTATAATCAACACCCTCAATCATGCTCTCACAGCAGCTCACATCTTAGAATATTTATGCTAGCCATAAAATGTATAGTGACATTAGACTGCAGTAGCCATAAAATGTATAGTGACATTAGACTGCAGCAACAGATTGAAGACAAGGATAAGAACGACATTAGACTGCAGCAACAGATTGAAGACAAGGATAAGAACCAGAAGAAGTTCTGGTAATTAAATGCCTAAACTCATGAATATCTACAAAACCATCTCCATTATAATCTACACTCTCGATCATGCTCTGGCAGCAACTCAAATCTTTCCCCTCCACAAAACCCAATCTGGAGAGAACATCAGCCAACTCCATTGCACTGATAAACCCATCTCCATTTTGATCAAACACATTAAATGCCTCACAAATTACCTTCTTATCCATTTCCTCCTCCTTATCTTCAAATACAATTCTATAGAACTCACCAAACTCAATTAAAGTGAGAAAGTCATCACCACATGCAGACATTGATCTCACAGCTAATTCCACCTCCTCCTTTCGCATTTCCAAACTTAATCTCTCCAAAAACCTCACAATCTCATCTGAACTAACTCTTCCATCACCATCTTCATCCAAAGCTTTAAACATACTTGCAAGACACTCAGCCTCTTCGTCTGAATCAGAATCTCTTGACCCAAAATGTGGACTATTACTATTACTACCTTCTTCTCTCACTATCTGTTTATTCCTTGCAATGGAATGCTGATGTTTTTTATCATCAGGAATGCTATGATACTCCCTATCTTCATCAGCATGCTCTTTTTCACATAGACTCTCACTAAAAATTGCTTCAGTGTTAATGCTTTTCTTTGGACTGAAGAGACAACCGTAATACCAATTATTCTCAATGATAGACTCATCAACATCCAAGATTGAAGACATCTTTGATAAGTTCCTAAATTGCTTCTATTCTGCAAACATAAGAACTATCCTTCTCCACTACTATCAACTACTCTAAGCCTTGGTATTCCTCGATCAGTCTCTCTACTATTAAGTAACATTTCAATAGAAAAACATCTACTGAGAAAAGAATAGGAGCCGGGAGTTGTCAGAAGCCGGGAGTTGTCAGATGGTGAGGAAGGTGCGAGGAAGCTGCTTGAAGTATATCAGTTTCAGTTTTATACGTCATGATGTCAGCCATTTAGTACATTTGTACATATGAATTAAGAGTATATGTTTTATTTGTTTAATCTAGATCAAAGTTCTATCTAATTAAGGGAGAAGATTCAGTAGTTGAGCATTTTAATTTTTGCACTTCTCAAAATTTTATGTGGAAATTTTAAATCACTCCCAATTTTTTACTGCAGCTTACTTGGCAAGTCCCCTGCTTATAACTAAGGTTTCAGCACCACATCAGCATGCTTTTTGTAAGGTGTCCAAAACAACCAAAAAAAAGGTGAGACCAATAGTCCCATAAGGGGCCACCATATTTATGATGCTGATATGGCATCACATGATTGGTTGATTTTTACAACTAAGGGTACATTTCATTCATTTATGGGTATTAAAGTCACAATTATTGATGCAATGTTGTCAAAAAAATTAAACATTAAATCAACAAATATGAATATTAAATCAACAACTCTTAAAAGACTTTCAACTACTAAATCCTCCCCTTACATTGAGAACAAAATATTCAACTCCTACAAACCATACTTGAAGAAAGGATAAAATCTCATTTTTTATTATACTCAACTTTCTGATTAAGTGCCAGTGCAAACAGAGATTGCAGACGACCCACATCAGAAGGGCGTGCATTCAATGCCCCCAAACAGAAACAAACAACTTTGGCAGCTTTATAAGTAATTGACAGAGGAAGCTTCGTAGCATTGACGAAATTGTAACTCGCATTGCAGGAAACTCCACATGGAAGATGTAAGTAGGAGAGTACATTGCTAAAAACTCTGCACTTCCGTAGTAAAACAGATATTGTTCATTGACAATGACTTAGCATTGATGATGAGTTTCATTAGATTTTTATTTGGTTTGACAGCATGGATATTCTTTTGATTTTTTTCCTTAGGCTAAGAAATATCAGTATAGATTCATGCTTGAAGTATCAACACAAATTTACATTCTTTTATCAAATAAACATTAATTCACAAATACTGTAAAATAGAACATATACGGTAATAAAAGGAACTCATACATGATACCCCTAGAACGTCTACAAACAAACTAGCCACTCTTACCTGCATACATTATTCTGTACTTTACTCAAACAAACAAGAGCTTTCAAGTTTTATGGACAAGATTCCAAAGCCCACACCCGTGAATTTTGTAGTTTTCTAGTCGGCGTGGACAGTTTCACATGATTTGATTTCCAAATCCAGTGATCTATCAGTGCCGAGCCTCACCATTAATCCACATCACCTAGTGGGCCGATTTTTTCACTGACTTTCTTCCTCTCGTCCTTGACTATCTTTTCATTTTGTTCACAAGGCTCCTTGACAGGTACCATGTGGTGCACTTTTAGGGTTTGAGTAAAAACGTTGCCTCTTGTGATCTCAGTACCTAGCAGTTGAGCCCCACAAACGACTTTTGATGCCACATCTTTTTATATAGTGTATGTTTTGGGCAGGATCATTGTACTCAAAATTCCACCTCATCTACTTTTCTGACAATTAGTTTTCATTTACATTAAAATTCCCCCTCTTACATTTGAGAATGCTATAGCTCGTGATAAATATTTGTAAGTTATTATCAAACATAAAACACAACAAGATATGGAGATGTTTTTAGTTCTTTTTGGAAAAGCTTAAATTGTCTTTAATTTATATGATACAATTTAATTTTATATGATTATAGAATGAGTTTAGTTAAAAGTTGCATGATATATTTAGAGAAAAATGAGATCATATTTTCATGTTTGAATAATTGACTATTGTCGAGATATTATCAAAAAAGGTTCTCTAATTTTTAGAGATTGATTGTATACTACTTAAATTGAATTCATTTTGAGATGAGGCCTACCTTATAAATAGTATTTTTATATTAACTAAATGTCTTCAATTCAGAAAAATCTCAATGATAATGCAATCTATGGATAGTTATGACTTGCCAACAACCTATGATAAATTATCCGATGTAAAATAATTAAATTTATTCAAATAAGAGAGTTAATTCTTAGACATACAACACATATATTTATCAATATATATTTCCCTCCAAATCAAACACATCAAACCACTTTAACTCCTATTTCTTAGTCCTCTCAATTTAAGTCCCAACATGCAAAATAGGTAGAGGAAATAAAGAAACTTCTTAGAATTGTGACAAATGAATTGAATGTCCTCAAAAAGCAACAAGGTGTGACCCATCCTAGGCCCTATTATTAGAACAATCAAGGCTTTATACCTACCTTGATATCAAAACCAAGAAGGTCATTGTTAAAGATATTGAGTTCCTAACTCTCAACTAGTTCCAATTTAACAATCTCTGTAGTAGATCCAACCACCTAATACTACAAGAGATCTTGTACTAAAAATAATTTTATTGAATATTAGAATATGTGTTGTTATCCACTTGTTCATTATCATGATCCAAGTTGTTGCATCCCTCGATAAAAACCTTAATAGACTATATGGGAAGAAAGGAAAAAGGTAACCTTGAGTGCACAGATTCAAGGAATTTCCCTTGAGTTGTCCATTTCAAAAAAGAAATTAGTGCTTATGCCTAATAAAGCTCTTGTCACATGCGATAAACTTAAAGTTTTTATTGACAATGAAGTATCTAATTGATTATTACAATTGATGGCTCAATCTGATTATATGACCAAAGTAGAGAAGAGAAAGTTGGAACAAAAGCCTAAGGTTGATCAGCCAAGTGCAAGTGAACAAGCAACACCACTAATTTGAAAGTGAAATGATTCTAACATTTGTTAATAGATTAAAGTGAAGTGTCTAATGTCAGCCAACCAATGGAAAACTACCTATTGGTTAAATTGTCAACAAACTAATATGTTCCTCAGGCACAAAAAATTGAGGAAACACATACTTTAGTGTAGTAGACCAAATGAAAAAGGTGATGACTAGCGTGACTCTATGGGAGATCATAGAAATATTGAAAAACATGAATTTGTTATTTAAATGATCTCTCAAGAAACAAGAAAGTGATAAATCAAAAGAACTACTTGTCACTCATAAGAAATATTGCAATAAAGGTAACAAATAGTTTTGAAAGTAAATGATTAGAACATAGGTAAACCTAAATCTCCCATTTTAATATTAATATAATTATTGGAAGGAAGCTACTATATACTTTCATGGTTGATTAGGCATTAGAACTTCTAGTGTGCCCAAAAGAGTAGTTGATTCTTTAGGTTTGTCATATCTACATGTTCAAAGAAAAGCCACTCAGTTAGATGGTAACCTTGTGAAGAATACATGAATCATTAGGAAACTCTCAACTTACTATCTATTTATGCCCTACTATCAAATTTCCTTATAATGTCATAACACTTAAAATACCAACTATATTTGATCTATGCTTGTCTTAAGGCTTCATAGCCAAATTTGGAGGCTACAAATCCCTTGATTCCTTGACTGGTCTAACATATTACTTTTAATAATATATGGAACAAGAGTCAAGATTACAACCAATCCATTACACTCAACCATGCTAAGCATGATGGAAAACTAGAAGTAGAGACAATTTGTGGTTATGTGATTTAGATGGAACCCACTTTTAACTTATTAGTAGATGAGAGGATTCAAAGTACCCATAATGATTATCCAAAATTAGTATTCAATTATTATTTTGAAATGCATTTCTTTGATTTATTTGAAGAAAATGGAATGGGTAATAATATCATTCATTAAAGGCCCCTACATATACTATAATTTTCAAAGGGAAAGGTCAATAGTTCCAAGATACTCAAGTTATATTTGATGGTATCAATTATGAGATGGGAGTCATGGCTGAAATATCTTCCGTTTCACTATAAAATGAAGACACCAGCAATCATATATTGAATAAAATTCAATTGAGCTCTTTATATTTAATCAAGAAAGAAACACATTTCCATGACTTGTTGTATGTAGAAAAGAAAGGTATTAAGTTACTATGATTTTATGATGAGACAAGTGAGGTCATAACATGTGTTAAAGGACTCCTTGATGAAAGCATATAATCAACCCCATATTGGATTTTTTTGGAATCCTTTTATGTTTTAAATCTTCAAGATTCCTAAAAAATAAACTATAGAAGTAAATAGGATGGCCTTAATTTTTTCTCAATTTGATCTATTGGAAGACATGTTAGTGATTAGAGATAATGTTAGATTCATCATAAGACCAACTATGTCAAATATTGTGTCATTAAATGGTATTTTAGAATGATTAAAAAAAACTCTCAATTTTTTTTGTAACATGATGGATTGGTAAAACTAGCCCAAAAAACTTGAAGAGAAATGCACGGAGATAAAAAATTTCAATTGAAAAGATAAATGTTATAGGAGAAGTATAACCTTGGAAGGCATGGTTAGTCCTAATAATTATTGTAAATACAATATCAAGAAAGAAGAACAATATATATATATATAGTTAGATTTTGCCAAGATCAAGAGCTCAATGAAATGTACAAAATAGAGACACAATATAGGACAAGAATAAACTGTATTCTCATCAATAGAAAATGATAAATAGTTTAAATTGCATACAATGTAGATGAGCCTACTTATATAGGCAAGGCATATGGATATGTGAGCACACAAACATGACATGTGGCTCAATAAGAAACAAGGGTAGGTAGGAAATAGGTGTGGGTAGGTAGGAGAAATAATATAATAGTCCACATGAGGTGGATCACCCAGTGAATGTGGAGTGTAACAACAAGATCAACACCATAAAAGGTGGAAATTCTCCTACACACACTATCCCAATGTGGCACAAACACCCAAATGTCTCATACCCAAACTACTATGAAATGCATTTCCTAAGTAAGCTTAAGTAAAGTGTAATAATATCCAAGATGAATAATTATTTACACCAACACCCCCCCTTAAGTGCAACTTAGGGGAATGCACTTAAGTCTACAATGCAACTAAGCAATGTAAGATGGGTCCCGGCTACTAGGCCATGTTAGGTACCCATGTACAAATGCAAATGCATGAAAACCAATGCAATGAAATCTCTCACAAAGTCGGGAAAGAGAGAAAAACCCAATGGGAAAAAACCCTCCTCCAAAAGAGAGATGAAAACTAGATACAAAGAACTCTCATAGAAGTATGTGAAGGACAAAACCCCATGTGAGGAAAAAGTCCCCCCCGTATGAGAGAAGAAGAGAAGCTAGTAAGCCCCCCCTCAATGTGGAATCTGCACAAATGATAGAAGCTCGATGTATGAAGAAACTGCTCCATGAACATCGAACAACATTCCTCCCCTTAGGAAGAAACACAACCAAAGGTGTATCCATGAAGTCTCCCCAATCATGAAGGGAAGATGTATGAAGAAAACTCATGATGAAAGGAATCTCTGAAAACTGCTCAAGTTTCCGCATGTCGATGCTGAAAGATACCCCCTCCAAAGGTGGTAAACTGTGCCACACTGCTGAAAAAGGCACTCCAAGATCTAGTGGAGATGGATGTAGAACATGTCCCAAAGACTCATCATCATCAACAAAATCTGAAAAGGAGTATAACCGAGATGCATGATCAACCACCCCAGTCACAATGATAGCTCTAGTCTCCAAGTCTCTAATGAAAACTGAGTCAAGTGTGAACTCCACAACTCTCTTAGTTGCGTCATGTGTGATTTGATAGATAGAAAGGAGATTGTTTGTCAAGTGGGGTACACACAACACATCATTGAAGGAGTTATCCCCAATGTCAATAGATCCTTTCCCAATCACATCCATGTATGTATGATTGCCCATCAAAATCTGTGGCATGGTGCAAGGCTCAAATGTAGAGAACATAGACTACAAAGATGCCATATGATGAGAAGCCCCTGAATCTAGAAGCCATCTCTCTGAATCATGACTGATAGTAGCACATAGAGCTTTTCCTTTTCTTGTTCCAAAAGAGTGAGTCTTCCCACTTGTAGAAGCCATGAATGCTTGCCCTTTTCCTTTTGAATGTGAGGAAGTGGAAGTTGATGAATCATCCTTCTTGTAGACTTTAGGAAAATCAATGTTATGCTTTTTGATGATATGTGTAAGCTCATCAATCTTCTTAGAATAGCAACGACGCTCCTCATGACCAAAATTTTTACAATAGGCACAAGTAGGTCTCTCCCTCTTTGGTGAAATATCCCTCTTGGAAGAGGATGAATCTCCTTGTTGTGGAGAAGATGGTGCTTTTTCCTTAGGCTTTGATTGCCATTTCTTCTTGTTTGAGTTGTCCTTTCGTTGATTTCCTTTGTTCCCTTGATTTGCCACTAATGCTTGAGACTTAGAAGCCTTAAGAATGCCCATTCTTATCAATTTAGTTTGTTCCATCATCAACATTTCATTGAAAGCATCAAAAGTAGGCATTGTGTAGCTTGAACCCATTGTCATCCTATGGGTTTGGAAACTAGAAACAAATGTTGCATATTCTTGTGGAAGCTTGCCTATCAAGTTGAAGATCAATTGAGTATCCTTCTTATCAATGCCACAATCTTTGAGTTGTGCCCTCAACTCATTTGCCTTAGTGACATAATCTTGTATAGTATCAAAGTTCTTGGGATCCAACATGGTGAGATCACTATCAATTTGATATCCCCTAATCTCATCAACTTGACCATACAAGTCTTGAAACTTTTGCCAAGCATCCTTGATTAGAGTACACTTCTCAATATGAAAAACAAGATCCTTTGATACATACTTTCTTAAGGTACCAAATGCCATGATATTTTTAGTGAGCCAATCCAAGTGACCAACTGGATCAACCTTAGGATCAGCGGGAGCAACAATAGTTCCATTAATGTAATGAGTGAGTCCTTTTTCCATAAGTTTACTCCATGCATCAATTTTCCAAGTAGCATAATTATGAGGAGTTAAGAGAGGAAACTTAGAAGAACCCATAGCAGCAAAAAGGAAGGAACAAAAGAGCACACAAGAACAAGAGACACCCCCCCAAATTCACTCAATCAAAGTACCCCCCCAAAAATGATGATTTTGGCACTTTATATGCAGTGCATGTACAATAGGCCACTTATAAACAATGACAAGGTGGACTTCTAATTTTGTTTTACAACTGCCCCAATAGGCTGAGAACTTCAAAGCAAAAGATCAGAAAGATAGATCTATGCAATACAAATGCCAAAGTGGCCAAATAAGACCATATGATGAAAGTACAATTTATACCCATAATTGCTGCAAAATGATAGCATATTCTGAGAGTAGACAAAAAATAATGCACTTTCAAAAAAAAAGGCACCTGAAAAGGAGTTCGTATGAGCCCGAACGGAGAACTTGAAGTTGCAGAAATGGGGATTCGATAGGTACAATCACCAAAAACTGAGAAATCTGAAAAATGTGTGCATCAAAATCAAAAAATAATTCTACCATGTGAAAGTACATGAAATTCTAGCCCATTTCAAAAAAAATTGAACCCAAAAAGGAGCAAAAATGAGCAAGATATGGCCATTTGAAGTTGAACTGCAAAATCAAAAATCTCAATGAGAGGGGCCTGCAAAATTTTGAAAAATGATGACATGGCACTGACGTCAGCAATTTATGGGCCTAAATTTTATGCCCATCTGGCCGTCAAAAAAACTTCATCGCCCCCCTTACGTGGCGTCCGTACCATACGAACATGCTGATGTGGCACTGTAGGACGAGGCGGTGAGCTGGCGTATGGATGTCGACTGCGGGCCAATGGCCGCTTGCCACATGGCAGATGTGGGTTCGCCGGGTTTAAAGACTGTCGATGGGAGGGTAAGCATCATCGGGAGGTGTAGCAGCTGTCGGAGGTGTAGGTGTCGGGCGAAGGAGTGATCGGCAGGCCGAAAAGCGGTGGGGGTGCGGAGCTCTGCCAGCAGGCCGGAGGAAGTAGCCGGCGCGGAGACCCTGCAGACGGTGTTGGGGAGGTGGAGCCTAGGCAAGGGAGGTGCTGGGAAACTACAGCAACGACGGGAGTTCGTCGTGGGTCCCAGGAGGAGATATGACCGCCAGAAGCTGCAGTCAGCGGTACAGTCGATGGCGGGAGGAGACCTGCGGTGGCGGCACGGCAGCTGCGATAGGTATGATAGACCTGCAGAGTACAGAGGTCACGGGGGGGTCTGGGAACCCCCTAAAAAAAAAATTTCGATTTTTTGAAAAAAAAAAAATTTGACGAAATTTTTTTTGATTTTTATTTTTTGGAAAATATAGAAAAAAATTGGAAATTCGTACAATAATAGCAAAATTGGCGAAAAAATATTTCCTCACCAAAATAGGCCGACTTTATAACCAAAATTCATGGAAACGGCCTTTTGGATGCAATGGCGAGGTCGGATCTGGTCTAGGATGCCTCCAAAAGATGCTGCTCCTCAGATCTGCCTCTTGATGTCGTAATAATGCCTCTTCAAGATGAATCAATGAAGCCCCAATGGCTCTGATACCATGTGAGATTTTGCCAAGATCAAGAGCTCAATGAAATGTACAAAATAGAGACACAATATAGGACAAGAATAAACTATATTCTCATCAATAGAAAATGATCAATAGTTTAAATTACATACAATGTAGATGAGCCTGCTTATATAGGCAAGGCATATGGATATGTGAGCACACAAACAAGACATGTGGCTCAATAAGAAACAAGGGTAGGTAGGAAATAGGTGTGGGTAGGTAGGAGAAATAATATAATAGTCCACATGAGGTGGATCACCCAGTGAATGTGGAGTGTAACAACAAGATCAACACCATAAAAACTTTACCCAAGGGTATGTACAGGATCATAGTAGACCAAAAAAGTAGTGATGTGAAAAAAAAATGTGTTTCTCCTTTGCCCAAAAATGCTAAAAAATGTTTTGACTTTTTACTTGGGCTGGGAGAAAGTACATGTTGCCATGGTAAAACCCAAGCCTAAATGGATATCCATTAGTAACTTCGTTAGTTTGAATATCCATTAATAAAGACATCTATTTTGGTGAGCATTTAAAAAATTAAATGAAAGATATACTATATTATATGTTATAATATAATATATACTATTTTATATATAATAATATAATAATATATTATATATTACATATTATTATATATAATAACATATCATATGTTATATTAAAATATAATATATTATATTTATAATATATGTTATGTTCTATTATTATAACATAACATATATATATCATTATTAAAAAAAATATTAACCAACATGAAATGGATATATGTTACTTGTGGCACAATAAAAAGAAAAATCCAACTTGTGAGGATCATTTTCACCAATGATCACAACATTTTGAGAAGAGAACATGAGCAAGCATATTAGATATCAAAAACTATCTGATATTAATTTTGGAAAGGCAATTTGTTTTAGAAAATTCAACATGGTATGTTCAAATCATCCCTTTTCTATAAAAAAAAGTTTTTTTACATTCATTTTTTTGGTATGAAATGAGAAATTATGTTTTTTATATAAAATATAGTTTGTATTTGAAACTTTCTTATTTCTTTCAATTTTTTACTTTAATTAGGCATAGCCATGTATGACAATCAAAACCCTACCTCACCAAATCCTCCTGCACCACCAAAGCCTCCCCAACAAATTCCTCCTTCAATTCAAGACCTAATAAATGTAAATTTAACTAAATTAAAGGATATTTCCCAAATCTATTGTAGGCACTCTTGTTTGTCTCCTTTGATAAATTCCTTAGATACCATCATTTTGAATGTGGAAACCCTCGCATCCTTACATCATGCATTTATATGGTGGCGAGATGCCACAAGGAAACAATATGTTGATGTCTTATTATATATATGACCGGGTTAAAGAAATGAAAATTTCTAAAGTTGAATTAGCTACAATTTTTAAGAATCCCATAATAGGACAAATTTTTTGTTTTGTTTTGTTTTGTTTTGATCGATAAAAGGCCGAAGCCAATAATTTAAATATTATTAAAAATAAATTTTACATCTGCATTCAGTGTGGGCACTGGTATGAAATAATGGAGGGAAGAAAACCTCCAGTCTAGCCCAGATCCATTAATGGATTAGAGAAATTAAATGATGCTATAGTCTGCTAATTACATCATACAAGATACATACAATCCTTGATAAGCTACAACCAAGAATATCAAAAGAAATTCTTAAGACCCAACCTTACTATTTCCTCTATGTTGTGATTCAATCATTTCCTTATTTAGATATCCTTGCTGGAGTATACAAAATGCCATCTGGATCACAAAAACCAATACTCTATCTATACCACCTGCAAAGGAGCACTGTTGCTTCTTGCTAGCTAATTCTGAAGCAGCATCAGTCCATAATTCTACAAAAAACTTTATCACACCTTATAGCCAAGACCATTGTTAGTAGGATTAAAAGCATTGCATATCTGCATATCATAAAATTAGTCATCCATTTGATTTAACCATCCATTCTTAGCAAAAAAAAGGGGTCAAATCCAACCATAGCATGAACTAGACTGAGAATTCTAACCTATACTAATCCCACCTGTAAGTCTATACTACCTTACATGAGGCATCAATATAAGACAGAACTTAGTAGGGTCCCCATCACAAGTTCCATTTAGATATCCAACCAAAATTTGGTAAACCATCTCCAAATATTTAAGTTGTTAGTAGAACCATAGACCAAATTCCCATCTATCATCCTTGTAAATACTACTGTATCTTAAGGACCGACATAATTTATGAATGAAAGGAATTCATCCTATCCTGATATTAAGAAAACCCATAGCTCCTGATATTAACCCCAAAGAAGAACGAGCAAACAATAAAAAAAGCAAAAAAGCTAATAATAATACAGATAGAACATCTCTCTCACCAATAACTAAGAATATAGTTAGGAATCCAATCTTAAAAAATAAATTTACAATGCAACTGTACCAATGCTAACCCAAAAACCATAACCAGAGGTTTCAAAACTTAAAAAGTCTAACCATATGCTACAAAGCCAAACATTAGTGACTGTCAGCTAAAGGAAAAACATGATGCTATAATAGGACAACTTGTTGATGTGCAAAAAGATGAATTTTCAATTAAATGGTGCCAACATTACGATATAATAGATAATTTTTGGGATCATTGGTGGATGTTTTTTATAAACCACCCAACATGCAACTAGAATCTGTTAACTAATGAACTCTAATTGAATTGATAAACTATGAATTGAGATTTATGCTAACACATTTATTTTCCAAGGAGTTACTACATGACAATAAACAACTATGAAGTGAAAATGATTTTCAATTTTCAAAGATTACAATAAACTTGCATAAAGAAATGTAACAAAATATATAGTTCATTGAAATGAAAATAATTCTAAACAAGGATCACCTCCCTTTGCTCGAGCGGGCCCTATTCTTCCTCGGGTGGGATCTGTAACACAGATATTTTAGATCAACTCAAATTCCCATTGCAATTAACTTTCAGGAGGAAGTAAAACAAGTTTGAACTACAATCAGGAGACTCTACCATTGGCTAAATTATTGACTATTTCACTAACTACCTTTCTATTGAAAGCGATGGGATATATACATATCCTTATTTGAAATTAAAATACAAAATTACCCGCTTAATGGAGTAATGAACATTAATCTAACTTCAAAATATCTTACAATTCAATCTATTACTTCAAATGAAATTGAAGTTCTCAAGAATAGCTAATGAACCAGACTAGAATAAATTAGAAGTGTATTTCCAACTACAGTGATCAAAAAGGTGACCGAGAATTCATGTTGGGTGAACGTGAAGTTCATAACTTCTTGTCTATCAGTAACTCTTAAGCACATTCAAAGATATATCTAGGAAAATAGAACAACATAATAATATCAATCTTGAATATTCAGCCATTCATCATAATAATCACCCAAAAAGTAATACATTTAATCATAAGATATTATTTCTAATATACCTTCTAATTAGTAGAGTATAACAGTAAAAAGAAATATACATGCATATATAAAGTCTTTTACTAGGAACATTAGTTCACAAACAATTAAAAGTTTTTAAGCATAAACTGCAATCAAAAGTATCACATTTCAAGCTCATCAGATCCTCTAGAAATGCAGAGAGATGAGGGTCTCCAAAGATCTCCCAAAGGTGATTCCAACGTGTGTTTGGACATTCAATGTCAATCAAATCACATAGTTTCAAGATAAACACTGGAACCAATCACTCCTACAACATGGTCATTAATGATATTCCAAGCATACTCACCCCTCTCTAAATATAGTTGAGGGATGAATCTATAGAGATATGGCAAAAAGTCAAGCCACCTAAGATGTGTCAAGATGCCCTGTCACCAAGACTCACAACTGCCAGGATGCATAGAAAATCCTATGATACCTCCTCAAATGAAAATATTAGACCCCAATAATCTCAGCACACGTAAAGCAAATCAAGTAGAGAAATCTCCAACAAAGAGATCCATCCCAAGTACAAAAACATCCTAATTATTGACCAGATAGTGAAAACACAAAAATTTGAATCAAATTTACTTGGAGAGAAATATGCAAAAGTAGAAATAGATCTAGATAAAGTACTTTGAATTATTTTCGATGATGGGTGGAAGTTGAAAAATGGAGTTTGGATGTGCAAGATATGGCTCCGAAAGTGAAAAATTGAAGGTTGACCTAAAAGAATTGGTATGAAAAATTAGTGCAGAATCTAATCAAACCACTTGCACAACCAAATTGGATCCAAAACCAACTTTATGACAATATCTTGCTTGCCTGATTTCAACTCTGTATGATGAAGCTATGTCCAAAAAAATAATTGTTGCTCTTTTATGGTTTGGAAGGCTTGAAGGGTTCTCAAAAATGATTTTTTTTTGAAAAATAACAACTTTCTAAAAGTAGAAAGTTTTTTAAAATAGCAAGTTTCCAAAATAGAAACTTACCAAAAATATAAAATTGCTAAAAAAAAAAACTTGCCAAAAAAGGAAACTTTCAGGAATTGGAAACTTTCTAAAAATTTTTGCAAAGAATTTCCCAATCTCCAATTTTAACAAATTGATAGGTGATTTCAGGGTTCTTCAACCTCCTAAGCATGATGATCACCTCAAATTTTCTCCAAAGTGCCCAATTTTATTAGCTACACCCATATTTGCCTCGATTTTTGTGCCCTCAGCCAATTTGATCCAAAATTTCAACTACTAATTTTTTTGATGAAATGACAGTTGATCTTAGATGTTTTTGACATTACATACACAATGGAAACCTCTATTTGAGCCCAAAGTATATAGAATATTCACCCCAAGTTGGATCCCTCAAGCATGCATATAAGAACTTAAAGAAAAGCTTTGATCCCATGTTGAATTTTCAAAGCTTTGATACCACGTATGAGTTGATTGTTAGACAAAATGCACCACTGAGAGGGGGGTGACTCAGTGGTTCTCAAACTTTTCACTTTAATAATCCTATGGGAGTATATTGATTAATAGATATAATCTAAATGCGGACTTACGGGTTAGTGAGGAGACTAAACACAAATGCATTCATGTAAGAGGGACATTACATAACACCAGCATATACAAGGAAAACCCAAGATGGGAAAAACCTTTGTGAGCAATGCTGCTAGAGACTACTTCTCCAATCCAGCCTCATAATGAATCTCGGTTACAATGTTTAGGGCACCAACCCAAGGAGCACCAACCCCTGATTTAGGGAACCAACCCAAGGAGCACCAACCCCTAATTTAGGGAACCAACCCAAGGAGCTACAACCATTGCACCGAGCTACAACTCAGTGACCACAATAAACATTCAAATACAAAAGTAATATCCTAGTTACAAAAGAGTTTTGCAACCTCTACACATAACTTCTTTCTATCAATGAGACACCTTCTCTACTACACTGGTTGACTCTTTTGCTACTCTCATCTACTGCTGCATTGTCGGTAAACTCTACCATTTCACATCTACTCTTCTTTTTCTCTACTGGATCTCCTCCTCACTGCTCTACTCTTCAGTCCTCTCATCTATCTTCCTATCAATAAAAGCACCTATCGGTTATCTTCTTTGATGCACTCTAACTGCTTTACCAGTTGCTCAAACCATACCAATTAACCCTCTGTTAAACCCTACTACTGGGTTTACTCCACTCACTCAGTCGATATTATCTTCATCTCACTCTCTCATGTAGCTATATTATCTCCCATCCAGCAGCGCTTAACAATATCTTTGGCTTGCATATTTATAGCCCAGTCTTCCCACCAAAAGATAATTCAAATCACAGGCGATTAGGGTTTCCTCATCAACCTTGAGGCAAACCAAATCCAATCAGATCTTATCTGATTTGATCGCTCAGATAGCTATCTACACATCACCATCATTTTTGTCTTTTAGAACACGTTTTCTAAGTTTGGCATTCTACATTCAATCTATTGGTTCATCCCTTGGTCAAACGCCATAAATGGCTTAGCTGCCTCCTTTGCCAACCCGATTTGCACAATCAATCTATCCTGGATCTCGAGCTACAAACCCCTGCAATGCTTTTGCAACACATCCCATGATTTATGGGATCTACTAGTAATATCGACCAACTCTGCAACAATCTCGTCAGTGAACACACCATCTACCGCTGCATGCAAGTCCGCCACGTTGACTCCATGTGGCACCTTTGTTGACCAACTGCCAGCTTGGATCTTTGTGTCGGTTTAGATAGGATCACCGACCAAACACTCAACTAGTTTTTTTTTTATGCTGGTTTACTAACCCTATCAGTATCTCACACTTTACCAGTTAACCTTCATGTCTTCTCTTTCCTGAACTGTCGCTGGAACACCTTAACCGGTCACCAGACATGTCTATCCATAGCATGCTCATTCTCATCAGGTGGGAAGTCTTCTGCATCTGCACCTTGTTCATATTGCCGATGGACTTACAAACTGATACACACTCTTGATGACACCATGTCATCAACCTTCAATAGACTCCATCTTAAATTCGACCATTTTCCTCTGTCTGCATCTGTTTAGCCTTTCTTTCTTCCTGATCATCTTGGACCATATCTCAACTAGTTTATCAAAGTGACAAACCCATCACACTTCATCTGTTTCGACAATTTAACATGCCTTCTCTATTGATCCAGTGCATAATCCTGATTTCATGCACTTGAGGCATTCCTTTGATTCAATAGTAGATTCAGTGTGAGCCTTCAAACACCTGCCTTCACCTCTTCTTCCTTATCTCACAGAAATTTGATGCACACTTTACATAATAGGAGATAAGTTCCACTTGCCGGTGGTAGTGATTTCTTGTCATCTGCATCCTGCAATGCACTCATGTGGCTTCCCTATTTGTGCAACAAATCTTCAAAAAGGGACATGTGATCTAGTGTGAGCACATTGATTGTCAGTAATCTCTTTTCATGGTGACTACATCTCTATCTGGTGGGAGTCTTGATGTTCTGCAACCACACAGTATACTTGTGATCTGTTCATTCTTCTCCTCCGATGTTGATGTGATTTAGGTAACATTCTGCCCCTTCATCACAAACAACATCCAAGCATCTTTCTCATTGTAAACACTTCACTTACCAGTTGATATCCTTTCCTTACCGATGTTAGACTATACCAGTAACCTGTCCATTTCATCCACACAAGTCAGGCACTAACTTGTGTACCGGTGACTCCAGTGATCATTGTTCTGAATGACATTCTCTTCCTTACCTTACCGGTGTTTTGCAACACAAGATGATATTAAAGATGTCTCATCTTGTACACCTACATGACAATATTGCATGAATATCTCTTCTACCGATAGTCATCCCATACCGGTTGACATCAAGGACAACACAATGCCAACAATCTCCCACTTTGGAATTGATGTCAACTCATGTAGTGTCTGACATATGGCATAATCTCTCTCCCCCTTTGTATGATCCAAGGGATTCTCACTTATGCAGTATGCGGTATACTATAGAATGTTTCTCCCCCTTTGACAACAATGGCAGAGGGCACTGCTAGGATATCATTCCTCCTTGTATTTACTGGTCACTGACAAAATTCTTTCTCCCCTTTTTCTTTACCGGATGTATCTCCTCCTTTGATACCAATTGTTACAAATTGTTACATCTTCTCAAGTCACAACACTTGAGATGGAGGACTCATTCCATCAACTGACACCAATTGAGTATGCAAATATGATGTTGTTTGTTAAAGCACTCAATTTCAGAAAGATGTGTCAGTGAATACTACTTACCTGCCAATCAAACTGCATCACCTCCTGTTTGATCCCAAATTTTGTTATAATCAAATGTGATTGTACTATGAATACAACCAGCCAAATGACAAGTAGATATCCATAACCATGAAATTCTCCTAGGTAATCCTACAAAAATTTCCATCATCTATAGTTTGGGAAGTCAATATCCTCACAAGTTCAAGCATGTCGGCTCTACTTCATAAACACTTGAATTCCCCCTGAGTCATACATCTCAGGTTCTTATTGCCTATCAGGTACAATACAAGGGCTCTAGTCAACTCCATATACCAGTTGAGTTGTGCATATGTGATCATCTGATGATCTTTAGCTCCATCATATCCACCACAGCCTATGACACGATCCTGGATGTACACAATGCAATACAATGTCATCATCAAGTCATAAATCAAACCGGTTAGCCCAAAAGATGCGAGCATGCATGATCAACCACTGAGTTGTCATATGTCATTCAGGTCTTCTTCCAATTACTACGTGAGACATAAACACTTCATTCTATGCTACCTGAGCTAATGCAATGATCTCCATCCTTATTATCTTACATAACCTGCAAGTATCTGTTAGCATTCATATCTGTAACATTATGCTCATACCGGTTTCTTATACCGATCTATAATCACCATCAGAGCACCTTCTTATGCTTTGACATTTTGTGTCACTTTGCATCTGATTCCAATTGTTAATCTCCATCCATTTACACATGCAGTATTGATCCAACTTTCATTTGTAGGTGTGTAGTCAAGGTAGCCTCTACACACACTTATCATCTCACTTTCTTCTTTTATATGTCCTTCTTCATGGAGGGGGTGAATTATCTAGTCATTATGTTACTCTCCCTAAGATCCTGCATCTCCTCTAGGCCTTAGGATATATCACCTATGCATTGAATATATAGTGTTGGTCCATGGCCTTCTTCCTCCATACCTGCTTGACCTCATTCCTCTTCCCATTTTCAGACATGGGAGCAGGTCTTACCACCTTCTATAGATGGGTCCTTTCATCTTTGAACTCTAAATCATAACCAGAAGTAGTGCTATAGTAACACACAACATCCATCCCAACCTCATGATTTGGGAACTTTCTACTATACCAGTTTTCTCTTCCTCTTCTGATCATGCCATTGTGGCTAGTTATTAGTTTCCTTGAATTCCTTGAATGTTCGGGAATATTTCTTCTCTTATTCCAAGAAGGTCTATGCTTCTCATATCCCCTGTAACTGCTCTCACACTGAGCATGATTGTTCCACCTGTTGCCATAGCAATGCATATTCTTCTTCCTACATTCATAAATTTTATGACCTTCTCCATTGCATATATAACACACAATATTTACATTATTAGGAATAGCAAATGGATTCTTCCTAGCATAATCAGGAGAGGGGATATGCAAGCTTCTACCCCAAGATACATAATGCTCATATGCATTATTTTTATGAGATCTTAGATAGTTTCTTCTAGATCCATTTCTACATTATTTTTCTCTATGGCCATATCCATTACATGCAAAGCAATAACCAAAGAGAGGAGATTTATTACTTACAAATTTATTCTTCCAAACATGAGGCGATCTTACCAGTTTGGCATCTCCATTTATGCTTCTCTGGGAATGGATCCAGGGTTGTCCATTCTCTGTAGGTCTTCTAACAGATCCCTTCTTCCTCCACACTTGATTTGATGTGTGGCCAGAAGAAACTCCTTGTCTTATACTGGTGGAAGTCCTTCTAGGCTGCCTTCTCAAGTTCTTGCTTCCGGTGAAGCTCTCTTCTCCTATATTTCCCTTTCCTTTGGGATCTACATTGTTCGTCCTTCTTGCAGCACTAGTCTTCATTCTTGTCTGTAGGTCTTCACCAGTTGTGGTTAGGTCAACCTTCTTTCAGGGAGGATTTCTAACAGTGAAGGTCTATCCCTTGTTCTCTCCATTTGAGGAGACAAACAGGATGTCATTGTGAGGTACATTCTTCCTGGTGGAGCATTCACCAGGGCCACTTCCTAATCCTTCAGTATCCTTGGCATGCTTTTGCTTTTTCAATATTTTTCCCAAGGCATCACTGCTACCATCAAACCAGATTCTTACCTTGATCTCATCCTGACATGTCTCAAGGTCATTTTGGAGAACCTCTATTTCTCTAAGCAGCTGTAGATATTCTTCATTTTTTACATCTATCCTAGATGCTAGATCTTCACACCGACACTCCTTGGTACCTTCTTCTTGAGACTTCAACTCTGAGATACATTTCTTAGATTCTTCAAGGCATTTTATCAACTGGTTCTACTCCACAATAGCAACATTCTTGAATAGCTTGCATTCCTTTCTTACTCTACTGAGTTCTTCAAGTGCATTCACAAGCTCACCTTCAAGATCAATTTCTGCTTCATCCTCTTCTTCACCTTCACTATCAAATAGATCTTGTTGGCTAGATCTATCTACCTTATCTCTTTCTTCTTCATCTTCTTCATTATCACTTCCAAACACATCATACCGATAGGATCTATCTTCATTAACCTCTTTTGATGTGCAATTCTCAATATCTATCTCATGGGCCATGAAGAGATGAGTCTCCTCATCACCATTCCAACTGCAATAGTCTGATCTGCCTCTATCATATGTACATGTGTCTTCTGCATTGTTCTTCTCACTTCCACAAAATGATCCAGTGGTGAGGGTTCATTTCAATAAAGCTTCTTTAGTCTGTCCCATAGACTCTTTGTTGTTCTTCACTTATCCACCTATGAGGAGACATCACCGATGAGCCCACTGAATATAGCCTTCATGGCTTCTTCATTGCACATGCATCTTCTTTCTTCTTCAGAGCTGGTGGGAGGACAAACATTCCTAGGGAGACCATTAACAATTGAAATTCATACATCAAACCCTAGAGAGGACAAGTAGACTTCCATTCTACAACTCTAGATGGAATATTTTGAACCATAAAAAACTAGAGCAGGGATTGATACTAAACAAACCATTGTGTCCAAGACAGGATCTACCCAAGTGAGAGAAATATTGAAAAACAGGGTACCTACGCTCTGATACCAATTGTTAGACATAATGCACCACTGAGAGGGGGATGAATCAGTGGTTCTCAAACTTTTCCCTTTAATAATCCTATGTGAGTATACCCATTAACAGATCTAATTTGAATGCAGACTTACCGTTTAGTGAGGAGACTAAACACAAATGCATTCACACAAGAGGGACATCACATAACATCATCATATACAAGGAAAACCCAAGATGGGAAAAACCTCGGTGAGAAATGTTGCTGGAGACTACTGCTCCAATCCAACATCACAATGAATCTTGGTTACAATGTTTAGGGAACCAACCAAAGGAGCACCAACCCAAGGAGCTACAACCCCTGCACCGAGCTACAACTAAGTGACCACAATGAACATTCAAATACAAAAGTAATATCCTAGTTACAAAAGAGTTTTGCAACCTCTGTACATAACTTCTTTCTATCGGTGAGATACCTTCTCTATTACACCGGTTCACTCTTCTACTGCTCTCATCTGCTGCTACATTGTCGGTAAACTCTACCAGTTCCCCTCTACTCTTCTTTTGGTCTACTCACTAATACATTTAGCCTAAAATTCTGATGAAGGTTTCCGACGGAGAAGGCCTATTGTGATCAAACTTGATTTTTTTTTGAAAAAATGCCCGATTTCGTCAGAATTCCGACGATAATGCAATATTTGGTTTCGACGGAGAAGGAATTGGCAATGACATTTGGGTTTTTTTAGAAAAAGTGCCCACGTTCATTGAAATTATAACGACCACGTGCATTACTTAAAAAAGAAGAAGAAAAGACCAAGTCATTTCATAAATCCTGCCTCTTTACAAAATCCCGCTTCTCATTCATCCCACCTCTGTAGCAAACCTGTGGGTTTAATCGTGGCGGGGAAGATCATTGGTGTGACAAACATGGTTGCAGTGGGGAATGGGGGCATGAAGTGCCATGGGCACAAAGTGCCAAGGGCTAGCACATAACCAGCGAGGATGGCCGCAAGGGAGCCCAAAATGGGTTGTGTAAACGGTGACACCTGGGCCTCCGTCAATAGCAATAAGAGCTACGAACGGAGGAAGAAGTTCACCTGCACAAAAAGATACAGATGGAGGAAGAAGTTAACCCACAATAAGAGCTTCCTCTATGCTGTATATCTGACGTCACTTCCATGTGAGACTGGAAGTGGTGATGGAGTATGATTCAGTGGAAGTGGAGGCGGACACTAGCCGACAATGATCAATCATTCGCTGGTAATGGGAGACATTATTTTAAATGGTATAAAAAATTTCCAACTATGGCTAGATAGATCCTATTTTGGTTTCCAGGAAGCCATTGGAGTGAAGTTGATTGCGTCTTCTGGTGTTAGATAATTTATATTTTCCTCATTGTAGGGAAGATAGGTTGTGTACTTCATATTTTAATGCTTATCTTGAAGGATATCGGATGTGTGGTGGACATTTATTTCAAATTATTATTGTCCTATATCATGTTTATGTTAAAATATGAATTTGCAGGTGCATGTAATGGTGCAAACTTTCAGTAGTAGATGTTGTTGTGGACAAATCTTTTACATATGTTTATTGTTCTATTCCAGTCTATATGAGAATTATGTAATTGTTAAAAAATTCCCATAAATAACAAAAAGATCTTTTGAAAAGTTTATTAAATATTTAATGATGTTGGAAGTGTTATTGGGTTTTTGGTTTAGAGGTGAATGAGTCTATTTGGGATCAAGTATTTTGACGAGGCTAAGAGCAAGGCCCTAATATCAAAACAGTTCAAAATAGAGGAAGCTTGGATCACAACTCCAAGTGATTTGGAAAAATGATTAACCCTCAATTCTAGGCTCTTGATAGGTTTTTATCCTAAGACTTGTGCTCCAATATCAAGTAGATAAATGAATTTTATGGTTCTTTTCCTTTAGCATTGAGTATTGACCATTCCCATCATTGTGTTCCATGAAATGGCATCTCTTTGAGGCATTCTATCAAACAACTCACCCGCTTTGTAGATGCTTCCACATTTTGCAAACATATATACCACACTATCGAATCTCTATCCATCTTCGCTAGCTTCAACCACAACTATTCGCATAAGTGTCTCTTCCCGGTCGAGTGAATGAGTGCCTACCTAAAGGCCCTCCCAAGGTATCTTAGTTTGCGTTGTCTCGGGGCATATTAGGGGATCACAATGGGGATCACAATAGGGAACATGCAAGTAGGGGCCGTCCCCCGATGAACATGAAGGAGGGAGGTGGACATAGTTCCATGTGGGTTTAATCATTGCAGGATGTAGGAATGGTTTAATCGCTGCAGGAAAAAGGTAGGGTATAATCAACAAATTCATTGTTATACATATTCAAATATTTAGATTCAAATTTTATTATATATTTATCAAATTAATTGGTAGTAGAAAAGATGGTGAGAGACTTCTGTAATATGATATGATCAATTTAAAAGAAGAATTTCGTACAAGACCTAAACCGTTGAACAATCGTACAATCATGTATTATTTAAACACTGCATTTTAAATAATGAACAATATAGTTAGCCTGAAACATATTAACACTACTTTCCATATTTAAAATATATCCTAATTAAGGGGATGGATGACCTAAATCTGTGTGATCGAGTGCCATTATGTAAAATATATCCTAATTATGGATGCTGGTATATATGGTAGTGATAGAAAATCCCTGCTGCAAAACCATGAGAGCAATGTGTAGTGATCGAGTGCTATTTTTTCTCAGTGTTTTGGAGGGGAGCATAAGTGTACCGTTAGGAAGGTGGTATAAAATGGAAGTTGAGAGGTATAAGGTTATGAGGTGTGGGTTAGGATAAGATAGGAAGGTAAGTGATGAAGGATGTAATGGTAAAAGAGTAAGTTAGGATATGTTAGGGGTTTGGAAGGTAGGAAAGTGAATGGGGGGAGATAAAAGGATGTGAAGGATGGGGTTAGGTAGGTGAAGTAAAAGTAAGTGTGTATGAGGTTAAGGGGTAGGATATGATGTAGGAAAGTGGAGGAGGTTAAGATAGGGGATATGAAAGGTAGATGGAAGGTAATAATGATAGGAAGTGAGGTAAAGGTTATGAGGTGTGAGTTAGAAAATAGGGTGTAGGAAATGGAAGGAAGGGTCATATCACTTTGAGAGTTTTCACCAAGATGAGTAGCCCGAGTATGGACCTCAAATCTTACAATCCATGAGGATCCACTTGTAGTAGAGGAGCATATACTTGCATCTTGGGAGCTTATTGGGAGTTCGCCTTGAATTTGGGAAATACATATAGAGGAGATAGAATATTGATCAATACACATTACCTAGCCTCATCATGCATAAATACAAGAGGTATAGACTATAGCAAGCACATATCATGAGCCAAAGGATCATATTCAAGAGTTGCTTCATATCCAATCCTCTACATTTTTAAGATCCACAAATGGGGTTGAGGATAAGTCTTGTTTACTAATTAGCTTGGACTTATGCTTTGGGTTGCCTCTATATGTGAGCAACCTAAAGGCATAATTTTCAATGCAATTTTTGAGAGGACTTGCTTCCACCTTGTGGTACTGGGAGGATAAAATGCACCAACTCACATTGGAAACCCTCTCCAGATACCATTTTGGAGTGCTTCAAAGTGTGTTCTATTTCAAAATATTTTTGACAGAGATGCATAGATGAGTTTCACAATTTACATAATAAGGTTTCATAGTGGCTCAACATGAGAGTTATTTTTTGGAGTTCTTGTAGTTTGTAGATTACATTCAAGACAAGTTACTTGTCAATTATTTCATTAGGGGTGGAAAGCCCAAAATTTTAGTTTTCCTACACATGGCCAATCCAAATGACTTTAGGGTTGCTATGGCAAAGTCTCTTATGGAAAAGGAGGTACATGGGAGGACACAAGAGGCATGAGAGAAGCTTGTAACCTTGATTAAGGGACTAAAGTGTCCATAGGCCTCCCCATCCTTCAAAGGATAATTTAGACTTACTATATGATTTACAAAGAAAAACCCGATAGTATCAATATTAGGGACATAGGTCTACTAGAGCATAGTAGGGGCCATAGGGTAGTCACATTTGACCATCATAGACACAAGGATATTTTAGGTATGAGAGACTATAGGGCTATCAAGCTAGGCCTTCTATGACTGAACAACCTTTTAGGGGAGAATCTAGTGTTTTTAGTAATTAGGATCTTCTAATTATGGTGGGGCCTAGCCAACATAGGGTTATATGAGAGGCACATGTTATGTATATGTTAGTATTAGACAAAGAGTGCCCACAAGCTTTTAGAGTAGGTGGACACCATGCTAGGATGTTAAAGTAGATAGTTGATATGTGGGTCTTTACCCTCCCAACCACTCAACATATACCACCATGGGTCTTTACCCTCCCAAACACACAAAGGTCAAAGGAAGATTCACTGCTGCAACACTCACTTTTTTTTACAGTCTCAAGCACTTAGGACAATCAGTCCTTTCATGGCCATTCTTCTTCACACAACACTCTCTAACATTAATTATGATGATAGTGTACCTCCTTAAACCTTCCACCAACACCTAAATCAATACCAAACTCTTTCCCAATCTCGCTAATGGACTAATTAACTCAATTCATTGTGAAATTGTGATGGTCAATGCAAGGTTTAGGACACTAGTAATTAGGATCTTCTAATTATTGTGGGGCCTAGCCAACATAGGGTTATATGAGATAGGGGTAAGTTCAATAGTTATTTTTCCTCTACAACCTTTTCCAGTCTGTGCGAAAATGAGAGCTTGACAGCATTCTTTCAATTTTAGCTAGCTAAATTTTTCAAGAATTTTATCTCTAGATTTAATATTTCTTTTCTTGCATGAATCTATTAATTTTGAGATAACAGATCTTGCCTTCATGAATTGATCCTAGTTTATCCCTTTAACCCTGATTAATTTATTTAGAGTGTTTAGTTCCATTTTAATCCTTTCTTTTACAATTAAATATTATTAAAAAATTGTATTATTGTTCCAAATTTTGTGGATATTTAGGAGACACAAATAAAATATAAATGTAATCATTCCATATTTTTGTAGGAGATATTGGAATGAGACTAATAGGAAGAGTAGTAAACATGAGTCACAATGAGCACTTTAGAATAAATCTAAACATTATAAGGAAGAGTAGCTTGGAAAAATAGAAGCGTAATTTATTTTCCAATATGCAAGATTATTACTTGGGAAAGAATCTTGAAAGAAGATTGAAAAGATTCCTTGAGCTAACATTGTCTCACTTATCCAAAATTATGAGGAAGGATTCATTAATGAAATGGTCATTAACAAGATGGAGAGAATAATAATTAGGAAGAGATAGATTTCACATGCTACTAGGTGACTAGATTGGAGAGAAACTAGAGGCAAATCATTTAGCTTGGCCATGACACAAAGTCTTAGAATAGATGCCAACCTTGGTGAATGGAATGAAAATCCCAAACAATTAATGAGTGGTGAGACAAGTAGAGGCATCTATAAATTTTGTTTTGAATAAAATAAAGAAAAAATGGGACTAAAACCAAGGGAAATGCACATGGAAAGGATATGATGAAAATCAAAATAAATAGTTTGAAGATAATATTAGCTACCTAAAGGATATTCCACTTGATTATTTGGTATATCATAACTATTTTGACAAATTTTGAAACCATTAGAGGTACCTTTTGCTTCTGTAGATGAGGCATTCATTCATGTTGAAGTTGTGATAGCTTATTTGCCTCTTTATAGACAACAAATTATCCATACAATTTATCATATATACTTGTAACCTCCATCCCAAATCACCTATTTCACTCTTCTTCCTTTGTGTACCTCTTTTATTCTTCCATTACCTCTTCACTTACCTAAATTCAATCCAAAACATAGTGTATATAGCATCAAAAAAATTCCATATTTGATTAATATTATCCACAACATATCGAAAAGACAAATACCACACTCTCTGTGTCATCAACCAAAAATAATTTACTTACATATTCAAAGAGTTCAATAATGGAGAAGCATCCATGCGGTGCTCTACACATGTCCTTCAAGGTTCAAGAAATACTTATCCTCTATTGGTCCAAACTTTAAATCACTTTCCATGCATGAAAATAATTGCAACCATACACAATTTCCCACCCAATAGATTCTCTCAAACTAGTTTACTATCTTAACATAGGGTCAAGGAAAAGTGGGCCAAAATAGGAATCCAAGCATCTTAAAATCCTTCAAGACCATAGTGGTGAGGATTGAATTTCTTTCTTTAGTGGTATCTTTCTCTAGATTAATTAGTTGGGGATTCTATTAGGACCTTTTCCTAATTAAAAAAAATATATAAAGATTACATCCCTAAATATTGCATTCATAATAGAATAAATTTCTGCAATATTGAGACTAAATTCATAATACATTTATAGTGATGAATAAAGAAATATTTAAGATTATCAAAAAATTGATGTTTTCTTTCTCCCAACCGTCATTTGATATTGGGTGATCTTTGAGGCATTATGTCAAATAGTTCATGTGCTTTATCTAAGCTTACATATTTTGCATGCATGTGTACCTGGGCAGTTGCACTACAACATCTATACTCACTAATCACATTTGGTTGGAAGTTTCTAAATCCATTTCAAACACATCTTGTGCATATCCTGCAATCATAACATTCCATTAGATCGTGTTTCTTTGATGCATCTCACTAAACAGTTCATGCGCTTTCATGTCTATACTTCCACATTTTCCAAACATGTCAAACAGAGCATTTCCAACCGTAAGCATCTGATATTAATTGCCCTTACCTTCTACTTTGATGGAAGCCCATACTTTGTTCCAAAGCTCCCATTTTGGCACAGGTAGAGAGTACATTGGCAAATAAAACTGATCGAAATGGAAATCTATTTGTTGCATTGACTACATTATGAGGATGCTTATGTATTTCATCGACAACATAAAGTAGGAAAAGACCTGAGAATATCTCCTCAGGGAGGTATTCTATGACAACTGCGAGGTAGATGAGAGTTTCTTATGCCATTTGCTTTGTTCTATGCAGTCAAATACGAGAACACTGTTTGAATTCAAATGCTAATGGTGATTGTCTTTTTAATGGAAATGGACGGGAAGGGACGTCAAGGGAAGGAATGGGCCCACAACACACCTAAGCATTCAAAGCTTAGTGTGTGTTGTTTAAGGCTGCCCCCTTAAGACATCATAATTGATTGGCTCTTCACTCCTAAGACCTTCAAAAGTCTTTAATGGCTTCATTGAGTCCTTTTGTCCTCCAAATGCACCTGCACCAACTTGAATTCTCCTTCAATGCTTGATTGTCTGTTCACTTGGAATTGAATTGATTTAATAACTAAGAGATCACTTGAATTGTAGGTAGACCCCTTCAAATGACAAGGTAGGCTTCCTTTTATACCTTATATATGTCTTGAAAGCATTTTATCCTGATGGCTTTAAATTAAAGTACTTTCTCTTCTATCTGGTATTAGTGGAGCAGAGGTTGCATTGCATCGTCCTAGGATACATATTTCCGTAGATACAACACAAGTTAAATGTATCCTAGGTCGATGCAAAGAAACCTCTGCTCCAGAGATCACCAAAAAATAGAGAAAGAACTTTAATTTAATGCCATCAGGATAAAATTCTTTAATCAAGACAGATAAATGGTATGCAACTGGATCTATTTGGAATGCATTACCCAAACATCGCAATCGATCAGTCACCTTTGAAAAGAAAGTGGTCTAATGAAATATTTAGACATAAAATAGATGAAATGCACTCCATACTACTGCTGCACAATATTTTGGTCGATGATATTGTAGACATCTAAAAATGGTCAACGCTTGTGGAGTCATACTTTAACATTTGCGCATTGCCTTATTTTAGGGTTTTTGCGTCGCATTAACATTTCTTCTATGTCGCGCACTTGGTCTTTATCATTTGCGAGCATCGAGTCCTTCTTTTGCATTCCTCATTTTTATCACTTTTGAATTAGGGTTTTGTCCTCTTGTCAATCTTGTCATTTTGTGATCGATTCATCATCGATCCTTGTCCTCTGGTCAATCTCATCAATTTTGCGATCGATTTGTCATCGATCGTTGTCCTTTTCAAACTTGTCATTTTGTGATCAATTCATCATCGATCCTCGTCCTTGTCAATCTCGTCAATTTTGCGATCAATTTGTCATCGGTCGTTGTTCTTTTCAATCTTGTCATTTTGCGATCGATTTGTCATCAATCCTTGTCCTCTTGTCAATCTCGTCAATTTTGCAATCAATTTGTTGTCGATCATTGTTCTTTTTAATCGTATCAATTTGGATCAATTATTGTTCCTCATCAATTGGCACCTTTCAATTTGGTCTCTTTATCAATCTTGGTCAATTCGTCAACCAATCTCAATCGTTTATCAGCATTGATCCTCTGATCGATTCATCATCGATCCTTGTCCTTGTCAATCTCGTCAATTTTGCGATTAATTTGTCATCGATCATTGTTCTTTTAAATCTTATCATTTTGCGATCGATTTGTCATCAATCCATGTCCTCTTGTCAATCTCATCAATTTTGCAATCAATTTGTTGTCGATCGTTGTTCTTTTTAATCGTATCAATTTGGATCAATTATTGTTCCTCGTCAATTGGCGCCTTTCAATTTGGTCTCTTTATCAATCTTGGTCAATTCGTCAACCAATCTCAATCGTTTATCAGTATTGATCCTCTGTCAATTAAAATCATGATTGAATCGACATCAATTATCTTTTGTCAAGACCTAATTGTCGTCCTTGCATTTGTAATTCATCTTCTAGGGTTTTATGATTTATTCATTTAATCTGTTTGTCATTTTCCCTCTAGGTTAAATAATTTATTTATTTATCCTAAGTCTTCTTGTCACAATTAAATTTTTATTTAATTGGCTAATTAATTCCTTCTCTTTTTGTGAATTAATTAATGAATGAAAAAGTATTAATTAATTCACCTAATTATCTAATCTCTCCTAAATTCCTAAATTTCTATTTCTATTTCAAATTCTTGTCATAACTTCTTGCATAGCAATTTGTCATAAATTGTCATAAATTGTCATAACACCTTGCATAGCAATTTGTCATACACTTGTCATAATTTTGCTATTTTTGATTTGAATTTCCTTTCAAATCTCTTCATGCTAATCTTGTCTTTTCTCCAATTTATCTATAAATTGGATGAATTTCTTCAATCAGGGATCCGAATCAATCATGCTTCTAGTATCCTTATGTTGTCTTGTCAATCTTGCTTTCAGATTGTGCTTATGCACTTGTAGGTGAGATCCACAAATACACTAATTTGAAGGAGAAAGAAGGACAATGGAGAATTCTGGAGGAGACATTCGCGTTTGTAATGGTTTGCATTTGGTTTGAGTGTCTTATTTTCAATATTTCTATTGAATGTTTTTAGAATTTTATTTCATTGCAATCTAGTTTTTGTGATTGAGCTAGTCTAATTTCTATTGCTTTGATGGTTTCCAAATTCCTATCTACATTAATTGGTGAACCCGATGTGAACATGCTTGGATCTAATATTTTTTTTTGAATGTTTTGTGAAGTTGCAGATTTTTCTTCTAAAAAAAATAGTCATAATCAATTGATCACGTAAACAATTTCGTGTAGAATTAAAATAAATAATTTTCTGGTTATATTAGATCACGTTTTTACCTTTCCAGATCATCGTACGGTTTGTGATTTGGATAAATATTGAGGAAGTTATGACATTTTTAATTATGCTGCTGTAAATGGTCAAAATTTTCAAAAACAAAATCATGCAACCTTCATCTAGATTAATTTATCTTGGCAAATTAATCATGCATTCATGCAAATTTTATCTAGATTAATCTAGGGTGGTAAATTTGATAAATTTCACATAGATTAATCTAAGAGGACAAAGAATCACAAATTTTATTGATTAATTTTGATGGTGATTCATTTCTCTTGATTCTCTAACATTGTTGGTAGCTTTGTGGCAAAACGCTTGACAAAGAATTATTTCACAAACTACTAATGAATTTTTTGCAGGTTCGCTAGTCAAAGAACAAGCAAATCAAACTCCTAACTTAGTGATTTTGCAGGTTGCCTTATATTCCAACCAAACTTTGTGTTTGCAATTTTTAATTAGGCACCTAGTATGTTTGCTAAGTAGGATTGAATGAACATGTCTTCACTTTGTTTGTCAAGTTTGACATTGGAGTAGGAGAGTATGCTCTCATCCTTCTTAGGGTGATCAGAAATCTAGACCTTTGATACCATTCTCATGTTTTGGATTGTTGGTTACCTTTAGAGGGCCTGCCTTCCCGACCATTTTCTTTCTTTTGCAAGCAAGTGACAATTGTGAGAAGGGAACGACCCAAAGTGAGCACAGCTAGAGTACCTTGGCATTCTAACTCACTATAAATAAATACTTGATGGGTGAAAGCTTTGAAGGAAGGGTTACGTGGGAATTGTAGTTACTTGGGAAGTGATGACCCTTGGACTCTTTCTCATATCAACATCTAAGTAGGGCTTCACGGTCTAAATTGTGCTTGCGCAACTACATTTGTTTGGTATCTTGGTGGGCTTATGTCTCAATCACGCTTGCGTGACACCAAGGAGTAACGCTTAACATAAATCTTTATTAAACACCTTGTATTTAGAGGCCAAAATCCTTCTAGTTGCTTGAGAAGGAGGAGTTCGGATACTTGGAAGAGATACTAAGTTCACCATGGGGAGATTTCCATGGGGATTGATGCTTGGCTATCCTGAGAAGTGAGTGTCGTGGAGGGGAACCCGTGGGGTCAAGCATCTATGTATTCTCCTTGAATCTCATAATGAGTCTACCTCTCAAGTACCTACTGTCCTTACCTACCATAAGAAATGTGTGAATGAGCATGATTGTCTTGAGTCTAAGTTAAAATATCTTGTCTTCTTTACTTGTCAAAAGTTGAGTTGTGTCTCATTTCCAAAAACAAGGCAAATTGATTCAAAACAAGGTTTTAAAAAGAGAACATTCATCTAACAAAGTTCAAAACATTTTCAAAACATGGCTTTCAAACACATTGAAAAACTTTGTCTCAACATTCATGTCACTTTAGGCTAGGTTTTGCATAGTCTAACTTAGGTCCTAGGGCATATTGTCATCTCCCTTCATTTTAGTCCTTTTCATTGCAAGCATCCTCATTTTGCACTTAGGTTCAAAATCATTTCCCTAAGTTTGCATTTCATTGTCCTATCTAAGCTATATTTCCATTTAGGTGACATTCGTGCATTATCCTTGTCATGCTAAAATTAGGTCTTGCCTAGGTTGCATTTTGCATATTCCAAGTCATTGGTCTTCACATATCCTTATCATTGTATTTTCATATCATATCCTTAGATCATTTTCATGTCATATCCTAAGCCATTGTCATAATCATTGCCTTCTTGCATTTAGTCTCAAAAATTGGGTTTGTCAAACTTAAAAAAATCAAAACTTTGGATGATACCCTAGGTTGTTGTTAGGGAGTCTTGACCTTGTTTAAAATTTGTCCTTTCATTAATATCATTTTTGTTAAACCTAGCTTATTATCCAAGCATATAGGTCAGACATTGTCAATTTGTCCTATTGTCATTTGGTCCTTTGTCCTTTAAGGTCTTGACTTCATTTCAATTTCCCAAGGTTGTGTATTTAGCTTTGCATTTCAAAAGTTTGTCTCCAAAAATTAAAAAGGTACAAAAACATTAAGTTGCATTGTCATCCTTTAGGTTGCATTTGTCAATCCCATTAGTTGCATTGCATAGTGACATGTTTATTGAAACGAGGTCTCAACCTTCTTACGAAGCCATGTCATCACAATTGAGAAATCAATCATGTCAATCCAATCTCTACATGTCTCAGAACTTGGATCAAACTTATCATGATGATGTAAATGTCCAAATACAAAAACTAGAGGAGAAACTAGCTCAAGAAAATGAGATTTTGGAACAAAGAGTGAAAAACATTGAGAAGAATAGATCACAAATGTCCAAAATGTTTCAAGAATTTCCAAGTCAAAATCCAAAGATTGAGCCAATTGATGTAAGATCTCTTCTTGAACGATTAGACATACCAGCTCTCCTCTCCCAAATAGAGATGATGAAACAATTTCAAGAAAAGAGACAACAACAATTTCAATATTATGTGCCTCCACAACAAGAACAAGAAGGTGTTTACTATCAATCAGATTTTCAACCAATACAACCAATGGTTCAACCAATTGTTCAACATATACAACCAACACAACCAATGATCCAATTTCAACAATATGTCCAACCAACTATACAATGTCCACAAATAGTTCAACCAATGGTGGAATATCAACAAGTTCAATCAACATATCAATGTCAACAACCACAACGAAACATTCAAATACAAAGGTTGCAACACACACCAAGCCAAATTTTGAACATGTCAAACCAATTTGATCAACATCTAGTTTGAAATCAAAACATGACATCAGACCAGAACCAACTCATTTCCAAACAAGTTCAAATTCTAGATACAACTATGTCAAAGCCTTGAAAGAAAGGTGGCTTTATTGCAAGGATCTTAAGGAACCTACCAAGTGAGTTCTTTGAAGAAGATAAAGATAATACACTTATGTCTAGCAATGCCTCATCTCCCCACAAACAAATTGACTCTCCAGTGGCATCTATCCCTACACCTCTAGAAGTTTCACAAGAACCTTCCATATTGTCCTCATCAAACAATACACCCAAGGATGAAATTATCCAAGGGCTATCCATAATTGATTGCCAAGATATTCCAATTCATGATGAACATCCTTGTCATGTTTCAGAAATACAAGACCCAATGCCACCATGCACTTTATTGCCATTACCTATTTTAGAGGACCCCATTCGAAGTCCCTCTTCCTCATGTTCAAGCATTGATTCCTTGCCAGAATCCATCACAAATGTTCAAAGTGCATTTCGTTCATGCCAAAACATTGATTCCTTGTCAAAATCCCCCATGCATATCCAAAGTCCAACCCCATGTCTAGAGGATAATTTAGAGCACGAAGAAACATGTCTTAAAAAAGATCAAGATCAAGATCAAGATCCTAAAACCTTATCATCCCATCGAATTGTTGACTAGGACCTGATGTTCCCAGACGCTCACGATGATTCCCCTATTCTTGTCCATCCTATCCAAAGTCCTATTGACACTCAATTCCCTGAGCAAGATCAAGATATTCCAGTCCATCCAATCCCAAATGATCCCCTTCCATTTCATGAAAAAAATGTCCTTTCAAATCCCATTGACATTCCACTTCCTAAGAAAGATCAAGATATCCTTTACATCCTTTATGATGATCCCATTGAAAGTCAAGAGCAAAGCACCTTTAAAGAGGATTCCAATGATCTTCCTCCTTGTCAAGATCAAATTATTCCTTTAAATCCTCCACAAGATCCTTTTGTTCCTCCATCTCCTTGTCTTAATGCTCCATATACACTCCAAGATCGCATTTCTTTTGATGATCCCATTATTTCTCCCATTCCATCTCTTGAAGGGCCTGTCATTGAACCATGTCCACTACACAATCCTAGCCCCCCTCATGATCCTAATCTCCCTCATGATTCTAATGTGTCAGTGCAAGATGTTCATGAACCCTCGACATGCACAATGGGTTCTTCCACTTTGGTGCAATCTGATCCACTTCAAGATCTCATTATTTCTCTCATGTCATATCCACCTCATAATGGACTCGCGTCTTCTTCCCAAAGAAAAGAGTATCCTACAAGTCAAGATATTCATAAAGGCAAAGGAGCAGACCTTCATGAGAAAGAACCCCTCCATATTAAAGAAGATCTTAAGGGTCATGTCCACACAACTCACTCTCAAGACATTGGTATCCCTCCATCAAAATAAAAACATACACCTTCCCCATCATACCTTCCATCCATGTTAGGTCCTTATATCCCTTCCTCCTTTATACAAGGTTAGCAAAGGCACACATCCTTGAGTAAGTTTCATCAATCCAAAATAAATCCATTTCATTCATATCCATCCATGCATTCCTTTCCTCCTCCAAGCAATTTGGATGCCAAGTATAAAAGTCATAAGTCTAGCAATCCACATGTATTCAAGGATCAACATGTCCAATATAATCGACATGTCAAAACAAAGAACAATATGATCTATAAAGAAAAAGAAATATCCAAAAGGCCACAAAGGCCCACTGAGAAAAATAAAGGAAAATCAAAATATATATGGGTTCCTAAATTCCTTGTGCAAGAATTGCACTCCAAGGAACCACAAAAGCATGAAAAATAAAAAACCATGTGGATCCCTAAGCGGCTCCTTGAAGCACAAAAGCCTAAAGAAACATCCAACTTGGCATCCAAAATTGCTATTCCTCCATCCAAACCTCTCAAATTTGTTCCTCCATCACCTTCTTCATCTGTTTTGGGCCCTTATGTCCCAAAATCCATAGCCTTTCCTCCGTCAAAATCTCAATATCCAAAATACATTTTTCCTCCATCAGTCCATCACCCCTCAAGGTGTGTGCCAATGTTGATCTTTCCAACATTTCTATCCACTCAAGCTCAATTCTTCCAATACCCTATCCATTATCCAATGCATATTTTCCATCCTTCCATCCCTCTGGTCCAATCCTTTGCATAAATCCTTGCCTTAATTTCATCTCCTTTTCCATGTCCTTATCCTACCAACGTCTTTGAGCATACTTGTAAAGGTCATGGTCCATTTTTTTCAAGGCTACTATCAAAAAAAAAAAGACGCTTGAGTCCTTCTTCCATCCCCTATCATGTGTCCATCTTCTATTGAAAAAGTCAAAATACAAAAAAAAAAAAAGTGAAAAAAAAAAGACAAAAAAAGAAAAAAGTAAAGCAAAAATAATTCGTCCACTGGTGAAAACCTGGCAAACAGGTGCCTTGGGCAAGTACCATGATGAAAACCTGGCAAACAGGCGTCATGCGTAATCTATGAACTTCTTGCACACCACACTTAGGGGCAGGTTTCCTCCTTCGTATCCTATTGCCCTTCATTATCCTATCATACCATGTCATACTCCTCCATTATCCTATTGTCCCTCATGTCCATATCCCCTTTTCCACCTTTGATCTTGACAAGGCTGAGGATCGTCATGAGCATCATGCATCTTGTTTGTAGCTTTTAGTCCATCATAGCTTTTGGTCTTTATCCATTTGCTTATTATAACTTTTCATCCCTAGCTTATTGCAACTTTCTGCCACTATCTCATATCCTATCCCGACCTTCAGTCCATGTCCCTTATCCATTCTTGATCTTGCTTATCCTATCCATATCTTATCACTATCCATACACTCTTTTTCATTCCTTGATCTTGATCTGACATAAGGACGTGAAATGCAAAACATGTTTTTCAAAAACCTCTTGACATGTCCCTCATGCCATCTTCCTGCTTTACATTGTCATATCCAGTCTCTTGTCCCATCACGTAATAGCCCTTGAAAATTGCATCCGTATTGTCTCCATGATAAAAAGCCTTTGTCTTCCCTCTATCCACCATCATTTCAGCAAGCCTATTTATTCACCTGTCATATTCCTTTCCTTGCTAGACACTGGGGGCAAAATCATAATAATCCAAAAAAATGGAAAAATGTCCTGAAAAAATCATAAAAATTGAAAAATGTCCTGAAAAAATCATAAAAACCAAATAATGTCCTAAAAAAAATCCCTAAAAAGTCAAATAAAGTCCTGAAAAAAAGAAAAAAAATAAAATTTCAAAACATTAAAATCCAAAAACAAGCATTTTGCAAAAAATATCCCCTTTGTGCATAGACAAATCACTGAGCCTACATCCAACGACAATCAAACACTACGCTTTACTGAAATCATGCATTCACAGATGAACTTTTTCAATCAAACCAGACATTCAAAATCGAACATCAACATCAATATCATTTGACTTTTTCACTATTCTCATGGGTCTTATACAGGGTGTGGTATACTCAAAACTAGATTGTGTCCTGTCTTAGATGGGGTACCGCATTCCCTAAAACCAGACAGCATGATCATCCTATCAACACTTTCAACTTTTGACAATGAAGATCAAGATGTTTGTTTGACTTGTTGGAATTAGCGAGTCTTATCATTTATTGATTTATCTTCGATCATGCTCCTATGTTGCTCGATGATGTCACTGAGTGATTTAGAGTAACCGGGATGGTTCATGGTCCCTTTTTGTTTCTTTGTTGTATTTGCTGTTTGTGGAATGTTTGTCACAAACTCAGGCAACTATATCATTGGGTGTCTGTGATAAGTACATTTGCTTTGTGAACATCGCACATACCTCGAGCCTTGATGTATGCACCCTAGGATGCTTCACTCATTCCTTGTGTGCGATGTGTCTGTCTTTTGCAAAAGAGGTTGCGTTCCAGCTCTAGCCTTCAATGCCATGATGCTCTGCATCCTCTTTGCTACATTAAATAAAGGTTCTCACCTACTTATGTGCATTTGTGAAAGCAAGTTTTCCTTCATCTCTAACTGTCCTCTATCTAATTTTTGCTTACTAACATTTCTTCCATCAGTCTTGGCAGTCTGTTTGAACCTATCATTTTCTATCATTCTTATCCATGAATTGGCCTCTTTTCTAGACGTTTTTGGCCGATTCCTCGAGGGGGCATGCATATGTCATTGTTATTGTCTGGGGCATTTTCATTATTGTTCTTTGAAACAACGCTTAAAATTGCATTGTCTCAAAGAGAGGCAAAATGTAGACATCTAAAAATGGTCAACGCTTACGGAGTCATACTTTAACATTTGCGCATTGCCTTATTTTAGGGTTTTTGCATCGCATTAACATTTCTTCTATGTCGTGCACTTGGTCTTTATCATTTGCGAGCATCGAGTCCTTCTTTTGCATTCCTAATTTTTATCGCTTTCAAATTAGGGTTTTGTCCTCTTGTCAATCTTGTCATTTTGTGATCGATTCGTCATCGATCCTTGTCCTCTGGTCAATCTCATCAATTTTGCAATCAATTTGTCATCAATCATTGTCCTTTTCAAACTTGTCATTTTGCAATCAATTCATCATCAATCCTCATCCTTGTCAATCTCGTCAATTTTGTGATCAATTTGTCATCGATCGTTGTTCTTTTCAATCTCGTCATTTTGTGATTGATTTGTCATCAATCCTTGTCCTCTTGTCAATCTCATCAATTTTGCATTCAATTTGTCATCGATCGTTGTTCTTTTTAATCGTATCAATTTGGATCAATTATTGTTCCTCATCAATTGGCGCCTTTCAATTTGGTCTCTTTATCAATCTTGGTCAATTCGTCAACCAATCTCAATCCTTTATCAGCATTGATCCTCTATCAATTAAAATCATGATTGAATCGACACCAATTATCTTTTTTCAAGACCTAATTGTCGTCCTTGCATTTCTAATTCATCTTCTAGGGTTTTATGATTTATTCATTTAATCTTGTTTGTCATTTTCCCTCTAGGTTAAATAATTTATTTATTTATCTTAAGTCTTCTTGTCACAATTAAATTTTTATTTAATTGGCTAATTAATTCCTTCTCTTTTTGTGAATTAATTAATGAATGAAAAAGCATTAATTAATTCACCTAATTATCTAATTTCTCCTAAATTCCTAAATTTCTATTTCTATTTCAAATTCTTGTCATAACTTCTTGCATAGCAATTTGTCATAAATTGTCATAACACCTTGCATAGAAATTTGTCATACACTTGTCATAATTTTGCTATTTTTGATTTGAATTTCCTTTCAAATCTCTTCATGCTAATCTTGTCTTTTCTCCAATTTATCTATAAATTGGATAAATTTCTTCAATCAGGGATCCGAATCAATCACGCTTCTAGTATCCTTATGTTGTCTTGTCAATCTTGCTTTCAGATTATGCTTATGCACTTGTAGGTGAGATCCACAAATACACTAATTTGAAGGAGAAAGAAGGACAATGGAGAATTCTGGAGGAGACATTCGCGTTTGTAATGGTTTGCATTTGGTTTGAATGTCTTATTTTCAATATCTCTATTGAATGTTTTTAGAATTTTATTTCATTGCAATCTAGTTTTTATGATTGAGCTAGTCTAATTTCTATTGCTTTGATGGTTTCCAAATTCCTATCTACAGATATTTTTAAAATAGTAAAGGAAGGTGTATGGAACAACCAAATTCTGATCATTATAAACAATGAATATTTTAAGATCCTTTTATGATATGTAAGTTGAGAATATTTTATGAAAGGTCCCTAAATGAATACACTTTAAACTGATTTTAATATACCTTGAAGTGTGCAATATGGAAGGTTTGTATTCTTAATCTCCTACCCATTTCTTAATTTAAAAGATGATATCTTTATTAAATATCTTTATTAACTTGATTTCTCCTTCAATTCTTGATGAATGCTTGATTGCATGTTCACTTGGAATTGAATTGATTTTATAATTAAGAGATCACTTGAATTGTAGGTAAACCCCTTCAAATGATAGGGTAGGCTTCCTTTTATACCTAATATATGTCTTGAAAGCATTTTATCGTGATGGCTTTAAATTAAAGTACTTTATCTTCTATTTGGTATTGGTGGAGCAGAGGTTGCATTGCATCGTCCTAGGATACATATTTCCGTAGATACAACACAAGTTAAATGTATCCCAGGTCGATGCAAAGCAACCTCTGCTCTAGAGCTCACCAAAAAATAGAGAAAGAACTTTAATTTAATGCCATCAGGATAAAATTCTTTAATCAAGACAGATAAAATTTGAGTTTGATTGTCATCATTTACTTTGCCAAATTCTTCACACGTAACTCCTGAATCAATTTCCTACTCACAAAAAATTTATTATGTCTCAAATATAGGGAAACAGAAGGCTTCAAATAGAAAACTTGAACATGCAACTAAATCCATTGACTAACCAGAAGAACAAAATTAAGAAACGGTTTGATCATCTGAGAGATGTTGTAGACTTGCAACTCACCAGCTAAGTTTTTGCGGGTAAGAATTTTTTTTGTTTTGGTTATGGTTGTGGTGTTTATAGGGAGACATTTACAAATTTATATCTATTTTCACTATTTAATGGTTTATGGGTTTGTAATGGTAATTTAATGTTCTTTCATATTTTTGTATATATTCTTTATAATAGCCTATTATATTGATTTGTTCTATTATGCATAATGGTGTGGGTCAGACGACTTTGCCGTCGGTGCATGAAAGCATTGAACGAGTTCTACTTTTAAAAATTACATGAAACATTTTTAATTTATTTGATTCAGTGTTATTTGCAAAAAATGATTATCAATGATGTTTCCTTTCTCCAAGAATTGTCTAGGATCTTTCCATCAGATAATATGTAACATTGAATGACTAAATCTTTTCATTACAAATGCTTATTTTATTTAATTATTATCTGAGCGTGAATTAAAACTTATATCTGTACGGAAGTAGAACATACAAGTTGAAGAGTCATGTGCAAGCAAATTTCCTAAAAGAAAGCAAGCAGGCATTATCTTGAATGACATGGAAACAAGCTCATCAGCTACCTAGAAGAGAGCAATTGGAGAATGGTAGAGGAAAGTGTTTAAGGGTGATAAATAGATAGATAGTATGCAATACAAACAAACAATGTCTAGAGTGTCTGATGTGATGTCTCTAATTTATGTTCGGAGGGACTAACTGGTTTTGGAGTTCCTGCAAAACCTATTGGGCCACGCTTGGAGGAAATCAATGTGTTCATGCAAGGAGCACCTTTTTTCTATTATGAGAATGATACTTTTGCACCGAGGGATATTTGGAAGTCAATATCCAAAAATTTCTATAGTGTGGAACCAGAGTTGGCAGACTCGAAGTAATTTTCAGCTTTCAGAAGACCAAGAGGTTATGTACACAATCTCCCAATAGAAGGGCAATTTCAAGCATTACTTCTCCCCCCCCATGACTATTCAGGAAGCACTTCCTCAGACAAAGGACTATTGGCCTCCATGGGATCAAAGAAAAAAATTGAAGCATATACTCTAGATGATGTGGTGGTGTCCTTCATGAAGAACTTTGCAATATAATTGAAAATTCACGAGGGAAACTACAAGATAGTGAAGAGAAATACAATCTTGAAAAGTGGGAAGAATGGATCTTGGTATGGGTAGGGCCAAGTCAAGTGGCTCCTCTAGAGGTTGATGAGATAGAAATCATATTAGGATTTGAAAAAGATCACACTCGTGGAACTTTGTGTGCGAGTGATTGATTGTGGTGTTTGGGTAATGCATTCCAAATAGATATAGTTACATTCCAAATGGGTAATGTATTGATTAAAGACTTTTATCCTAATGGCATGCAACTGTATCTATTTGGAATGCATTACTCAAACACCACAATTGATCACTCGCACATGAAGTTCCACGAGTGTGATCTTTTTCAAATCCTAATATGATTTCTATCTAGTCAACCTCTAGAGGAGCCACCTAACTTGGCCCCACCCAAACCAAGATCCATTCTTCCCACTTTTCAAGATTGTATTTCTCTTCACTATCTTGCAGTTTCCCTCGTGAATTTTCAATTATAGTGTAGAGTTCTTCATGAAGGACACCACCACATCGTCTAGAGTCTATGCTTTAATTTTTTTCTTTGATCCCATGGAGGCCAATAGTCCTTTGTTTGAGGAAGTTCTTCCTAAATAGTCATGGGGGGGAGAGGTAATTCTTGAAATCACTCTTCTATTGGGAGATTGTGTACATAACCTCTTGGTCTTCTGAAAGCTGACAATTATACTTCGATTCCGCCAACTCTTGTTCCACACTATAGAAATTTTTGGATATTGACTTCCAAATATCCTTCAGTGCAAAACCATCATTATCATAATAGAAAAAAGGTGCTCCTTGCATGAACATATTGATTTCCTCCAAAACATGGCCCAATAGGTTTCAGAGGAACTCCAAAACTAGTTAGTTCCTCCAGATATAAATTAGAGACGTCACATCAGACACTCCAGACATTGTTTGTTTGTATTGCATACTCTCTATCTATTTATCACCCTTTAACACTTTCCTCTTCTTTTCTCCAATTGCTCTCTTCTAGGCAGTTGATGAGCTTGTTTCTATGTCATTCAAGATAATGCCTGCTTGCTTTCTTTTAGGAAATTTTCTTGCATATGACTCTAAAGCTTGTATGTTCTACTTCCGTATAGATATAAATTTTAATTCACGCTCAGATAATAATTAAATTAAATAAGCTTTTGTAAAGAAAAAATGTAGTCATTCGATGTTACATATTATTTGACGGAAAGATCCTAGACAATTCTTGGAGAAAGGAAACATCATTGATAATCATTTTTTGCAAATAATACTGAATCAAATAAATTAAAATGTTTAATGCAATTTTTAAAAATAGAACTTGTTCAATTCTTTCATTCACCGATAGCAAAGCCGTTTGACCCACATCATCTCTCACTGTCAGAATTTTGACGACAACTAATGGAACGTCTGATGAGGATGTTGTGCATCCGATGGCACTCCTCTATCGGAATTTTATCCTTTAGAGTCAGAATTCTGATGATAGGCTGAGATCGCGATGGTATTCTTTCAGGGTATGAGCATCCATGGTGGTTGTCAAAAAGGTTGGAGGTGATGTCAGAATGGTGACAACCACAAGGATAGTCGGAACTTCCGACACAAAGTTTTCGATGGCTTTTCTTTTCAGTAGTGTGATGAAATTGTGTAAGAATTCCGACGAGTTGCCATCAAAATTTTGACCTGAATTTACTAGTGACTGGATCTCCTCCTCACTACTCTACTCTTCAGTCCTCTCATTTGTCTTCCTGTCGGTACAAGAAGATATCGGTTATCTTCTTTGATGCACTCTAACTGCTTTACCGGTTGCTCAAACCATACCGGTTAACCCTCTATTAAAACCTACTACAGGTTTTACTCTACTCACTCAGTCGATATTATCTTCTACTATTTACACATAGACTGATCTCACTCTCTCATGTAGCTATGTTATCTCCCATCCAGCTGCACTTAACAATATCATTGGCTTGCATATTTATAGCCCAGTCTTCTCGCCAAAATCCCATTCAAATCACAGGTGGTTAGGGTTTCTTCATCAACCTCAAGGAAAACCAAATCCAATCTAATCGCTCAGACAACTATCTGCACATCACCACCATTTTTGTGCCTTTCAGAGCACGCTTTCTAAGTTTGGCATTCTGCATTCAATCTATCAGTTCATCCCTTGGTCAAATTCCATAAATGGCTTAGTTGTTTCCTTCGCCAACCCAATCTACACAATCAATCTATCCTGGATCTCAAGTTGCAAACCCTTGCAACACCTCTGCAACACATCCCATGATTTACAAGATCTGCCATTAATATTGACCATATCTACAACAATCTTGTCAATGAACGCACCATCTACTGCTGCATGCAAGTCCACCACCTTGAATCCACATGGCATCTTTGTCGACCAACTGCCAGCTTGGATCTTTGTGTCGGTTTAGACAGGATCATCGAACAAACACTCAACTGGTTCTTCTTTTCTGTCGGTTTACTAACCCTGTCGGTATCTCACACTTTACCAGTTACCCTTCATGTCTTCTCTTTGTTGAACTATCGGTGGAACTTCTTAATTGGTCACCAGACATGTCTATCCATAGCATGTTCATTCTCATTAGGTGGGAAGTCTTCTGCATCTACACCTTGTTCATTTTCCTCTGTCTGCATCTGCTCAACTTTGCCTTCTTCTTGATCATCTTAGACCGTATCTCAAATGGTTTGTCAAAGTGACAAACCCATCACACTTCATCTGTTTTAGCAGCTTAACATGCCTTCTCTATCGATCCAATGCATATCCTGATTTCATGCACTTGAGGTATTCCTTTGAGTCACCGGTAGATCCGGTGTGAGCCTTCAAACACCTACCTTCACCTCTTCTTCCTTATCTCATAGAACTATGATTAAAACTATGCATAATGGGAGATAAGTTCCATTTACCGGTGGTAGTGATTTCTTGTCATCTACATCCTGCAATGCACTCATGTGGCTTCCCTATTTGTGCAGCAAATCTTCAAACAAGTACATGTGATCTGGTGTGGGCACATTGATTGTCAATCATCTCTTCTCATGGTGTCTACATCTCTATCTGGTGGGAGTCCTAATATTCTACAACCACACAGCATATCGGTGACTTGTTCATTCTTCTTCTCCGATGTTGATGTGATTTAGGTAACATTCTACCCCTTCATCACAAACAACATCCAAGCATCCTGCTCATTTTCAACACTTCACTTACTAGTTGACATCCTTTCCTTACCGGTGTTAGACTATACTGGGAACCTATCCATTTCATCCACACAAGTCAAGCACTAACTTTTGTACCGGTGACTCCAGTGATCATTCCTTTAAATGAAATTCTCTTCCTTACCTTACCGGTGTTCTGCAACACAAGGTGATATCAAAGATGTCTCATCTTTTAGACCTGCATGACAGTGTTTCATGAACATCTCTTCTACTAGTAGTCATCCCATACCAGTTGATGTCAATGAAAACACAATGCCAACATTCATGATCAATCACAGGAGCCAAGAATCATCTGCAAGAAAAATACCTATCACACAAAAGATATCAAGAAAAGATAATATGCTCTATAACAACCAAAGAATTATGTAATATGTATAAAGAATGATTGAAGATACAATATGGAGGCACGATAATGGAGGTACAATTACAATGAATGAATGAATCCTTATAAATGATGAATAAAACCCTAGGTGAAAACCCTAATGCTAAAATTAGGAGAACTAAAGAAATGAAAAGTAGGAGCTAAATTAAGCTAAACTACATCTAGAACTAAAACTAGCAAAGCAAACTCTAGATAATAAAAAAACAACTAATTTTACCTTAAGTGAAAAAGAAATTAAAGGACCTAATTAATAAATAACTAGATAAATATCCTAAAATTACTCCAACAATATATAATCATAATTTTGGATATAAAGGTAAGATCAAATTATATCAAGGAAATGAGAAATAAAAATTCCACCATAGATTCCAAAATGGAATGGGTCTAAATCATCAACTCCTATCATTTTAATTTAATTTTAATTTAATTAATAATTTATTTAACATATAATTATAAATTATGTATCTGTGTATCCTCTATGTACCTAGCCTTACTTACAATTAACTCTTTACTTATTACTTAGCCCTAAATTTATTTATATGCAACCCAATAAAATTGTCTTATCTATATTATTTGATTTTTAATCTCATATTTATTAATCAAATATTACTAAATAAAAATAAATTCTTGGTATTTCAATCTTGATCCTTTTAATTACACAATCAAAACCAAATATTTAGTTGAGTAACCCCACTTTACACTTTGGCCCTAAGTTCTAGAATTACATTAAATTGAGAGAGGCACTTGAATCATTACATAACTATTGAAACAAAGAAACTAGGGGTCTTATGAGGAGTGGGAATACTAAACTAGAGAACTAGCTGACGAAAAGGATCGAAACCTAACTTACACCCAGAGCCAAACACCAAAAAACTAGACTAAGACAAAACTAGCCCAAAAAAAAAAAAAGTATACAGACACACCCACCACCAAAGGCATGAACAAATGGTCTACCTAGTGGGGGTCTTTTCAAATTTGTAATCCTAACTAATCACATTAACTTTCTTATAGAATGAGAGCCTCTTTTTTAAACCTTCTCCCGAACAAATGGCCAACATAGTTTTCAACCTCAACACCAACGACTCCATTCTAGTAGTAGGACATGAATCCATGTGTCATTTCTTCTTAGCATGTCTTCTATCGATTTCCTCCTAAATGTCTTGGAGAGTTATAGAGTTCTTCTTTGATATTTTACTATAGAGGGCCATCATCTCCTCCATCTTCCTTTTAAGGGTCACCTAGCTATCCTGAAGCTCCTCAATTACCTTCACCATCTCCCTCCTATCATCCTTCTACTCCATCCTCTCATAGAGCCCCTTCAATTCCTCTTTCATCCCTTCCCACCTCTCAAGTTTATCCACCAAGTCATTTGCCACCACCCAAACCCTTTGATCCTTTTTTCCCATTGCCAAACTAGAAGCTCTTATATTTGCCTTAATGAGTGCCACAAGCTTGTTAATTTTATTCTTCTTCACATTAATTTGGCCAAGGAGACAACAACTTATGGCTTCCTATTTGTTGTAGGCATCATAGAGATCATTGACCTTATCATCAAAGGCTAGAAAATTCCATTTCCTAAGGGAGTTAGTAGGGGAGGTGGGAGGGTAGAAAAATGAAGGGGTAGAAAGTGTAGCAAAATTACCAATAGTGTTCCTCATAGTCCACTCTAGCCCAATGGACCGGGAGGAAGTAGATTCCTCAAAAAAATTCTCCTCTTGCTCTAGCTCTTCAAAAATCCATTTGGAAATGGGAGGGGCTAGGGAGTTCTTGTTTTTAGCTGACCTACTAGGGTTTACCTAGGTAGAGACCCCCTTAAGCTTTGGAGTAGAAATGATGACTTCTTTTTGGGTTATCCAAAAGTTTTACGACTAGGGTGGGACTAGGGGAAGGACTAGAGGGGTTGCTAGACAACCCACTAGTAGGGGTCATATTCACACAGAAATTATATAGACACAAAATAACCCCCTGGTGTAGGGGAAATTGTTTTTTCTTTTAGCAATCACCATAGACTAGGAGATGGATGAAAAAAGTTAATAAGGGAAAATTCATATTCACACCATACCTTAGATGGTTGAGCACAAGGAAGAACTAAGAGTCGACCATTTGAATCTACCATCCAGTATAATGTACTTCGTAAGGAGAACCAGGACCTCTTTCCAAACCTCGAGAAAATCATCTCTTTTGAACTTTCTTTGAAAGAGAGAAATTATCTCCCCTATCTTTAGGAACCTCATAAAATCTACATGTAGTTACCCTTAGGTTTCATGGGAAAGATTGTACTTTCCACAATAAGACCAGTTGTAGTCGTGTGATTATTTCTATAGACATCGTAAACACCACACTTGAATTTTAACTCTGCCCTCATCCTAAGATTGGGTAGACTACTTATACAAAGAAGGGTTGAAACCCTTCATTCCCTCAATGTATGACACTATATTTTCTTTCATCACCTTCTTCCATAGATCTTCATTTTATTTGAAATTGTCACACTTGTATGACAAAGTTTGAATGAGATATCCACCTATGGTTTTCTTAGAGAAGCTAGTAATAGGGACCAAAAAGGGGTTGCTAAAACCAACTTTGGGATACTAACAGTTAAAGGCAGGTTTGAAGGAAATGTAGCTTTCACTAGATTTAATAGAGTGACTCCATATCAATAAATGATTGAAGTGCAACATGTACATGATAATGAATGAAAAAGCAATTTTGAATTCTGTAGGTATTATTGGGACTAATGTCTTCTTGAATCATGTCATGAATATCATTAGGCAACTCATGTTGCGATATCCATATTTTGAGCTTGTTGGAGAATGCACCAAGGTTTTCCAACCTATCCATAGTCTTATTTTCTTCCCTAAGGGTGTGTCGGATCCTTATTTGGCCAAAGGTAGCAATGACACCTTGGCATTTGGTGATAAGGTCCACCACACTCTATCCTGGCTTAGCCTTTCTTTGTAGCATCATGATGACATTTTTTTGTATTTCCCTCCATAATGATTTTTTGGTATCCCCTTTCCTTGGTGATAAAAATATCATAGAAATTCGCCACCACTTTTGCCATGTTGGAAGTTTGATAGAGTAGGTTAGTTGTGTAGGCCACCACCACTCTACCACCTAGACCTTTGATGACCCCACCCCTACCCACACGACCTTGGTTCCCTTTAAAAGAACCATCGAAGTTTAGTTTCAACCATTTGGTGTTGGTGGGGGGGGGGATGTGGGGGTGCAATAATTTTATGTTGTTGCTACACCAATAAAGAGGAAAAGTAAAATTAGAGAGTGAATTGGTCATTTCCCATTTCTTGGCCATGAGCTAGTCTACAGATGAGGGGGGATATGAATGTTTGAAAATTTTAAAGCATTTCATATTCTCTTTGACATGGTTAATAATGGATTATGCTAAAGCTTTCCATTAAGACTTAAAAACTTTGAAAGTTTTATTATTACATTATTTTTGTAGACACCTAAAAATGTCTCATTAATCATACAATAATTATTCATCTAAATCAATTAAGTAATTCTTTAATTATTTAATTAAGCTAATTATTCTTCTAAACTGACTCAATCATCAACTTCTTCACATTACTAATTTATCCAATTTCTATCTATTAATCAATTCATCATCAAATAATAATTAAATATTAATTATTTAATTAATTATGATTAATTCCCTTAATTAAATAATCTTTATTATTTAATTAATTCTATTTCTAAAGATTAAATAATTTTATTTAAATTATTTAATTAATTAACTTATTCCTCCATTTCCCCAAATTCGAATTTCAATCAATTTCATCTAATTCCAATTTCCCAAATTTTAATTTAACCAAATTTGAATTTCATCTCATTTCAATAAATTTCATGTGCATTTCGTCATTTGAAAATCAAAATTCAAATCCAAATAAGAATGAAATTGAATTTCAAATTCAAATTCCTACAACACATGTTGAAAATCTTAACTGGTTCATCAAATTAGTTAACTAATCAGTTAGCTCTCCAATCTCTCCTTTTCATTCTAGATAACCTTTTCTGACTAATCAATCAATTCAGTCTTCTAATCAATCAAATCAGTCATCTCCTCAATCAACTGAGTCAACTAGCTAATCTATTCAGTTCACTATCCAATCTATTTAGTTGACTACTCAATCAATCTGAGTTAATAAATCAATCAAATGAGTTAACAAATCAATCAACTCTGTTAACTGATCAATCAATATCAGTTGTCTCCCAATCAACACTTCAGTTCAAAATCCCTCCCCATCTCTCTTGAAAATCTATATAAACAACATCAATTTCTCAAATCAATCTAGAATCTTGGTCTTCAAAATATTTGTGTCAATCTTATGCAGGAAATCCCAGTGCAACACCTGAGAGCCACCTACCACACAAATTGGAGAAGAGGAATGGAAGCCTTGTTACATCAATTGAGGGAGTTTAAACTAGTTTCTTTCATTATTCATTTCATTTAGCATTATTTCATTGTCATTTAGGAGTTAATTGTAATTGGATTTAGAGTTGTGATTCGCTCTTTTACATCTGATTATTTTGATGATTAATTTACCCCTAAGAAACAATGGTGAACTTGACTTGAATCATAACTTTCTGATCATTTTTTACTTTCTATCTTGCAGGTTGTATGGATGCATAGGAAAGTGCCACTCATTCACACACAGAAATTTGCATTCACTTACAACATACCGCTTTCAAGTTGATAATAATTCATAATCGACCATGCAAAAATCCGCATTCACAAGATTTACTTGCGTAATTTAATTCTTTTGTTGCTTTTGTTTGTTACTTGATTGTGTTTTTGACCCACAATTATTTTAAAAATCTAGAACTTTCTAGTTTTCTGTATAAAATGCATTTGATCTTATGGCAGGAAGGGTAACTTTCAAAATTTTAGGTACTAGTAAGAGAAAACAACATAGGAGACAAGGAAAAGCACATCAACAGTGGATAAGAGCAAAAAAGAGATTTCAATATCTTGCAGAAACAACCGCCCTATCCCGATATTATCACATTGTGAACAAGTACCTGGACAGATTCAACGTATTTGATGACATTGAAAAAATGACAAATTCAATAATGGATTTAGCTCATGTCATGATCGATTGAACTTTTATTTTATCTTTTCATTTTGTTCATAACTTGTTTTCATTCAATCAGAACTTGCAACGCATTCGAATTGAATGAAATTTGCATTCAGGTGCACCTAAATTCGCATACGAATTGATAGGAATGTGCATTCGGTCTTACTATGATTTGCATTCGCTGAAAATTCAAAAATATTTCTGCTCTTTTTTTTTCTCTGTCATTTTTTACTATTTTTTATACAAACGGATCATTAATAGATAGTAAGAAAAAAAATTATACCTAGAAGAAGAAAATTAGGCTGGGGAGCCCACAATATGCTAACAATTTTCGTGGTTTCTTGCAGGGATAGCTAGACTTAGTTTAGCTAAGTCTTTCTTTTGGTTCTCTTAAAAAGAACAACACAAATTCCACCATTGCTATGTTAGTTAAAATGAACACCATGTCTTTTGGAGTAACATCTCTAAGTAGCATAGACTATTTTTCAATGAAGGTATAAAAAGAACTTTGCTTTCTGTGTTTTCAAGGTGATAGGCATAAGCTCTCCCCTTAATTGGGTGACCAAAAAACCAGACCCACCTTTTTCCATGCTTTCTATCAATTCTTCATTAGGATTAAACCTTTAGAAGGCCTACCTCCCGAGTATCCCATAAAGCCAAGTGAAAGGGAATGACCTAAGTAGCAATGGCTAAAGCCAAGTAATTTGAGCCACTATAAAATAAATGTGTTTGCAATGAAAATTGTAAGCAATGAGTGTTACATACTATCATAACGACATCATGCCTCGCTCAGTTTCTATATGGTATGATAAAATTTATAGACCATAACCTCTACAGACTGGGAGACCTCCTTAATGGAGCGGAAAATGCTACTAATTATGACCACTCGAATGGAACCTTGATTAATATCTTTAGGAAATTAGAGGCCAATCTGAGTCAGTAACCAGACATTTATACTATCACAGTGCAAGGGTGGGGAAGAATTCACCCCCAAGACACTCACCATATATCTCCTAGGATAACGAGCCAATTGAGGAGCGATCCTCTTTGGTTTAATTTTTGGACAAAGGCAAAAAAATAGGCACATCTGAGCGTGTGACAGGGTTGTTTGAGATGACAGAGTACCAAGATGTGGTTTGTGGTAATATTAGTGACCTTTTGACTATAGGAGAGTCTACTTGATGTGCTATCGAATGGACAAAATTTTATCAAAAACAAATGAGGTTTTGAAAAAGATGTCAACATCCACAAGGGTTTGAAAAAATCCTTTGAACGATGCTCTCTTTGATCATGCCAAGTTGTTTTTCATTTCTTTGCTACTGTGTCTTTGCAACATTTTCAAAAAGATCAAACACCTACAACAAGATCAATGTCAACATCAACATCAAAATCAAAATCAAACAAAATTGCCACTTTCAGAGAAATGGAGAAAAAATCTTACATGTTATGATCTTAGGTCCAAACCAATCAAGCAAACATCATGGAATGATGTTATACATTTCATAGGGGAGGTGAAGAATTTATCCCTTCCATTCCTATTCCATCGTCATCCATAGAGATTTTAGCTCAACAAATCAAGACTTTGCAACAACAAATGATAGACATGACTAGTCATAACAACCATAGGGATTGGTTAGAAAAAATGATGAGAGAAGTGATAACCACGAGGGAATCATTATCAAGCCAACCTTATTTATCTTGTGAGACCATTCAAACATGCCAACCTTTGTTCTTCAATAAAATAATTCCTACTTCAGTTCAACACACATTAGAGTCATGTCAACCTTTTTTTTTTCAACATAACATATCAATCATATCAATCACATCAACCCAACATTAAAACCCCTTTCAACCAAAGTCCAAATCAACCATATCTATCCACCATTTCATCATCCCTTTAAGTCACACAAGAGTAGTCTACAACATCTCTATCCAATAACACAATCTCCCAAGGGCTATCCATAATACAAATCCAATCTAATCCAGGTCATCATGCTAGTCCTCTCCATGCTTCAGAAATTCAAGATCCAATGCCATCATATATTCCATTTCCAAGAAAACCCACTTCAGAGAGTCTCATTCAAAATCCTTTCTCACCAGGCCAAAGTGTTGAAACCTTCCAAAAATCTCCCATGCATATCCAAACTCCTTCCTCGTGTCAAGAGGATAATCCAACATTAGAAAAAATCAGTCCTGAATAAATCAAGATCAAGAAAAACCCTTTCATCTTATCCAATTTTTCATCAAAATCCCACCGACCAAGAATCTTATGATGATCACCTCATTCCTTTATCTCAATTGAAAGATGTTCTTTCAAGTCTCGTTCAACATCCACACTCATCGCACCAATATTCATTTAAGATCATCATGTAAAATAAAATCATAAATCATATAGAACTGTATCACACATCACATAGAAGGCTTAAATAAAATCATATAGACACATAACATGAACATGCATCATCAATAGAACACAAGCATATAGAATGTCGTCAAAACTGCATATCATATAACTCAAAAATGATAATGTGTCAAAATATACAACAAAAGGCCCAATGGCTCGACTATTATCATCAAATAAGATTCAGTCGACACTGCCTCTATCTCTAGGAGGGTCCTATCTACTAGATCCTGCTCTAGGATGTCTTGATGATTCCCTAGGAGGACCCATCACTCCTCCGCTTCTTGTTTGTCAACTCATGTCTCTACTAGACCCACTCCAAGATCTATAGGCTAGATAGCTAGGCTCCCTCTAACCCTCAAGAATGAATCTCTCATATACCTATCTATAGTGTGTAGCCTCTTGGGAAACACTAAAAAATCTATCTATCTGTGTCCTTGTATTTGTCCTTGGACCAAACAACTGATCATAAGCATCCATGGTCAACTATGCTTTATGCACAGCTTCATCTCTCTCTTGTTGGAGGTGATCCCTCTCTACCGCAATGTGATCCCTCTCCGCCACAATATGATCCCTCTCTGCCTCCAAAGCTCCATAATCTCTCCGGAACAACTCTCTATCCTCCCTTCATATCTCTCTAACCCTCACTGCCATATTCTCCAAACTTTGTATCTATGCACTTATAATCTTCACAGTATCACCCTCCCTCCTTGGCTGTCGCTCTCTCGCCAATGCATCCTCCAAACTTTGAATCTGCTTCCTCAATAAATGTGGATCATCATCGTCATCTCTATCCCCACCCTGCGCTCCATCCCTACCTCCCTATGCAGCACAAATGTCCTCCAAATCAGGCATGTCAATGTCATTGCGCCCTCATCGTCATCATTGTCCCCTCTAATGATAGTATATTTTCTAGATGAAATAGTATTCACACTTTCAACACCAACAAACTAGAAATTTTATTTTGACTGATCCTATACATATCATGGAGAAAGAGAAGGAAACCTATTCGTAAATCCTCAAGGTGATTCCATTATGTTGGTTAAAAAGTTTGTCCTTTGATAAAAATGAAATAATCACAACTCTATTGCCCTTTTAAAGAACAAAACAGTAACAAAATAGTTGGGTAAACTTATGAAAGTTTCCCTTTGAATTTTCTGAGGTATAGATCCCTCTTAGATTTTCAATGAATGAAAACAAGAAAATAAACTATGCATATACTTTTAACCAAAAAGAACGAAAGGCATTCCCATATTTACACATCGCTATGTTGTAAATGTGATTCTTAGAAGTGTAGATCACATATAGAAAAGCTCATAGGCTTTGTTATTTATCGCACTCTTACATTCAAAAGAAACTTTCAGACTAGATTTTTTATCAAATGCATAACATTTCTTAAAGAAACAAGGAACTATTTTGACATAAATGAACCCCAACAAAAATTCAATTTCATTCATCAAACACACAGTTTTAAATCTCCAAAATACTCACTTTCATTCATTCATAGATAAATGAGTGTTTTCTTTTCAAAACATTATGCAACTTCAAAATAAAGTATATCAAGTTTGAAAGCCAAAAATTCTCGGGCCTTCACATAGTCTTGTTAAAACATATATATAGCCACAGATTGGCTAATTGTAGTTTAGGAAAACATGGAGTTACATAACTTTGCCCCTGAGTCAAGATTTGGTTTTAAAACATAACCAAAAACTAATTTCTAAAACTGTCCTAAAATTCATCATCAAATAACTTCAAAGGGGCCTGCAGGATCGAGATTAAAGATATGGAGCGGGATCCTTGGGCTGATTTTGCACTACAATGGTGACACGTTTCCAATCCAAATGAGCGGCTGAAAAACACTATATAATAGCATAGTTAGGGAGTTTTATATGAGAAATCTTCTGACACCACACTTCCTTGTCTCGCCAGACTTGGGCCACCATATACGTGTGACTTCCCGGGTGTTCTATGCGCAGAAAAAGAGGGAATCAATTTTCGCCACAATTGAGAAATCATTTGTCATTAGAGTTTTTGCCTCTCTCACATAATTTTTTTTCCCTCGAAGGATTGGGTGATTACTTGCAAACTCTCTATTGTTTTTCCATCTTCCTTTAGACATTTGATTCCTATGCATTTCAAGTCATTCTACATGGATAAAACAAGTTGAGCTAACTCGTTCCACAATTTGGTGGACTCTTCACATCTCTTCTCTACTATAGAGTTACGCAACTTAATGATTTTCTTGCACACATACAGAACATTATCATCCAAGCCCTCCACAGGTTTTTCTAAAAAAAACTTCTTAATGCCATACTTTTGCACATCATTCATTTGAGTTACCAAAGCTCTCCACTTGGTTTCCTCCTTTTTCTAGTTAGCAATTATTGTCTCTATCTCTCATTATTGTTATGGATTTTTCATATATTGTACTTAGGTTCTTGAAGTACTCTATGCCATATTGAGTGATCCCATCCAACCATTCCAAAAATATTTATATCACCATCTTTCTCTTTTGAATTTGACCCAAGAGCTTTAGATTAGTAGGTGACTTAAGATCAAATGACATGGGAAGTTGTGAAATTGGCTGGGCATTGGGATTATCAATAGCATCTATACTCAACCACGTGCCTCAGTGTCTCCTTGAGATCTTGTTTATCCCTTTCGTCCTTCCATGTCCTTATTATTCTTTTTGTGGAAGCTTATAAATGGTGTACATTGGCTACCCATGATCCAGCGCCTCAATTAATCTTTTCAACAATGAAATCATTTGCTGAAGGATTTTCTACTTCTTTATCTGAAACAGGGCGAGCTATTTCAGCAGTCAATTGCCAGTATCTCGATTAGAATCTATTTTTGAAACTGTTTTCATCTTTTTGGACTTTGGAGTTGTTCCCAAACATTTACTAACCATATCCTCAATGGAAATTGTAACAGGAACTACATTTCTCTTTTTTCTGCTGAGAGAAGTCTCTAACCATTGAAGAGCACTAGAACCTACATCCTTCCTTGTTTGGGGTTGCTCAGCACCAACATTTTCTAAGATCAATGAACTTCCAATGTCTATTTCCTCTTCCTCGGTATTCTTAGTATCACCAACTTCTATAGTGGGTATCTCAATGTTTTGTTTTGCCATTATATTCCCAACCTCTGGGGACCCTTCTAAATCAGCCACTAATGTGCTTTCTGGCAGCTTTTTGCCCTTGTTTTTGGTTCTTGATCTGGTGACATGGGTTGGAAGTTGGTTTACAAAGGATTTCTTTGAACCTTTGGTAATATCTGCCTCAAATTTAACTTTGGTACCACCTTTCATGCAACTAAGTGTCTGCTAATCCTAAGAAATGAGAAAATCACCTCCAGCAATGAACCTCCACCTTTCCTAATTTAGCTTCTTCATGAAGATACAAATCCTTTTGAAATCGATATAAATGGCTTAAAAATCATTTTCATGATTACCACAACTCATTCATTCATGCCGAGTTACCATTGAAGTGACACTTCTAACACATACTTTTATTACAAAACACTCTGTGTGATCTCTTATCAAGAATATGATTACCTCCTTAAGTGAGAATTCCTTAAAATAAATCGTCGAGATTCCTAGAATATTCTCCTCCATACTGGTCATTTCCCTCCTTTGGCCTCTGCTTTTATAATGCTTCCATTTTGAATGTAGAACTGTTGAACCATTGAACTATTGAACTCTTGAACCAACGAAGGTTCAAAAGTTAAAGTTCATTCTCCACATAGACTTTTCCGTACAAGTTAGACTTGCTGCAATTAAGACATAATACACACATATACTCGCTGAACCAATGAATTGATGAACTCTTGAACTAAACTCCAGGTTCAAAGACACGAACACTTAGACATAAAGATGCATTGACTGAGAGGGATTTAAAGCAAAAAGATAATAGTTTAAGAGAATTAACTATGCTGAATTAAACACACATTTTCTCGGTACAAATATTCCAACGTAAGAAAAATCAATGAGTGTGAAAAATAGGGGGTAAATCATTCCTAAATTATTTAAAACCAACTTTTCCTATACCAATAACATAGGTAAATATGAATCCCTAGTAATGGGACTTCGTACTACCATACAATGGAAAATCATGGAGTTACAAGTCTATGGAGACTCACAGCTTATCATCAATCAAGTCAATGATGATTACAATACAAAAGATGATAATATGAAACCGTAGAAATAGTTGGTGGAATAATATAAGCAATAGTTCACCAATATAACATTTGAGAAAATCCCAAGAACACAAAACAAGGCAGATGATGCCATGAAAATAGTAGGCTCTCTCTTGGATATGCCTAACAATGGAACTCACTTTGAATTCATAGTTGAACAAATCATGGTAGCAGCATATGAAATACCATCTGATGAATATGTTTACATGATAGTAGGAACTGAATCTCCTTGGTACAGAGATGTATATGCATACCTTCTTGATCAATATATATCTCTTGAGCTTTATCCATCAAGCTGCAAGACACACAATCATTGCAGATACTTTATACAGAAAAGGCCTAGATGGTACTTTACTTCAATGCCTCAATACTGAGGAGGCACAAACCTCCATGAAAGAAGTTCATGGTGGCATATGTGGGGCACACTCTTCTAGTCCTACATTAGAGAAAATGTTGTTGATATCTGGGCACTAATGGCTAACAACAGAAAAGGACGCTTACAAATACATCCAAAAATATAGATAATGCCAAATACATGGAGACTTGATCCATGCACCTGCTCAAGATCTCCAACTAATTACATCACCATGGTCATTCTCACACTGGGGATTGGATCTTGTTGGGAAGATAAACCCTACCTCCTCCAATAGACACAAGTTCATACTCACAGCTACTGAGTACTTTACCAAATGAGTCGAAGCAATCCCTGTGACCTACACAACAGGCAAACAGATAGCTAAGTTCATCTTGAATTATATCATCTACAGATATGGAGTCCCCATGTGCATTGTTATTGACAATGGGCGACCCTTTAAAAATCAGGAAGTGAGTGAACTTTGTGATCAATTCCACATTCAACAACATTTTACAACTTCTTATTATCCCCAAAGTAATGGTCAAGTTGAGGCAACAAATAAAACCTTATTGAAAATTTTAAAGAAAGTTGTCAATGATGCTGGAAGAGATTGGCATCTTCAACCAAATCAAGGTCTCTGGGCAGAAGCCATTTTGCCTATCAAGGTAGAATTGCCATCAGTAAGAGTCTTCCTGAAACACATCATTTTAGAGGAAGATTATAGAGTTGCACGTCTGCAAGAACTTGAACTATTGAATGAAAAATGACAAAAGCGCTTTGAATCATTTGCAAGGCTATCAAAACCAAATTAGACGAAGCTACAACAAAATTTTTAAGACCACGTTGCTACAAAGTAGGGGATATTGTCCTTAAGGAAAATCAAAGGAACCTCGTAGAACATGAAAAACTAGGAAATTTTGAACCTAACTAGTTAGGTCCTTTTCACATAACAAGAGTAGTTGGAAATGTCACTTATCATCTAACAAAAATGGAGGGAGATCCACTCTTAGATCCCATTAACAACATGCATCTAAAAAGATATTACATCTAAGGGCTAGGTTAATTTAGCATTTACTTTTTGCACTTGCATGTCATTTTCCTTAGTGCATTGCATCTCATATAGTTTCTTTCCTAAATGCATCGCATTCGCAATCCTTATAGCACATATAGTAGCATCAATAAAACAAGGTGATTGTCTAGATCATTCACCTATCTGCACTGAAAGGAGAGAAGATGGTCTCATTTCCTACATACTTGTTCATTAAGTCTTTAGGAGGTCTTTAGTCAGTTATCTTCGACGTCATCTTGTGATTGAGCTTTATCCATGGTTGTGTAAAGGTTTCACTATGGAGTCTTGCTGCCCAACATCTATCAATTGCTATATATCTCACACATTAATCACATGCTCTAAGTCATTACAGATACCTAGTTGTTCACGTGGCTATTGAAAAATCCAAAATTTTGCTTTTGTGTCATTGTAATCATCATACCCATGTAGGTTTCATTACTTACAAGTCAAAACAAGAAAAATAAAAAAAGAAAAGTACTATGTCAATATCCATCTCAAGGCAAAAATGAGCTAAGATATATAACTAAAATATCATGCAAGAATGTGCAATAAAAGCTTGACTAATGGACCATCTAAATAACTCCATCAAGGCTATGGATGCCTACTAGCAATGGAACAATATTCGAGAGATTACAGTGTATAATCTCGTCGGAGCCCTTAAAGCTTGCTAGTAGTGAGGCTTTATCCAGGTTGCTAATGAAGTCAGAATATCTCATGTAGCTAGTCACATAGGATTCCAAGGGTCTGTAATGGTTATAAGGGTATGAATAAACTCAGATACACACACATGGGAAAAAGAAGATCAAAGTTTCAAGAATTGATGGAGAAGTTTTTCGTGCCTCCATTCATAAATCTTGGTTACATAGTGTGTTAAGTTGAATGGTCTAAACTCTTCTAAGAATGGATTGAACTCTTATCTCTGAAACATTTCGCACCTTTAATTCAATTAGTGTATTTCAGAATGAAAGATGCACGCAATCATCCTTATTCAAATAAGAATTGCATCTTCATCATGCATCTTTATAGCATAGCTTTATTTCAAAAAATTCATTGTCTCCATATGCATCACCTAGAACATCATGTCATAATAGGTCTGCATAGTGGGGCATAACTAAAAAAATCCTAAAAATCTGATAATGTCCTGAAAAATTCCTAAAAATCAGATAATGTCCTGAAAAAATCCTAAAAATTAGATAAAGTCTTGAAAAAATCCTAAAAATCAGATAATGTCTTGAAAAAATCTTCAAAATTAGATAGAAGTCCTGAAAAATTCTAAAAATCGTAAAAAGATCCTGAACAAATACGAAAAACATTCAGAAAACAACAAAAACTTAAAAACCAGAAAACAATAAAATCAAACAAAAACATTCAAATCTGGTCCACAAAAAGCCAAAAACATCAAAAAGGCTCTTACAAAAGAACTAAAAATCGAAAAACAATCAAAAACTTGAAATAAAATGTCTCGCAAAAAACAAATACCCTAGCAGATATCTAGCAAACACTTCACACGAAGTTAAACAAAGGATATAATTATCTTATCAAAAATCTACAACCAAACTGATCAAGTCTTATCAATCGTTAATATCCATATCAACGTGATCATTATCTTGTCTTAAATAGAAGAGGATACACTCGAAACCAGACAGGTTAGTCTTAAACAGGATCCACAATTTTTTAAAACCAGACAATATCAAACATCACATCAAACAAATCAGAGCAAAGGCATAGTCAATAAAACTGCTAAGTTTTATCTAATTTGGTTTTTATCTTTTATCAATTGGTGAAGATCATGATTCTATGCTACTCAAGGATGTCCAAAAATGACTAGAGGAGCTATGATGAGCATGATCATTTTCTTTGTTTGTTGTTTGTGGTGTGAACCAATGAAGTTCTGGGGCAATGGCTCTAGTGGGTGTCTGTGATAGGAGCATTCAAATTGTGAATGCTAAACACACCTCGACCCCTAGCGTAATTCCCAGAATGGAGGGTTCATTCCTTGTCTGCTAAGTGTTTGTTTCTTGCAATGAGATAACTTTATGTCTTGGTTCTTTATACCTTGACGTACACAGCTTCATTGTTACATAATAAGGCTCAGTGATGATAATGTGTTTCACTATGAATAAAGACAAGAAGACAATTCATCATCTATCGTATCATATCATTTCATATCATATCATTGCTGATTGTATCAATAAAAATCACCATTCCTAGTGGATTGACTTCAGTTTTCATTCTCATCTTCTTCTTTTTTCATTATCTCTCTCTCATCAAATCATTCATCCTACTAACATCTCTTCTAACTGAGTTAAATAGAGAAAACCATATTTTGGCACATTTGAAACAAAAATATTAATTTCATTTATATAATTGATTCATTTAGTTAGTTCATTTATTACCATTCATTTAGGTCATTCATTTAATCTCATGTTAATTGCAATATCATGTTAAATTGCTTTCCTTTATTTGCATATTCACTCATTTAGTAACATTTCATTTAATCACTTTTATAGTTGCATTTCAATCATTATAGATAGTCACATACACTTAAAATGCATTACATCGCAATATTCATTTAAGATCATCATGCAAAATAAAATCTTACATCATATAGAACTGCATCACACATCACATAGAAGGCACAAATAAAATCATATAGATGCATAACATGAACATGCATCATCAATAGAACACAAGCATATAAAATGCCACCAAAACTGCATATCATATAACCCAAAAATGATAATGTGTCAAAGTATACAACAAAAGGCCCAATGGCTCGACTAATATCATCAAATAAGTGTCAACTAAAACTGCTTCTATCTCTAGGAGGGTCATGCCTACTGGATCTTGCTCCAAGATGTCCTGATGATGCCCTAGGAGGACCCATCACTCCTTCATTTCTCATTCGTCGACTTGTGTCTCTGCTAGACCCACTCCGAGATCTATACGTTTGATAGCTAGGCTCCCTCTGACCCTCGGGAATGACTCTCTCATATGCATGTCTATAGTATATAACCTCCTGGGAAGAAGTGAAAAATCTATCTGCTTGTGTATATGCATCTGTCCCTGGACCAAATAGCCGATCATAAGAATCCATGGTCAGTTGTGCTCTGCGTACAACCTCATCTCTCTCCTACTAGAAGGGATCTCTCTCTGTTGCAATGTGATCCCTCTCCATCGCAATTTGATCCTTGTCTACCTCCAAGTCTCCATAATCTCTCTGAAATAGTTGTCTATCCTCCCTCCATCTCTCTTTAACCCTCACTACCACATCCTCCAAACTCTGTATCTGTTCTCTAAGAATATATATAGTATCACCCGCCATCCTTTCCTATTTCTCTCTCGCTAATGCATCCTCCAGACTCAAAATCTGTACCCTCAATACCTACAGATCATCATTGTCATCTCCATCCCCACCCTATGCTCCATCCCCGCCTCCCTCTACAGCAATAACATCCTCCAACTCGGGCATGTCAGTGTCATCTGCATCCTCATTGTCATCATCATTCCCTCCGCTTCTTTATGATCCTAAACTAGAATCATCATCTCCCTCCTTCTCTGAACTGCTGGACTCAGTATCTCCACTGATGTCTATCTCAATATCCTCCTCCTCATCCTCCTCATCCTCACCCTCCTCCTCCTCCTCCTCCTCCTCCTCCTCCTCCTCCTCCTCCTCCTCCTCCTCCTCCTCTCCTACTACTACTATAGCCAGCCCCATCTCCTCTCCCTCTCCCTCTCCCTCTCCCTCTCTTGCTCTATGGCCGCTGATGTTGAATCTACTGCGGTGATATGGGAATTGTAGGATCTGTCAAAGGAATGTGTTTGTGTACCAACCACCACCCATCATACTGAGTTGTCATCCCTAGATCCACTAGGCCAACCCCACTACATAGGATGTAAGGAATCAAACTCACCAACAACAACATGAGACTGAATACAAGCCCCCCAATTGTTGATCTCACAAGTAACATAAGAAAAGTATGCAGTCATATCAGGAATACCATGTATCTCTCCAAACTGTCAGAGTACCCATCTTGGAAGATGTATGTCAATTATCTGATGAGTATCCAAAGCCTGACCAATAAGATACTGTTGTTGATGATAGAATGGTAAATATTGAGCATCATCTGCCCAACCAGAGCAATCCAAATATGGTCTCCTTGTGAAGTACTATAAAATATCTATCTGATGTCTCTAGTACAGGGTGTTCCCTGAACCCCTATGTATAAGACTTGGAGTGTACCTATATGCATAAGGTTTCTCACCATCAAGAGAAACATGAACAACCAACCTAGAGATGACTATATGCTCCCAAGCCCAAACCTAGAGCAAAGTAACGCCATATCCAATAGATTTCTATCACAAATATACTATGCAATGCATCTGATAATATAAAGTCGCAAGAAGACATGGACCCCAAGAAAACACACGTCTATGTACAATCATATCATGGATGACATGACCCCATCCAACTGGAAATCCATGCGACCTCCTATTTGGTATCAATGGACCTACTACTATACTACACAAGACTACAGTGAGGTCATCATAGTCCATCTTCTCCCATGGGATCTCATATTGACCTCTCATAAGCACGTCTTGCTCACTACACTCAAAGAGATCGCATAAACCATCTATCCCATCTTTATGATCATATACGACTCTCACACCATGGAGAGAAATGTGCAAAATCTGTCATACATCCCCTAAGGTAATGGATGTCTCTCCAGTAGGCAAATGGAAGGAACACGTCTCAAAATGTCATCGCTCAACTAAAGCAGTGATCATGGCCCTATTGGCCGTAACCTTTTGAGGATGAAAGATATAATATAATCCCAAATGTATGACCAATGATACTTTCTTAGCAAGTAATGCATCTCACCTATTAAGATCATCAGTCCTCGTCTATCTGCATACAAACACATTAAAGTTCACCTACAAGTGAAAACATGACAAGTATATCAGAAAAACTATTTGCATGACAAAATTCAATTTATATATATTAAAAAATCAAAGTCTACAATGAATGTGAATAAGTTATGCCTAATGTGAAACAATGAGAGCTATTTCATAGCATTATAAATGAATGCAAATTTGACAAAGCAAATGTGTAACAATAATATCGAATGCACATCAGAACACACAAATGCGAACCAATTAGGCGAATACAAACTAATAATATTGAATGCAAATAAATAACATTGATTGTGCACAAATCAAAATACGAATGCAAATCAATTTAAAAAATTGGCTTTGAGGAAAAAATTGAAAAAATTACAAAAACAGGCATAAACAAGCAAGTTTTTCGAAATACATACCATACCTCCAATCTTAGGTGGTCTCTGGTATGATCTGACTCAATCAAACAGTTGCATTCATTCTCAGAAGCCGGCCATGATGCTCGCAAAGTTGCAGAAGGCTCAAAACTCACAATGATCTCCAAGAACTCACAAGATTGTAAATGAGCAAATGAAAGGGCCAATTCACCATTTATAACTCAAAATTAGGGTTTTTACCACTCCAACAGTTGTGGTCCCCCTGAACTTCAAAGCACTTGTAGACCAATAAAATGGACTCGAAATGATGTGAAACTTCATACAATTTCTCACTAGCATGATATCGAAAAAATGGTCTCAAATTCAAAAAAATTCGACCACTTTTTCCGAGGGGGCATATTTACACTATAAGCGTCACCGGGGCATAAAAATTTTCATTTTCTTTGAAACAACGTCGTTTCGACATTATCTCGAAGAGGGTAAAATGTAGACACATAAAAATGTCTCATTGATCATACACTAATTATTCATCTAAATTAATTAAGTAATTCTTTAATTATTTAATTAAGCTAATTATTATTCTAAACTAACTCAATCATGACCTTCTACACATTACTAATTATTCAATTTCTATCTATTAATCAATTCATCATCAAATATTAATTGAAAATTAATTATTTACAATTAATTCCCTTAATTAAATAATTATTATTTAATTAATTCTATTTCTAAAGATTGAATAATTTCATTTAAACTATTTAATTAATTAACTTATTCCTCTATTTCCACATATTCAAATTTCAAATAATTTCATTTAATTCTAATTTCCCAAATTTGAATTTCATTCCATTTCAGTAAATTTCATGTGCATTTCATCATTCGAAAATCAAAATTCAAATCCAAATAAGAATGAAATTGAATTTCAAATTCAAAGTCCTACAACACATGTTGAAAATCTTAACTGGTTCATCAAATCAGTTAGCTAATTTGGTCTTTTAATCAATCAAATCAGTTATCTCCTCAATCAACTCAGTCAATTGGCTAATCTATTCAGTTCACTATCCAATCTATTTAGTTGACTACTCGATCTCTGAGTTAACAAATCAGTCAAATGAGTTAACAAATCAATCAACTCTATTAACTGATCAATCAAAATCAGTTGTCTCCCAATCAACACTTCAATTCAAAATCCCTCCCCATCTCTCTTCAAAATCTATATAAACAACATCAATTTCTCAAATCAATCTAGAATCACAATCTTCAAAATATTTGTGTCAATCTTATGCAGGAAATCCTAGTGCAACACCTAAGAGCCAACTACCACACAAATTGGAGAAGAGCAATGTAAGCCTTGTTCCATCAATTGAGGGAGTTTAAATTAGTTTCTTTCATTATTCAATTGATTTAGCATTATTTAATTATCATTTAGGAGTTAATTGTTATTGGATTTACAGTTGTGATTTACTCTTTTACATCTGATTATCTTGATGATTAATTTACCCCTAAGAAACAATTTTTATAATCTCCATCCCATGTGTAGAAAAGCCTACCACTAGAGTTCCTTTATGAAAGGATGGGTTGACGAAGAGGTCCAACTTAACGAAACCAATTGGGGTCTACATGCCACACGACTTGTCAGGAATAATGATAGTGGAACAAAAGATGGTTAGTGTTTTTCTCCATACACATCTATTCACGATCAAGATACACATCTATTCACTTTGGCCCTAAGTTAACTTTGTACATATTTTCGTAATTTGTTGTTAGATCTATATATAAATGAATATTTATTGCATTCAATTCAAATAATATAACTAACTACTTATCATCTAAAAGTCATTGCTTGCACTCATGCTTACATTTAAGGAATAAAAACAACAAGAATTCACATCTATCATTTTAGACCACACAAACATCCCAACATAACTAAATTGCCTAAATCATTCTAGAATTCATTTCTATGTTTGAAGATTTTTTTTTAATAAAGGTATTTTTAAATACTCCCTACTTGAATCAAAATAAGTTGAAAATGTAACAAAAAAATCACTATCTAGTAGTCTAGTTTTCATAAAGTTCGCAAGAGAAAATTGTGATAACATCAAAATAAAATTTTCATGCAACAATTAGATCCAAAAATGTGAAGGCAACTTGACATATAACAAAATAAAAATAAAAATATCACTATCTAGTAGTCTATTTTAGTAATCATATATTTCTCATAATTTATGAAATTTGAAGAGAGTTTTTTAGATTTAATTATATATATTTTGAAACACATTGAGTAATTTATAATAAAATCATTAAGTATGATACTATTCTCAAATCAAAACCATACACAATTGAATCCAAAAATACTATCTAATCATTTTTCAGATATTAATTCACTTCTATTTATCAGATCTATTAATTCAAATATTTTTATATATAAAAACTCTTTGACTCAAACTCTATTTTAAATATTGAACTCAAAATTATAATATTATAAATTTATATTTATTTAAATATGTGATAGTGATATCATCTTTTTCAAAGTATCTTCAAAATCATCGATTTACTAGTATTGGAATTATTTTTAATATAGATTCTTATGAGGCTCCATCAATTACAAATGCAAGTGACACATTTCAAGCGAGAGATACATATGTGGGCTTTGCTTTATGAGGCAAATATTGAGGATTTTTTTATTTCCAACCAAAAATAATATATGATATGATCAATGTGACATGCACTTATCTGGTTAAAAGAGGAAACCCCAAAAAAGTTTTTAAGATTAAAAAATCTAATGTAGCTTATCATCAAAGCTGAATTATTACAAACATTTGTGTCATTAAGAAACAACTATTTAAGCAATGTATGCTCCTAACCTCATCCTCCATGTGGAGTGTCTGTTTTGTGTCATAAACTAGTAGTTGATACTCCAGAATTTTTCTGGTTATGATGTTCTCTCCCCCACTGGAGTTTCCTACGAAGCTTCCTTTGTCTATTACTTATGTAGTCACATAAATCTGTCCACTTAATTAAATGAATATTTACTATTTAGTTGATTATCTAACCCTCAATAATCAGTTAATTAAATTAATATTTAATTAATTCATCCTCAACCCTTCTCCTATTAATTAAATAAATTGAATTTATTTAAATTAATTCATTAAGCCACACTCCAAAATCAATTAAATGAATAAAACATATTTATTTAATTTAACCCCATTTCCTCTTTTAAATAAATAATCAAATGTTTATTTAAATCTCTAAATTTACCCCCCCCGCACTTGCATTCTCCTACAAATGCAAGTTGCAACCACAATTGAAATAAATTAATTTTATTTTAAATTAAATCCTATTTTCCCTCACACACCAAACCCACTTGCAATCCTAAATCCCCTTCTAGACTCTTCTAACCACTTTCCAAGTTCTTCTAATCATTCCTAATTAGCCTAATCCCATTTCCTAAATATTGTCACATTCCTAAGCAACTTGAAGTCACTTCTCAAAGCCTCCAAAGTCTTTGAAAAGCATTAAATGCTTTATGTCTCCAACAAGTTAACCCCTAAAGTCTTCCAAACCATTAATGGCTCTTACGTGACCATTTATGGTTCTTACATGACCATTAATGGTTAAACTCAACTCACCCACATGGTTAGAGACTTTCCCTCTAACTCAACCTCCATTTAACTCATGGGTCTCTTCAAACATTTATTGCTTTGACCATGGTTATCCTCACTAACTCTTGCACAAGAGTTTATCCATTGGATAAAGGCATTATTCATTGGATAATGGCTTATTTCATTCAACTCAACACTAACCTTACCTCCCAAGCTAACCTTCAAGTCATGTCAAGCATTTAATGCTTCTTCCCTCTCCTCTCAAGCCATCTCATGATGACATTTGTCATCCTGGGATTGGGTTGAAAGTCCTCACATGGATCATAAACCCATCAATCCTGACCCTTGTTGAGATTACTCAATCTTAACCATCCACTTCTCTATTTTTCCTATAAATAGAGCCCATTCCTTCATAATCTAGATCCAGAAATCTTGTATGCATGTAAGTTATAGTGAATTTAAGAGAGAACATTTAGGAACATAGTTACTTTGTTCTTCTTTTGGTTAAAATTAAAATAGCTCAACTTAACTCATTTCTCTCATATTAAGCTTGTATTTACATAATCTCATAATCATTTTCAATCTTGAATCTCCATAAGACTTCCATAGTAGTGCAAAGTTGAGAGCTACACTCATGTGGAACTTGGAGAGGAGAGGAACAAGGGAGGAGCAGCTATGAACATCTTGGTTAGCATTTGGAAGAGTGTAGTGTATCTCTTTGGTCTTTGTATGATTTTTATTACATGTTTGATATCTGGTGCAGGAGCACCTAAGGGTGACCAAATACCCTTTGAAGTTTTGCAAATTTTCAAAAAAAAATTTGGCTAAGGACTGCATTTCAAGCTTAGAGCAACTTGGAGCACTTTTTGTCTTCTTTTGTAAATATTCCTTTGACCACCAGCAGTGGAGCCCACCATCAGTGATCGACATGACTTGTTAGAGCTACCCCACCAACTTGAGAGAAAAGTGACTACTGAAGGTCGTTGATGAAACTGCCTTAAGTTTTCTCGACATTGATGAAATTGACCCATCGATGGAACTTGTTTAGGACTCATCATGGCCTTAGTTTGATCAATGTCGATAAAAGTGGCCTATGTTTTCTCGATGTCGATAAAACTGAGTCGTCGATGGAACATTTTTGGGGCTCATCGCGGCCTAAGTTTGTTCGATGCCACTCTTCGGAAGCCAAGTGTTTCTGTTGCACTGACTCGATGACCCAATGGAGGTTGAAGGACAGTTACTGCAGGCAACTGATTGTGTCGAGGGTGCATCTTGTCCATTTAGGGATGATGCACAACATGTGCAGAAGCTATAAGACCCAATGGGCATTCTGTAAAGGGTTCGGTTGGATTTTGGAGTTTTCCATAAGATAGTTTTTCTGTGAACAATAAATAAAAAGATCATTTCTTGGTTTCCTCTCTATTGTTAATTTTGGCTTAAATTTTCAAATGGTGATGTAGATAGTGTAGAAGTTTCTTTCCTACATTGTGCAAGTTTCAATTCTGTAATCGAGCCAAGGTTGGCTCTGTAGATAACGTTGTTGTTCTGTTTTCTTATTTTTCCTATTGGTGACAAGTAATTGCAGCCATGGCCCTATCTTGAAGCTCCATCGTGGGATCCTCATGACCATTGGAAGTTTTCAAGAAGAGCCAGACATGTACTATAGGGTTCCATTGATAGGATTCCAGGGAATGGCGATGATTGTTTCAGCAAACTGGCCCTAGGCGAGCTTGATGATAGCTCGACTAGGTCCTAGTGACTAAGGAAAATCATAAGCAAGATTGTTTGGGAGTCTAGGCTATTAGCCTCAGAATAGGGGAGATGGGATCAAATGGAGAGAATATCCTAGGATGATTGAGAAACAACTCGAGAGGAGTTGTAAGATTAAACTATGGCAAAGCAACCTTGCAAGGTGTTTGATGAGTTGGTGAATTTACGAAAGTGAATTCATGAGGAGTGAGGAACAAACCTTGATAGTGAGGTCCTAGAGTAGATTAGGGGAATAGAGAAGAGTATTCCCAGAATAGGCTAGGAGAAAAGGCCTTGGAGTGAGTCAAGCTGACTCACACAACTAGGAGCCTCCCTATCAGATTGGTATCAGAGCCGATAAGATTTGGTCTAGGTGAGTAGATGTCCTCAATGGAATCTGTAGGAGACAATAACATGGTGACCAATGCAGAGTTGGCAAAGAAAGTGGATGATCAGGAGGAAGATAATAGACTCCTGAAGGAGAAGTTGCTAGAATTGGAAAGTAAGCTTGGTGAGCTTGAAACCAAGGCAGATGAAGTGCTGGTAAAGGTTGAAGGGGTAGAAGGGAAGGGTAAAGAAGTGTTAGATATAGACAAAGTACATGAACCTGATGATGTCCTAGAACAAGAACCTTTCCTAAAGGCATTGAAGGCCTTAAGTGGTAAATCACTAGAAGGATTGTCATTGTTCACTGGTAAGATGGAGGCAGAAGTGGTCTTAGAATGGATAGAAGGCATGGAGAACCATTTTGAATGTGAAGGCATAACTGAATCCCAAAGAGTTAAAGTGGCCAAGTCAAGGATGAGAGGTGTTTCTCTCACATTGTGGAAATTTGTGCAAGATGAGAGAAAGAAAATGGGAAAAGCACCCATCTCTTCTTGGAAAGGGATGTTAGTCAAAATAAAAAAAGTCTATCTTCCTGATGACTATGAAGGGAAAATTCGTAGGAAGACACAAAACTTAAGACAAAAAGACCTTGATGTTAGTAGTTATATGAAGGAATTCCATAAACTTAGCCTTAGATCTCATGTAGTAGAAGAAGAGAGTCTCAAAGTTGCCAGGTACCTAAATGGTCTACTGTGGAACATCCAAGAAGAAATCAGTCTAATGAGCCCAAAGACAGTTCATCAAACCTATCAACTTGCCCTTAAAGTGGAAGAAAAACTGAAAAGAAGACATGACTCAAGTAGCAATAGGGGTAGAGGTAGAGGAAAAGACAATAGAGGCCATAGGGGAGGCTTTGGAGGAAGAAGTTCTAAACAAAGAACACAAGGTGAGTCTAAACTCACTGAGCAAAAAGAGAGTGGCACTAGTAAAGGAGGATTCAATAGAGGAAGGGAGTCAAACAATGGTTTTAGAGGAAGATCTAGTGGACAAGATAAAGATTCCTCATATTTTGCAACAATGAAGTGTTACAATTGTAACCAACTTGGTCATCCAGCATATAGGTGTCCAGAGAAGGGATCATCATCACAAGGTAGTGAAAGGAGAGTGAACTATCTTCAAGAAGAGTCTTCAAGCAGAAAGACTTCAGAGGTTGCCTTAAAATCAGAGGTAGGTGACAACTTGATGATAAGGAGAACTTTGATCAAAGAACCGGTCAGAGAAGAGCCTATCCAAAGAAGTTCCTTATTCAGGATTAAATGCAAGATTATGGACAAGGTTTGCAAAGTGATCATTGATTCAAGGTCAACAGACAAGATTGTGTCAGTAGAGGTAGTGAGTAAGCTCAAATTGCAAAGGATACCTCACAACAACCCATATAGAGTCACTTGGTTGAACAAAGGCCAACATGTCCAAGTTAATGAGCAAGCATGGGTGGATTTCACCATTGGGAGGTATAAGGACAAGGTGTTATGTGATGTCCTACCCATGGATGCATGTAATATTCTATTGGGAAGACCATGGCAATTTGATAGACAAGCTATTCATGATGGAGCCAAGAACGCATACTCATTCAAGAAAGATGGACTCACATTCAAAATTCAGTCTATCCTTGAAGTAGGTGAAAAGAGGGCAGCAGGTCCTAATGTTCTTTTGGTGAGTGAAAAATAGTTCTTGAAGATACTTGAGGAAGGTGAAGGTATAGAGTTTGCATTAGTAGTGAAGCCTAAGGAGGAATTCAAGAAAGAGCAGCCAGATTTTCCAATAGAGGTTCAAGACATATTGAACAAGTTCAAAGGCATAGTGAGTGATGGACAACCAGCCACCTTACCTCCTAAAATAACCATAATCCATCAAATAGAATTCATTCTCGGAGCATCCTTACCTAACAAGGAAGCTTAAAAAATGACTCCCTAACAAAATGTTGAGATTTCCAAGCAAATCCAAGAGCTCTTAGACCAAGGCCTAATTAGGAAAAGTATTAGCCCTTGTGCTGTCCCTACCATGTTAGCCCCAAAGAAAGGTGGTACTTCAAGATTGTGTATTGATTATAGAGCTATAAATAGGATCACTATCAGATATAGGTTTCCAATTCCTATAACTGAAGACCTAATTGATTATTTATGGGAAGCCAATTACTTTACCAAGATTGACCTTAAAAGTGGATACCACCAAATTAGGATTAAGGAGAGTGATGAGTGGAAAACTACATTTAAGACTACAGAGGGTCTTTATGAATGGCTTGTAATGCTATTTGGCTTATCCAATGCTCCAAGAACCTTCATGAGACTCATGAATGAGGTTATGAAGGACTTCATAGGTAAATTTGTGGTGGTATATCTAGATGATATTCTCATTTTCAGTAAGGATAGGGTAGATCATGTTAATCATTTGCAAGATTTGCTACAAAGATTGTATGATGAAAAGCTAACCATGAACTTGGATAAGTGTGAATTTGTTAAGTAGGAGTTGGTTTACCTTGGGTTTGTGTTGTCTCAAGGAAACCTCAAGATGGACCCCAGCAAGGTTGAAGCCATTGTAAATTGGCCTACTCCTAAGTCAGCAACAGAGATGAGAAGCTTCCATGGACTAGCTCAGTACTACAAGAAGTTCATTACAAAATTCAGTGCTATATGTGCACTAATGTTAGACACAATTAGAGGTGGAATGAAGGCAAAGTTTAAGTGGAGTGAACAAGCAAATAGAGGATTTGAAACCTTGAAGGAGAAGATAGTGACTCAACCGGTGTTGGTATTACCTAGTTTTGAGAGACTTTTCATAGTGGAATATGATGCAAGCAATGTTGCAATAGGTGTTGTCCTAAGCCAAGAAGAAAGACTAGTATCTTTCCATAGTGAGAAGCTAAGTGATGCAAAGAGTAAATACTCCTCTTATGACTTGGAGTTATATGCTTTAGTGCAGGATTTGAGGAAGTGGAGACAATATCTCCTTCCTAAGGAATTTGTAGTCTATACGGACAATCAAGCATTGAGCTTTCTAAACTCACAAGACAAACTCAGTCATAAACACATGAAATAAGTGGAGTACATGCAAGCCTACACATTCACAATCAAGCACAAGAAAGGACAGTTAAACTGGGTTGCTGATGCATTAAGCAGGAGACTTTTGATAGTCCAAGATATCCAATTGAGGAGCATAGGAGTTGACAGTTTTAGAGACCTATACCTGAAGGATGAATATTTCTCAAATGCCTAAAAGGTGTGTAAGGAGTATCAAAATCACTTTCATAGTGAGTATTCTAAATTTACTTTACAAGATGGACTATTGTTTAGAGATGGGAAGCTTTGTGTGCCTAGAGGCTCAATGAGAGAAAATCTCATACAAGAAAAGCATAACGAAAACCTTAGTGGACATTTTGGAGTCAATAAGACTCAAGAGTTGGTTCAGAGGTATTACTATTGGCCAAGGATGAATCAAGATGTGAAAAATTATGTGAAGACTTGCATAGTTTTCCAAAAGGCCAAGGGTACTTCTTCAAATGTTGGTTTATACCAACCTCTTCCCATACCAAACAGACCTTGGGAGTGCATTAGTATGGACTTTGTAGTGGGGTTGCCAAGGAAAAAGCAGGGATTTGATAGCATTTATGTCATAGTAGATAGGTTTAGCAAAATGGCCCACTTTGTACCTTGCAAGACCACTCATCATGCATGTCATATTGCTCAGTTGTTCTTTAAGGAAGTAATTAGGATACATGGATTGCCCATGAGTATTGTTTCAGACAGGGACTCAAAGTTTATGAGTCATTTTTGGAAGACACTTTGGCAAAAACTTGGCACCAACCTATCTTTTGGGTCTGCATACCATCCCCAAATATATGGACAGACCGAGGTGGTAAATAGGAGCTTAGGAAATCTTTTGAGGTGCCTTACCAAATAATATGGTCAGACATGGGATCAAGTGCTTTCTCAAGTTGAATATGCTTACAATGGCACAATAAATAGGACCACCGGCAAGAGCCATTTTGAAGTGGTCTATGGTGTTCACCCAAGGGGCATTTTGGAGTTGAGAGACTTAGGTAGTACAACAGCAAGAAGTGGATATGTAGAAGACTTTTCTCAATCAATGAAGGAAGTACATGAATTAGTCAAGCAAGCCTTGAAGGATAACACAACTAAGATCAAACAAAAGGTCGATGAGAGAAGGAAGAACCTCCAATTTCAAGTGGGAGATCTTGTCATGGTGCACCTAAACAAAGAAAGGCTACAACAAGGAGTTCCTAACAAGTTGCAAATGAGAAGGTTGGGTCCATGTGCCATTCTAGTCAAGTATGGAGAAAATGCATGCAAGGTGGACCTACTTAGTGACATAGGATTGTCACTGCTTTTCAACATGGTAGACTTAGTTGCCTATAAAGGACCAGTTCAAGGTTCAGATTGCAGTCACTCAAAGGTATCATATGAAGTGAACAACCTTCAACTACCAGCAAAATCAAATCCAAAGGCTGAGAAAGTGTTGATTTCAAGGATCGCCAAGAAGACAAGGCATCAAATCTATTGGGAGCACCTAATCAAATGGCAGGGTATGGATGATGCAAAAGCTACATAGGTGCTTGAAATAGAATTCTAGAAGCTAGGCATTGGTCAGAAACTAATCCCAAAAGAGGTGACTTAACTTTATTTTGTTTGGGAGTATGGTGCAGGAGCACCTAAGGGTGAACAAATACCCTTTGAAGTTTTGCAAATTTTCATTTTATTTTTTTTGGCTAAGGACTGCATTTCAAGTTTAGAGCGACTTGGAGAACTTTTTATCTTATTTTTTAAATATTCCCTTGACCACTAGCAGTGGAGCCCACCATCAGTGATCGGCATGACTTGTTTGAGCTACCCCACGGACCTGAGAGAAAAGTGACTACCAGAGGTCATCGATGAAACCGCCTTAAGTTTGCTCGATGTTGATGAAACTGACCCATCAATGGAACTTGTTCGGGACTCACCGTGGCCTTATTTTTCTCTATGTCGATAAAAGTGACCTATGTTTGCTCGATGTCGATAAAACCGAGCCATCGATGGAACATTTCTAGGGCTCATCGCGGCCTAAGTTTGTTCGATGCCACTCTTCGGAAGCCAAGTGTTTCTGTTGCACTGACCCGATGACCCGATGGAGGTTGAAGGATGGTTACTGCAGGCAACTAATTGTGATGAGGATGCATCTCGTCCATTCAGGGATGATGCACACCATGTGCAGAAGCTATAAGACCCAATGGGCATTCTGTAAGGGTTCAGTTGGATTTTGGAGTTTTCCATAAGACAGTTTTTTTGTGAACAATAAATAAAAATATCATTTCCTAGTTTCCTCTCTGTTGTTAATTTTGGCTTAAATATTCAAATGGTGATGTAGATAGTGTAGAAGTTTATTTGCTACATTGTGTGAGTTTCAATTCTGTAATCGAGCCAAGTTCAGCTCTGTAGATAGTGTTGTTGTTCTGTTTTCATGTTTTACCTATTGGTGACAAGGAATTGTAGCCATGGCTCTATCTTGAAGCTCCATCGTGGGATCCTCACGACCATTGGAAGTTGTCAAGAATAGCCAGACATGTACTACAGGGTTCCATTGATAGGATTCCATGGAATGGCGATGATTGTTTCAGCAGACTAGCCCTAGGCGAGCTTGATGATAGCCCAGCTAGGTACCAGTGACTAAGGAAAATCATAAGCAGGGTTGTTTGGGCATCTAGGATATTAGCCTCAGAGCAGGGGAGATGAGCTCAAATGGAGAGAAGATCTTAGGATGATTGAGAAACAACTCGAGAGGAGTTGTAAGATTAAACTCTGGCAGAGCAACCCTACAAGGTGTCTGATGAGCTGGTGAATTTACGAAAGTGAATTCATGAGGAGTGAGGAACAAACCTTGATAGTGAGGTCCTAGAGTACATTAGGGGAATAGAGAAGAGTATTCCTAAACTAGGCTAGGAGAAAAAGCCTTGGAGTGAGTCAAGCTGACTCACACAACTAGGAGCCTCCCTATCAATATCTCTCTTGATATGCTTGCTTAGGATAGTCTTTCATTTCTGAAACTAACACTAATGTTTGAATTGCTTCTTGTGTTGTGTTTCCCATCTATCCTATTTTGCAGTGCATCATTTAAACCTAGACTACAAACAGGCATTTATCACAATGACCTAGTCTTAATGGGGCTGCTATGATTCACCATCAAACAACCTACAATGCAAACACTATCAATTGATCAACCAATCAAACACAATCAAAACGAACAATTAAATTAGTTGTCTCAAGTCTCAATGAGTATTTTTCTTCAGATACCTTGACTTCATCGAACAATTACATCAATTGTCTAAGTCACAATAGGTCACTTTGATTCACTTACTCAGACTTTATCCTATCCCAGCAAATAACTGACATCAACTGTCATGCTTTGACTCAACCGAGATAATTTAACCAATTGCACTAGATAGTCCAACCAATTTTTATCAACTGTATAGCATCAATCAAAAGAAAACACTACATTTGCACTGATGAATACTAAGAGGGGTGGGTGAATTAGTATGTCATAAATTACTATAAACAAACTTTTAAACAATTTAGCAGATAATCGGTATAGAAGATTCACTAATAAACTGGTTAAGATAAATGCAAACCAAATAGAAAACAAAGCATTCACCCACAAGAGCACAATCACCATAACACAAGATATTTGACATGGAAACCCAAATGGGAAAAACAACAGTGAGTAGAAACTCACAAGTAACTATCTGCATAATGGAAACCAGACCGGTTAAGGTCATACAATGTTCTTCACCAGAATAGATCCTATTAGGAATCTAGATTTCTGTTAGGAGATAAGTCCTATTAAAGACTACCTTGTTAAAGGATTTTAGATCCACAGTTGTGAACCACCTTGTTAGAGGATTTACAAACGCTTTGTTGGGCCTACCTGGTTAAGGGTTTCAGACTTGTCGAATATATTAGTAATCAACAAGTGAATGATCTAGATACTAGCACAGTATGCTTAATTAGATCCTTGATAGCTCATTGATAATGTATTTCAGCATTACTTCAGTCTTCAATATCTCCACACTCTATCTCTTCACACAAACCTAATCTTCTCTATGATGATCACACATAACCTTTTCTATTCTATATCTTATACATGTAAACCCTAGACATGATGTCCTTATAAAGGAATCTGATTTCATGCCAGTCCAATAAAATTAGACTACAAGTTCCTAGGTACAGTGCATCTAAACACATTTGGTAACATGACACAAACACACCGCCAAAGTGTCGGTGGATGATAACTCATCACACATTACAGTAATACCGGCTGGTAACTCATCACAAAGTAATACCAGTTAATACAATATACCGATTACTGGTTGTCAAAAATGAAGACTGGTAGATCGTAGTGTTCCAATCAAAAGTTAACTACCGCTTGTTTCCTTCGTACCACTTGAGATCCTCAAACCACTTGGGGTCTTCATACCGCTTGGGATCTTCAGTCTCTCTGTGACCAATAAACCATTTTCTACAAAACACCGATAGTCTAAAGACTATACATTTAATAGTACACAATACCGATTGGATCAATTACCGGTTGAGCATAACTCATACATCAAGAAAGTGTGTGTCCATCAATGACAATCAAAACATCATCAAAATTCCAACAATCTCCCCCTTTGGCATTGATGGCAACATTTAGGAAAATTTTGACATCTAAGTGTTTTTACAACAATAACACAAAAAAGATGCTACAATCAAAATTTCTCCCCCTAAGCATATACACTACTCCCTTTGCCAAAATTACGAGTAAGTGCATGAAATGGTAACATTCACCAAAGTTTTAATATACACTACTCCCCCTTTGCCAACAAAAACAAAGTAATGCAAAGTAACCCCTTTTTCCTTATACTAAAATAGAGTAAATGTTCATGACAATAAGGAATGGAATTTCTCAAAAACAGATTTAAAGTCCTGTACAAAAGTTTTCATGTCCAATTTCCATGACTCAAGTAATGAGGTAGCAACCTCACTTTCAGTCTTCATCTGGAATGCCAGTTCTTCCATTGCATCAATGGTACTCATTTCTTGAGTTACTGTTATGGCTTCTAAGTTGAGAAAACATCTCTGAATAATCTACAGTCTTGGCAATAGGAGCAGTTGAAGCTCCTACAAATCTTGAGTCCGGTTCCTGATCTCTAAGTCCATCTTGGCAGTCTGATGCTCAAAATGATGAACCATTTACCCATATGTAGTGAATAAGTTATATGGCATCTTGAAATTGCTGATATATGCCTGTAACTCCAATTGGAGTTGAGCTTTCTATTTGAGCACATCTTCACAAAACAGATGAGATTGATAGATTTTACTCAAAAGTAATTTTCCCTCATCCATAGCAACACTGATATCATTCTGTTATTTCAGTAGTTGTGTCCAAAGCTCATTCATTTGCTTGACTAAGGCAGTATTGAGTGCCTTTTCATGGTTCTTCTTTGCAGTTGCTTTAGCAACATCTTCCAAGCATTGTACCTGGTCCTCCACTATGGTACAAAGAAGCGTGAGCTTGGATAGAGAGGATTCGGTACTGGGGAGGTTAGTACTGGGAATTAGACTGGTGAGGGTGTCAATTGCAATTTGTATGACATCCTATTCTTTCTTCTTCCTCAATTCTTCCAGTCTCTCCTATGCAAGTTTGATGCCTCGAAGTAGTTCAGACTCATCTACTGATTGAGTTAGACTTTCAAGAGTTAGATCAATAGGACTGGTGGTATCAACCTGTTTGGTTTGATCACTGGTTGCCTTAAGAGTCTGCCCTCCTTCATTTATTTTGATCTCCACTTGTTTGTTCTTCTCTACTTCCTTCTCCTCTTCTGCTCTTTTCTTATCCTCTTCTTTCTTCTTTTTCTCCTCTTCTTGTTTTTTCTTCTCTTCCTCCTTCCTTTCTTCTTCCTTCCTCTTGTCTTCTTCTTTCTTCTTCTCTTCTTCTTTTCTCTTATCTTCTTCTCTCTTCTTCTCTTCCTCTTTCTTCTTTTCTTCCTCTTCTTCTCTACCTCTTTTCTCTTGTCTTCCTCTTTCTTTTTCTCTTCCTCTTTTCTCTTGTCTTCCTCTTTCTTTTTCTCTAACTCTTTCCTCTTGATTTCTTCTTGCCTTGCTTTTTCCTCTTTCTCTTTCTCCACTTTCTCTTTGTCTTGTTTCTCTTTCTCAGCTTGTTCTTTGTTAGGAGTGACATCCTGAATATCTAGTGCATCAACATCAATAAGATCAATTTGTTCTATCACTCTTTCTCCTTGACTGTCAAATACCTCATCTGGTTGACCTGATGATAGGTCAGGTTCTTGTTCAGTCTTCTTAGTGGTTTCAGCTACCTGATGTATTTCGATAGTAGCTTTAACATGTATATGTGTGTCCTTTTCCACTTCAGAAGCTTTACCTTCTAGTAGCCTGAGTCTTCTCCTTCTCATGAAGAAGATGCCTTTGTTCTTATCCATTATTTCAAATAATTCAAAATTTGAAGCATCAGGAAAGTATTGTGCAAAAAATTTCTCCCTAATCTCTTGTTCTCTTTCAATGGCAATGCTCCATTTATTATCTCAAGAATTATACAAAGAATCTGGTGTAACCGATCTAATCTTAGATGGCGACTGATCATTAATACATAAGTATTTAATGACTTCCTATTCTACCTCTTCTTTCTCATTATCATTAAAATCATCAAAATGTTCCTTCAAGTCATCAAGCAATTTCCTCCTAATATTCTTTATTGTCCTCTAATAATGTGTCATTGGTTTATAAGAAGAAATATCTATATTTACCAGTGCTGAATTTGCTGGTGCATTACCGGTAGACTTTGGCTTTTGCTTGATTGCCTTGTCTTCTTTGTTTGAATCTCCAATTCAATGTCTTCTTCCTCTGGTGAGTGATTCCTGGATTTCCTCTTCCTCTCAAATACTTTAGCCAGAATGATCTCAGGTTTCTTCTTAGCTAGTGACCGCTTGGTCACTTTTAGACTGCAAAGGTAATCGGTGTAAATACCGATGGCACTACTTTTCCCTTTTTTTGCTTTGGTTCCTCAATCGGTGTGACCCTCTCCAAACAGGTATCGGTTCTCTTTTTCTTTGCATCCAGTGGTGAGGCAAGTAGGGTAGAGGCATACCTAATCAACATGTCATTCACCACTTCATACCCCATAGGTTCAACTACTTCCTTTTTGGGCTCCACTGCTTCCATTATGCATTCATCTATCCTTATTGTGAAGCAGATGTCATCTTCATACTTCTTCACAATATCATTAGATATCCTCATTCTCTGGCTCATTTTTTGCTTGAATTTATCAAAATACTTATTTAGAACCTCAGGATATCTAGTTCCTACTGCTTGTAGACTTTCCTTAATTTGTCTAGAAACCAGTAGGTTAGCGGACCATTGAACATCACCTACTCTAGGGAAATAACCTTGAAAGTAGAAGAATAAATTGACCAGAAGTTGGCCAAATCTGAACCTTAGAGAATTGTCTTGTTTGATGGACTTCAGATTCAACAGCAATTTATTCTGTAGACAGGTACATAGGTTAAATGTAGTGTCTTCCTTGATTATCCTGTAAGTAGCATTCGCAGAATTCATTCTGCTAGCATAAAATATCTGGTAACCAATCACCATGCAAGCATATTTTACCAAATCATCAAAGATGGTGTTGATGGTCATCACCCGTTGGTCACTCATAGAACCAGAGAGCTTTGTCATTTCAGTTTTGGTGACCTTCCATAGAGATGGTACCTCTCCAATATTTTAGAAACCAGTGATGGCATAAATTGCTTATGGTGTGATGTCATGGGTCCGCTCAAGATGCATCTTGTCACCATGCACTTTGCTAAGGATGATGTGAATATGTTCTTCTATGAACTCTTCTAGAAAATATACCACATTGTGCAGTTTCATCTTCTCAAGGACATTATACTCAGGTTTGATCTTCTTGTCATCCCCACATAACAGACTTAGCTAGAAATGAATCACTAGGGATCCTAGGTCTTCCAATTTACAGTCTATATACCCAGAAATACCTCCCTCAACAATGACTCTGATAGGAATTTGAGATAGGGCATTGTATCTCATTTTCTTTTGAAGAAAATCAGGTGTATCTTCAGGTGCACTAGAACTAGAATGCGATGCGAAAGCCATATATTTAAATGATAAGAAAGAATTTCGGAAAATACCTTCACAATCTGAAATTTAGGTTTTTCAATATCGCGCACAGTACACCACTTTGGTTGCTAGTTCACCGCTTAGTGTTCTTCACTGATTGCTTGAAGATGATTGCAAGATTTCGCATCAGATTTATTCAAATGCCAAACAAATCGCTCTGATTTCTCTGCTCTTGAATATTCTTCTTTCAAAAATAGATAAGTGAAAATGACTACAAAAACCCTTTTAAACAAACTCTCACCTACCATAATAAATGCATCACCACTAAGGCACAAACCCTAATTTTTCCTTTTACCACTTCAAATCTTCTACTGACTGATAGGTAACATATACTGGTTAAGGAATTTACCGATATAAACCAGGGGTTCAAAATATTTCACCGATATTTTCCCCCTAAGCTTTTCTGAAGCTCAGTTTGCCGGTTCAAAGACTTCCACACTAGGTGCAGAAGCAGGTTCATCGTGTGACTCTTCTTCAGATTTCTTTTTCCAAGTTTTATTCATTTCCACTTAAACGGTTTCAATATCAATCTTCCCTTCTGGATTGATTGGTATATCATCCGATAGGTTCTTTCTCAGTCTGCAAGTTCTGGCAGTGTGTCCCGGTTTGTTGCAATGATAGCATACCATTCCAGGTGTTCTCCATGGTGCATTATTCATACTTTCATTCTTCCTTCTGTATGTTGTAGTAGTGTGACCGCTACCATGACAGATCAAACAAGTTTCTCTCCAACTAGTTGTTGCTTGATAATCAACTGACCGATGGTCATGGGCATTGTACCGGTTGGGATTCCGATTCACAAGAAGTTCCAGAATAACTCCTTGAGTCCTTGGAGGATATCTCCCAATGTTGTGCAAAACTGACCTACATTCAAATGCTCTATGCCCAAACTTGTTGCATGCATAACAGTTTCCATTGAATCTATTGGATCTAGGCATATTCTTTTGAAAATAAGGAAAATTGTTGTAGGCCTTGCTTCTACACACATTAGCAGTATGTCCTTTGAGACAATTAAAGCAAATAGGTTTAAATTTTTTCTTACCTTTATCCTTGGATGTCGGTTGCTTCTTTGATGTTTCAGCTTTTGTTCTAGAGGTCTCACCATCCTCATACCTAGAGAAACCAAGTCTAGTGGTATTCTTTACTGGCTTTGTCGATTCTAGCTTTTGCTCTAGCTTAGCAGTACTCTGATTGAATTTGGCAAGGATCTCCTTTGACTCAATAAGTTCCTTGGAAATAGTAGCATTAGATTCCATCAAGGTTGCATTCTCAGAAATAGCCATGTTTAGTTCACCTTGTATTTCTTCTTTTTCCACTTTACTCTCTTAGAGATGAGCGGTAAGGGTATTGATTTCTTGCTTTAGCTTGGAGATCTCATGATCTTTGTCTTTTACCAGATCTTCAGCTTTCTTTCTATTCTCAAGCTCTTGATACATTCTGATAGTCAGTCCTTCCAACTCCCTTCTCAGGTTGGCATTAGATTCATTCAGTTTTTAAACTTCTTCAACTAGGGCATCCATGTTTGCTTCATCAGAAGAGCTATTTTCAATGAGTTCCATCAATTTCTCAACATGCTCTCTTCTTTTGGCTAGAGAGGCTTTATACTTGACTTTGAGTTCATCATAGGCTCTCTCAATCCGAGTGAGATTATGAGTAAGTTCCCTCACACTATATTCCCCCATATCTCCTTCCAAGTGGTTAGACTTATACAAAGGTTGGCTCTGATACCAATTGATGAATACTAAGAGAGGGGGTGAATTAGTATGGCATAAATTACTGTAAACAAACTTTTAAACAGTTTAGCAGATAATCGGTATAGCAAATTCACTAATAAACCGGTTAAGATAAATGCAAACCAAATAGCAAACAAAGCATTCACCCACAAGAGCACAATCACCATAACACAAGATATTTGATGTGGAAACCCAAATGGGAAAAACCATAGTGAGCAAAAACTCACAAGTAACTATCTACAGAATAGAAACCAGACTGGTTAAGGTCAAATCGGTTAAGGTCCTACAATGTTCTTCACCAGAACAGATCATGTTAGGAATCTAGATCTTTGTTAGAAGATAAGTCCTGTTAAATACTACCTTGTTAAAGGATTTTAGATCCACAGTTGTGAACCACCTTGTTAGAGGATTTACAAAGGCTTTGTTGGGCCTACCCGATTAAGGGTTTCAGACTTGTCGAAGATATTAGTAATCAACAAGTGAATGATCTAGATACTAGCACAATATGCTTAATTAGATCCTTGACAACTCATTGTTAATGCATTTCAGCATTACTTCAGTCTTCAATATCTCTACACTCTATCTCTTCACACATACCTAATCTTCTCTACGATGATCACACATAACCTTTTCTATTCTATATCTCATACATGCAAACCCTAGACATGATGTCCTTATAAAGGAATCTGATTTCATGTCGGTCCAATAGAATTAGACTACAAGTTCCTAGGTATAGTACATCTAGACACATTTGGTAACACGACACAAACACACTGCCAAAGTGTTGGTAGATGATTACTCGTCACACATTACAGTAATACCGGTTAATACAATATACTGATTACTAGTTGTCAAAAATGAAGATTGGTAGATCGTAGTGTTCCGATCAAAATTTAACTACCTCTTGTTTCCTTTGTACCACTTGAGATCCTCGAACCACTTGGGGTCTTCATACCACTTGGGATCTTCAGTCTATCTGTGACCTATAGTCATTTTATGCAAAACATCGATAGTCTAAAGACTATACATTTAATAGTACACAATACCGGTTGGACCAATTACTGGTTGAGCATAACTCATACATCAAGAAAGTGTGTGTCCATCAATGACAATCAAAACATCATCAAAATGCCAACATGCACTGTATCTCCTGCATGACCTAAGGGTACTCACTGGCTTGTCGTTTCTCCATATTAACTCTGTTTTCTTCCATTCTTTCACCATTATTGCTAATTTCTTCTATTCTACCTCCCCTCCACTTCTCGTTCTTTTTCGAGAGATTGCTCGATTTTTGAAAAAAATTCGGTCCATCTCTCAAGGGGGCATACCACCCATTAAATTAACATTTATGGGGCATATTTCTTTGCACCTATTTTTCTTTCTTTGAAACAACATGATAAACCGCACCTTCTCAAAGAGGAGCAAATGTAGTCACATAAATTTGTCCACTTAATTAAATGAATATTTACTATTTATTTGATTATTTAACCCTCAATAATCAGTTAATTAAATTAATATTTAATTAATTCATCCTCAACCCCTTCTTCTGTTAATTAAATAAATTATTCATTTTATTTAAATTAATTCATTAAGCCACACTCAAAATCAATTAAATAAATAAATCGTATTTATTTAATTTAACCCCTTTTCCTCTTTTAAATAAATAATAAAATATCTATTTAAATCCCTAAAACTACCCCCCCCCCCCTCCCCACTTGCATTCTCCTACAAATGCAAGTTGCAACCACAATTGAAATAAAGTAATTTTATTTTAATTAAAATCCTATTGTCCCTCACCCACCAAACCCACTTGCAATCCTAAATCCCCTTCTAGACTCTTCTAACCACTTTCCAAGTTCTTCTAATCATTCCTAATTAGCCTAATCCCATTTCCTAAATATTGTCACATTCCTAAGCAACTTGAAGTCACTTCTCAAAGCCTCCAAAGTCTTTGAAAAGCATTAAATGCTTTATGTCTCCAACAAGTTAACCCCTAAAGTCTTCCAAACCATTAATGGCTCTTACGTGACCATTTATGGTTCTTACATAACCATTAATTGTTAAACTCAACTCACCCACATGGTTAGAGACTTTCCCTCTAACTCGGCCTCCATTTAACTCATGGATCTCTTCAAACATTTATTTATTTGACCATGGTTATCCTCACTAACTCTTGCACAAGAGTTTATCCATTGGATAAAGGCATTATTCACTGGATAATGACTTATTTCATTCAACTCAACACTAACCTTACCTCCCAAGATAACCTTCAAGTCATGTCAAGCATTTAATGCTTCTTCCCTTTCCTCCCAAGCCATCTCATGATGACATTTGTCATCTCGGGATTGGGTTGAAATCCCTCACATGGATCATAAACCCATCAATCCTGACCCTTGTTGAGATTACTAAATATCAACCATCCACTTCTCTATTTTTCCTATAAATAGAGTCCATTCCTTCATAATCCAGATCCAGAAATCTTGTATGCATGTAAGTTATAGTAAATTTAAGAGAGAACATTTAGGAACATAGTTACTTTGTTCTTCTTTTGGTTAAAATTAACATAGCTCAAATTAACTCATTTCTCTCATATTAAGCTTGCATTTGCATAATCTCATAATCATTTTCAATCTTGAATCTCTATAAGAATTCCATAGTAGTGCAAAGCTGAGAGCTACACTCATGTGGAAAATGGAGATGAGAGGAACAAGAGAGGAACAACTATGAACATCTTGGTTAGCATTTGGAAGAGTGTAGTTTATCTCTTTGGTCTTTGTATGCTTTTCATTACATGTTTGATATCTCTCTTGATATGCTTGCTTAGGATAGTCTTTCGTTTCTAACACTAACACTAACATTTGAATTGCTTCTTGTGTTGTGTTTCCCATCTATCCTATTTTGCAGTGTATCAACTTATAATCATAGTTTTTTTTTCTTGAAGGTAGTGGATGGACATACTGCAGGTGTGGGTATTGCAATCTTGTCGTTAATAATTGAAAGCTTTTGGTTCTACTTGCAGGTACTAGAAAGTTTTTAGTAAAGTACAAAATGAACTTTTAACTTACCTTCAAACTGATATGCCTCAAGCAGCTTCCAACCACCTTCCTTAGACATTTTCAACCACTTAAACATCCCGCCTTCTATTTAAAGACCTAGAGAGTCGGATAGAGGAATTCTGGGGCTTAGAAGTAGTTCATAGTAGTGGAGAAAGATAGTTCTTAATTTTGCAAAATAGGGGAAACATATTTCTTTAGGAATATATCAAATATGCCTTCAATCTTGGAAATTGATGAGTCTATCATTGAGGGCAATTGGTATTATGGTTGTCTTTTCAGTCCTAAGAAAAGCACTAACACTGAAGTAGTTTTTAGTACTGGTGTACATGACAATAAGCATAGTGACATAGATAGGAAATATCATGACATTGTTGATGATGAAGAAAGTGGTAGTACAAGTAGTCCATGTTTTGAGTCAAGTGATTCCAGTGCAGCTAAAATCTTCATAGAAGATACAGAAGAGGAGGATGAGTGTCTTGCAAGTATGTTTAGAACATTTGATAAAGATGGTGATGGAAGAGTTAGTTCAGTTGAGATAATGAGGTTTTTGCAGAGATTAAGTTTGCAAAAAGGGGAAGTGGAACTAGCTGTGAGATCAATGCTTGCATCTGGTGATGAGTTTCTCACTGCCATGGAGTTTGGTGAGTTTTATAGAACTGTATTTTCAAATGAGGAAGAAGTTGATAATGTGAAGGATGAGGAGAAAGCAATATGTGAGGCATTTAATGTATTTGATCAAAATGGAGATGTGTTTATTAGTGCAATGGAGTTCAATGATGTTCTATTTAGATTAGGAGGGTCCGTGAGAGCATGATTGAGAGTGTGGATTATAATGAAGATAGGTTTGTGGATATTCATGAGTTTAGGCATTTAATCACCAAAACTTCTTCTGCTTCTCATCCTTGTCTTCAATAATATCTTTGTCTTATTGACTTAGTTTCAACCCAAACCCCAAACTTATATGGCATAATATATTGGATATGTCCTTTTAACCCTTCATAATTGTAGGCCATGATCTATTCATATGTGAAATCGAGGTTGGCAAGGCACTATTCTCTATAATAGTGCATGTCTTACCTAATTTCACTACTTTTTTTAGATAAAGCATAATATATCTATAGTACATCTTTCTTGTCTATAAGAATTATTATAAGAATTATTAAACTAGGTCCATGCATTGGAAGGTTATACTTACCCTAGAATTTTTATATTTCCTTTTTATTGAAAAATTTGATCCAGACATATTTCTTTTCAAGTTCTTGGGGATAGTTTTATGAGTTCGTTAACTTTTTAGATAAATTGAAAACAAAATCAATAATTCTAAAATACAATTTAATGACACATTATTTTTCATACTTTGTCTTATGATCAATTTGACATAATCTCCAATTGCCAACAAGTCTTCCACTGGATCAAATTGACAACCAATCAAGGTCATCATATTTATTTCTATATTTTATTTTTGAGAAATCAATTGAAGGTTTGGAGTAGAAATGGATTCCAAAATACCCAATATGTCGTGATTCTATTCTTTCACAAATGATTTCATTGACATGCATTATGACCTTACTTGTCCTACTATCAATTCCGAATCATCATAAAATTATAGCAACTTAATAGCTTTCTTCTTTGCATACAACAAGTCATTGACAAGTGCTTTGTGCTTGATAAAATTGTGTATGGTGAAAATGGATAACAATAATAACAATATTAAAAGGCTAAATGAATCCAACCACAAAACCCTAGCCTAACAATCAACAAAGATCCACCATAACATATGAAGATTACCTAAGACAATGCAAATCACATGAAATCACAAAGATTATACCATCACATGTCCAATAGGGTTTTGATCTCCATTCTTCCTATCTCCATTGATCTTGCTTGATATATTTGCTCTCAGATTTTATATGCACAAGAGCTCAACAAAGAACGGAATGTGGTTGCAAGTAGAATTGTAGTGTAGTCAAATCCTCCAAATTGTCGATTAGGTCATTAGAATGATTGATTAGGGTTTGATAATGAAGGAGGCATCTCCTTAAATAGAAGACACAACATGAAATGGAGGGATAAGATTGAGAGGTGTAAAAAGGAGGTCGGCTAGGATTAGAGGGTAGGTAAAAGAAATAGTAAAATAATGAAAGGGGTAGGTAGTGTATGAATTAAGAGATGAATGACATGTGTCATGTGTAGAAAAAGCTAATGAATTGATTAAATAAATAAAGATTTATTTAATTAACAGAAGAAGTAGGATAATTAAATAAATAAAATATTTATTTAATTTAGAAAAGGAATAATTTAAATAAATAAATGTATTTATTTAAATGAGAAATAAGGCTAGAAGAGGATAAATGAATTAATTAAATAAATAAAGATTTATTTAATTAATAGAAGAATTAGGCTTAGATAATTAAATAAATAAAATATTTATTTAATTAGACTGGACAATTTTAGGTGTCTACATTTTGCCCCTCTTTGAGACAACGCGGCTTGTCGCGTTGTTTCAAAGAAGATAAGATGAACTGATACAGAGTTGCCCCAGGATGGGAATAATATGCCCCCTCGAGAGATTGGATGAAAATGTCTGAAAAGATTGCAGACAATCTCTCGATAAGAAAGAAAGGCTAGAATGGATAGACCGGATAAAGTGACAGAGTCACGGGATAATGAAGACTGACTCGGGAAATGAAGGCGAGGGCTAGGGTAGGCTATAAGATAGACCATGAGGGAAAAAACATCCTCATTGTCATCTACACCTTCACGAGATCATAGTGCAGAGCGAGAAAAAGAGCAGCAGCAGTCAGCAGCGATGGCTTTCGTACACAGATTCGACCACGTTCGCCGATTTCAGAGACCAGCAGAGGCAGGAGAGCCGGTAAGTACCATCAAGCCTCCTCATACTTTGACGCATTTAATTTTGTCATTAATGCATGCTAGTTAGCAATAAATGCGCTTAGGAATAGGGCACAAAAAAGTGCAAAAACGTGCAACCGCGTCTGCGTCGGTGCCAAGCGCGTCTATGTCAAATAGGTGCGTCTGTGTCGGTGCCAGGCGCGTATGCGTCTGGAACCGCGTTTATGTCGAATGTGGCCACGTCTACGTTGTTGAGGCGCGCTTGTGCAGTCTATAGGCCCGTTTGTGAGTTTAAAACGCGTTTGTGTCTGAAAATGCAAGGTTTTGGTCTTTTAGGTCAAATCGGCAGTTCTGTGATGAACATACGTTGTCGATTGGATAAGCTGCTGAGAGGATACACTCAAGTAGGTCCTCTAGGAAAACTAGGATAGATCAAGGCACTTTGTGATGAACAGGGAGCACCACGATAGAGTACTTTGTGATGAACAGGGAGTACCCAAAGTATGAGCAGCACTTTGTGATGAACAGGGAGTGCAAAATGTGAGTAACACTTTGTGATGAACAGGGAATGTCACACACGTAGTACTTTGTGATGAACAGGGAGCACTACTAGGATAGATAGCAACACTTTGTGATGAACAGTGAGTGTCACTAGGATAGATAACCATATGCATTTAGATAGCAAGTAGCATTTTGTGATAAACAGTGAATGCCACGATGACTGACATGATTGATTGTTTGACTGCAGGAGTATCTGCCTATGTTAGAGTCACGGGAGAGATTCCCGTCTACACAGAGATTGCGACCGGAGTTGTCTTTTCAGGATAGAGATGCCATCGAGGAGATGGGCCTTAGACATGTATTATATGTGCCTGAGTTTCGGGAAAACATGGGTTTGCTGACTGCGCTGGTGGAGAGATGGCACTCCGAGACATGTACGTTTCATTTGCCGATGGGGGAGATGACAGTGACTCTCGAGGATGTTTATAGGATTCTACACATACCGATCGATGGAGATCTGATCCCCTATGACCGAGATGGAGACAGAGAGGCTTTGAGATGGGTGTTCCAGGATCCCGGGCTAGAGATGAGAGTAGGGCATGTGGCATGGGATACCATGACTGCGACAGGGTTAGCTTTGCCAGCTATGATTGGAGGAGCCATCAGTGGTTTCCTGTGTCCGGACAGGGTGACACAGGGGTTGGCAGTGGGCTGGGGAGGAGCACTGGAGACATTGGTTACACATCACACCGGATATGCATGGGGTCCATGTGTGTTGGCACACCTGTATTATGAGCTGCACCAGTTTGTCTACCATGGATCAGTGGGACTGGGTTGTGGAGTGACGCTTTTACAGGTTTGGGCATACGAGAATCTTCCTATCACACGGTCGATACACTTCAGGGGCAGAGGTCATGGGCGGAGCTTTGTTCACTTGTATGATATGATCACTTCGCAGCCTCGGATTGGCAGGCTAGAGCACTGGAGGTGAGTGATAGATGACATTGACACAGTCATCTGGAGGTCGTATCTGGGGTGCGAGGAGTGGGAGGATGATGCAGTGGAGCTGCCTTTCACCTTCCGGAGTAGATATTTGATTGGGCGAATGCCCTATATACTGGAGAGGTAGCTGGTGGATCGAGTATGCAGATAGTATGGTAGGATCCAAAGGATGCCACGAGGCTCGGGTATGTATGCCCGTACAGTCAGGGATCAGGCGCAATTTGGACCGTTGTTGTCATATGATCAGGCAGTTACATAGTTGGCAGAGATGGTGCCCCTACCCTGGGATATGTGGCCGAAGATTGAGGATGCAGGTATGGATGCAGAGTACTCGGCATACTGGGCAGAGCATCCATTCCCACGGTTGACAGATCCAGGAGAGCTACTGGAGGGAGAGGTAGGAGGAGATGACGATGATGGTGGTGGAGGCGATGGGGGCAGAGGCCGACGAAGGTGGAGGGGAGTAGTTGGGGAGAGGAGGGTGGCACCTTGGAGAGAGGGTGGACAGGAGGGACAGGCCCAGGTGGTGAGGGGTCGTGGTGGAGTGCCCCTGCAGGTACCAGCAGCACAGGGTCCTAGGGCACAGGGACAGAGACATGGACAGGTGCCAATACAGGCACATGGACAGAGACAGGTACAGGGACCTAGACATGTACTGAGACAGGTACAGGGATAGGGACAGGGACAGGCACCCGCAGAGGGAGAGCCACAGGCAGAGGCAGAGGGTGGGGATCCAGAGGAGGATGAGCTGATTGAGCTCAGGGAGATCTGCCAGGGCCAGGCAGATGAGATCCAGGAGTTGGAGAGGGAGAGGGACCGACTCAGGACCCGGCTCAGGGATACTGAGCGGGAGAGGGATCAGGCGATTCAACGCTACACTGAGGCTGAGACAGCGCTGAGGGCAGGGAGGCAGGCAGCGGAGGACACAGGAGCAGGCTACGCATATGTCCTGCAAGCCGGAGAGGAGATTGCTTACTGGAGGGACCTATATTATGGTGTTGTGCCAGCAGATCAGCGGGCGAGGAGCTTCCATAGGCCATCGCGGACAGTGACGGCTACGGGAGGGAGCCGGAGGAGACAGGCATCGAGTGGTGGGGTCATGGGTCCTCCACCACCACCAGACAGGGGGGACAGGCAGGGTGATCCTGGAGCTGGTCCTTCTATAGCTTAGATTCCGTCGAGGCCAGGAAGCTCCAAGGGAGGGAGTTCATCATAGCCATAGAGGGCTCCCTTGTATCAGTATTTGTACCATGGTTTTGTATTGTAGGCACCTGCGGGTGATTGTAGCCATATGATTCTTTTGACATCATTGTATCATGACACATTTGATTATATATGAGAGATGATTCATTTTTTGCGGCAGCTATATGCATGTGTACCTATGTGATGAGATGTTCTTAGAATGTATGCTTATGATATGGATGCAAATATGTATATGACACAATGCAATATTTTTGTTCTTTTTATGTTTTATATGCGTATGCATGATGCAAATGTGAATGTATGTAATGCAGATGAATATGATAATGCAAATGTAAATTGTGCTAATAGGTGTTGTGTGCAGGATGTGATGCAGTTGTGATATCTATATGTATGTATGAAATGTTTATATGTGGAAATGCAGGTGTAACTATATGAAATGCAAATGTTTTTGGTGTGTCATTATACTCAGTCATGTGATAGCAGGCTATGCGGACTCGAGAAGGATGATGGAAGTCAATCAAGAAAGGGGGATGGAAGACAGAAGATATGAAAGTGAAAGAGCTTCTTGTGCGTTATCATCATTGAGCTTTATTATGGCAAAATAGGTTATGACAATCGAGGCATATGTTCGACCCAGAAAGTCATTGTACCTGTTTGCATGGAGATAAGACAGTCACAAACAAGGAATGCCCCAGCTCATACTAGACTCATAGTGTCCTCATATCCTTGGACAAGCCATAGCATTACTAAAAGACAATCCACATACAGCAAAAAAAGTAGGTGACGATACCCCATCCTCGCCTTTCTAGTCAAAGAAATCCTGGAGATAGAATCTCTAGTCAAAACATCCCGGAAAAGCTAAAAGACATGTCACCAAAAAAAAGATGAAATCAAAAGAAAACCAAGACTCGACACCAACATCCACTGTAGTCCTCAAATTTAGTGTCTCTTGTCACTTGTATAAGTCTTATTTGATTGTGGTCACAATGTTTACTTTCACAGAAAGGATAGATAGCACTGAACCATAATGTTGTCTGAGTCTATTGAAAGATTTGATTTGTTGAAGCCCATTGTTGCTGCTGTGTCTCATCTGAAACTGACTGAATCCATGAAACTGATACTTTATTGTGGAGAAGATGAAACTTTATTGCGGATCTATGATGCAAATGCTGCTTTATTGCAGATTGTGCGCGAATAGACTGAAGGAAGCTGGAAGAAACTGTACTCCTCAAAACATGTGATGTTCTCAGTTCCACACCCATCACTAGACGCAGGATTTGCCTTAGCCACAGATAGGATCTGATTTATTATGGATGGAAAGGGAGTGAAAAAAGGGGGGTTTATTATGAATGGCTAACCAATCTTGGGTAGATCAATAACAAGCCATGATGGGAATGGGTAAGTTTATTGTGAGTGAATAGGTTGTGAGTGTGTGCAATATGAAGTGATGAAAGTGAATCCTGAAGAAGGGAGGAGCAATGTCTCTACGCATGGCGCTGGTGACCCAGTTTTCACCATGGTACTTGCCCAGGGCGCCACCGAAGTGGTTTTCACCGTTGGACAAAATTATTTCTCTTTACTTTTTTCGATTTTTCAATTTTTTTGTGTCACAAGGCGCCTGTTTGCCAGGTTTTCACCAAGTAACGATTTTTTTGTTTTATAATTTTTTTGTATTTTTTTGAATTTTTTGATTTTTTTGTATTTTTGAATTAGGATATTCCGAAGAGCTATGTGTAGAACCTGCGAAGATGCATGTTGTTGATAGGATCCTCTAAAGGTTCACCTTCTGTAGTTGAGAGCTGATATGCACCGGATCCATAGGCTACTGTAACGATGTAAGGACCAAGCTAATTTGGTTCGAACTTGCCCTTCTTCTCTCTGTCTTGCTGATTCTTGGGGTTTTCTCTGAGAACCAAGTCACCTATCTCAAATGTGCAAGGCTTGACTTTGTGATTGTAGCTGCGACTCATTCGTTGTTGGTAAGCCTTGAGATGATTAAAAGCAGTTTGTCTCCGTTCATCCAACAGTTCTAGTTCTTGTAAGCGAGAGACCCTGTAATCTTCATCGTTGATGATGTTTTGCAAAGAGACCCGTAAAGAAGGTAACTCGACCTCAATAGGCAAGATGGCTTCAGTGCCATAGACAAGTGAGTAGGGTGTAGCTCCTGTAGGTGTGCGGACACTTGTGCGGTAGGCCCAAAGTGCAGGATTGAGTTGGATATGCCAGTTACGGCCAGCGTCGTCGACTATCTTTTTGAGGATTTTAAGAATTGTTTTATTAGACGCCTCAGCTTGGCCATTACCTTGGGGGTAATATGGTGTGGAGAAACGATGGGAAATATGGAAGCGGTCACAGAGTTCACGAACATCCTAATTTTTGAAGGGACGCCTGTTATCAGTAATAATGGACTTAGGAATACCATATCGGCAAATGATATAGTTAAGGATGAAGGTAGCAATTTGTTTCCCAGTGACTTGTGTGAGAGGCACAGCCTCAATCCACTTTGTGAAATACTCTGTGGCTGTGATAATGAATTTATGACCTTTGGAAGAAGGAGGGTGAATCTTGCCTATGAGATCGAGTCCCCACTGATAAAAGGGCCAAGGAGACGCAAGTGGTTGTAGTTCTTGTGCTGGTGCATGTATGAGGTCTCCATGAATTTGACATTGCTTACATTTCTTGACAAACTGATATGAGTCTTTTTCCATATTGGGCCAATAATATCCAGTCCTGATGAGTTTCTTGGCCAAGGTAGGACCACTAATATGCGGACCACATATCCCTTCATGCACTTCACGTAACGCGATCTGAGCTTCGTCGCTTTCTAAACATCTAAGAAGAGTGCCATCTAGACCTCGTTGGTACAGGATATCAGCTAGAATGACATATCGAGAGGATTGACGAATGAAAGTGCGGCGTTGGTTGTTTGATAGATCAGGAGGCAAGATATTATCGCGAAGGTATGTGAATATGGACCCATATAACTGGGATTCGGGACCAACAATGCATATCATTTCAGTAGGAGTGATCTCATATGAAGGAACCAACAGGTTGTGCACCAGGAACTCATAGCAGGTTTCATTTTGAGGCAGGTCAATTAGTGAAGCAATTGTAGCCATGGCATCTGCAACACGATTCTGCTCTCTTGGTATCTGCTCAAAATCTATCTTTGTAAAGTGCTGTTTCAAATCATCCACCATTTGTTTGTAAGGCATCAATTTTTCATCTTTTGTTTGGTAATCATCAGTTGCTTGACGGATGACAAGTTGAGAATCCCCAAAAACACGAAGTTCTTGGATCTTCCACTGAACTGCAATTTGTAATCTAGTTGTTAATGCCTCATATTCCGCTATATTGTTAGTGCAAGGAAATGATAAGCAGTATGATTTTGGTATAGAATTGCCTTGAGGAGTTATAAAGAGAATACCAGCTCCTGCCCCATGCTGTGTGTATGAGCCGTCAAAGTACAGTTGCCATTGTCTTGCCTATGATATTGTTAAAATGGATTCATCTGGAAATTCTGAATTTAGAGGGACATCATCAATCATGGGGGCATCTGCTAATTGATCCGCGATTGCTTGTCCTTTTATTGCTTTTCTGTCCACATACTCGATGTCGAATTCACTCAGGATCATTACCCACTTGGCCAGTCGCCCAGTAAGTGTAGCTTTGTTGAGAAGATATTTTAATGGATCAATTCTTGCAATCAACTTAGTCTTATGAGTGAGCATATAATGTCGTAATTTCTGTGAAGCAAAGACCACAGCGAGACATGCACGCTCGATTGGTGTGTAGTTTAGCTCATATCCCACCAATGTGCGACTGATATAGTATACTGCTTTTTCCTTGCCGTCAGCTATTTGTTGTGCTAGGAGTGCCCCCAGTGCTGTTGGAGTAGCTGATATGTATAGTAGCAAAGGCTGATCTGGAACTGGTGGCATCAAAACTGGCGGATTCAAAAGATAATCTTTGAGCGTCTGAAAAGCTTGTTGATAGTTATCATCCCATTTGAATTTGATATTTTTATGTAGCAGGTGCTGAAAAGGATTACACTTATCTGCAAGTTGTGCTATGAATCTTCGTATAGACTGGAGTCTCCCTTGTAAGGATCGAAGTTGACTGATATTTCTAGGTGGTTGCATGTCCAAGATAGCCTTGACTTTTGTTGGATCGGCTTCGATTCCTCTTTTGGACACAATGAATCCTAGGAGCTTCCTGGAGGTTACTCCAAAGACACATTTCTTGGAGTTTAATCTTACCTTGTATTTTTCCAACCGATCAAAGACGACTGAAAGTATGTCCAAATGTGTATCTCTGTCTATTGATTTACCCAAGAGATCATCAACATAATCTTCCATGGTTATGTGCATGAGATCGTGAAAGATAGTGGTCATTGCTCTTTGATACGTAGCACCTGCATTTTTTAGCCCAAAGGGCATGACATTCCAACAGAAAGTTCCCCACGGACAGGTGAATGATGTTTTATGTTGATCCTCGGGTGCAATCCTGATTTGATTATAACCAGAAAATCCATCCATTAAAGATAACATTTCGTGACCTGCTGTGAGATCAACGATCAAGTCGATATTTGGTAATGGGAAGTCATCTTTCGAACAAGCTTTGTTGATGTCTCTGAAATCTGTACATATTCTGATGCTGCGATCTGGTTTACTGACAGGTACTAAATTGGAGATCCATTCAGGATAATCAATTGGGCGTATGAATCCAACATCCAATAATTTCTCCAGCTCCGCTTTGACTAGTAATGCCACTTGTGGATGCATTTTCCTTAATTTTTGTTTTACTGGCTTTGCCCCTGGTTTGACTGTCAAATGATGCATTACCAAATCCGGATCTAGTCTAGGCATATCAGCGTATGACCATGCAAAGTTGATTTGTCGTTCTTTGAAGAAGCTTATGAATTTTGATCTTTCGGACTCTGTTAATGATTGAGCCAGGAATATGTTGTGTGGAACCTCTTCTGTACCAATATTTGTTTTGATAGTATCTTCTACCAACATGGATGACTTTTCCTCATATGATGCTGGGAGAATGTCGAGCCTTCCATCTTCGGGTGCCTCAGAGAGGTTTTCGCCCTCAGATACGTCCTTTCTTTTTACTTTTTTGGGATCAGATAGAGCCACAGTGTGGTTTTCGCCATAAGACCCTTGATTTGTTCTTATTTTCACATTTTTGCGACTGGAAGGTCTGACACCCTCACCAAAATATGCCATGTTGTTGAGTTCTATGGTGTATCCTGCCTTATGGTCCCCAGGGGGAAGATCATCTCGTATGCCAAGATAGTCAATAATAGCTTCGTCATTTTGGAATGTGTCAAATTGTGCTGGTCCTTCATAATCCCAGTCAATGAGTTGGTGGTGAACAAGGGGAAGGCCTTTAATGTTTTCGGAGTTTGCGGGGCTAAGAGTGAAGATGTGGTTATATTCGGGTATATCAAGGCAATCGTCGAGGTCATCGATGGCACTCTCCTCATCAGTTTCGATCGCAAGCGAATCCAAATTGTCATCACTAGTAGCGCCTTCCGGGACAGGTGTCCTCATCCTATGTGATTTCGACCTAAGACCTTGAAACGAAGACTGTGGGGAATCCTTATGAGTTGTTTCTTGACCCACTCTGAACTTTTTGTAAAATTCCTCTTCTTCTGTGGGTTCATCTAGCTCTCTGAATATCTCGGTGAGCTCATAGTCACTGGAGGATTTGTCTGAACCCCATTCCCATTCGTTGGAATCTGTGGAATAGTAATCTTCTTGTTGAACTTTGGCAATTTTGATTTGTGATGTCTCTTCTGTCCTTTTAGTGTGGATCTTGGAAGTCAGAAAACCAAGTCCCTTTGAGCGTTCTCTTTTTATAGTCAATTCAGGTTGTAAGGGTTCTATGACGCCTTCTTTGCGTAACCCAAGAGGGCTTTTTCCATCATACCCAAATTTTTGTAGAATCTTGAAGCCTTTGCCATATTTCTCACAGGGTATATTGATCTGATCTTCTGTGTCCTCTTCAATGTCTTTGTAAAGCATTTTGTATAAATCTTCCTCTTCTAGTTCGCCCCATCTTTGAAAGATAGTAGGATCCCATTTGAGTATCATGATGGATATTTTCTTGTTAGGATGTGGCCTTCCATATTCTTTTGGAGAGCTCATGACTTGTCGTAAATACATGGTCTGATTTAAAGTGTATTCTCCCATGCCTTTGTCTTGAAATTTGCCTTTAAGTTCACCTTGTTTTGATGTCGAAGTTTTCAATGATTCGGGGTCAATGTATGCCGAAGAAGGAACAGCTTCACGATTACTGGGAATGATGGTCTCCGTATGTGATCTCAAGTTATTGCAATATATGAACGGATTAGGATCACCGTTAACTGTTACCTCGACTCCATTATGAGGAAACTTAATGCATTGATGGTATGTCGACGGGACTGCCCTCATTTCATGAATCCAAGGACGTCCTAGCAATATATTGTATGTGAGATCCAGATCCAGGACTTGACAAACCACATCCTTTGTGACTGGCCCAATTCTTAGAGGTAAGGTGACTGTGCCCTTGGATGAACGCTCTTCATCATCATATGCCTTGATGGTGATTTGATTTGTTGAATTCACAGCTTTATCAGAATATCCCAATTGTTTAATGGTGCTCAATGTACAAATGTTTAGACCAGCTCCTCCATCTATCAGGACTCGCTTTATTCGATGTTTGTGTATGAAGGCTTCAATGTGTAAAGGTGCATTATGTGGCTGACATACGAAGGCGTCATCGGCTTCTATGAAAGTAAGGGAATGTGGAATGGAAAGGTATCCCACCATGGCTTGAAATTGGTCCACGTTCAGATCAGTAGGAACAGCAGTATCTCTCAAGATTTTGTCAAGAATAGCTTTATGAGCGGGGGATATACGTAGGAGTTCAAGGATGGAGATGAGCGCGGGTGTCTTCCCTAACTGTTCTACAAGGTCATACTCAGGTTTAGTAGATGAAGAAGCGGTGTTTTTAGTTGAAGCACCTGGCAAAGTAATTTTACCTCGACGAGTTGTAACATGACATTCAGAAGTAGGTTCGGAAGAAGATCCAACACCTCTTAGGACAATCTTGGGTCGCTGAGGAGGATTCTCAGGGTTTTTGTTCTTGATGGTAATAGTAGAGATATGATTGTCCATCGAGATGTGATTGATAGTTGAATCATAGTTGTAAGGTGCTCTAGTATAGTTGGCCTGATCATCTGTGACTTTGGCTTTTCCTTTGTCATGCTTTGGGAATGGTTCCTTAAACATCTCATGTTCTTGATTGGATGAGTGTCTCTCAATCTCAATATCACCTCTATCAATGAGATCTTGCACAATGTTCTTCAGTCGATGGCAATTACCTGTCTTGTGACCCTTGCTCTTATGAAACTCACAATACTCATCATCATTCCACCAATTTGGTTTGACCTTTGGTTCATATGGAGGAAAATCTGGAACTGTGATCACTTTGTTTGCCACTAGCTTTTTGAAGACTGATTCAAGTGGTTCTCCCAATGGGGTGTACTTCCTTCATGGTCTAGAAGTTGTTTGAGTATTCACTTGATTGTTTGTAGAACTTGATCCCGAAAAGATGAATTTGGGTCTCACTGTATTGGCATCAACAACACCATCATTGACTATGTTCTTGTTTTTATTCCAAAATCTTGGCTTGTCTTTTCCTTTAAAGTCATCTTTGTTTTCCTTGAATATCTTAATGACTCCTTGTTCAATTAGAACCTTTTTTGTTGCTAAGCCTTTTTCAATAACATCCTTGAAGGTGGACAAACAAGCTTTTCTTAGATCATACCCAATGTCCTTGTTAACGTTTTGAGTGAACATTTCTACCATTTGTTTCTGTGGGATTTCGCAAGAGCATCTGCTAGCTAGATTTCTCCATCTTTGTAAAAATGACGCAAAAGATTCTCCCTCCTTTTGCTTAGTATTGCACAAAGTAGTGACTGAGATATCTGTTTCTATATTGTAAGAGAAATGCTGAATAAATGCCTCTGCTAAGTCACCCCATGACTTAATACCAGGTGGTAATTGAGAGAACCATTCCATAGCTTGATCGCCTAAGCTTTGCGGGAACAACCTCATCAAATATGTTTCTTCTGCCGCTACCTCAATGCAAGCTGTGAAAAATTGTCGTATGTGTGCCTTGGGGTCTCCTTTTCCTCTATACTTGTCAAATTTTGGCGTCACAAAGTGTGCAGGAAATGGAGGCATTGGAATGCTCTTATCAAATGGATAAGGACATATGTCTCTCATAGTGTATGTTGGTTTTGGTGTACTCATGTCCTCCATTTTCTTTTGTAAATCTCTGATTTGTTGCTCCAAATTATTCTTAGGTGGCGATCGATTTCTTGTAGCATATCCTATGTTTGAGACACCAATTTGAGGAGGAGCTTGTTGCATGTATGGATGATATTGATCATAGACATGTTCGTATGGAGGAGGTCTATATTGATGCTGCATATAGGGAGCACTTGGTATAGCTTCATGTTGAGGAACCCCATATCTATTCTGTGTGTGTATACCATATTCTATAGGCATTTCATTTTCTAATGTGTTGCCCCCAAATTTGACATGAGGTTTCCTTGTGTCCAAATTTTGAGCATGCCTTTGAATGTCCACTTGTTTTGGTTGATCCATAGCTTGAGCATATCTATCTGCATAAGACTTCCATAATGGTCTTCGGGGGTAAGTATCATATGTTTGACCATGTGTATGTGGGATTTCTGGTTTTTGAAGCAAAGCTGATGGTGATTCAGGTACCGTATGTGGTCCTCTATTTCCTCCACTATTAGGTCTCCTTTGATCCATGTTGGAGTGAGTTTGTTGCGAGGGTCGGTTTTCCATAAGTTGAGACATGTCAAAGTCATGAGGTATTTTAGCTCCACTTTGTGCCATCATGTGTAAGAAGTATTGTCTATCCCTCTTCATTATCTCTTCAACCAATCTATTGAAATGAGGATTCATTATGGATTCTTCTATATCTGTTGATTGTATTGAAAAGTTGTCCACATTGTCATTGTGTGTAGCATTTTTGTTTGTAGTGTCTGCATTTTCCACATTTGGAATGTGTCTATAAACATTCATGTCAGGTAATGTAGTGTGCTCAGGATTGAAAAATAAATCATTGTCATACTCATAAGAACTCATGTTTGCGAACTCTTGAGCTTCTTTAGCTTTTCTCCTAGATTTTTGAAGACGGGTTTCAACCATGAACTAGGTGTTTGACCAAGATGTGAGAGACTAGATGAAAATGGAAAGAGTATGGAAGACTAAGAGTTGAATGGAATGTAAATGAATCTGAAGTTTACTTGCAATGTCCAAAGTGTAAGACCAGGTATGTAAGTAGTAGAGTAGGTGTGACTTCCAAAGAGATGATTGTTTCTCTTGATGAGGTAAGCTGACCTTGACTCTAAGTAAGACCAAATGAGACCCAAAGGTAAGACACCTTGATGAGGGACCACTTAGCAAAGTGTAGTTGTATGTAGTGTGTTGACAAAGTATGATGAGGACAAGCAAGTGACCTTTTGACCCAAGTTTAGACAAGTATGAATGTAAAATGAGATGTGAAGCAATGATGGACTGTATGAGACCCAAGGACAGGTTGAATGCTAGATGAAACCTGAAGAAACAACCTAGGAAGCTCAAGTATTCTGAAACTGATTTCCTTTTGTTTGCTGGACTGTAAAAATTTTCAATTCTGTACACAGACGCTTCTGTATACTTCACAGACGCGATTTCCAGACACAGACGTGTCTCTGTTCGACACAGACGCTGCTAGAAACACAGACGCTATTCTGCCCTTCACAGACGCACTTAGATGACCCAGATGCGGTTAAAACAGACACAGACACGTTTCTATAAACTTCGTGCAATTTTTCCAATCTGTGAAGTTGTTTTGTTGTGACCAAATCTGACAGTTTGACCTTTTTTCGTGACAAAAGGACACAATGTTGATGAGGACTCAATGTTTGCAAGTGTTTTAGACTCCAAAAGTGTGTTGTTTGATGTAAAGTTGTTTTGCATACACTTGAAGACACAAAAGACACAATGTTTTGTTGTTTGGTCTTGAATGTTTGAATGTTTAAAATAAGTCAAGCACAATTCTTATGGCTGGCCAAGACAATAGTTGTTGATCCCACATAGGGTTTTACCCCCGAGGCTACCCTATTCAGAGTGGATACTTAGATGCTTGACCTCACTGGCTCCACCCTTGGCACTCACTTCTCGGGTCAGCCAAGCTTCAGTCCCCATGAAAACTCCCCATGGCGAACTTTGTATCTCTACTAAGAACCGTATGTGTGTGGGCCGCTACCAAAGGTCCGACCTCCTGCCTCAACAACTAGAAGGATTTGGGCTTCTAAAACAAAAAGGTGCTTGTAAGGGCATCCGCTCGTGTGGCCATACATGCGGCACTTTCAGCTCTGTAAATACAGAAGGCTCCCAGCCGGTAGGGGTTACGCCCTACAAATGATCAAATAAATTTGATCAAACGGGTTTATGGGGAGACATAGTGTTGGTATGAACTAATCAGCACACGTTATCCATAGTTTTCACCATGAATACATTTGATTATAGTGGTTCGGATGAGGTGGGTTTTCCTCGCTACCACTTGGGTCGTTCTCTTCTCACTAGTAGTCCTAATGACCACACGAGAAGACAGGCCCTCTAAAGATAAACAAAAAGAGCCTATTGCTCAAGACACAAAAGACAATGATTCAATTTTAGTGCACCAATGGAAGTGTTTGCTAATCTATGAAAACAAGGCACACAATAAAAATCAAAACTCTTGCCAAGGACCTGCAACAAAGAGTTGTTAGTAGTTTGGGTTGTTTAAGATAATCACCCCTTCCTGCAAACACACAAGTTAGGTAAATTTTAAAACCCAAAAGACTTTGTGAAAATAGGGGCCTTCAACCAAACGATTTTGCTTTCAAGAAAAGCTGCACAAACTTGGTTAGCTAGATCTGCAAGGGTTAGTCCAAAAATAAACCAGATCTGAAACCCTAGGTGCGAAATCTGAAAACCGAATCAAAGAAAGTTTGAAATTTTGAAATAGTAAAAACACAGACGCTGTTATACCAGACACAGACGTGTCTTTATGACATAGACGCGGTTCTGTGATGCACAAACGCAGCCAAAATACACAGACGCCTTTATCCGACACAGACGCTATCAGAATCAACACAGACGCGGTTATGTAACACAGACGCCCCCTTCCTGAGACCTGCAAAAAAAAATTTGTTGAAAACACAGACGCGATTCTTGCCTCCGCAGACGCTGCTGAAACTCAGAGACGCGATCCGAACACTCGCAGACACGGAAATACCTAAAATGTCGTCGAAAAAATGTTCGATCTGCAACTTCAAAAACGCAAAATCTGCAACAAAAAGGTTAAATGCAAAGGGACAAGAGTCCCACCGGGCGTGCCAAAATGTGTATGGTGAAAATGGATAACAATAATAACAATATTAAAAGGCTAAATGAATCCAACCACAAAACCCTAGCCTAACAATCAACAAAGATCCACCATAACATATGAAGATTACCTAAGACAATGCAAATCACATGAAATCACAAAGATTATACCATCACATGTCCAATAGGGTTTTGATCTCCATTCTTCCTATCTCCATTGATCTTGCTTGATATATTTGCTCTCAGATTTTATATGCACAAGAGCTCAACAAAGAACGGAATGTGGTTGCAAGTAGAATCGTAGTGTAGTCAAATCCTCCAAATTGTCGATTAGGTCATTAGAATGATTGATTAGGGTTTGATAATGAAGGAGGCATCTCCTTAAATAGAAGACACAATATGAAATGGAGGGATAAGATTGAGAGGTGTAAAAAGGAGGTCGGCTAGGATTAGAGGGTAGGTAAAAGAAATAGTAAAATAATGAAAGGGGTAGGTAGTGTATGAATTAAGAGATGAATGACATGTGTCATGTGTAGAAAAAGCTAATGAATTGATTAAATAAATAAAGATTTATTTAATTAATAGAAGAAGTAGGATAATTAAATAAATAAAATATTTATTTAATTTAGAAAAGGAATAATTTAAATAAATAAATGTATTTATTTAAATGAGAAATAAGGCTAGAAGAGGATAAATGAATTAATTAAATAAATAAAGATTTATTTAATTAATAGAAGAATTAGGCTTAGATAATTAAATAAATAAAATATTTATTTAATTAGACTGGACAATTTTAGGTGTCTACAAAAATTATTAGAGGAACAATTGAATTTTGACCAATATGATTCCTCTTATCTTTCTTTGTGTAGTGAAACTAAAGATATGTCAACCCCAACTCCCATCTTGTAATTGATGTCATCAAATATGACTTGTATATCATGAAAGAAATATCAAATTGTAATCATGATATGATCAAGTCTCTTTAAAACTCTACTGAGCCCTACTTGTAAATTTCTCCAAGTGTACCACTTTAACACTATTGAATCAAAAAACCCCAAGTTATTGTGAGTACTCCCTCGTGGTAGCTATGTAATACATAGACAAGGCCCTATCGTATTAATCAATTTCAATAATAGCAGCTATAAAGGAATGAAAAATTGAAACCACATAAAGAAGGTAAAAAGTACATATAAACCTAAAAGTGAAAAAGACACTAATAAACGCAAACCAAAACATATAATTCTAATGACATTGACAAAAATATATATGAAAAACCCTAACAAAACTAATATCTTAAATCCTAAATATTTTAAAATACAACATTTCTCATCCACTCTAATTTTATGATGGTTTCCATTACTATCATAATAATAATTCACTTATACCAATCTATGAAACCTATCAATGTCAACACTTTTCTTAAGATTGAAGAGTCAACTGTAATACCAATTATGCAGCCACGTTGAAGATGGGGTACTACACAAAAAGACAACCATTTGTAAACCACGACAATCTTCCGCTTGTCCACATGCTTATTAATTGACTTTTTACCATCTCTGTAAGCTTTAACGTTTAATATTTACTACGAATAGTTAATCAATTTCCATTCTCTTAATAAATATGGTAGATTTATCTATTTTTATTTTTGATCATACAAAGATTGAATTAATTTATGTATATGCAACACAATCTAATTGGCTTATCTATTTGATTTTCTCTTTAATCCAATCCTTGTTCATATTCCATTCTTACCAAATACAAATCAAATCTAGCTATTAGAACCATGTTATGTTTGCATCTACAAGACTGTCTTCACAACTTTAATCTTGATCCTTTTAATTGCGTAGTCAAAACCAAATATTTAGGTGAGTAACCCTAGTTTACACTTTGTTCCTAGATTAACTTTGCACAAATCTTCACAATTTGATATTAGGCTTGTATATAAATAGATATTCGTTACGTTCAATTCTAATAATATAATTCACTACTTATCATCTAAAAGTAATTACTTGTACAAGTAATAACCTAACAATCATTATAGAATTCATGTCTATGTTTGAAGATTGTTTCTATCAAAATACTTTTAAATACTCCCAAACTAACACAAAAAAAATCCAAAATATAACAAAAAAATCGCCATCTATTAGTGTACTTTTCAAAATGTTCACAAGAGAAAATTGTGTTGTCATCATAATCAATTTTGCATTAAACAATTACATCCAAAAGTGTGAAAACAAAAAAATCACTATCTAGTAGTCTACTTTTAGAAAGTTCACAAGAGAAAATTATGTTATCATCAAAATCGATTTCACATGCAACAATCAGATCCAAAAGTGTGAAGACAATTTGGAATATAATAAAAAAGAACTATTTGCTTTCATTTTTCGTTATCAATTTTTATTTTCTTAATTTTTTGAATATTATTTTATATTATATTTATTTATTTTTATTGAAATTTTGAATAATAAATTTTAGTAAGCATATATTTTCAATAACCTATGAAGTTAGAAGAGAGTGTTATGTGTGTGTGTGTGTGTGTGTGTGTGTGTGTGTGTGTGTGTATGTGTGTGTGTGTGTGTGTGTGAGAGAGAGAGAGAGAGAGAGAGAGAGAGAGAGAGAGTGTGTGTGTGTGTGTGTGTGTGTGTGTGTGTGTGTGTGTGTGTGTGTGTGTGTGAGAGAGAGAGAGAGAGAGAGAGAGAGAGAGAGAGAGAGAGAGAGAGAGAGAGAGAGAGAGAGAGAGAGAGAGAGAGAGAGAGAGAGAGAGAGAGAGAGAGAGAGAGAGAGAGAGAGAGAGAGAGAGAGAGCGGGGAGGGGGGAGGGGGTGAGGTTTAGCGTCTTCTTGGTGATATATCACTAAATATGATACTAATTTCAGATCAAAACCATACACAATTGAATTCAAAATACTATTTTATAACTTTTTATATACTACTTCACTTCTATTTATTAATTCTATTAACCAAAATATTTATATATATATAAATATCCTTAGAATCAAACTTTAACTAAATATTAAATTCAAAATTGTACTATTATAAATTTTAAATATGTGATGGCGATATCATCTTTTCAAAATATCTTCAAATCATTGATTTAATAGATTTGAAATCAATTTTTCTCTAGATTCTTATGAAATTCTATGTATTACAAATTGAGATATATTGCCACATTTCAAATGACACATATGTAGACTTTTATTTTATTATGTATATATTGAGGAATACTCTATTTTCAACCAAAAATAATATTATGTCATAAATATGATACTTTACTTATCAAATGAAGTAAAGGTTATAAGAGGAAAACCCAAAAATGTTTTAAAAGATAAAAAAATCTAATGAAGCTCATCAACAATGTTGAGTTGTCACAAAGATTTGTGTCATTTGTGAAATTGTAGCAAAACCTAAACACAAATTGTTTGGATCTAGCTAGAAAATAAAAACACAAAAAACTTGTAGATAAAATAGAGAAAAAATACAAAGCTTTTTTTATAATCACAAATTTTCTAATTAACTGAATGCAATAATTAAATGCATAAAAACAACAATGGTTATGAATTACTGCATTAAATAAACTTGTGGTGAAAGTGATAGAGCATGAAAGGTTAACAAATGTTTGCATAATTAGGTTATTGCATGAGAAATTTGCTAAGAATTTATGGAGAAGATGAGAAGAAAAATACCATTAACACCCCCCTTAAGTCTAACTATGAAGATAGAAAAGAGGAAAGAGGGAAATCCTAGCACACAACCCCCTTGCAAAATAGAAAGTTATTGTGCATGTCAGCTACTATGTTGCAATGTCCTTCACTCCAAGAAGGTCTCGCAGAAAGTGAAACTTCTACTCAGTGAATGTCTTCGTGTTGATGTTAGCAATTTGGTGAGAACCTAGACAATACTGCAAATTGATGACTCCATCATGTGTCAGACCTTAGATGTAGTGCATGTGGATCTTAATGTGTTTGGTCCACTATTGTTGTACAAGATCTTTGAAAAACTTCAGTCTACTTTGATTGTCACACCAAATGACAATCGAATGATAAAGAAGTATACCAAGCTCATCTAGGAAGTTCTACAATGAAATAGCCTGAATGGTAACATTGACTGCACCTCTATATTTAACCTTTGCAGATGATAAATAAATGGTAGATTGCTACTTACTTGACCAACAAATGGAGTCAAATCCCAAACTAAGAACATATCCTGAAGTGGACTTGTGATTGAAATGTTATCACCAACTCAATCAGAATTAGTGTAGCCATTGAGATCCATAGTACATCCTACTGAATAATGAATCCCATGGCTAATGTTTCCCCAAACATATCAAAGTATATGCTTAATATCTTTCCAATGTAGCTCATGTGGCTCCTATATATATCTGGAAATAACCCCCACTACATAAGAGAGATTTGGAAGAGAGTGAGTGAGATGAATAAGACTCCCCACAAGTTGACAACAATGTGTGCAATCAACCAATAGTGTATCCTTGCCATCCTCAAGCTTTACCCCTAATAGAAAGGGTGTGCTTGCTTGCCTGCAGTCAATAATGTGAAATCAAACCAAGAGATTTCTGGTATACTTTGATTGAGAATTTTTTTTTGATGTATTCTGGTTGATTTCAAGTCCAAGAAAAAAGTGTAGGAGACCCATGTCTATCATGGAAAATTTGTCATGTAAAGTAGTTATGATTGCAACAATGGATATGGATAAATCACTTGTTATTTGTAGATCATATACATAGAGTACTATGAGAAACAAAGAGTTAGATGTTCTCATCATATAAAAAATTGGATCAGATTTATATCACATAAAATTTTGAGACAGAAGATAAGAATCCACTTTAGCATACCAAGCTAGAGGTACTTTCTTGATACCATAGAGTGACTTCTTGAGTCTGCATACCAATGAGGAATTTTGTACATACCCTTCTAGTTGCTCCATGTAGATCTCCTCCTCTAGATCACCGTGAAGAAATTTATTCTTCACATCCATATAATGAACCTCCCACTATCTTGCTACTGTAATGGTAAGAGCCAACCTAATGGAGTCGATTTTAGCCACTAGAGAAAAATTCTCATCATAGTCAATGCCATGAACTTTCTAAAAGCCTTTCACTACCAACATTTCTTTGTATTTTCTCACATGTCAATCTGCTCATTTATTTGTCCTATAGACCCTCTTGCATTTAACAACCTTGTCCCATGTTTGATTCACAATGAGGGATTTGTATTCCTCATACATGGCTACTTCTCAAGGAGGATTCCATATACCTTCTACATAATTTTGAGGGTCCGATGCAAGAAACGCATATGCATGCATTAGCAAGATGTGTTCAATAGCTAAGAGTGCATGAGGGACATCATATATTTTAGCTAAGCTCCTTCTTTGATTTCTCATAAGGGATAGTGAATCATCACAAGAATCCTAATCAACTAGGATTGGATGTGGACATGGCCATCCATGTTAATGTTCATCTGAATCAAATTTATATGTATAAAAAATCATACCTTAATGATTGGATGCATAATCTTTGAGATCTATAAGAGGAGGAAGCATAGTCTTGGTGGCATGTTGCTCTTGAGATTCACAGATGGGACTTTCATCAAAGTAGAAACTACTTTAAATAAAGAGAGTTTCTATTGAAATATCTATCAATCTGTACCTCTTTACACCAATTGGATATCCAACAAAAATACATTCTTTTCTTTGAGGCTTCAAAGCCTTCCTCTTGTTTGCAGGAATGTGAGTCCATGGACATGATCCAAAAATGCATAAATGTTTGACTTCTAGTTGCATACCTCTCCATGCTTCAAAAGGTGTTTGTTCGATGACAAATATGTGAGGAGATCCATTTTTTAAGTATGAAGCACAGTTGATTGCTTCAACCCGCAATTTGGAGGGAAGGGATCTTGCATGCAACATGCAACTTGCTATCTCTTTCAAAGATTGATTCTTCCTCTTAGTGACCTCATTCTATCACGGTGTATGGAATGGTATTCCAACTTCATCACATAGATGTTGGACATCATTGTTAGCATACTCCCCCCCATTATCTATGCGAAGGACCTCGATCATTTTGCCAAACTGCTTCTCTACATGAGCTTTGAAAATATAAAGATTCTAAAACACTTCAAACCCGAACTTGAGAAAAAAAAACCCATGTGCACATTGTATGCAATCATCAATGAATGTTAGGACATATCCACTTTTACCTATTGGGGTTAAGGAAATGGACCTATAAGATCATTGTAAACAAGCTCTAAAGAAGAAGAGGCTCTCTATGCATTCCCCTTCGAACACTTTTGTTGTGGATGCTTTCTAATAGCACAACCTTCACAAATTTTTATCAAAAAATTCTATGTAAGATAAGCCTTTCACCATCTGTTGTTTTCTAAGTTGTTGGATTTATCTTAAGTTATGGAAGACAAATAATTTATTTATAATATTAAAAATTATTATTAAGATTTATTGCAAATAAATATTTATTAAAAAGGAAATGATATTTATGTTTATAACTTAAACTATATATTTTAAGTTTTTGTTATGCTATAGAAGTAAGATTCAAACTCTCTCTACAACAAAACAATTTCAGAGTATTTAATTATCTATTTAATAAATTTACTTACATTAAAAATATTATTTAATATCTAGGTAGTTAATAATTGTTTGTGTAATTTAAAATAATATGCTTAAGTGAGATCACTTCTTCTTCAATAATTGATGACATTAGTTAGATGCCACATTTATTTAGTCAAAATGGTCTTTATCTTAATTATATTGAGTCAACTAATCTTTATTAGAAGTGGGTGAGAGTTAACTCATGACTTCAATGACATATCACTTTGTTGAGTCATACATCTACAAGAGTTATTTATTTAAAATTCACATATTATTTTATTGCTCTATTATATTAGTATTGAATATTTTTATTCTATTACATAATTTATAACTAACTTAAATATTAATTTTGAATAAATTTATTAATGATAAATCTAAAATATAAATATATCTTATATAGATGATAAACAAAATTTACAAGAACAAATAGACACATTAAGATTCATATTAGATAAATGACTAGATCTTACTAATGTAAAATAATTCTCTTAAAATTAGTAAATTTATATGGAAAGTGGCATATTTAGAACAAATTTATTATTATCTTCTTAATCTTAAATACTAATCTATATCATCTATAATTATTTTTAATTTGAGATTTAAAATAATATCATTTTATTATTTAAATTTAATATTTATTTTTAAAATATTTTCACAAAAAGTTTCTTATTATTTTATTAATTTTGAATATTAATTAATATTATATGTAATTATTTTTAATTAAATTTCTGAATAATAAATTTAATAATCATATATTTCTCATAATTTATGAAATTAGTACAGAGTTTTTAAGATTTAATTATATATTTGGAAACACATTGAGTGATGTATAATAAAAAAATGAAGTTTATCCTTTTCTTGATGATAGATCATTAAGTATAATACCATTGTCAAATCAAAACCATATACAATTGAATTCAAAAATACTATCTAATATTTTTTAATATTATTTCACTTCTATTTAATAATCCAAATATTTTTTATGTATTAAAATACCCGTTAACTCAAACTCTATTTAAATATTGAACTCAAAATTATAATATTATAAATTTATATTTCTTTAAATATGTGATAGTGATATCATCCTTTTTAAAGTATCTTCAAAATCATTGATTTACTAGTTTTAGAATTATTTTTTATGTAGATTATTATGAGGTTCCATCAATTACAAATTGAGGTGCCACATTTCAAGCAAGAGATAAATATGTGAGCTTTTCTTTTATGAGGTAGATATTGAGGATTATTTCATTTCCAACCAAAAATAATATATGATATGATCAACCTGACATACTTATCAGGTTAAAAGAGGAAACCCCAAAAAAGTTTTAAAAAATAAAAAATCTAATGTAGCTTATCATCAAAGCTGAATCAATACAAACATTGGTGTCATTAAGCAAAATCTGTTTAAGCAATCTATGCTCCTTGTAATGCCCCGCCAGGAAACCCCGAGGGATAAAGCTAAAATACACGAATGGAGTGCAATAAAAAAAATTTAAATAAGACACAATATAATGATACAAGGAGTTATCAAAAGTTCAGACAACACAGCGAAAGACTAAACAAAACCCAAGGAGTTTCCCAACGTGATTACGTAACTTAACATCTATCTCAACTCATGACATCTGACCCAATAAAATAGGTTAACTTAATTTCATGTTATTACTTTAAACAAGGATATAATTTGTTCAGTAAATTATCATTATAGAAAATAGGACGCGCTCATCCATTATGGTTGAAGGTGAGTCTAACATGAGGTAATTTACCCATTAAAGTTAAAACATAGATAACATATGAATTCATTCATTAAGGTTAAAATATAGCTAATATGATGAAGTTCATTTATTTAAGTTAAAAAATAGCTAATATGATGAAGTTCATTTATTAAGGTTAAAATGTAAATAACTAAATGAAGTTCATCCATTAGAATTACAATTTAGGTAATATGACGAGTTCATCCAACAATTGTTATCCATTCATTTTGTTCAATTTTACATTAAACACATGCCATGCATCTAGTTCCAAAATGCACTATAATTTCATCATAACTAGTGAGATCTTCTCATGCATACTTAATTTCATTAACAATTATAGAATTCATTCTGCAATCAAACTACACTCTTTCATGATCCACAAAACTGCATTAAGAGGTCGACTACATACATGCATTTACAATAAATCTCATCTAATCCATTTATACATTCTATCAAAAAGCCATCCATACATGCTAACACTAACAGCATGAAACATAAGAACAAAAGCATCACATAACACCAAATTGATATCGGAGTTCACCCCTAAAGGGCTACATCTCCAGGTCTGCTCAACTGCAAGACCCCTCTGATCATTTAAATAAGTTAAGGGTACATAAGTTCCACATCATTTACATTCCTGCCATCAAGGTGAATCATACCAATAAACAACCGACCACATCGGTCAATAATTACATAAACGATCCCTACATAGAAACGGATCTAGCTGAACATATCAAAACCTAATACAAGGTCCATTGCCCGACAGTACTCTAACTAGATACCTAACCCGCTATGGTCAACCACAAATCATCACTCGACATCTGCATAAAGGACAAGACAAGTTATAACACCATCACAAGGCAACAACCAAACTAGAGACCAGAGACATAAACAGGTACTCCAAATCAATCAAACGACGGGGTCCAAACAAAAATATAAAGGCCTTGCCATTACTTAAACAAAAGTGAATACAAAAATTAAACTTGCATAAGCAATAACCAGAAAAGGTCAATCTTCTTTCCTATTGGTTTAAACATTAAAAGTCGATCAAGTTTTCTAGATGATCTAAGTTTTCAAAAATACATTAACAGAAAAATCACCATTCAAGGTGACTACAAAACCACAATTGCAATAGTCCATTTGTCTATGTCTCAATACAGAGGAAAAATATAAACTAAACCATTTATTTTACTAAATGAAAATCTCATTAACTTACCAATTTTCCAGATGCTACATTATTAAATTTCCAATAATTCCAATAGCATATCGTTTAAATTTTCAAAATATCCACGATAAAATATTTCATTCTTTTCTCAATTACTCAAATAATATATTCTTGAATAAAATATTATTTAAAAACTATCAATTAATAAATAAATTTTAATTCAACAATTATCCAATTAAAAATAATATTCTATCTTTTTCCAAAAAGAGACTTCCTCAATAGAACAGATACCAAAATTAAATATTAATTATTAAATATTTATTAACCTCTGAGTAATAAAATATAAACAATTAATAATAATTTAATAATACGCAATAATCAAATTATATATATATATATATATATATATATATCTTCATTAATAAAATAAATATTAATAATAATTTAATAATACACAAATTTCCAATTAAATATAAATTAATATATATATATATATATATATATATATATATATATATATATATATATATATATATATATATATATATATATATATATATATATATATATATATATATATATATATACATATTGTCACAACCCTCCTTTATCACTTTTTGATTTAAATACAATTCTATTATATTTTTGGATAAGCTATTGAAATGATTGAATAAATGTTATAAAAAGAATGAAAATAATAATACGCACACACATGGAGAATATACATTATTTTTATTTATTTATTTTCCACTCCCAATTATGGCACATGTTGTAGGAAGAATAAGAAGCTTCTAGAGGATTCTCCACCACCTTGCATGTAACTCCCCCACTAAGTTTAATCAATTTGCATGAAGTCCAAAATTGGGAAAGAATCTCCTTTTTAATTAAATTTTCTAGATAGTGGAATGGAGGGAATTTTCTTATAAAATTATATGCAAGTTTCAAAGAAGGGAGTTGATTATGTTTTGAAGAAAATTTCCCAAGTTTTACAAGTAGATCTTCTTTGGTAGTCTCATTTTTCATTGCAGGAATTTTAAGTTGTTGTTTGAAGGATTTCTCTCAAGTTGCAAGGAAGGATCAAAAGGATAACCAGTGGATTCAACATCAAGCTCGATAAACCAGGTTCTCTCCTTGTTATTTCACATTCACTTATGAGGAATTCATATTTTTTCAAAAAAAATAGTTATAGATCTTCCTTTATATAAAGAAATTCTTTTATTAGATTTTTAGATCTTTTATTTGGGGATAAATAATAATGATAATGCTTTCATATAGTGCATGTAAAAGATAGTTATTTATTTATTTTATTTCCTTTAAGAAAATATGCACATGATCTTGCTTTTTGTTTTCTTTCCAAAGATTTTAGCAAAAAGAAAATCATATTCTTTTAGTTGTTTAAAATCTCTCTTTCTGAGATTAAAATTCTTCCCTGTGTGATTTGAATCTTTATTTCTTCCCTCTAATTCATCTCTTTGGTTTTTCGAATGGAATTTTGAATCTCATTCTTAAATCTCTCTGTGATTATTTTAAATCTCTCTAATATTATTTTAAATCTCTCTGTGATTATTTTTCTTTATGATTATTTTAAATCTCTCTGTGATTATTTTTCTTTATGATTATTTTAAATCTCTCTGTGATTATTAGTTAGATAAATCTCCCTGTGAGTTGAACAAAGATCTCTTTGTGAATAATAGTTGAATAAAATCCTCCTGTGAATGCTGGAAACAAATACTGGAAATAAACAATTCCCTTGTGAAATATGGAAATAAACTTCCTCCCTGTGAATGTTGGAATAAGCTCTCTTTCTCTGTAAATGTTAACCTCCTGTTTACTGTAAAATCAATCTAAAACAATTGTTTGATCATCTATTTTATCCATGTTCTTATTTTCATAAATAAATTCTCTTTTGTTTTTATATATCATTAAGTAATTGGGAATATGAAACCATATATATATATATATATAATTTATTTCAAATGTTAAAATATATTAATGTCGCATGTAATTATAACAGCACGGTCTTCGAAAAATATTTGAACGTATAATGGTAGTGTACAGGGGCGGCGGGTATTGTAACTGCCGGGGGGCAGTGGTACCCCCCACTACCCCTGTGGTCACTGTCACGACAGTGGCCGTAGGGGAGTGGAGGGGACCACGGTGTCTCCTCAACCCTGCGGGCCTGCGCATGTAGGACCGTAGGGGTGATGGGACCCGTGGTCCCCACTCCCCCCTATTTACTATTAAAACAAAAAAAAGGAATTCGCTTATTTTATTTTTGTAAATAGTTTTTTTTTTATATATATTCTTTTTAATTTGCAATTTAGAATTTTTAGTAATTACTTTGGGGTTAAATTTCAAGTTAATTGCTAATAATTATTTTTGTTTAAATTTTAAGTTTAATTGTTAATAATTGCAATTTAGGATAAATTTTAAGTTGTTGAATTTAACTTAGAAAAGTTTATAAATATTGGGGATTATTGTGTAGTAAATTCATAATTAAATTATCCTTGGTAAATTTTATATTCGTAAATTATATTATATAAAATTATTTTAATTAGAGTTATTCATTCCATTTAAGATCCATTGGGCACTTAGTTGGCCTTTAGCAATTAATTCACATTAATATGATTTGAATCGAATGCCTAAATTAATCACTATTTTTGGATTGCTTAATCATGCACGCAAGTTACACTATTCTTATATCATGCAAATTACTTATAGATTAACTACATTTATTGACGTTATCATCCCCATGCAAGTACACATGTAATTATTAATATGCAAGTTTTCGTATGCAAGTTATATTTCAAGTTATGGTTTTATTCTACGTAATTCATCAAGTAGTTATTTCAATCAATTAAAATTATGCAAGTTCAATTAGTAATTGTTTCCAAGCATGATGTTTTCATAGCTTCTTAGTTAGAAAACTAAATAAAGGAAGATGGAAACCTAAACCTAGTAGTGTTCGGTATATATGGTGCCTCTGGGTCACGCTTATGGGTAATGTCGTCATGTTGAACTACTGCACTTAATGCCTAATAAAGCTACAACAACGACGTCTGTGGCATCGTCCCTATAAATCATCGGGGAGTAATAAGGGACACTTGGAAGTTAAAATCCAAGGGGTAGGTAATCCCCCTTGGATTGATAATCTAATAAGATAATTTTTAAATGATTTTACATCCGTTGAGATAAACCATAGTAAACCCCCTTTAGGGTTGGTTAAGTAAAATGCTTTTATGAAATTGATTTTAATCTTGAAGAGATATTGGTGATTGACAATTTGGTCAAGGGTGATGCTCATGATAGGTGTTAGGATGTAGTTGTTAGGCCACAAATAATATGCCATCTTGAGCCTTTGTTTAAGTTCTACCACAGTGGGTAGCAACCGCAGAGAAACTATCTGGGACATTGACCCTAGAAAGGGTTGCGTACCCACTAATCAGTTTACATCAAACCATAGAATAGAAAATAGAACTACATACTTTACGCCTTGATCCCGTGCCGAAGCGGGTATGTAGGTAGTCTTGGGATAGAGTTGTCCCTCGTACTCAGGCATTCGTGGGTGGGGTCTAGGCTTGGTAAAAGAAAGATTGAGTAAGAATCCTCTTTTGAAAGATAAGATAATTAAATTGGAAAAACTAATTCAATGCATACTTGGAAGGAATCCCGTATGGATTCGCTTGACTTCCCGAGGCTTTAAGCCAAATTCTGAGGTGGAATTCAAGCTTGTATTATGTTATTTAATTACTCCTAAGGACGGCGACCTCGGTGCACTTCTGTTAGAAGAGTGTAGTACTTAGTGAGTGGCTCAGGACCTGAATGGTCTTGATGAGTCTAAGTCTCTGGCCAGAGCACCTCCTATCCCGATTGGATAGATGCCTACCCCATATGGGTAGATGCCTATCTCATATTGGATAGATGAAATCCTATGTCCTGTATGGACAAATGCCTAACTTGTATGGTTAGATGCTCATCCCAGATGGATGAATGCCTAATCCAAATGGATGGATACCTTGAGTATGCGATTGAATCAAACACAATGAATAAATTAAACAAAAAAAAAAAATGGTCAATTTTGTTGAGTTAATTATGGTGGGTTATTACATGTGGTATTAGAGCAAAGGTTCAAATCTAGGCCTTGTGCTCACTTCAATTTATATAACTAAGGGAATGTTCTGCAATGGTAGAAATTAAATTTTAAAATCCTAAATCAAGAACTAGCTACATAATTTAACTTTTAGGTAAAAACCTAGAATGGCTAGAGGAAGAGGAAGAGGAAGGGGTAATGGAAGACGTACTATGAGTCAAAGGGAAGAAAACCATGAGGAAAACCATGAGGAAAACCATGAAGAAAACCATGAGGAAGACCATGAAGAGGATCGACACAACCTAGGAAATAATGAAGATGGGGTCAAAGCTATAATCGACCTTCTAACCAAACAAAGAGATAAAATCAACTTCTTGGAACAATCAATGCAGGGCCTTAAGGAAAGGCGGAATGACTTTGAAAATAGAAGTGGTACCAAAAATGGAAACCCTAGTAGCAATCAAGGGAATATGATGGGTAATAGAAAAGAAAATAACATATTGGAACTCTCCAAGGACTTAAAGAAAATCACCCCTCCTAAGTTCGATGGGAGGCAAATTGGTGAAGGGGCTGAGAATTGGTTAAATGAAATGGAAAAGTATTTTGAACTAAGAGATTTTAACGAAACAACCAAGGCTTTATGGGGTTCCTATCAACTCACAGGGGAGGCAGCTAGTTGGTGGACCAACACCAAGGAACAAAATGGGTATAGCAGGGATACGGTCACATGGGATCAATTTATTCACCACTTCTTAGAGAGGTGGCTCCCTCAATTATTCTTTGATGAGAAGGTAACAGAATTCCATAATCTACATCAAGGATAACTATCAGTCCAACAATATTGGGATAAGTTCGCCAAATTGCTTAAGTATGTACCTATGCACCAGAAAGATGAAGAAGGCCAAGCAAGGAAGTTCATTTTGAGGCTAAATACCAACATAGGGGCAGAGGTTGACATGCATGGACCCAAAAATATGAACAAAGTACTTGAAAAGTCCCTAAGGCAAGAGAGGAAGATTCAAATACTAGCAGGGTGGAACTATAATGGGAACCACTCATTTAAAAGGAAGCAGGAATTCAATGGGAACACTAATTTCAACAAAGGTCAAAGGAATAATTCTTCCGAAAGAAGGCCACCCCCTAATAAATATCAGAGGAATGGAAATAATAATAATAATAGGGGCAATAATAACAGAGGCAACTCTAACAGGAATGACCAATAGAATAGGGTAACTTATCCACCTAGGGCCAATGAAACAAGGAATGATCCCCTAGGAATCAAGGTAGGAGGGGTCTTCCAGGTGGATGCTTCATGTGTGGAGAAAACCATTTTGCTAGAGAGTGTCCCAGGATGCAAGGACAGATTAGGGCCAATCAACCCCAACAAGGGCCCCAACAAAGGATTCATGCAGCAGTTAGGAACTAAAGAGGAAGATACCAGACTGTTCCCATGGAAACTACAGGTACACTATTTGAACAACCAATTTCAATTCTAATTGACACTGGATCATCTGAATGTTTCATCTCACCTGAATTGGTAAGCAAATATGCATTAAAAGTTAATCAAATGGAGTCATCATGGACGGTTCAATATGGGGATAAGGCAACTAGGGAAGTAACTAAGTGTTTGCCGAGGGCAAGGGTACAATTTCCCGAGTTTGAAACAAGGGTAGATCTCTATGTGGCACCCCTAGGATTATATGATGTAATTATTGGAATGAGTTGGTTAATAGACCATCAAGCTAATGTAGATTGTTATAACAAAGTTGTTGAATGTTTGGATGATGGGGGGAAAAAGGTCAAAATCCAAGGAATGTTTAAACCCATTAATATAGAAACCATATTAGCCATGCAATTAAAGAAGGAAAGAAGAAGAGGAGACCAAATCTATATGGTTGAAATTGATGAAGGAAAAGAGGAAAATGCGCCAACCTTTGAAAATACCCCTTTCTTAAAAGAACTCAAGGATGTTTTTCCAGAAGAATTACCCGACTTACCCCCTAAGAGGAAGTTTGACTTTTCTATCGAAGTGCTACCAAGAACTGAACCAGTATCAAGGGCACCTTACCGAATGAACACAACTGAATTGCAAGAGCTCAAAATGCAATTAGAGGAACTCTTAGCGAAGGGATTAATAAGGCCAAGTTTATCACCATGGGGAGCGCCAGTTTTGTTTGTTAAAAAGAAGGATGGAACCTTAAGACTATGCATCAACTATAGGATGTTGAACAAGGTCACAATAAAGAATAGGTATCCCTTACCTTGCATAGAGGATCTTTTTGACCAAATGAAAGGAGCAGTAGTTTTCTCAAAGATAGACCTCTGGTCAGGGTAACATCAACTCAGAATTAAGGAGGAAGACATTCCGAAGACAGCTTTTAGGACTAGATATGGGAATTATGAATTCACAGTAGTTCCTTTTGGTGTAACCAACGCCCCAGCTACATTTATGAACCTAATGAATAGTGTACTCCATGACTACTTGGATAAATTTGTTTTGGTATTTTTGGACGACATATTGATTTACTCTAGGAATGACGAGGAACATTTAGTACACCTACAAATTGTTTTGCAAAGGTTGAGAGAACATAAGTTATATGGGAAATTGTCGAAATGTGCCTTCTTCGAGGAAAAGATTCACTACCTTGGGCATATAATATCTAAGGAAGGAATAGCAATTGATCCAGATAAGATAAAGGCAATAGTAGAATGGCTGATCCCTAAAAATGTTTCAGAGGTAAGAAGCTGTATGGGGCTAGCAGGTTACTATAGGAGGTTTGTGGAAGGATTCTCTAAGATAGAAAATCCCATCACCTCATTACAAAGGAAGGGTAAAAGGTTTGTGTGGACAGAACAAAGTGATAAGGCATTCCAAATCTTGAAGGGAAAACTAACCTCAGCACCCATTCTAAAAGTACCAGATCCGAATGGACACTTCACAGTCGTAACTGATGCTTCTATTGAAGGTTTAGGAGGAGTACTTGTCCAAGATGAAGGGGTAGTAGCTTACGAATCCAAAAATCTAAAGAATCATGAAGTCAATTATGCACCCTACAACTTCAAGTTAGCAGCGATTGTGCATGCCCTACAAAAATGGAGACACTTCTTACTAAGGAAGCCCTTTGAGTTAAAGTCAGATAACCAAGGACTAAAGTACATCTTTACCTAACCCCACTTAAATGCCAGACAAAGAAGGTGGTTAGAGTTTCTAAGTGAATATGATTTTGAAATTGAATATATTAAGGGGAAGGAAAATAGGGTGGCAGATGCCTTAAGTAGGAGGAGACACTTGATGACTATAGTAACATTCAAAACTTCTTTCAAAGGGCAAGAAAAGGTGAGCAGAGACATGACCCATGGTATGAGCAAGTCAAATTGACTTTAGAATGCGATCCAACCAATCCTAAGATTGAAGAGTATACACTAGACGAAGATGGATTGCTCAGATTCAATAATAGAATCTATATTCCTAATTCAAGGAACTTAAGGGAAGTAGTCTTGTCGGAGGCTCACAATGCCCCTTATTAAGGGCACCCAAGAGTTAACAAACTTTATGCAGATCTAAAGAAGTTATACTTTTGGCAAGGGATGAAGAATGACATTGTCAAGTATGTGGCTAAATGTTTGGAGTGTCAAAGAGTAAAGGCAGAACATAGACATCTAGCTGGATTGTTACAATTGCACGATGTACCTCAACACAAGTGGCAAGTTATTAGCATGGATTTTGTGCAAGGGTTACCCATGTCACCTTCTAGGCATGATGCAATAATGGTGGTAATTGAGAAAATCACTAAGGTGGCACACTTTACACCAGGGAATCTAACAGATGATGCACCTACCTTGGCTAGGCGCTTTGTTAAGGAAATATTTAGGTTGCATGGAATACCAAAGAAAATCATATCAGATAGAGATGCTAGATTCACCTCAAGGTTTTGGACAACTCTTCAAGCAGCTCTAGGAACTCAACTAAATTTTAGCACTGCATACCATCTTGAAACCGACGGTCAGACAGAAAGGACAAATCAGATTATGGAAGACCTACTTCGCATGTATTGCATGGAACAACAGAAGAAATGGGAAGAGTACCTACCTCTGGTAGAATTTTCTTACAATAATACATAACAAACATCTTTGGGAATGGCACCTTTCGAAGCATTGTATGGTAGACCATGTCGAACACCTTTGAGTTGGGATAGTCTTGAAGATAGATTAATTGTTGGACCAGATATGTTGAAAGAGATGGAGAGGAAAACTAAGGAAATTAGGCAAAGATTGAAGGAAGCCTCAAATAGGTAGAAAATTTATGCAAACAAAAACAGGACACCAAGGGAGTTTGAGGTGGGAGAGAAAGTCTTCCTAAGGGTTAGGCCACACAAGAGTTCCATAATATTTGGGAAAAAGACTAAGCTTGCACCTTGTTATGTTGGACCCTTTGAAATATTGGGAAGGATTAATCCAGTTGCATACCGGTTGGCCTTACCTCCCCAATTGAGCCGAATCCATGATGTCTTCCATGTATCTCTTCTTAAAAAGTATGTACCTAATGAGAAACAAATTTTGAATTGGGATTCTTTATAGGTCCAGGAAATGGAAGGAATAATGATAGAGCCATTCAAAATCTTGGAGAGGCACCAGTACCAGTTGTGCAATAGAGAGGTTGATCAGTGCAAAGTACAATGGAACCAGTATGATGAAAAGAATGCCATGTGGGAAGATACTAAGGAAATATAGCAATTGTTTCCTTTTTTGTTTTAATCATGAGCTATAGACTCTTTTGGATGCGTTCAATTAGTGCATCAGGACGATGCACAAATTAAGGGGGGGAGGATGTCACAACCCTCCTTTATCACTTTTTGATTTAAATACAATTCTATTATATTTTTGGATAAGCTATTTAAATGATTGAATAAATGTTATAAAAAGAATGAAAATAATAATACACACACACATGGAGAATATACATTATTTTTATTTATTTATTTTCCACTCCCAATTATGGCACATGTTGTAGGAAGAATAAGAAGCTTCTAGAGGATTCTCCACCACCTTGCATGTAACTCCCCCACTAAGTTTAATCAATTTGCATGAAGTCCAAAATTGGGAAAGAATCTCCTTTTTAATTAAATTTTCTAGATAGTGGAATGGAGGGAATTTTCTTATAAAATTATATGCAAGTTTCAAAGAAGGGAGTTGATTATGTTTTGAAGAAAATTTCCCAAGTTTTACAAGTAGATCTTCTTTGGTAGTCTCATTTTTCGTTGCAGAAATTTTAAGTTGTTGTTTGAAGGATTTCTCTCAAGTTGCAAGGAAGGATCAAAAGGATAACCAGTGTATTCAACATCAAGCTCGATAAACCAGGTTCTCTCCTTGTTATTTCACATTCACTTATGAGGAATTCGTATTTTTTCAAAAAAAATAGTTATAGATCTTCCTTTATATAAAGAAATTCTTTTATTAGATTTTTAGATCTTTTATTCGGGGATAAATAATAATGATAATGCTTTCATATAGTGCATGTAAAAGATAGTTATTTATTTATTTTATTTCCCTTAAGAAAATATGCACATGATCTTGCTTTTTGTTTTTTTTCAAAGATTTTAGCAAAAAGAAAATCATATTCTTTTATTTGTTTAAAATCTCTCTTTCTGAGATTAAAATTCTTCCCTGTGTGATATGAATCTTTATTTCTTCCCTCTAATTCATCTCTCTGGTTTTTCGAATGGAATTCTGAATCTCATTCTTAAATCTCTTTGTGATTATTTTTCTTTGTGATTATTTTAAATCTCTCTGTGATTAGTAGTTAGACAAATCTCCCTGTGAGTCGAACAAAGATCTCTCTGTGAATAATAGTTGAATAAAATCCTCCTGTGAATACTGGAAACGAATACTGGAAATAAACAATTCCCCTATGAAATCTGGAAATAAACTTCCTCCCTGTGAATGTTGGAATAAGCTCTCTTTCTCTATAAATGTTAACCTCCTGTTTACTGTAAAATCAATCTAAAACAATTGTTTGATCATCTATTTTATCCATGTTCTTATTTTCATAAATAAATTCTCTTTTGTTTTTATATATCATTAAGTAATTGGGAATATGAAACCATATATATATATATATATATATATATATATATATATAATTTATTTCAAATGTTAAAATATATTAATGTTGCATGTAATTATAATGGCACGGTCTTTGAAAAATATTCAAACGTATAACGGTAGCGTACAGGGGCGGCGGGTATTGTAACCGCCGGGGGGCTGTGGTACCCCCCACTACCCCTGTGGTCACTATCACGGCAGTGGCCGCAGGGGAGTGGAGGGGACTATGGTGTCCCCTCAACCCTGCGGGCCTGCGCACGCAGGACCGCAGGGGTGATGGGACCCGTGGTCCCCACTCCCCCCTATTTACTATTAAAACAAAAAAAAGGAATTCGCTTACTTTATTTTTGTAAATAGTTTTTTTTATATATATATTCTTTTTAATTTGCAATTTAGAATTTTTAGTAATTACTTTGGGGTTAAATTTCAAGTTAATTGCTAATAATTATTTTTGTTTAAATTTTAAGTTTAATTGTTAATAATTGCAATTTAGGATAAATTTTAAGTTGTTGAATTTAACTTAGAAAAGTTTATAAATATTGGGGATTATTGTGTAGTAAATTCATAATTAAATTATCCTTGGTAAATTTTATATTCGTAAATTATATTATATAAAATTATTTTAATTAGAGTTATTCATTCCATTTAAGATCCATTGGGCACTTAGTTGGCCTTTAGCAATTAATTCACATTAATATGATTTGAATCGAATGCCTAAATTAATCACTATTTTTGGATTGCTTAATCATGCACGCAAGTTACACTATTCTTATATCATGCAAATTACTTATAGATTAACTACATTTATTGACGTTATCATCCCCATGCAAGTACACATGTAATTATTAATATGCAAGTTTTCGTATGCAAGTTATATTTCAAGTTATGGTTTTATTCTATGTAATTCTATGAGGTGGGAGAGAAAGTCTTCCTAAGGGTTAGGCCACACAAGAGTTCCATAATATTTGGGAAAAAGACTAAGCTTGCACCTTGTTATGTTGGACCCTTTGAAATATTGGGAAGGATTAATCCAGTTGCATACCGGTTGGCCTTACCTCCCCAATTGAGCCGAATCCATGATGTCTTCCATGTATCTCTTCTTAAAAAGTATGTACCTAATGAGAAACAAATTTTGAATTGGGATTCTTTATAGGTCCAGGAAATGGAAGGAATAATGATAGAGCCATTCAAAATCTTGGAGAGGCACCAGTACCAGTTGTGCAATAGAGAGGTTGATCAGTGCAAAGTACAATGGAACCAGTATGATGAAAAGAATGCCATGTGGGAAGATACTAAGGAAATATAGCAATTGTTTCCTTTTTTGTTTTAATCATGAGCTATAGACTCTTTTGGATGCGTTCAATTAGTGCATCAGGACGATGCACAAATTAAGGGGGGGAGGATGTCACAACCCTCCTTTATCACTTTTTGATTTAAATACAATTCTATTATATTTTTGGATAAGCTATTTAAATGATTGAATAAATGTTATAAAAAGAATGAAAATAATAATACACACACACATGGAGAATATACATTATTTTTATTTATTTATTTTCCACTCCCAATTATGGCACATGTTGTAGGAAGAATAAGAAGCTTCTAGAGGATTCTCCACCACCTTGCATGTAACTCCCCCACTAAGTTTAATCAATTTGCATGAAGTCCAAAATTGGGAAAGAATCTCCTTTTTAATTAAATTTTCTAGATAGTGGAATGGAGGGAATTTTCTTATAAAATTATATGCAAGTTTCAAAGAAGGGAGTTGATTATGTTTTGAAGAAAATTTCCCAAGTTTTACAAGTAGATCTTCTTTGGTAGTCTCATTTTTCGTTGCAGAAATTTTAAGTTGTTGTTTGAAGGATTTCTCTCAAGTTGCAAGGAAGGATCAAAAGGATAACCAGTGTATTCAACATCAAGCTCGATAAACCAGGTTCTCTCCTTGTTATTTCACATTCACTTATGAGGAATTCGTATTTTTTCAAAAAAAATAGTTATAGATCTTCCTTTATATAAAGAAATTCTTTTATTAGATTTTTAGATCTTTTATTCGGGGATAAATAATAATGATAATGCTTTCATATAGTGCATGTAAAAGATAGTTATTTATTTATTTTATTTCCCTTAAGAAAATATGCACATGATCTTGCTTTTTGTTTTTTTTCAAAGATTTTAGCAAAAAGAAAATCATATTCTTTTATTTGTTTAAAATCTCTCTTTCTGAGATTAAAATTCTTCCCTGTGTGATATGAATCTTTATTTCTTCCCTCTAATTCATCTCTCTGGTTTTTCGAATGGAATTCTGAATCTCATTCTTAAATCTCTTTGTGATTATTTTTCTTTGTGATTATTTTAAATCTCTCTGTGATTAGTAGTTAGACAAATCTCCCTGTGAGTCGAACAAAGATCTCTCTGTGAATAATAGTTGAATAAAATCCTCCTGTGAATACTGGAAACGAATACTGGAAATAAACAATTCCCCTATGAAATCTGGAAATAAACTTCCTCCCTGTGAATGTTGGAATAAGCTCTCTTTCTCTATAAATGTTAACCTCCTGTTTACTGTAAAATCAATCTAAAACAATTGTTTGATCATCTATTTTATCCATGTTCTTATTTTCATAAATAAATTCTCTTTTGTTTTTATATATCATTAAGTAATTGGGAATATGAAACCATATATATATATATATATATATATATATATATATATAATTTATTTCAAATGTTAAAATATATTAATGTTGCATGTAATTATAATGGCACGGTCTTTGAAAAATATTCAAACGTATAACGGTAGCGTACAGGGGCGGCGGGTATTGTAACCGCCGGGGGGCTGTGGTACCCCCCACTACCCCTGTGGTCACTATCACGGCAGTGGCCGCAGGGGAGTGGAGGGGACTATGGTGTCCCCTCAACCCTGCGGGCCTGCGCACGCAGGACCGCAGGGGTGATGGGACCCGTGGTCCCCACTCCCCCCTATTTACTATTAAAACAAAAAAAAGGAATTCGCTTACTTTATTTTTGTAAATAGTTTTTTTTATATATATATTCTTTTTAATTTGCAATTTAGAATTTTTAGTAATTACTTTGGGGTTAAATTTCAAGTTAATTGCTAATAATTATTTTTGTTTAAATTTTAAGTTTAATTGTTAATAATTGCAATTTAGGATAAATTTTAAGTTGTTGAATTTAACTTAGAAAAGTTTATAAATATTGGGGATTATTGTGTAGTAAATTCATAATTAAATTATCCTTGGTAAATTTTATATTCGTAAATTATATTATATAAAATTATTTTAATTAGAGTTATTCATTCCATTTAAGATCCATTGGGCACTTAGTTGGCCTTTAGCAATTAATTCACATTAATATGATTTGAATCGAATGCCTAAATTAATCACTATTTTTGGATTGCTTAATCATGCACGCAAGTTACACTATTCTTATATCATGCAAATTACTTATAGATTAACTACATTTATTGACGTTATCATCCCCATGCAAGTACACATGTAATTATTAATATGCAAGTTTTCGTATGCAAGTTATATTTCAAGTTATGGTTTTATTCTATGTAATTCATCAAGTAGTTATTTCAATCAATTAAAATTATGCACGTTCAATTAGTAATTATTTCCAAGCATGATGTTTTCATAGCTTCTTAGTTAGAAAACTAAATAAAGGAAGATGGAAACCTAAACCTAGTAGCGTTCGGTATATACGGTGCCTCTGGGTCACGCTTACGAGTAATGCCATCATGTTGAACTACTGCACTTGATGCCTAATAAAGCTACAACAATGACGTCTGTGGCATCGTCCCTATAAATCATCGAGGAGTAATAAGGGACACTTGGAAGTTAAAATCCAAGTGGCGGGTAATCCCCCTTGGATTGATAATCTAATAAGATAATTTTTAAATGATTTTACATCCGTTGAGATAAACCATAGTAAACCCCTTTAGGGTTGGTTAAGTAAAATGCTTTTATGAAATTGATTTTAATCTTGAAGAGATATTGGTGATTGACAATTTGGTCAAGGGTGACGCTCATGATAGGTGTTAGGATGTAGTTGTTAGGCCACAAACAATAGGCCATCTTGAGCCTTTGTTTAAGTGCCACCACCGTGGGTAGCAACCACAAAGAAACTGTCTATGACATTGACCCTAGAAAGGGTTGTGTACCCACTAATCAGTTTATATCAAACCACAGAATAGAAAATAGAACTACATACTTTATGCCTTGATCCCGTGCCGAAGCGGATATGTAGGCAGTCTTGGGACGGAGTTATCCCTCGTACTCGGGCGTTCGTGGGTGGGGTCTAGGTTTGGTAAAAGAAAGATTGAGTAAGAATCCTATTTTGAAAGATAAGATAATTAAATTCGAAAAAATAATTCAATGCATACTCGGAAGGAATCCCGTATGGATTCGCTTGACTTCCCGAGGCTTTAAGCCAAATTCTGAGGCAAAATTCAAGCTTTTATTATGTTATTTAATTACTCCTAAGGATGGCAACCTCGGTGCACTTCTGTTAGAAGAGTGTAGTACTTAGTGAGTGGCTCAGGACCCGAATGGTCCCGATGAGTCTAAGTCTCTGGCCAAAGCACCTCCTATCTCGATTGGATAGATGCCTACCCCGTATGGGTAGATGCGTATCCCGTATTGGATAGATGAAATCTTATGTCCCGTATGGTTAGATGCTCATCCCGGATGGATGAATGCCTAATCCAAATGGATGGATGCCCAGAGTATGCGATTGAATCAAACACAATGAATAAATTAAACAAAAAAAAAAGAGTGGTCAATTTTGTTGAGTTAATTATGGTGGGTTATTACACATTAATCTTCATTAATAAATATATATTAATAATAAATTAAAACTAAATAAAAAAACTTTAAATTTAATAGTTTTTTTTTTTTTTAACTAAAAAAAAAAATAATAATAAAAAAGATGAGGGCAGCCACGGGCCCACCTCCCATCCACGGGGGTGTGGTGGTCATTCCCTAGCCGCAAGGGTTGCGGCCACAATGGTGGACGCAGGTCCCTGCAGCCACATGGTGGTTGCAGTTCACTGCGGCCACCCTCTGGTCGTAGGGCTCTACGGCCACTGGTGTGGTCGCAGACCCCCCCTCCCCCCACCCAAGCTGCGAGCTACGAGGGAAGGAGGCATGGGTTGAGCCTCGGCTCCCCACCCTCCAACCCAAAAATTCGCCGAGCCAAATAAAAATTTCAATTTTCTTTTTTTTTTTAAAAATTATTTAATAAAATAAAACAAATTCTAAAACATAAACCCCAGATTTATTAAATCCACAGTCTCATAGAGACTATAATATGTATATATTTTTTTTAAATCACAGGTTATCCAATACTCAAAAATTGATAAATAACCAAAACCACAAGTAAATTTCTTCAACCAAACCTCATATTTGGGCAAAAAGGAACATTTTTTTTTAACCCAATGATTCAACCATTTTTTGCAAGAACACAAGTTGTTATGCATAACTTTAAAAACCCAAATCCAAAATCAATCAGGGAATCAATTTGGGAGATTTTTTTTTTCAACAACAAATACATACATTTCAAAACCTAAACAGTAAAAAAAAATTTGCAACAAAAGAAACAATTAAAAATCCTACCTCCATATGCAATCCTGGATGAGATTTGCTGAAGAGCCCAATCCTCTAAGCTCTAGATCAATTCTTCTCTTCTCTCCCCCCAAATATTTTCCAAACCTAGGGTTAAATAGAAGAATCTCCTAACCTAATCCCTTATTTAAATAAATAATAAAAAATAAAATAAAATAAAAGAAAAATCAATCTTTTCAACTATTAAAATAATGTAAACTTGTTGTTCTAATGATGGACACGCCTTTCTCATACTGCAAGTGTCGCCATTACAATCTTGTCGTTAATAATTGAAAACTTTTGGTTGTACTTGCAGGTACTAAAAAGTTTTTAGTAAAGTACAAAATGGGCTTCTAACTTACCTTCAAACTGATATGCCTCAAGCAGCTTCCTCCCACCTTCCTTAAGGCATTTCCAACCACTAAAACATCCTGCCTTCTATTGAAATACTATTTAACAGTAGAGAGACAGATAGAAGAATGCCAAGGCTTAGAAGTAATTGATAGTAGTTGATAGAGGAATGCCAAAGATAGTTCTTGAGTTTTCAGAATAGGAGACACATATTTCTTTAGTGAATATATCAAAGATGCCTTCAATCTTGGATGTTAATGAGTCTATCATTGAGGGAAATTGGTATTACAATTGTCTCTTCAGTCCTAAGAAAAGCACTACCACTGAAGTAGATTTTCGTACTGGTGTAGACAGGAAATATCATGACATTGCTGATGATGAAAAATCCAAGCATCCCATTGCAAGGAGTAAGAATCTATTGAGAGAAGAAAGTGGTAATAGTAGCAGTCCTTGTTTTGAGTCAAGTGATTCCAGTTCACCTAAAATCTTCATGGAAAGTGCAAAAGAGGAGGATATATGTCTTGCAAGTATGTTTAGAACATTGGATGAAGATGGTGATGGAAGAGTTAGTTCAGATGAGATATTGAGATTTTTGGAGAGATTATGCCTTGAAATGTTGGGTATGAGCTTTGGAATGGAGATGCAGGGAATGTTACAGGTTGTGCCAGTTGGACTTCACGGGAGAGATTGTTGGGTATATGAAGCCCAACAGTCACATGATTGTTTGTCTTCCCCAGAAGACTCTTCATTTCATATCTAAGATGTTTATATAAATGACAGAATGCAGTCATGTATGTACTGTATAATTGGATATTGGTTAATAAGAATTCTCCCTGCGTTTCTGGTGGATGTAGCCACTTAGTGGTGAACCACGTTAATCTTGTGCCTTGAGTTCTTTGTTGTGTCTATTATTTTTTCTGTTGTTTTCTATTCATTATTATGTGTTTTCTCTGCTCATTTTTAAACTAACAATTGGTATCAGAGCTTAGGTGAAGTGATTGAGCAGAGATGGAAAGGTAGATAGATAAAGGATTGAAAATTCTCGAGAAGATGCAGAAGTTCAAAGTTAGAGAAATTAGTTGCTGGTATTGTGGCAAGCGAGGCCATGTAAAAGGAAATTGTCGGTTTCTCAAGAAGGCTAAAAGGCAGCCAAAAGATGAAGACACCGATTCAGTCATTGAAGATTTTCTTGCAAATTAAGACTCGGTGGAGAATAAAATTGTGCAAGAAAAAGCTAAAACAAAATGCCATGTTCATTGGTAGGATGGTTGGAAAAAGGAGGAGACTTCGGCTGAAGAAGAAGAGGGTTTGAAGTATTTGTTGTTTGAAGAAGAGACTGGTTTGTTTCCCTTCCAAGATGAGGAGGATGCCTCCTGGGCTGAGGAGGATGTAGTCTCGAATCTGGCGAATGAGGATGACCCTGGAGACGAAGAGATAGATTGCAGAAGCGATGATTTATTGATGAAGATTGCAAAAGTGGAGGCAGAATGGAATGCATTGATTTCATGTTTCTCTTCCAAACCTTCGAACCTTGTAATTGAAACTTCAGAAGGTGCTAAGGATAGTTTGGAGTTGGCAAAGGTAGATAGAATTCCAAATGAAGATATTCTATTACGGGGGAGCACAAAAGTAAGAGACTTTGATGGAGGAGTGTATTATGCATTTGTTGATAGTAGTGTTCCTGATTATGGATTACCGGATGAAATAGTTAGAGAATATGTTTTTAACTCTGATCTGACTTGCAGAAGATTAATTCGCACTATTCATGAACAAAGTTTGGCGATATTAAAATCTTCTCAAGAGCTGGTTGTAGTATGAGCTTTGGAATGGACATGCAGGGAATGTTACAGGCTGTGCCGGTTGGACTTCACGGGGGAGATTGTTGGGTATATGAAGCCCAACAATCATATGGTTGTTCGTCTTCCCCAGAAGACTCTTCATTTCATATTTGATGTGTTTATATAAATGGCTGTGTACAGCCCATAAATGATGTACTGTGTAATTGGATATTGGTTAATAAGAATTCTCCTTGCGTTTCTGGTGGACGTAGCCACTTAGTGGTGAACCACGTTAACCTTGTGTTGTGTGTTTTCTTTTCTGCTGTTTTGTTTTCGCTTCTCTACTCTTTTAAATCTTCACATGAAATTCCCAAAGAGGAGGTGGAATTAGCTGTGAGATCAGTGTCTGCATGTGGTGATGAGTGTCTCACTGCCATGGAGTTTGGTGAGTTTTATAGAATTGTATTTTCAAATGAGGAAGAAGTTGATATTGTGAAGGATAAGGAAAAGGCAATCTGCGAGGCATTTAATGTATTTGATCAAAATGGAGATGGGTTTATCAGTGCAATGGAATTGGCTGATGTTCTGTCCAGATTAGGATTTGTGGAGGGGAAGGATGTGAGTTGCTGTGAGAGTATGATTGAGAGTGTGGATTATAATGGAGATGGGTTTGTGGATATTCATGAGTTTAGGCATTTAATCACCAGAACTTCTTCTGCTTCGCATCCATGTCTTCAATGTGTTGCTGCAGTCTGATGGCACAATATATCTTATGGCTACCATAAGTATTCTATTTGTCTCCAATGTGTTGCTATAGAACAATGGTAGAGTTAATTTATAGCTTCTATAATTCAGAGTTGTCTGTAATCCACTGCAAAGTATATTGTTATAAAAATATTCACTGCAGTGCTGATAGAAATTGAGATGTCCATGGTATGTAATTTTGTTAGCAAGCGAGCAACTCTGCGTCTTTCCAGTTTTGAATATATCGCTTTCTACTTTTGTTATTCCAGTAGTTGTATTACTTAAAATTTGAAAATGTTCTTCAAATAGCAATTCTGTGTCTTTCCACTTGGTTTGATTTCCTAAAAATAGCAACATGCTAATAATAGAAATAACCACTATATTTACAAGTATTATAGAAATTTATGTATGGTTTATTTTTATTTTTTAAAGAAATTATTATAATATTTTAACATATTCATGTTGTGTATGAAATAGCTGAAGCAGTGCAAACATAAAACTTTAGCTTACCAATAAGAGAAATGTCAGAAATCAATTTCATAGTTGAATAATCATAATTATGATCTAGAGATCTGGCTCATAAGCAAGACAAATGCAAATACTAGAACATTATCATTCTTCTTAGATAAACTATTGAAAATCACCTACAATTGTTAGATTAGTTATTTGCATCTCAAATTATATAGCAACGTAATATGAGTTCTAATAGATAATATTTGAAAATTTTACAACAAATAATCTTTGATGTATTAGTTGAAAACTTTACAACTAAAGCTTTTAGTGTTGGTGAGTGATTTTCACAGTTTAAAAAAAAAGATCTATTGTATTTAGTTTATATTATTGTTTAGTTTGTTTTTTGAGTAGAGATAAACAATATAAAATTGAAATAATTTTTATAATAATTGGTTTTGTTGTTGTTGTAATAATATCTTTGTCTTATTAGCTTAGTTTCTACCCAAACCTCATATGTGTTTAACCCATCATAATTGTAGGCCATGATCTATTCATATGTGAAATAGAGGTTGAAAAGGCACTATTCTCTATAATAGTGTATGTCTTACCTAATTTTACTATTCTTCTTAGGTAAAGCTTAATATATCCATAGTACTTCTTGCTACTTGTCATATTTTTTTAATTTAATCTATAAGAATTATTAGGACTAGGTCCATGCATTTGAAGGATATACTTCCCCTACAATTTATATATTTCCTTTTTATTGAAAAACTTAATCATGACATATTTCTCTTCAAGTTCTTGGAGCTACTTTTATGAATTAGTTCACTTTCTAGATAAATTGAAAAAATAAATCAATCATTGTAAAATACAATCTAATGATACATTAGTTTCCATAGTTCGTCTATTGAACAATTTGACATTATGTCCAATTGCCAACAAAGTCTTCCACTAGATCAAATTGAGAACCAATCAAGGCCATCTTATTTACTTCTATGTTTTATTTTGAGGAATCAATTGAAAATTTAAAACATAAATAGATTCCAAAATATCCAATATGCACTGATTGTATGCTTTCACCAAGGATTTTGTTCACACACATTATGACCTTGTCTTAGTATCAATTTTGAATCATCATAATATTATAGAGACTTAATAGCTTTCTTATTTGCATACAACAAGTCATGGACAGGTGCTTCATGCTTCAAAATAGTATTACAGGAACAATTGAATTTTGACCAATATGATTGCTACTATCTTTATTTGTGTAGTGAAAGTAAAGATACGCCAACCTCAACTCCCATCTTGTAATTGATGCCATCAAATGTAATTTTTGTATTGTGAAAGAAAGATCAAGTTGTCATTCATCATGACATGATAAAGTCTCTTTAAAACTATACTAGGCCCAACTCATAAATTGCTCAATTGTACTTCATTAGCAATATTGGATCATAAAGCCCCAAGTTATTGTGACTATAAAATCAAAGGCTCCCTCTCAATAGCTATCTAATGCATAGACAAAGCCTCACATTTTTTACATGCAATCCCTTTCATATTAATTAATTTTAATGATAACAACTATAAAGAAATAAAAAAATTAGACTATTTAAAGAAGGTAAAAAGTATCTATATATAAACTTAAAAAAGAAAAAGACATAATAAATACAAACCAAAACATATAATTCTAATTACATTGACAAGAATGTATATTAGAAACCTAACAAAACTGGTATCTTAAATCCTAAATATTTTTAAATACATTTCTCATCTACTCTAATTTTACGATAATTTCCATTACTATCAATATAATAATTCGCTTATACCAATCTAAGAAACCTATCAATGTCAACACTCTTCTTAAGACGGAAGAGGCAATTGTAATACCAATTGCAGTCAATGGAAAAGTTATTGATCAAGAATTGAAGTCTCAAAGGAAGGCGGCAGGAAGGTGCTCCAAATTTGTCCATTAAAAATCTGTCAGATTGAATACGTATTCTACCAATCTACTGCAATCAAATTTGTATTTCCACTTGGTTTGATTTCTCAATGCTAGTGTCTTTAACCTCTATGTCTTGTCTTTAAATACGTTTGATTCAAAATGCCCTTTCACCTCACAATGAGGGTGCCATTATGATGGTTGTTTCCTTATTGGTTAGAGAGCTTGTCACAGGTTCACCTCAAGTACTTGCAGTTGTACAAGTGAGGCTGGCAGTATCCTTTTATTGGTCTCTCTTTATCTTCTTATTTGGATTCTAGGGTGTTTTCTAAACTCAATAAATTGTATTTCTTTCATTTGTTTTCTATAAAGCTCTCAATGCGGTATGAAATTGTATTTTCTTTTCAATTCTATTGTATTGAAAAACTCCTCTTCCTAAATTAGGGAAGTAAATTTGTATTGCTTATGTGCAGAAAATTATTGTTGAATTCATTTGAATAAATACATTTAATACTAATACTTTATAAAACACATTTTCATTTCATCTATTTTCTTGAAGCGGCTAGGAAAAATTATGACAATATTCTATTATTGAGCAATGGTTAACCATGTCTTAGACTCCACTCCTTTCTAGAGTTGCATTGTAGATCACAATTGACAAGTCATGAAACATCTTTGCTTATGGGAAGGAATCAATGTGAGATAGTAGGCTATTTGTTACATCGATATTTGTTAACGGTTTCCTTGATTAAATGCCTAGAATCTCTCTAAATAAGTAGTGACCTTTTTATTTTAATTATCTATATATTCTATTCATGCTTTTCTAATTGAAAACAATATTTGACCTCAGCAAATGTGATTTGATTTTGTGCATACCATGAGACCAAATTTGTTTGAGGAATTTTATGAAACAATCCAAATGCCTTGTCTACATCCTAATGACACAAAGCTATAAAGAAAGATGGTGTACATTCTATAGAGTTTCTACAAAAGAATGTAATAATTTTATTATATGTGTTGATAATTGATGCTACTCTAGCATGCAGTTTCATGCAGCTCCAGTTTGGACATGAATCTTTCCATTCATCACCATGCATAAGCTATTTTTAGTTTAAATCAGTTTTTGTTTATTCATGCAAATAAAGCATGTACTCTAGCATGCATTAATCCTTAGGACTATTTTTAGTTTTGTTTTTTGCATGAGTTTGTTTTTAGTAAATAAAGCAGGTTGTGCATGCACTTATTGTATTCTTAATTTAGGGAGTAGTTTGTTTTTAGTTTGAGAGACTCAGTAGCTTTCCATGCAATGCTGGGAATATATTTAGAACTACAGTTTTTATTAATTCTTCTAGGCTGCAAATTCTTTATATATACAACCTCTATGTAATTTTTAATTATGCTGCAATAAAAGAAATTGGTGTGTGCAATTCCAAAAAACAGGGCACTTTGTTTTTTATTCTGAAATGTGATTTCTTTTTGCAATTTATTCTTTTGTTGTTATTGTTTGATTTCTCTATTATTATTTTTGTAAGCGGTTGCGAAAGCTCAGTTTATAGCGCTACGAGATAAGATTGTGAGCCCTCTCAGCATCAAGGGGGAGTATGTTGATAATTGATGTTGCTCTAGCATGCAGCTCCATGCAGCTCTATTTATTCATGCAAATAAAGCATGTACTCCAACATGCATTAATCCTTAGGACTATTATTATTTTTGTTAATCAGCTAGTCCAGAGAGGATAGGTTAGGTTCATATTCAAAATTCTACAATATGAACCTGGTAGATTTTGTATCCATTGCATTTACAACATCAAAAATAGCCCATATCTATTCAATACTAAATAATTATATTAGAAAAATGTGTCGTGCTTCTTTTCATGGAAAGATGTATATATTTAATTTTATAGAAAATTTAATCTATATTCTTGGCTTTAGACTTAATATATGACCATTAAAGCTCTAGATTTTGAAGAGTCTCGACACACTTTTTTAATGTCTTCATTGACCAATTTTTTAATTTAATTTAATTTCTTTATTTAATTATTAGAAACTTCTAAAGATGTACAAGTTTTTTAAAAAATTTAGGGAAGCTTTCTAAAAAAAAATTATTTTTTTATTTTTTTATAATTAAAATAGAAAAAATGTATTTGGAAGTTTTTAATTAATGTTACCATGCCAACTATTAATCTTACCAAGGGTGAAGGGTCAATGGTCAATTTTAAACTTGCCTTCAAATCCGGTTTTAAATCTTGAGATAAGTAAAGACTCAAAACTAATCGTTGGTAGAAGAAATAAAGGAGATGCAAGAGTTGGAAAACCAATAACTTTATTGAAGCCTTAAATATGAGGTATCATTTTAGGGATATAAGCTTTTCTCATTGTTATAGAGAAGAGAACAAAAGAAATGTCTACCTTTCCATCTTAGCAGTTTCCAATCAGAGTGATTGTTAACTGGGGCAATCAAAGATGAAGTTATGAAAAGATCTTGGAAAAAAGTCCATTATGATCAAGAAGGATGTAACAACAAACAAAATAATGCAATAACACTCCATAGAGAAGGTGTGTAGACTGTTTAATAAAGATGGAATGCATATGGATCTTTCAACAAACATTTAGTATTGGAAAATTACTTATCTCCATCTATACTTGCCTTTTTTGTATCTTTTATTTCTCCTATTATCTTTGTCATCACCCTTCCCCTTGTTTTACCCATGGCATAAGCTATCATTATCTAGGAAGTTATTTAAATGCAATTGCAATCACAAAATTAAAATTACAAAGATATGAAATAATAAAAATATTAGAGAGAAGAATTCTCATAATTTCAGTCATATAAACACATACTACATAGATTCACACACACACATATATATATATAGAGAGAGAGAGTGTAGATTCATGCATATTATATGTGAACATGGTTATTAAAGTTTTGGTTTATGATTAGAATTAAAACACAGTGATATAATAATTTTGTTGTTGCTATTGAAAAATATTTAATTTCCTAAGTTTACCAAAAGAAATGTTGCAATCTAGTATATGTATATTATATCTACCCATTACAATTGCTTGAAATAAAGACACATTTCATGGATTTTTTTAAATGTGATAAAAGAAAAGTGAGGTAGATTATTCATATGAGTTCACCAAGAACATTATGTTCAAATTTGTTGGAAGCGCCAAATCAAGTTGCTCTTTATACCCAACTAAAACCTCCAAAACTTTTTATCTATTCATTGTATTCCCAAAACTTCCTATTGTGCTTTCAAAATGAAGTTTAATTCCATTTTATAGAGGTAGCAACTACTATTTTTTCCCCTTTGGGTAGTTATATTTGACTCGCTCCAAAACTTCTATTAGTTGACAAGAGTTCATTTTTTATCCATTTACTTAATTTTTTGTGTCATGCATTAAAATAAAAGTCAAACTTTATTTTTTATTTCAATCCATATAAAATAGGTTTTTCTATTTTATTATTTATTTTTTTATTTAACAAAATTTTCTTTCTTTATTAAAAACGTGTGCTTTTTCTTAAAAGACATGATTTCTTTATAAGATCATACTTTTACTATATTAAATTAAGTATCTTAAAGTTAGTTTTTCATTTTATTGTTAAACAAAATAAACTTAACTTTAGTTTCTTCTTTTTCTAAAGAAGATAAAGAAAACTATTTTATTTAATTTCATTTATTTAAGTTATCTAAGTTGTTTAATTTAATTTAAATTATTTAATTTAAGTTAAGTTGTTTTATTTGATTTTTTCATTCTTATACAATTACTAATTTTTAATTAGCCTAAATTTTATTATACTTAAATTATTTAATTTAATTCATGATAATTTAATTTAATATAAGTTATTTAATTTAATTTAATTTATTATAAAAATTGAACGGCTACACTTAATTTAAGTTATTTAATTTAATTACAAGATATGCATGTCAAATTAAATGCTTTTAGTTTTTATTAACACATATTTTGACATCCATATGTTAGTGTAATACACTTCTCAAATTATAAATGATAAATATATTTACAAATATAGAGATATCATTCATTTTAAATAAATATATTTAAAATATTTATGTTAATAATTATAATTAAAAATACAATAATTATTAATTTGGGTGATAAAAAATTTGTTAATCGAGGATTTATATTTAAATACACGGAAAGACATATTAATACTCACATAATGGATTGATAGATATTATAATTAAAATTAAATTTTTTGGATTATATATCAAAGAGTCAATACAAAAAAAAACCAGAACTATCTGGATATGGCGAGTATCAAGGCACCAAAGGAAGGTGCAGTCAACAAAAAAATAATAATCTATGAGTATCACCACATATGGGGAGATGATAATCACAATTACAACATATTATATGAACAAAACAGATAGTCTAAGGAGTAGTCATAGTCTAAATGTAAGAAATATCAGAGCCTGGAGTAGAAATAACTCCCACTATTGGGATCTAGGCCACCCAGCCCTTCTCTCCATCTTTACATACTTCCATACAGCCATCCAGAATATCCTGCCTGTGAGGGTGTGAGGTGCTCTGGTGGATCCGGTCAGCTTCCTCCCTAGAAATTTCCATCTGTAGGTGTCTACAGTCAACTTGTCTCATGAAGGCCATGAGAGCTTTCTCAAATGCCGCCTTTCCTGGTTCATCTCTCTCCCATGTGAATCCATGGGATAGCTCTCTGATGTAGACAATGGTAGCTCCTTCTTTTATCCATTTGTCAAACTTTTCTGAGTCTAGCTTTATGACCACAGTGACCTGCAGTGAGACAGTATGAAAAATGAGTCTCCTAAGAGACTCAGTGAGGTGCCCGGTGTTGTTATTAAAGACATCATCATTACGGTATTTCCAAATGAGCCAAAGAATTTCTAAAGACAAATAAGACCAAAAGATATTTGTAGTTTTCCTACAGCCCTTAATGTAGCCTAAAACAACATTAATGATTTCAACATAGTTAACATTCAGTCTTAAACCAAACAAATTCCAGATCTCTTTTGCAAAATGACAGTCAAAAAATACATGTTTCGCAGTCTCAAGAGTTCTACAAATTTTGCAGTTTAGGAGGTTGCCTTCCTTATCCTTTAAAGGGAGTTTATTTAATAGCAATCTCCAGCTAAAGAATTGTTTCTTAGGTTCATTTGGGTTCATCCAAAATCTACCTAATATGTCCCTCCATATCCTAGGTTCCCAGTCTAGCTCCCAGCATTTATTAAGGTGAAGAAAAATGGTATCTACCTCAGTGAGAGATGCATAGATGTTTTTGGCTTTCAGGGAGGAAAGAGGTGTGGCGTCAACCCAGCTAATTGCAGAGAAGGAAAAGGGTGAGTGAGAAAGGGGCGATTGGGGTAGAGCATTAGATAAGGCAGACCTAAGCATGTTATAAGTTCTGTGTTGGGACACCAGAATGGTGAAGGCAAGTTACAAATCCTCCCATGATCTCAGTTTGCCATTCTCCACAATCTGAGCAAATTTTCTAATTCCCATATTGTTCCATTTGAGAGCAGAGCAGCCTTGAAGGGTTGCCAATGGTTTTCTATGATAACTTAGATTCCACCAGATAGATCTTTCACTAGTGAACTGTCCTTGTTTACATCCCTTCATATTGTATTGCACTAGATGTTTCACCTGTTCCCAAGCTTTCCATAGGGATTTGAAGACCCCCGATCCAGCTAGGGCTACATCCATCTGTCCAAGAAGAAGGTCAATTATAGGGAGGCCTTTCCATTTCTTAGCTTTTTTTGGAGTTGAGGATGATATATTATTTCTTATTAGGACTTTCCAAGGTTCCTCACCATCTATGGCTTGGAGAATCCATTTGGAAGTGAGGGCTATCCCTTGAGTTCTTAGATCTTTTAGTCCCATCCCACCATACAATTTGTGCATTATGCACCACTCCCATTTCACTGCATGCTGCTTCTTGATGCCTTTCCCATCAGACCAAAGGAATGCCCTTATATGCTTTTGGATATGGTTAAACTAATAGTTCTTGAAGAGCCAGGCAGCGGAGAAATAGATGTTATATGATGCCATAATCTTTTGACATACCTAAAATCTTCCAACCAGAGATAAATAGTTCCTATTCCATTTGGAGAGTTTCTTCTCTATCTTATTCCTTACCCATTCACACATCTCCTTTAGGTTCGTACAAACAAGGAATGGGATACCTAGATATTTCACCAATTGGGACGGACCCAACCAATTGAGGGAAAATTTAGAAAGCCAACCTGGGGGTCTGTCATCCCAGCCAAGTAGGTTAGATTTGTGCATAGCAATCTTACTTCCAGAGGCCAGGCAAAAAACATTTATATTTTCTAGCAGAGCAGTAAGGTTCTCTTCATCAAGTTTAATTAGAATTGCAGTATCATCAGCAAATTGGATATTACATATTTCCTTTTGATTAGGTAGGGATATGCCCCTGACAAGCGGAGTGATAGAGGAGTCTTTGATTAAATAGGCCATTGCATCAGTAGCTATGACAAACAATGCAGGAGCAAGGGGATAGCCTTGCCTTATTGACCTGGACAGTGCAAATTTGGGGGATCTTATTCCATTTATTTCAACTGAGGCATTGGTATCACACAATAGAGTTTTGACCAATTTACAGAACTCAGGGGGGAATCCTAGAGTCTGGAGCATCTGAATAATATATTCCCATTCTATTATGTCATAGGCTTTCTCGAAGTCAATGAGTAGCATTGCCCCATTCTGACCTGTTTCTTTAGCCCAATGGAGTGATTCCCAACAAGTGATTAAGTTGTCTAAAATATAACGACCTTTGACAAACCCTGTTTGTGTAGCATTGATGATCTTTGGTAGAATACTTTCCAATCTACTTGTTGTCAGCTTTGCTAATATCTTATATGATACATTTAACAATGTAATAGGTCTCCAATTTTTAACAAGGGTTCTATCTCCCTCTTTGGGGAGGAGTTTGATCAGACCCTAGTTTATATTTTCCCCAAGGGATCCCTTGTGAATAGCCTCTAAGTATACCTCATGGAGATCATCCACTATCCATTCAATATTATCCTTGTAAAATTCTACTAGGAATCCATCTGGTCCAGGGGACTTGTCATTAACTGAGTGCCTCTATAGCTTCTTCGATTTATTTTTTTGTAATTGCAGCCTCAAGAATCTTACTATCCTCTTTATCAAGGAGTTTGGGGACCAAGGACATGATTAATTTCCTTGCATTGTCCTATTCTTTCTTAAGTGGTTCTGTAGAAAATAGTTATTTGTAGTATTGAGAAAAACATTCTAAAATTTCCTTTGGATCAAAGAGATTTTTATTGTCCTCCCATATAGAGTCTATATTTTCTCTTGCTTGTTTCATTTTGAGCATTTGGAAGAAAAACTTGGATCCACGATCCCCTGCCTCTAACCAATTGAGCCTAACTCTTTCTCTCCAACCTTTAATCTTCTAATTTTGTATCCTTCTAAGGTCATTTTTGGCCCTGATGAGTTAATGAGTGAATGTTTCACTTTCCGGATCCCCTTGCAATTCAGATTCAGCAACTTGTAGAGCATTATATAATTTCATCTCGTTAGCTCTAGTATCCTTAGCTTTCTTTTTACCTACCACCTGACAAAGTGAGGTCCAGGTTTCAATATTTTGGTTCCACCTTTCAATCTTAGATAGCTTGTTGTTTGCACATTTATTGAACATTCTAATCAGGTATATTGCACACTTGAGATCACCATCTCTTAGCAAGCTAGTGTTCATTCTAAAACTCAAGTTAGGGTTGGGTGGGGCAATTTTGCTATTAGTTATCATAATAAAAAATTAAATTAAAAACCCCCTATGATTAAAATTGACACCCATCATATTGTATGAAACCCGTCATAATTACAATTAGTTTTACTATTACTTAAATAAAAATAATTTAAATAACCTAAATTAAAATATCTGCATGAAAAACCAAAAAAAAAAAAATTTATTTATTTTCTCCTCTCAACTACCACTCACTTGAGTTTAACTATTAATCATTTCTATTTATCTCCACCTTACTAATAGTTAACTTCCTCAAAATAATATTATAATAATAATATAAAGATATGATAATATAATAATAATAATTAGTCTTAATAGAATTTTTTGAAGTTTAATAGAAATATTAAAAATATTAAAATATAGTAATATCTTAATAATAATATAATATTGATTAAAATATCATAATATAATACTAAATTAATATTAATTATAATATAATAATATAATTATTTTTTAAGTGGAATAAGAAACAAATATGATATCTTTGGGCATACTTTACCTATATTTCTCTAAAGATAGGTATACTAGTATTAGTATTCTTGTATTTGCATCTCTCTCATTATTGTTTAGTGTAGTGTTGAATAAATTTAATGTAATTTAGCAATTATCTATATTATTAAAAAGGAAGAATTTCATGATATTATTATTGAATAATTTTTATTATTAAAAATAGTATAACATAATAATATAACAAAATGTAATAGTATAATAAAAGAAATATATTATTATTGATAATAACATTAATATAATATAATAAATATAAATATAAAATTTATATGAACTTTTTATAATTGCAACTCTCATAATAAACCCTATCCTTAATGATAATATTACTAAAATTATAACCCTATTTAAATTCAACTATACCTCTAACTCTCATAATAACAAAAATAATAATAATAATAATAATAGGATAGAATAAAATAGAATAAGAATAATATAATATAATAACATTAAAAATATAACAGTTTTCTATTATAGTACATAAATAAGATATTATAATTATGGTACATAACTAGGCTTAAATTCATATTAGGGATAGGGTTCAATTACAATTTCATTAAGATTTGGGTTTAATTAGGGTTATAATTATAGTTATGGTTAAGATAGGGTTTAATTAGGGTTATAATTAGGGTTCTATGAGAATGCTTTGACTTAGGGTTAGGTTTAGGGCTTAGTTATAGTTATTGTAAGAGAACTTCCATGATTTAACTTTTTGGTTAACGGATTTTTAATTTTTATTTCATTTCTATCAAGAAGTTGTTGTTGTTTTTTTTTGTTTTTTTTTTATCAAGTTCTGCCTAGGGGGCAATACCTATTATATTTCCTTCAAAAAAACCTTACAAAGGGTGAAGAAGATGAACTCCTTTGGCTACATCCCACATGGATCAATTATACAAATACTTAATCCCATTTCCCATAGCCACCAGCCTATCCCCTACTCCATCGGGAAAGAGATCAACATTTTCCTGAAGGAAAGCTTCAAACCTTTCCATGTTGTTCTCCTTAACAATGCCTGCATAAACATAAATTATAAGTACAATAATGTAGTTATGTACAAATACATTTAACATTTATGAACATACATTTAACATCCATGAGCATTTAATTCAAGTACAAATTATCCACATCATCTAGGGTACATACAACTACATCACTGTACTCATGTATAAATACATTGTATATCATCAATTCAACTACATCAATGTAATCATGTTAAAGTATGTATCAATGCATCCTACTATCAAGCTATTCTATATACACAACTAATATGCATGCCTCTGATATCCTCACGTCCTACTCCAAGCTTGTGTAGAGCAGTGTCTGCATATAAATGAATAGCTACATAAGCAATGTGAACAACATAGTTTAATGAACCTAGGACAACCCTAATGTAAATAGGTCAACTGTAATGAACCATCAGGACATGTTATTATGAATAATTCATTGTACCTTACATTCCTTATAGTCTCCAACCGAAACAACAACCTCACTTCTTTGATTCGGTAGTTGTATTATTTTCTTGATATTATAATTAATATAGTATTGTTGAGTTTGTTATACAATCACTATTTATGGTAGTATTAATTGATTTCATCTTGTTAGTAATTTAATAAATGTTAGGGTTCAATTAGTTTGAGGTTTAGGGTTAGAGTTAAGTTTTATTTAGTGTTAGGGTTTGGTTTAATTTTGTTTAAATTTTATATACATTAAGACAAATGATAATGTTAGTTACTCTAAAAATTCATCGAACATCATAATACATTTTTCAAATTTATTACTAAAGTAGTGCTAGGGTTCAATTTTATTCAAGGTTGGGGTTACAAATATATTTGGTTTATGGTTAGAGTTTTATTTAGTTTAGGGTTAGGATTCAATTCTATTTAGTGTTTGAGTTTAGTTTGGTTTAGTGTTAGCATTAGGCTTACAATTTGGTTAAACCTTTGGGTTGAATTTTGTGTAGGGTTAGGGTTTACTTCACTATAGGTTTAGGATTCAATTCAACTAAGGATTTAATTAGGTTTATAGTTAATGTTCAATTTTCTTTAATGTTTGGGCTCGAATTAAATTTGGTTTAGGGCTGAGTTTGGTGTAATGTTCAATCATTTTTGGGTTCAAGGTTCAAATTAGTTTAGGGTTAAGGTTTGATTTAATTTAGGGTTTGGGGCCAATTTAATATAGGGTTAAATTTGAATTTGGTATAGGGTAAAATTTGGCTTAGGGTTTCATTTGGTTAAGTGTTAGGGTTAGGGTTCAATTTGGTATACGATTAAGGTTCAAATTGGTTTTGTGTTGGGTTCAATTTGATTTGATTGGGGTTAGGGTTAGGCTTAAATTTGGTTTATTGTTAGGGTTTAATTTGGTGTTAGGGTTACAATTCAATTTGGCTTATGATTCAATTAGATTTATAGTTAATGTTTATTTTGGTTTAGTGTAAGGATTCAATATGGTTCAAAGTTAGAGTTCAATTTGGTTTAAGGTTAGTGTGTTTTATTAAATATTTGATATTAAATCACAATAAATATGTTTAAGGTTAGAATGTTACCAAATTTATCTTACATATATTTTTATCTTTAGTTTAGTTTTAGGGTTGCAGTTAGGGTTTAATTTTGATATAGGATTTAGATTAGGGTATAATAAGGTTCAGGTTTAGGGTTCGATGTGATTTAGGGTTTGGGGTCAATTTGGAATAGGGTTAAGTTTGAATTTTGTTTAGGGTTGAATTTGCCTTAGATTTAAGGTTAGGGTTAAATTTGGTTTAGTTTAAAGGTTCATTTTAGTTTAGTTTTAAGGTTCAATTTGGATTAGTGTTACAGTTAGGATTCAATTTGGTATAGGGTTAAGGTTGAAATTGGTTATGTTAGGGTTCAATATGACTTAATTAGAATTAGGGTTAATGTTCAATTTGGTATAGGGTAAGGGTGAGGCTTCCTTTTGGTTTAATATTCAATTAGGTTTAGGTTGAATGTTTAATTTGGTTTAGTGTTCGCGTTCAAATGTATTTTAGGGTTAGGGTTCAATTTGGTTTAGTGTTATGGTTCAATTTGGTTCAGTGTTAGTGTCAGAATTCAATTTAGTTTATGATTCAATTAGGGTTTGCAACTAATGTCTAAATTTTGGTTTAGTGTTACTATGGCTTTAAAATAAGATAAATAATCATAATTAACTTGTATCATTTACTATTAGATTAAAAAATCACATTTATATGATAAATTAGAAATGACTTTTAATAGTAAATATTTGTATATATTAAAAATTATATATTACTTTTTAAATTTGTGTGTATACATGTAACTTTGAATTTTAAAATATTATATTTTTTATTTTTTAAATTTAAAAACATAGAAATTGTTTTTAATATGTCTAACTTGCAAATTAAAAATTATATAATCTATAAAGAGAGAAAATGTGATTTAAAATACTATATTATTTTTAAAATATCTATGTATGCATGTAGCATTCATTTTTTGAATTTAGAAACATGATATTTTTATTTTTAAAAGTCGCGTAAAAATGGTTTTTTATTTGTCTATTGGAAATTAAAAATTATATATTATACTTGAAATATTTGTGTATGAATTTAACTCGATTTTTTGAATTTAGAAACATTATGTTTTTGTGTTTATAATTCTGAAACATCAAAGTTGTTATTTAATTTTCAAAATATAAAGAGAGAAAATATGATTTAAAATACTATATTATTTTTGAAACATCTATGTATGCATGTAACATTCTTTTTTGAATTTAGAAACATGATATTTTTTATTTTTAAAAGTTAGAAACATATAAGTGGTTTTTGAGTTGACTAAATTGGAAATTAAAATGAAAAAATTCAACACCTCGATATATATAGGCGTATCTATATATCTTAAAATTAAAGATATATATGCTAGTAGCAGTGCAACCCTCAAACATGTAAGAGAACTATTAATATTAGTTTAAAATAAAAATGTTAAATAGGGTATTATTTTATTATTAATATTAGTATTATATACTCCCAAAATTAATAATCAGGAAATTTGTCTTTTAATATTTGTTTAATTAAATTAATATTTTTATATTAAGTTAAGATTAATTATAATATTATACATACTTTGATTTGGTTTTAGGTAGATTTTTATTTACCTTTAGGGTTAGCATATATAAACTACCATATATTTCTTGAAAAGGCCTAGGATTACTTTCTTAATTCATGATTGATTTAATATATAATTTGTATTATTTTTCTTGATATTATAATTATAGTATTATTGTGTTTGTTATATGATCACTATTTATGATAGTATTGATTCATTTAATCTTGTTAGTAATTTAATAAATGTCAGGGTTCAATTAGTTTGAGGTTTAGGATTAAAGTTAAGTTTGATTTAATGTTAGGTTTTGGTTAAATTTTGTTTAAATTTTATATACATTTTAAGACTTATGATAATGTTAGTTACTCTAAAAAAATCATTGGCCATCTTAGTAGATTTTTTGAATTTGTTTTTAAAGGAGTGCTAGGGTTCAATTTTATCCAAGGTTGGGGTTACAAATCTATTTGGTTTATAGTTAGATTTTTATTTAGTTTAAAATCTATTTTCATTTTGTTTAGGGTTAGGATTCAATTTCAGTTAGTGTTTAGGTTTAGTGTTAGTATTAGGGTTGCAATATGGTTAAAGCTTTAGGTTTAATTTGGTGTAGGGTTAGGGTTTACTTTGCAATAGGTTTAGGATTCAATTCAATTTAGGGTTTAATTAGGTTTATAGTCAATATTCAATTTTCTTTAATGTTAGGGTTCGAGTTAAATTTGGTTTACGGTTGAGTTTGTTGTAATGTTAAATTAGTTTAGGGGTCAAGGTTCAAATTAGTTTAGGGTTGAGGTTTGTTTTGATTTAGGATTTGGGGCCAATTTAGTATAGGGTTAAGTTTGAATTTGGTATAGGGTATAATTTGTCTTAGGTCTACATTTGGTTAAGTGTTAGGGTTAGGGTTCAATTTGGTATAAGGTTATGGTTCATTTTGGTATAGTGCTAAGGTTCAAATTGGTTTTGTGTTGGGTTCAATTTGATTTGATTAGGTTTAGGGTTAGGTTCAAATCATTCTTACACAATCTATAATTAAGTTGAAAGACTAAAGAAATAAACCCCAATAACTATATTAAAATGCTAAAAGTTAAACAAAGAGATTACAAATTACTAGGTAAATTTCCAAATCTTTTTTGTTACCCTTGGAGTCAAGGAAAGTTACCTCTAAGAACTGCATATATTTGGAAGTTTGAAAGCACAACTGGAAACTTACACTCAAACATTCCTAATCAGATTTATTGCCTTCAATTCAATCCTTTAGTTGCCTATTATGGTTACAATCTAGAAATATTCAGGAAAATGAGAAAAGTGGTCAAATTTAGAAACTTGCCAAAAAATACTTCCAAATTGTACCGAATGCATTACAAGTTCCTTTTCCAAAAATTGACATGGATTGGGTGCCACTACATAGTGTTATGTCTCTCAGCGTAACTAGAGATCTCTTCACACATGCACCTACTCCATCATGCTCCACTTTTCCATGCCCGACTTAAAAAACACTTTGAGTATGAGGTACACCCCTCTCTACTTGAATTCTATTCAACCAATGAAACATATGAGCATTCTTGAATTGACCCATGTATTTATCTAGCCAAGTGAGATGTTGACCTAGTGCAATATTTTTTTCCTACAAGAACTCAAAAAAATTATGAAAACAATATTGCACATACTCTGATGAATGAGACCTATCATCACTAATGCAAAAATTGTACTCCCTAATTATCTTGGACTATCCTCTTTTGTGCTATCATGGGCATGTCTATATGTGATCTGCACGAAATTAGAAACCTGAGTAGAATTGTAATATTGAGACTATACCTCGTTTTGTGGTTGCATTGTGTAGTTTTTAGCAAAATCGATCATAGGTACAATAGTACCAATCGAAAAAGATTCCTTACACATCCTAAATTGCTCATCCAACCACCGAGACCTATGGAAATGCCTTGCATACTTGTAGAAAATATTTTTCTTAAAATATGATATAAAATCAGAAAGACTGATTTCTCTTGTTACCAGCTCACATCGAGAACCTTCACCTCCACTTTCCAAATCATATTTCACTATCTCGTACCTCTTTTTTTGAACCATTTGATTTCCAAATTCCTATTCATTGTCCTCATGAAAACATGATACAAACTTTGACAACTCACCACATTGTAAATACTTCTTATTTTAAAAGCAATCATTTTAATAAAAAAAATAATCATCATCTCTAGCACATAAAAATAAATCTAACAAGTCCCTAGATGACTTAGGGAGTTGCATTGCACCACACTCCTGCAACATTTTGTTAGTATGAAAAGTAGAATGAATATAGCATAATAAATCATGATACATTGAAACTCTACATGGTATTTACAACATATATTATAAACTTTAAGAGGTACCCAATAAAATGGCTTACAATATTCAAAATCTCTTTGAGAGATTTGCAAAATTGGGTGTTTTTCACAAAATTATTTGTATAAAATTGTTTGCCTATATTCCAAGAAATGTTTAGGATGTGGCATGTAGTCTTTCTTACCAATTCTCAACTTTAAAACATCCTTCACATTGGGTGATACTCTTGAATTAGAGTGCTAAAATTGTTGAATTGCATCCTTTATGTTCTCGGTTAGCTCCTTGTCAACATGCAGAAGCCTCCCACTAAAAGCTTATGTATTATTTTGAAGAGGACTATCTAGTCGTGTTTGTCTTTTGAGTGCTCTAAACAATGTTTTACGGTTTGCTGATCTGTTGAATAGCACTACATTGCTTGATCAGGTCCTTTTCATGCTCCTATCTGCCTTTACACATGTTGTAGATACATCATCAAGTTCGGCAACCACTCACTCTTACGCTCAACCAAAAATTTCCAACACTACAACAAAATAGCTCATCGACCTTATAAATAAAAACAATAGGTCGGTAACACATCACAAACCTAAGATCTCATAAAGATTACAAAAAAAATCGGTTCAAGTATGACCTTTGGATTACATTTCAATTACTGCATATCATTCAAGACAACCTCTACCGCTCCTTGATCACCACTTCATCAAACTTTGTAACTCATCATGCGGTTTCCACTCCATGCAATGAGCTTTCTCATTCCTAAGATAAAACCGTTATCTCTATGCACCAAAAATCATTTGAAACTCTTCTCATACAACATGTATACATGGCATAATCATTACCATTCACCTTTTGATCATAAACCACTACAACAGATTCACCAAGCTCCATCGATTAGGGTTTTGGAACATCAATAGGTAGGGTTATTGGTTGATCTCTCTACATCATAAGTAATACCAGTTTCCTTCACAAGCTCACCTACTGGTTGCAGTTTCCTTTACTATCTCTTCCACCGGTTGCAAAACAACATCATAACACCATCGTTACCGATTATAATTAACATCAATGACAATATAACATTTCATTAATGCAATCTTCATGCAAATGCCAACAATCTCCCCCTTTGGCATTGATGGAAATACAAGTATAAATACCCTTGATTATGATGATGTGTATAGGAATCCTAGTTTACATTTTACCATGTATTCTCCTTCAACTGATTCTTCATGTCTTCAACTAGTAACTGGCTATAGATCTTCTCAAAATCATACAATTCTTCAACTAGTCTTATAGTTCTTCTCCCCCTTTGACAGTAATGCCAAAGTGAAAGTAAAACATGCAATTTCATACTTCACTATTCTGCATCATCAACCTGCAACTTGATGCTCTCCCTATTGAATAACTCCACTCTACACCAATCTTGTTGTAAGATTCTTCAATTAGCTTCTGGACTGATGTATTCTACATCCTGCTCAATTGACCTCATGTAGGGGCACAACCTCTAGTTGACCTCTAAGATACTCAAAAGTAGTCTTAGGCAGAGGTTTAGTAAAGATATCTGCAAGCTGCTCCTTAGTGGATACATGCTTTAATAACACATCTTTACTTTGCACTTTCTTAAGAAATGATATTTCATCTCAATATGCTTGGTTCTAGCATGCAACACCAGGTTCTTTGAGATATTTATTGCACTGGTGTTGTCACATAAATTTTTTATTGGTTATGTAATCTTCAGCTTGAATCCTTCCAGAATGTTTTTCATCTAGATTACCTGGGTACAATTCATATACGCTGCAACATACTTAGCTTCAGCAGTGGACTGTGATATACATTTGTGCTTCTTGCTGCTCCATGATACAAGTCTTCCTCCAAGAAAGAATGCACCACTGGTTGTGATCTTCCTATCATCAACATTACCTACCTAGTCTGCATCTATATAAAACTTCAAATCAAAGTAACCTACATATGGATACCATAATCCATAGTCAATAGTTCCTTTCAAATATTTGAATATTCTTTTGGTTTCTATCAAGTGTGTATCCTTTGGATTCTTCTGAAATCTAGCAACTAGACCAACTGCATGAGCTATATCCAGTCTATTGTGAACAACATAATGCAGTTTTCCTATCATTGACCTATACTCCTTTTCATTAGCAGATGTGGCTTCATCCTCCTTAAACAATTTAAAACATATAATCATTGGTGTCCCAACTGGTTTACAGTCACTTATTCCAAAAAAATTCAATACTTATTTCACATATTTAGACTCTGTGATAAAAATACCACTCTTCATCTACTGAATTTGCAAACCTATAATTTTTTTTATCTTCCCTACTATAGAAATTTCAAATTTAGTTTTTATCTCATTTGCAAAGTCATCACTCATGTCATCATTTCCTCCAAATATGATATCATCCACAAATACTTCACTAACTAGTATCTTATCTCCTTCAAATTTGATATATATATTGTTGTCTTCATTGGTTCTCTGAAAACCTATCTTCATCAGGTGTGAATGTAACCTTTCATACCATGCTCTTGGTGCTTTCTTCAAACCATATAGTGCCTTGTGCAACTTACACACCATATCTTTTGCATCAATCAAAGCATAACCATCTGGTTGTTCAATGTATACTTCTTCTTCCAATATTCCATTTAGCAATGCTGACTTCACATCCATCTAATATACTTTGAATCCCGTGTATGTTGCAAATGAAAGTAGTGTCCTAACACCTTCCAATCTAGCAACTGGTGCAAATGTCTCACCATAGTATTCTCCTTCTTCATGTGCATAACCTTTGCATACCAATCTAGCTTTGTTTCAGACTACTACTCCATCTTCATTCAGTTTATTCATGAATACCCATTTAGTACCTATCACATTTTTATTCACTGGTCTGGGTACTAGGGTCCATGTGTTGTTCTTCTCAATTTGGTCAAGCTCCTCCTCCATAGCTTTGATCCAGTGATTATCTCCAAATGCTTCCTTAGCAATTCTAGGCTCAATAGTGGATATCATGCAAGAATTCTCTCTGATTCTTCTTCTGGTTAACACTCCAACATCTTTATCTCCAATAATCTGGTCAGGATTATGATTGAGTCTCACATACCTTGGAATGACATGATCATTATCTTCAGATTCTTCTTCTTCATTTTCATCATCTTCTAAATTTACCTATTTAGATTGAACTGGTACAACAACATTCTCTTCCCCAGCTTCTGGCTTCATTGGTTCTGGTTCCAGAATCAGAATGCAAGGTTCTTCTTCCTTTTTCTTGTTGGAAACCAATAACATTGAGAGGGGGTGTGAATCAGCGTTATACCAAAATAGAAGATTTTAGCCTTAACAAAACATACATACACCAACAGGTATACCGGTATAAACAGAATTGAAAGAAGTAATGCAACCAATAAGCCAAACATATAAATGAGAACCATAACACATGGATTTATATGTGAAAAACCTCAATGAGGAAAAACCACCGTGGGATTTGTGACCCACAATATCAATTCACTGGCCATATGAAGAGATATTACAATATATTATGGGCATGCACTTGCAGGAAGGCTTACAGCCTAGAGCAACTTCTCATCACAATAGGAGCCTCACTGACAACATAACAATCAAGACAAAAATCCAGAGAAGTGTGAATTGCTTAGTATAACATCTCTTATGCCATAATATAGTTCCAGTTTAAGCTTTGTCTGTTCCAGTCAAAACCCTAAACCTCAGTACCAGAATAAACCTTACAATGAATTCCTCACATAAATAGTCTCTCTGATATATTTCGCATTAAATTGCATCCATATATCCATTCCACATGTCTATCCCTATCCTCTTATTGCAAAAATTATTTAATCAATCTCTTCTATATACCCTATACAAATTTATGCCTTATGTCGGCTTACAAGGATATATACAATATCATATTTACATGTCAGCCATAGCATAAATGAATAATCATTAAACCAAGTTGTCGATACCAAATCCAAGATGTGTCGGCCTCCAATACCAATGACTTTTACCATACCATGTTGGCCTGCATTGCCGATTACCAAAGAAATCTTCTATCCTGTCGATGTCGGTGCAGCTGTCGGTGCTGGTGTAGAGTCTGTGAAGTGCTTGCCGGTACACCATATGAAGTTGGAACCCAAAATAATGTTGCCATCAATGACAACATATTGAAACCTAATCGTAGAGTGCCAATTGCCAACAATCTCCCCCTTTGGCATTGATGGCAACACTCATGTGAAAAAAAAATGGTCATGGTTTCATCCTGCCCTGCTCCTCCTGAGCTGAATATGCAAAATGCTCCAATATTCCAAAAACTCTGTAAATCCCCCTAATGTATGCAACCCTTAATTAATTTTCACATGTGTACTACTCCCCCTTTGACATCAATGCCCAAAAATTGTAAAAAGAATGTTAAAGAATGATAATTGTACACTGAATACCTTTAAAAATGTCTTATCGGAGCTTGACCAATTTCAAGATTTTTGGGTAAGCTTTCTCCAATAACTCCACATAAGTATCCTAGTTGGTTTTTAATGTGCCATAGACAGATACAATTCCACTTAGTAAATATGCAAGTGATTCTTTCTCATTAACTTATGTCGATGTGGGCTTACCAAGCATATCCATGCATTCCCTCTTATGTACGCCAAGTGAATCCAATCTTGGACTCACCAAACCTCTAAGACTTATCGCTCTCTAAATGATCTTATCTCTTTCCTTTTAAAGAGCACAAATTTGATTCTCCAAGGTCAAAATTTGTCCATCAATAGATGTTGTTAGTGAAATTAGTCCATCAAAAGAGTTAGCAATACTATAAATTTTATCCTGTACCTCTTTTATCTTTTCATCTACTTTTGTTGTAAGAATCTATGTATTGCAGCATACCCTGAATATGTTAGTACCTTTTTTCAAATAACTTTCTATCTGAATCAACTTCTCCTCAATATTTTTCTTCTCTCTGTCATTGATCTGATCAAAAGTGGCTCTCTTAGCCAAAGTGAATTTTTCAAGTGCTAGTCGGTTAGAGATTTGCTGTAATGATTGAAAATCTATGTGTTCTATTATTATCTTAAGCTTGTCGGAAGGGCTCACTTCTTTCTCAATCTTACATTTTGGGACCAATCTATGTAAAACAGTTATGGATTGATCTATAATACCTTTGTCTATGGTTCCCTCCATCAGTTTCTAAGCAGCCATCATGATTAGTTCTATGGGACTCATCTCTATGATGTTTTTCTGTTCCACTAGAGAAGTGTCAATTGTCAATAATGATTTGCCAACAACTAGTTCCCTACCAGATTCCCCTATTTTCTCTGGTGATTTAACTTTTATTACCTCCTCACCTGTACTAGTGGCTTCGCCACTTGGTGCAGTCTGTGCAACTATCGGTTCCTCTATAGGAACAATATTCTCAACCTATACATTAGTATCCGAAGGACAAGTATCCTCAATGTTAGTATTCTATACAATGTTCTCAGCATTAACCGGTGTTTCAGTATGTGTCTGTACATTTGTGTTAACCGGTGGCTCAATTTACACTATCTTGATATTCTTCAAAATTGAGGGTGGAGCACCCATAATTCCTTTGCCTTTCCCTTCAAATAGTGTATCTACAGTATCATTCTTTGTCTCTAGTGAAGTGAGGAATCCTCTATGCTCTCCCCAAAAAATTATCCAACCCTTTCATGTTTCTTTTATTATCTCATTCATCCTTCCTAACATTAGGCTAGCTATTTTATGTTTGTTGTTAAAAACCTTTCTATTTGCAACCTCAATTGTCTTCTCCATCTAATCTGGAGTTATAGCAACACATATAGCTAAAAGTTCTTGCATCTTAATGTGTTTATCTTCTTGTATTGCAGATAACCTTCTAGCATCTAACATGTTGTATAGCTCTGCCAGTATTTGATTTTCTATTTCAATTAATGCTTTCTTATAGATATCTAAATATAGAAGAATTGATTCCTTTACCTCTCTCTATTCATCATTTTCAAATGTATCATAGTAAAGACTTAACATTTTTCAGCATCCCGCACTTAGTTATTTCATCTACAATTTCAGCACAAGTCTTAGGTAGAATAATTGTTACATTACCAGTCTCTAGTGCCAAATCAATGTCACTCTTCTTCCTCCTTCTGGTAGTACCAGATGTAGCTGATGGTATAGCCTTGGGTGCCTACTTTTGTGTTAGTAATTTGATGGTGACCTTCCTAACCGGTTGTTTCTTTGCTTCCACTTTAGGTTCTTCCGATTTCTTCCTCACAACCCTTTTGAATGCTAATGGTGTGTCATCTTCAGGCTCAGAATCTGTAGTCACAAGTTCAATGTGAACTACTAGATCCTTCCTCTTTCTCCTTTTCTCTAGAACAACATCAATGAGTGCCTGAATGTGCTTTGAAACTTCCTGTACAAACTTGCTTGCCTCACCTTCTTTTTTTTCCCTCTTCTTTCGGTTGAACTCAGTTTCAACCTCAAGAGTCTTTTTCTATGATGTTCCATAAGGTTTTTTTGCTTCATCTATATCTGCATCAAGTATAATTTTTGTATATGCATCAAGAATTAATGCATCCACCTCATATCCCATTTCCTCTATCCAAATCTTCTAAGGGTTGACTACCTCCATGAGAGTCACATCCTTCTTAACCATGAAGCAAATGTCGGTAGAGTATTTCTCTACTATTTTCTTAGGTATCCTTATTGTAGACCTCAGAGATTTCTGAAAAAAGCCTTGAAGTAACCCCATACCTTATCATCTCTAAGACTTCCCAATGCAGTAATTGATTGTTTAAGTTGTCTTCCTACCGGGATGTCAAAATCCCATTTCTTCCTTCTAGAACCAGGGGTATCATTCAAAAAGTATAACATTAAGAAGACTAACAGATTTCCATACCAGAAGGTGCCCTTCTTCTCACCTTTAATCTTTCCTAAATTGATCAATAACTCCTCAAGCATCTAGTCACAAAGATCTAACTTGATATTTTCTCTCATCATTCTATATGCGGCCAAAATACATGAACTTGAAACTGAATTCAGACGGTTAGACTGAGTTACCTTGTAGCCTATGATCATGCTTCCAAATTTGATATTGGTGCTGGTGATGGTACTCACCTTCACCGATCTCTTATCTGATGTGGCACCGATGATCTTCCTTACAAAGTCATTTGATACTTTCTTATCCAGATGTTGCCTTGTTGATGGCCAACCCGTAATTGCCTAAATGACTCCCATAGTGATTTTGTAGGGTCGGTCTAGCCATATGAATTCCCCATGTACTCTGCTCAATACATATCTAACTATCTCATCCTCAAACTCTAGAATATCTAGAATATCTATGAACCCTAGATCTTCGATATGTTTATATGCTAGTTTGATTTTACCAGATTCTCCCATGAGTTCATTCATATACATCCCCTTGATCTTCGAAGTGCCTAAGTCCTCTATATGACAATGAATATAGGCCCTAACATCTTCCACATATACCACTCCCTCTGGGATGTGAGAAAACACTCCAACCAAATCTTCCTTGGTAGCCACATGTGGATACCATTTGAAAATTGGCCTAGGGCGGTCCTTAGCTTCTACTATAGTTGGATTTGCAATAAAAATAGGAGCAGAAGATGATCCCGATTCCATGATTGTGTTGGGATCCAAGAACACTGAGAGGGGGGGGGTGAATCAGTGTTCTACCAGTAAGATAAGATTTTATCCTTTTATACCATATACATATAAACCGGTAAACAAATAAACATATAATGTGAAGCAAATAAACCATCCACATGAATGAACACCATAACACATAGAATTTATACGTGTAACACCTCAAAGAGGAAAAACCATGGTGGAATTTGTGACCCATAATATCAGTTCACTAGCCATATGAAAGGATATTACATAAAATGGGGGCCTACACATGCCAGAAGGCACACTTCCTAGAGCCACTACTCATCACTAAAGAGTCTCACTGACTACAAGCTTCTGCTGAAGTAAAACAATGAAAATGAATTCACAAAATGCATCTGCTATGCCAAATAGAGTTTTGGTTCTATCTTTGCTCTGTACTGGTTCATAAACCCTGAACACTACTACCGGTATCTCTTCTCCTCCAAGAATGCTTTCCAAAATATCTATAGATCATTGCATAATATAATATTTGCATACAAATGATCTACATATATATATATACTTCGCATTGTATAGTTCCACTATATTCTCCTATATCATTTTCTTATGTCATATTCAAAATAACCTAGAAAACTAACCTATATACCCATTACAAACAATATGCCTTATGTCGGCTTACAATAAATTATAAAAGATATTCAATGTTGGCCTCAATAATAATTACAAAATTATTTTCTAAATAAATCTTCCTTGATGTCGGCTTCCTTGAAGTACTTGATGCTGGTGTCGGTGTTGGTGTCTGTGTAATCCTAGGTACTCCAATGCTGGTGTCTGTCGGTAAATGCCACCTAATGTCGTTATATGACTTCCATCTGATCTTGTTGCCATCAATGACAGCAAAATGAATTTGATGAGTGTCAATTGCCAACAATCTCCCCCTTTGGTATTGATGGCAACACTCGTGAAAAATGGATTCCCTGTCAGTTCAACTAAAATATGCTCCCCTTGAGCAATACACTCCTTCTGATATTCTGATGTCCTTCCCGTCTGATATTTTTCTAATATTTTTCACATATATACACTCCCCCTTTGGCATCAATGCCAAATACTGGTGAAAGAATTAAAAGAATTCAGAACAAAAGAATGAATAAATACTGTTTGTTTTACCGGAGCTTGACTAACTTCAAAAATTTTGGGTAAGCCTAATCCAACAACTATAGGTATGTATCCCAGCCAATTTTGAAAGTTTCAGATATGGATGCTAGTTCACTTAGTAAGTGTGCCAATGTTTCCTTCTCTTTGACTTATGTCGGTGTGGGTTTAGCAATCAGGTCCATACACTCTCTTTTATGTACACCCAATGAATCCAATCTGGGACTCACCAATCCTCTAAGAATCCTTTCTCTCGGAATGATTTTCTCTCTCTCCTTCTCAAAAGAAAAAATTTGGTTCTCTAAGGACAAAATTTGTCCATCAACAGATGTTGTCAGTGAGGTTAATCCATCAAAATAATTAGCAATTTTAGCTACCTTATCATGTAATTCCTTTAATCTGCTATCTACATTTGTTGTAAGAATTTCTATGTTACAACAAACCCTATAGATATTTGTACATTTTTTCAAACAATTCTTAATACGAATGAGTTTAGCTTCAATTTTCTTTATCTCTGATTCAATGATCTCATCAAAGGCATCTTTCTTAGCCACAGTGAATCTTTCTAATGCATGTCGATCTGATATTTGCTGTAGTGATTGAAAAATGTTAGATATGTGCTTTGTTAGTGTTTTAAGCTTGCCGGAAGGGCTTGCTTCATTCTCAATCTGACAGTTAGGGATTAATTTATGCAACACTATAACTGATTGATCTATTATTCCCTTATCTGCAGATCCCTCCTTTAATAGTTTCTGAGTAGTCATCATCATTAACTCAGTTGGACTCATCTCAATGACTGATTTCTTCTCAACTTGATAATTGTTAATTGCCAAAACCTTTGTCAGGGAATCAATATGAACTATCAGTGTAGATTCAATTCCCTTTACCTTATATTCTTTAGCACTAGTGGCTTTACAACTTGGTGCAGTGTCAATTACTGTCGGTGAAGTATTATCCACAATATTTACAGTATCTTGTACATTGCCTTGCTCAAAAATAGTTTGTGCTAGTATAGACTGTATACTTTCCTTTACTGTTGGTTGTGTTTTTATATCTATAGTTACTGTCGGTTTAGTCAAAATTGGAGTTGAACTTCCCAAAATACCTTTCTCTTTTGATTTATTTGGAATGGTGGAAGTTGTTTCCTTAACAAATTCTTCATGAGCTGTAATAAAATCTGGAATCTCTTGGAATAATTTTGTCCAACCCTCACTAGTCTCATTTATCACCTCATTAACTCTGCCCATCATTAGGCTTATTTGTTGGGGTTTACTACTGAAAACTATCCTATTAGCAACATCAATACATCTCTTCATTTCATAATTAATAATAGTACCACATAAAGTCAAAATTTCTACCTCTTTAATCTCCCTATCTCTCTTGACTGCGTCAAGTCTTCTAGCATCTAGTTTATTGTACAATGACAGAGATATTTCCTTCAAAATTTGTACTAAGGCTTTCTTATAGATATCTATATGCAACAAAATTGCCTCTTCTATCTCATTCTGCTCACTTTCTTCTGAATCCTCATAATACTTAGATACATTTTTCAAAATTCAATCCTTTGTAATTTCATAAATTAATTCAACATAGGTCATTTTGATCTTATCGGACTCAGTATCATGACTCTTCTTCTTTTTTCTTGGGGTTTCCGGAGTAGATGTAACTGGTTTTCTCTTTTGTATAGGCTTCCTTGTCGGAGTTGGCAATGCAATAGGTTTAGTTGCCTTTCTAACAAGTCTCCTCCTAGACTCCACCTTCTTCTTCTCTATTGGTGGTTGATCTACTTTCTTCCTTTGTACCCTTCTAAAAGTTAGAGGTTCATTGTCCTCAAGGACAGAATCAGAAGTGATGGTAGAAATGTAAGCTTCAAGCTTCTTTACTTCCGCAGTACTAGCTATTAGATGCAATGGCAGTCCCAAAGACACTGAGAGGGGGGGGGTGAATTAGTGTCTAACCGGTTAATGGAATATTTGAACTTATTTATAACTTTGCAACCCAAATTAATGTATCGGTAAACAAGTAATAATGCAACAAAGAGAAATAATAGAGACGGCATAAATGCACACCATAACACAAGATATTTTGGGGAGGAAACCCGGTAAGGGAAAAACCTCAATGGGATTTGTGACCCACAATATTTACTCACTAGCCAATATGAATAAATATTAATTACAATAGGGGCCTGCACATGTAGGAAGGCCAACAACCTAGAGCTCATTGCTCAATGAAAGAGTCTCACTAACTACAAAATGGATAATTAAATCCAAGACAATGTACTGCTCAAAATAGCATCTGCAATGCTTTATTCAATACCAGTTGAAGCTCAGTTAGAAACCTTAACCAAAAACCTTTCCAGCGAATGATATTAGCTCACATAACCTATCTTCACTTGTTACAAAATCATTTCTCTATCTTCTATGATCTATTACATAATCGCCTCTCTTCTATTCTGTATACTTCCTATATCAAAATGACCTAGAAGATCTCATACATATATGAGTCTTTACAATACATCATGTCAGCTTACAGATAATTAATTACATTCCAATACAATTCATATAAACAAAAATTTGTCTCATGTCGATCTGAGTGCCGGTATGCTTTATTGCCGGTGTAAACTAGATGCCGATGAATGGACTTGTTGTGTCTGCCGGTGCCGATAGATGATGTCTGTGTTGCTGGTGAACCTGTAGAATCTTATTACCGGTTGGTTTCCATTAATGACAACATCAACCATTCTCATGTGAGTGTAGAATGCCAACAATCTCCCCCTTTGGCATTGATGGAAACACTCATGAGAAAAATCCAAAAACTATTGTCTAAAAAAGAAGTCCAAAATTGATCCCCAAAAAAAGAGTGTGCTCCCCTTGAGCAAGTGATTTCTTCTATGCATTTTTCTCCATAATACTCCCCCTTTGGCATCAATGACAAAAGATGTCAAAAATAATCAAAGAGTACAAATTCTACCTTATGGCCTGTAACCGGTTGTGTACAATTTGAAAGATATCCGCCAAAATTAGATTTAGGCCAGTTAGATAATGCATTTTGTTGCTCTGGTGATTGGTCTCCTTGAATTTTTTATTTAGATAGCTCAACCCGCTGAGTTGTAAGTGTTATATTCAATGACAGTCTCAAAGACATTGAGAGGGAGGGGTGAATCAGTGTCTAACCGGTTAGTGTTATATTTGAACTTATTTATAACTTTGCAACCCAATCAATGTACCAGTAAGAAAGAAATAATACAGTAAATAGAAATAATAGAGACAACATAAATGCACACCATAAGACAAGATATTTTAATGAGGAAACCCGGTGTGGGAAAAACCTCGGTGGGATTTGTGACCCACAATATTTACTCACTGGCCAATATGAATAAATACTACTTACAATATGGGCCTGCACATGCAGGAAGACCAACAACCTAGAGCTCATTGCTCAATAGAAGAGTCTCACTTACTACAAAATGGATAATTAAATCCAATACAATGTACTGCTCAAAATAGCATCTCTAATGCTTGGTTCAGTACCGGTTTAAGCTCAATCAGATACCTTAACAAAAAACCTTTCGTTGTCCACTATATCACCTCATACAATAATCTCCTACTATATAAAATGACCTATGAGATCTCATACATATATGAGTCTTTACAATATATCAAGTCGGCTTACAAAAGATAATTATATTTATAATACAATTCATATAAACAAAACTTGTCTCATGTCGGCCTGAGTGTCAGTATACTCCATTGTCGGTGTAATCTGGATGTCGATGTTGGTAGATGGTATCGGTGTGGACCCTGTTGTCGGTGTATGTGTAGAGACCTAATACTGATTGGTTGCCATTAATGACAACATCAACCATTCTCATATGAGTGTAGAATTCCAACAATCTCCCCCTTTGGCATTTATGACAACACTCATGAGAAAAATCCAAAACTGTTATCCCAAAACTGAAATCAAAAAAGAAGTGTGCTCCCCCTGAGCAAGTGATCTCCTTTGTGCATGTATTTTTCTCTTCACTACTCCCCCTTTGACATCCTTGACAAAGGATGTCAAAAAAGAATCAAAGAGTACAAAATTTATACCTCAAAGTCTGTAACTGCTTGGTTATAACCTGAAAGATATCTGCCAAAACTAAGTTCAAACTCTCCATAAATTTGTTACTGTCAGAAAGAATTTTCTTAGTTTGCTGGATCATACCGGTGAGATAGAGCATCAGTTGCTTCGGTGATCTTTCTCTAGGGATTGTTGCCTTAGTTAATTCAACCTATAGAGTGATAAGACTATCCAATCTTGGACCAAGTTTTCTCTTCAACTCCTGGGCCTTCAACCTTATTCTTGCCTTTTCTTTCTCCAAGTTCTCCAATTTTTCTTCAAACACTGTCATTTTTTGTTCAAAAACTGATGTAAGTTCCGAAGAACCTATCATATTGTCTACTAAGTCATCAATCTCTTTTTGTGTCTTTTTTATCTTCTCATCAATGTCCTCTGTCAAATAGTGTGGCTTATGGGCTTCTCTATACAACTCCTTATACTCCAAAATTATAGAATTTAGTACTGGTAACAGTGTATCTAAGTGCTCTATACAGTTTTTAATAGTGTTCACAAATAATTCACTCTTCTCTTTATCAACTCTCTCCTTAATTGTTCCTTCATTCACCTTATCAATAGTTATGACATTTTCAACAATGAAATTGGACAATGTGTCCAATTTACCTAAAGAATTGTTAATGTGTTCTATCTTACATTTTGGTGCAATCATCCTCAAGATAGGTATTGAGTCATCAATAGCCTTAAATTCTAGGCATTGCAATCTATTATAATTTTGATAGAATCCAATAGAACATTTGTCACATTAGTAGGTCTAAATTCACCTATAGATGTGCTTGGTTTAGCAGTAGCTTTCTCAACAGATACTTCTCCAATAACCTTCACTATTTCATCAGTTGCTTCCTTTTTACTTACATTTTCTTCTGGTTTCTCTGTTTGTGTTTGTACCTCTTCTTTTGATGGTTTCTCAATGTTAGTGTCCTTATCCTCTATCAGTTTCTCTATCTCTAGTTCCTTATCTTGTGCTGGTATCTCAGTCTTCTGAGAGTCAATAGTGTGTGTCGGTATCTCAGAGACCTTATTGTCCTTAACATCATCTGCCTTAACTTCTTCAGTCTCCTTATCTACAACAATGTTAATATTCTATTTATCAACGTTTATAGAAAAAAGAATCTCAGAATCTAGGTTAGTATTATCAAGAGTTACTTCATCAGTTGCCGCATCCGGTGGATTGATTGTATGTACTAGTGGGATATCCTGAGCTGGAGGTGGAATATTATTTGTAATCTTTATTGTAGGAACACCACCAAATTTTACTTTACCCTTATCATTATCCTTTTGATAGATTTTAAAGGTTTTATCCATTTTTGGTCTTCTCCTTTCTTCTTTATTTTTCTTTTCCACAAAAATATATCCCATTTGTCTGCAGTCTCATTAGCAATCTCCTTAACTCTCCCAGCCATTAGGCTCACTTGCTAGTGTCCACTGACAAAAACTAACCGGTTTGCCTCAGAAATTAATTCATCAATTTCCTCTTTTGAATTCACAGGATGTACTACCAATAGTGCTTCAACTTTCAACTTCTTATCAAGTTCCATTACTGATAGTCTTTTTGCTTCTAATCTCAAATACAAGTCATTTGGCAAATCATCTACTACTTCAATCAAGACTTTCTTATAGATGTCTAAATGCAAAATAATCCTCTTCTAATATTTCCTTGTCAGAATCCTTAAGAGAGTTATACAATTTGTTTACATTAATCGGATTTCCTTCCTGTGTTATCTCATTCCATAGTTCTTCCAAGGTAGGGGTATCTGGTGTTTGTTTCTTCTTCGGTGTGAGCTTCTTCTTTGGTTCCCTAACTGCCTGTTGCTTCTTCCTTAGTGTTCTGGTTTTCTTGGGAGAAGGAGAAGGTATTGGTGAGGGTTTTCTCTTCCTCCTTTCTACTCTCTTAAACTCAACTGCCTTTCCACTGTCAGTATCAAAAGAATTGACAATAGGTGAAACATGAGCTTCCAGTTTCAATCCTTCCAGTTCACTGGTAGATATACCACTTATGTTATTACATTTTCTTTAACCTCCATCTTGGATGCATCTCTAATAAATTTCTCTCTTCTTTTTCTTTGTTTCTGCATAGAAACAACACTCTCAATGGTTTCAGCATTTCCAAAAATTTCTTCAGATGGTTCTCTAGGTGCCTCAAGTAGTGTTTTTGCATATGTTTCAAGAATGTTTTGATCAACTTCATAACCCATTTTAGTAACCCAAATAGTTCTAGGGATAATTGCTTCCATCCATGTCTCATCACATTTGATTACAAAGCAGATTTGTTTGTCATACTTGTCTACTATGCTCTGTGGTAACCTCTCTCTTGCCTTCATTTTGGTTGAAAAAGTTTTGAAATAATCTGTGATGATCTTGTCACAGTCAGTGCCCATACTAGTGAAAGCTTCCATAATCTATTTTCCTATCGGGATGTCATATCCAAAATCCTTATGACCAATGTCGGGTATCTCTTTGGTGAAATAAAGCATCAGACACACAAGCAGATTGCCAAAATGAAAAGTTCCTTTCTTTTCACCCTTAATCTTTTTCAGGTTATTTATCAATTCATCCTTAAGCCATTCACAAACATCAATCTTAGTGTTGTTCTTTACCATCTCATATGCATTGTGAATACAAATGCAAGAAACTGAATTCAATCTGTTTGCATGTGTTACTCTATACCCAAGTACCATACTCACATATCTCACATTTTCATCTCTAAAATTATTGACTCTAAGGGATCTATTGTCAGATGTAGCTCCGATTAAGCTCATCACACCCTTGTTAGGTATTTTCTTATTTTTTTCAAGCCTACTACTGGTTGAGGGTAAACCAGTAACTACCTTAATTGCTTCCTTGGTTATTTTGCAAAGTGACTCTAACCACATAAACTCTCCATGGACTCTGCTCAACACAAGACGGACTACTTCCTTTGAAAATTCAGGAATGCTTAGAATTTCAAAAAAACCTAAGTCTTCAATAATGTTATGCTCCAGTTTAATTAAACCTTGTTCATCAGTAATGACACCACTAAACATTTTCTCCAAATCATTGGTTCCTAGATTTTCTATGTTGCAATGAATGTAGATTCTAGGGTCTTCGGCAAAAGCGACTCCCTTCAGAATTTTCAAAAAACCTCTAATAGAATCATCTTGCTTGGTAATTTCAAGGATGATTTTAAACACAGGCCTAGGGCACTTAACATTTTCTACCATAGTAGGGTTTGCAATAAACTCAGGTGTAGAAGATGAAGATGCCATTTTGAAAGATAAATACCTCTTAGCTTGAAATCCTTGAATGCCTAAAAATCACTTCGCTACTTTGCCTTTAGATTTCCCTTGCTCAATTTTGTGCTCTCTAAATGCTTGAATGCTTGGTGAGTCGAAATGAGGGTTTTTCGGTATTATATAACCAAAAAGTTCTTCAAAATCCACATTAAATGCTCGTCAGTTGAGTGAAAACTTAACATATCTGCCGGTAAAGAAGAAATGTGTCTTCTTACCATCAGCTGAGGGTAGAATGCATGATTTTCAACTTTCTACAATACCCCCTAAAGATTATTCCTTAGTCGGATGAGGCATCTCCTACCGATGGAGGGTTACTCTGTTCTACCGGTATAGAGATAGATTCGTAAACTTTCTGATCTCCCTTCTTAATCCATTGTTTTAAAAATTCTTGCTTTATTTCATTTACCTTTTCTTTTCCCTTCACACTAGATCCTTTATTGTTCACCGGTATAGTCTTGCTTCTACAAAATTTTGCAATATGTCCAATCTTGTTACATGCATAACAAGTTACATTATTCCTCTGAATAGCCTTTCCATATCCTTGACTAGTTTGTGTTCTGCATTGATTAGATAAATGCCCAAATCTACCACAAACATAGCATTTCACATTCATTCTGCAATTTTTTGAATTATGACCAACTTTGTTGCATTTGGAACATTGATCGGTGGGTAAATTTGTATTCTGATTATTTCTAAATATGCACTGATTTTCTTTATGACCAAATTTGTTGCAATTGAAACATTTCCTATTAAATTTATAAGCATTAGGTTCTCTTATTGGTTTACTGTGATCTTGATTATTTGCAATCCCAGAACTTTCTCCATGTTCAAATCCAAGTCCAATTGTATCCCCATCAGGTTTTTCTCTTTTCAGCATGTCATCAAGTCTTTTTGAACTTTTCTTAAATTTGTCTTTGTGTTCATTTGCAGTGATCAACTCATTTTCAATAATTCCAACTTGTCTCACAAGCTCTTCTTTATCATGTTGCATGTGAATCAGATTTGTCTTTAGCATATCAATTTCATGACAAAGTCTCAGATTTTCATTACCTCCATCATTAATTCTTCTAGTCAAGTCTTCTTCATTATTCTTTCTGTCTTCAAGATCCTTACATAGCCTCATGGTTAAGTCTTGCATTTCATTCCTCATGTTAGTGTTCTCTTGTCTCAACTTGTCTGCAATATCACTAAGAGTTTCCTTTTCATCATCATGTTTCTACATTTGCTCATTAAGTTCTTTCCTCTTATTTTATGCTATAACCAGGTTCTCCTAAAGTCCTTTAATGAATTCCTTAGCAGGCCTCAGATCATCTTCAAGTTTGATATTTTTCAATTTTTCTACATCAAAATCTTCAAGAGCTCCTTCCAACTATTTTCTTAAATTCTCCATCAGTACCAGTTTCAAAATCTTCCTCAAGTTGTTAGGATTTTGCATATAGAGGACCAGGCTTTGATACCAATTGTTAGATTCAATGATAGTCCCAAAGACACTGAGAGGGGGGGTGAATCATTGTCTAACTGGTTAGTGTTATATTTGAACTTATTTATAACTTTGCAACCCAAATCAATGTATCGGTAAGCAAGAAATAATGCAATAAATAGAAATAACTGAAACAAAATAAATACACACCATAACATAAGATATTTTAACGAGGAAACCCGATGTGGGAAAACCTCGGTGGGATTTGTGACCCATAATATTTACTCACTGGCCAATATGAATAAATACTACTTACAATATGGGCCTGCACATGCAGGAAGGCCAACAACCTAGAGCTCACTGCTCAATAGAAGAGTCTCACTAACTACAAAATGGATAATTAAATCCAATACAATGTACTGCTCAAAATAGCATCTCTAATGCCTAGTTCAGTACTGGTTTAAGCTCAGTCAGATACCTTAACAAAAAACATTTCTCTGTCCACTATATCACCTCATACAATAATCTCCTACTATATAAATGACCTATGAGATCTCATACATATATGAGTCTTTACAATATATCAAGTCGGCTTACAAAAGATAATTATATTTACAATACAATTCATATAAAAAAAACTTGTCTCATGTCGGCCTGAGTGTCGGTATAGTTCATTGTCAGTGTAATCTGGATGTCAGTGTTGGTAGATGGTATTGGTGTGGACCCTATTGTTGGTGTATGTGTAGAGACCTAATACCAGTTGGTTGCCATCAATGACAACATCAACCATTCTCATATGGGTGTATAATGCCAACAATAAGGTTGTCCAATCTAGGACCAAGTTTGTTTTTCAGCTCCCAGGCCTTCATCCTTATCCTTGCTTTTTCTTTTTCCAAATTCTCAATCTTTTCTTCAAAAGCTGCCATTTCTTGTTCAAAAACTAAGGTAAGTTCCGAAGAACCTATCATATTATCTGCTATGTCATCTATCTCCTTTTGTGTTTTCTTAATCTCCTCATTAATGTCTTCATTCATGTGGTGAGGCTTGCAGGCTTCCTTATATAATTCTTTGTATTCCAAAATTGTGGAATTAAGTACTGGTAATAAGGAATCAATATGCTCAGTACAGTCCTTGATAGTTTTTTCAAAGAATTCACCTTTTTCTTTATTCACCCTTTCCTTAATAGTTTCTTCATTAACCTTATCTATAGCTAGAACATTTGAAGCAATAAATTTGGACAATGAGTCCAATTTACCCAAAGAGCCATCAATATGATCTATCTTACATATCGGTGCAATCATTTTCAAAATAGGCAATGTATCATCAATGGCCTTAAATGCTAAGGCATTGCAATCTGTGATCCTCCTTATTGAATCTAAAAGTATGTCAGTTACATTTGTAGGTTTGAAATCTATAGTGGATGTGCTACGTTCTGTAATAGCTTTATTTTCATCAGACACTAGACCAATTACCTTAGCAATTTCTTCCTTGTTTCCATCATTTATTACCTCTTTATTTACAGTTGCTGTTGGTTTCTCACTCTGTGTATGTACCTCTACTTCTGTTGGTTTCTCAGTGTCGGGTTTCTTAGCTTCCATCAGTATTTCAATGTTCTGAGAGTCAGCAGTGTTAACTGGTGACTCAGAGATCTCAACATTCAAAGCATTAGCTATCTTAACCTCTAAAGTATCTTTATCCATAACAATATTAAAATCCTGGGTATCTACATTCATGGTAAAAAGAATTTCAGAATCTGGATTAGTATCATCATGTGTTATTTCTTTAGCCTTCTTTTTTGGTTGACTGTCAGTATGCATCAGTGTTCCTGAAGTTATTGGTGGGGTGTCTTGTTGATGTATATCATCATGAAAATCCAACCAAGAACCTCAAATCATTCGTGAAGTTCAATTATCAACACAAATCTTCCAACATGTTAGAGGCATTGTCATATATTTTCCAACAAAATCATCAATCAAATAACCATTATCAAATCTTCTCCATAGATATCAATCCATCATGATTTTAGATCCATATACCATGCATTAAATATGAATCATTTAAACCCTTCATCTGTTCATTTCTTGCAAATGAAAACCAAGAATTTTCCCAAACTATGAAATTTACTCTATTCTGGTCATGAAATTACAGTCATGAACAATCATTAATAACTCTTAAAATATTAATCACCAGGACAATCTCTTTGGTCAGATTCTATCAATTCTAGTTATAGAAATTGTCTCCAAGTTATAGAAAGATCAAACGGTTAAATCCAAAATTATGATGTTTTTTTCAAAACTAGTAGCCATGAATCAGGGTTTTGGGTAGTTCCAAATGGTTTTCACTAAAACTCTCATAACTTTCTCAGAAATGAATGAAATCAACTCAAACCAAAAGAAATGGAAATATTATTCGATATACTACACTATAATTATAGAAAATGGCCGTACAAGGCCTGGTAACAAGAGGAAAAACTTTCAAGACCACAAAACAAGATATTGAAAACAATGAAAAATATGATACCAAAATGTTTCCAATGCTTTTCAATTCCTTCTCCAATTTTTACCTCCTTTTATGAAAAACCATTAATGACGTTTTATATCCTTTTCATCTTCATATGGAAGTTACAAATACCCAACTTCCTCTTGTGACCATACAACTTCCCATTTTTGTCTTTTTACAACTTTTGAAAAGTTGCATTTTATAACTTTTACAACTTTTGACTCAAATGACTTTAAACCTTCAAAAGAACCTTCAAAACATATTAGGATGGAATAATAATGTATTTTTGTCACCATTTTACCCCTCCAAGGTTATTTTTTACAAATTTTACCAAATGACTAATTCAAGACCTTATTGGGGCGATTTGCACAACTCATTACAATGGGCTCTTTTAGCCTTGCATATTGATTCATATTGACTCAAAATGAGATTACAAATGAAAATGTAATTGAATATACTTATGAATTGGTTTTTATCCTCTTATAGACTCCTTTTGTGCCTTTGTGTTAGGTGCTCCTACACCATACTACCGACCTTGAAAAGTTTCCAAGTCCCTTGGAAACATGGATGAAAATAACCTGCAAGAAAATTCTGAGTGAGATCTTCACCTTTGTCTTCATTAATCTTTGTCTCTTTGGATTCTCTTGATGCATTTGCTGCTTTTTTTTTGTCTTCTACTTCAATCAAAACTCCCATCAATGGAGTTCATACTAGCTGCTCCTCAAGATGTTGCTCCAAACATAAGTCCACCCTCAATGCTGCACCAAACTCACCAACTACTTTGCCTCACCCAAGAGACCTTTTCATGCCTCTCTCCCTAGGTATTTTGGAAACCCACTGAACCTCCTTCTCAAGCCCCTTGGACCATCTCCTATCACCCCTTTCACAGACCTTCATGTCTGCCTACTTGCAGCTAGTGGATATACATCTGCAACCACAACCATTAGCAAACCAAAATACCAATCACTTGCTCAGCCCAGACCTTTTACTGAGCTCTGATACTAATTTAATGCAGAGCATCATGAAAATCCAACCAAGAACCTCAAATCATTCATGAAGTTCAATTATCAACACAAATCTTCCAACATGTTAGAGGCATTGTCATATATTTCCCAACAAAATCATCAATCAAATAACCATTATCAAATATTCTCCATAGATATTAATCCATAATGATTGTAGATACATATATTATGCACTAAATATGAATCATTTAAAACCTTCATCTATTCATTTCTTGCAAATGAAAACCAAGAATTTTCCCAAACTATGAAATTTACTCTATTCTAGTCATGAAATTACAGTCATGAACATTCATTAATAACTCTTAAAATATTAATCACCAGGACAACCTCTCCAATCAGATTATAGAAATTATTGTTATAGAACTTTTTTCCAAGTTATAGAAAGATCCAACAGTTAAATCCAAATTTATGATGATTTTTCCAAAACTAGTCGTCGTGAATCAAAGTTTTGGGTAGTTCCAAACGGTTTTCACCAAAACTCTCATAATTTTCTCAGAAATGCATGAAATAATCTCAAACCAAAAGAAATGGAAATATGATTCAATATAATACACTATAATTATAGAAATACACTTGTTTCTAAGCTATATATGGTCGTACAAGGCCTAGAAACAAGAGGAAAACCTTTCAAGACCACAAAACAAGAGATTGAAAACAATGAAAATATGATACCCAAATGTTTCCAATGCTTTTCAATTCCTTCTCCAATTTTTACCTCCTCTTATGAACAACCATTACAGAGGTTTTATATCCTTTTCATCTTCACATGAAATTTACAACTACCCAACTTCCTCTTATGACCATACAACTTCCCATTTTGGTCTTTTTACAACTTTTGAAAAGTTGCATTTTACAACTTTTACAACTTTTGACTCAAATGACTTTAAACCTTCAAAAGAACCTTCAAAACATATTAGGATGGAATAATAATGTATTTTTGTCACCATTTTAACCCTCCAAGGTTATTTTATACAAATTTTACCAAATGACTAATTCAAGACCTTATTGGGACAATTTGGACAACTCATTACAATAGGCTCTTTTAGCCTTACATATTGATTCATATTGACTCAAAATGACATTACAAATGAAAATGTAATTGAATATACTTATGAATTGATTTTTATCCTCTTATAGACTCCTTTTGTGCCTTTGTGTTAGGTGCTCTTGCACCACCTGTGCTTGTGGAGAAAGGTTATCTTTGACCTTTATAACAGGTACACTACAAATTTTACCTTTACTTTTATCTTTCTGATATACCTTTGCAAAAGACTTATCCATTTTTTGTCTATCCCTTTCTTCTTTCTTTTCTTTTTCAACAAAAAACATGTCCCATTTGTCAATAGTTTCATCTGCTATTTCTTTCACTCTCCCAACCATTAGACTAACCTGTCGGTGACCACTCACAAAAACTAACCGGTTGGCTTCAGCAATCAGTTCATCAATCTCCTCCCTGGAATTAACAGGGTGAACCACCAATAATGCTTCAACCTTTAACTTTTTATCCAGTTCCATAACTGAAATTCTTTTAGCCTCTAACCTCAAATATAAGTCATTAGGCAAATCATCTACAACCTCAATCAAAACTTTCTTGTAGATGTCAAGATGCAAAATAATGCTTGCCTCTATCATGTCTTTATTAGAATCCTTGAAAGAATGATAAATTTTATTCACATTGCTAATATTACCTTCTTGTGTAATTTCATTTACCAGTTCCTCCGGTGTAAGGGTATTCGGTGCCTTAGGTTTTTGTTTCTTCTTCGGAGTTAACTTCTTTTTGGGCTCTCTCACAACCTGTTGTTTCTTGCTTAATGTTATTTTCCTTTTTGGAGAAGGAGAAGGTGTCGATGAATATTTCCTCTTCTTCCTTTCAACTCTTTTGAACTCTACTACCTTATCACTATCTATATCAGAAGAAGTTACAACTGGTGAAACATGAGCTACCGGTTCCAGTCCTTCCAGTTCACTAGCAACAATACCACTTAAGTTCATTACATTTTCCTTAACTTCCTCGACTAATTTGGATGCATCTCCCATAAATTTCTCTTCTTTTTCTTTGCTTTTGCATACCAACCATCTTCTCAATAGTGTCAGCATTGCCAAAGATTTCTTATGAAGGTTCCCTTGGTGCATCAAGAAGTGTCTTTGCATAAGCTTCAAGAATATTCACATCTACTTCATATCACATCTCTGTTATCCAAATGGTTCTATCAGTAACAACTTCCATTCATGTTTCATTTCTTTTGATTACAAAACATATTTGCTTGTCATACTTATCCACAATACTCTACGGTATCCTTACTCTAGCCTTCATCTTGGTTTGAAAGTTTTTGAAATAGGTTGTTACCATGTCATCACTGTTAGCATCTATGTCGGTAATAGCTTCCATAATTTGTCTACCAATAGGGATATCATATGCAAATTCCTTGTGACCAATGTCATGTATCTCCTTTGTGAAGTAAAGCATTAAACACACAAGTAGATTCCCAAAATGGAATGTTCCCTTCTTATCACCCTTAATATTTTTCAAGCTATCTAGCAGTTCATCCTTAAGCCACTCAGATGTCAATTTTGTCATTGTTCTTAACCATTTCATATGCACTATGTATACACAAGCTATAAATAGAATTTAACCTATTTGCATGAGTAACCCTGCATCCAAATACCATGCTCACATATTTCACATTTGCATCAGTGATATCACTAACCTTACAAGATTTGTTGTCAGATGTAGCTCCGGTTAGGTCCATAACACCCTTGTTTGGTATCTTCTTCCTTTTGTTGGGCCTAGTATTGGTTGAGGGTAAACCAGTAACTGCCTTGATTGCTTCCTTAGTGATTTTAAAAACAAAGTCTAGCCACATAAACTCCCCATGAACCCTGCTTAGTACAAGATGAACTATCTCATTCAAAAATTTAGGAATGTTCAAAATTTCAACAAATCCTAAATCCTCAACAATATTATGCTCCAGCTTGACTAAACCTTGTTCATCAGTCATAAAATCTGTGTACATGTTTTTCAAATCACTAGACCCTAAATTATCTATGTTGCAGTGAATATAAATCCTTGGGTCTTCAGCAAAAGCAAATCCCTTTAAAATCTTAGAAAAGGATCCAATGGAATCATCTTGCTTATAAATCTCAGGAATGATTTTAAACATGAGTCTAGGGCACTTAATATTCTCTACCATAGTAGGGTTTGCAATGAATTCAGGTACAGAGGATGAAGATGCCATTGCGAAAGATAAATACCTTTTGACTTGTGAAATCCTTGAATGCCCTAAAAGATTGGTGCATGAGCACCACATAAAACCCTTCATTATGATAATAAAGACTCTTAGAATGGTGTCTAAGGCATTAAACATGTCTTTAGGATGTTTTGCATAGGTCTTTAATCATGCATTGTGTGTTTGTAATAAGGAACCCCATCTTGTGAGCCAAACTCCTATTTTGGCATTTCTATGAGCCAATTAGGACTTTTGGACAATAGGGGATCAAATGTGTTAATTTCATGTGTTTTAAGATGTTTTAGGAGGGTGTGAACTAGACCCAAGGCTTAGGAGGCAAAAGATGACATTTTGACAGCTTTTACAAAAGTTGTCAAAAGTTGTCATGAGCAACTTTTATGCACTTTTTGCATTTTTGATATTTCAAACTTCCCCAATGGCTCTAACCTCTTGTATTTTGGTTGAGAGCCATTGTAAAGTAGTATTTGAACCTTGTGGATCCAATTCCCAAGGGGGAGTTGTACAGAGTTGAGTTTGATGCCAACAAAACAATAAAAATTTTGAGTTTTCCTGGATTTCTAGAGTTTTCATCCATGGTACGGCCCTGTACGGATTGGTACCCATTCAAAATATTGTGAATAAGTGGAAGGGATGAGTTAAATTTTTTTTGGATTTGGTTTGAAACCTTGATTTTATATAGTGTTCCAGATATTCAAGTTTTGTTGTAGGTACCCAAAAAACCAGGGTTTACCTTAGGTTTTCATCCTTCCATGGCCATATCCTATATTTCACCAGTATGAGACTCATGGGATTTGGTGGAAGTAAATTATGGTCATTTTATTCTAGGATTATAAGAGGTTTTTGCAGGGAAATCAAGGAAGAAGAGTGTTTAGTGTGATCTTAGGTAGACATCTCTATGTGGCTACCTAGACCTTGAACAAATAGATTACCTTTATGTGCAAATGGTGATGATTCCAGGCATGTAACCCTATAATCCCTCATTATTTATGGTCCCTCACATTCCCAATGGGTTTTAGTTAACTGGTTTACTCATCTAAGTAGAGTTGCTTCACAAAAGAGGCCTAATTATCCCTTTCGGACAGTCAATATCCTACCGGCTCAAACCCTTATCTTGCAGACCCTAATCCTACCTTTTGTGGATTTGTGTAACTTCCAAAAGGGTGTATAAATCCATAATTTATTTTCCTATGTGTTTGGAATAATCTGGACTTAAGTTTCAATTACCTACTAAATAGGGCTACAAGCCACTAGGCCTAATTGAGTGAATTTACAAAGGAATGAGCATGAAATCTTATAACCTGTGCTTTGTCTGACTTTGAGTAGTCTTGTATGACCCAAAACTAGTACACAAATGATTTGTATCCCTTGAATGCATCAAGGAGTGTGTTGTTGCAAGATACCCTTTTTGAGTAGGCATGGGTCTTGAGGATTGTGTCAAGTTCTACCTAATGTTGTAGAGCCTTGTTTTGAGGGGATCCCATTCTTGGGTTGGGGGTCAGTGTCTTACATTGAGGTGTTTGACAAGCTACAAGGAGGGCTCTGCATCAAATATCTTTGTTGCTTTGCCTTTAAAATGCCTTTGCTCAATTCGCGCTCTCTTCAAATGCTTGGATGCTTGGTGGATTGAAATGAGGGTTATCCGGTGCTTTATAACCAAAATGTTCTCCAACAACTACATTAAATGATTGTCGATTAACTAAAATCTTAACATATTTTCTGATAAAGAAGAAATATAACTTCTTACCATCAACCGAGGGTAGAATGCATAATTTTCAATTTGCTGCCATACCCCCTAAGGATTATTCCTGAGTCAGATGAAGAATCTCCTATTGGTGGAGGGTTACTCTATTCTACCAGTGCAGAGATAGATTCATCAATTCTCTTATCTCTCTTCTTAATCCATTGTTTTGAAAATATTTTCTTTATTTCATTTACTTCTTTTTTTCTCTTCTCATTAGATCCTTTATTGTTCTTCGGTATAGTCTTGCTTCTACAATTGTTTGCAATATGTTCAATCTTGTTACATGCATAACAAGTTACATTATTCCTCTGAATAGCTTTTCCATATCCTTGACCAGTTTGTGTTCTGCATTGATTAGATAAATGTCCAATTCTACCACAAACATAGCATTTCACATCCATTCTGCAATTTTCTAAGTTATGACCAACTTTATTGCATTTGGAACATTGACCGGTGGGTAAATTTGTATTTTGATTATTTCTAAATCTGCACTGATTTTCTCTATGACCAAATTTGTCACAATTAAAACATTTCCCACTAAATTTATAAGCATTAGGTTGTCTTACCGGTTTTCTATGATCTTGATTGTTTGTAGTCCTAGAACTTTCTCCATGTTCAAATCCAAGTCCAATTGTATCTCCATCAGGTTTCTGTCTTTTCAGCATGTTATCAAGCCTTTCTAAACTTTTCTTGAATTTTTCTTTGTATTCATTTGTAGTGATCAAATCAGTTTCCAGAATGCCAACTTGTCTCATAAGCTCTTCTTTATCATGTTGCATGTGAATCCGATATGTCTTTAGCATATAATTTTCATGATAAAGTCTCAGATTTTCATTCGCTCCATCATTAAGTCTCCTAGTCAAGTCTTCTTCATTCTTCTTCCTATCTTCAATATCCTTACATAGCCTCATGGTTAGATCTTGCATTTCATTCTCCATGTTAATGTTCTCTTGCCTCAACTTCTTTGCAATATCTCTAAGAGTTTCCTTTTCATCATCATCTTGTTTCTGCATTTGCTCACAAAGTTCCTTCTTCTTGTTTTGTGTTATAACCAGGTTCTCCTGAAGTCTTTTAATGAATTCTTGGGTAGTCCTCAGATCATCTTCAAGTTTGATATTCTTCAATTTTTTTGCATCAAAATCTTCAAGAGCTCCTTCCAACTATTTTCTCAAACTCTCCATTGGTACCGGTTTCAAAATCTTCCTCAAGCTGTTAGGCTTTTGCAAATAGAGGACCAAGCTCTGATACCAATTGTTAGATGCAATGACAGTCCCAAAGACACTGAGAGGGGGGGTCAATCAATGTCTAACTAGTTAATGAAATATTTGAACTTATTTATAACTTTGCAACCCAAATTAATGTACCGGTAAACAAGTAATAATGCAGCAAAGAGAAATAACAAAGACAACATAAATGCACACCATAACACAAGATATTTTGGCAAGGAAAACTGGTAAGGGAAAAAACTCGGTGGGATTTGTGACCCACAATATTTACTCACTGGCCAATATGAATAAATATTACTTACAATAGGGGCCTGCACATGCAGGAAGGCCAACAACCTAGAGCTCACTACTCAATGAAAGAGTCTTACTGACTACAAAATGGATAATTAAATCCAAGACAATGTACTACTCAAAATAGCATTTGCAATGCTTGCTTTAGTACCATTTTAAGCTCAGTCAAAAACCTTAACCAAAAACCTTCCCGGCGAATGATATTCGCTCACATAACCTATCTTCACTTGTTACAAAATCCTTTCTCTATCTTCTATGATCTATTACATAATCGCCTCTCTTATATTCTATATATTTCCTATATCAAAATGACCTATAAGATCTCATACATATATGAGTCTTTACAATACATCATGTTGGCTTACAGATAATTAATTACTTTACAATGCAATTTATATAAACAAAACTTTGTCTCATGTCGGCCTGAGTGTCGCTATGCTTTATTGCCAGTGTAAACTAGATGTCGATGAATGAACTTGTTATGTCTTCCGGTGTCAGTAGATGATGTTTGTGTTGCCGGTGAACCTATAGAATCCTGTTACCGGTTGGTTGCCATCAATGACAACATCAACCATTCTCATGTGAGTGTAGAATGCCAACACTAGCCACGACCGGTTCTGCTGTTGGTTTGGATCCAGAACCCATTTTAGTATCTATTCTGTGAATGACATTATGCACAAATGTAAACATCTTTTCTATTTTCTTCTCCCTTCTCTTCCTATTGAAGCCAGTTTTGACTTCAAAGGCCTTCTCTTCTGTTGTGCCAAAATGCTTTGTTTTGTCATCCAATGGGGCATATAGCAACATTTTTGCATAGAGGTCCAGAATGTTATCATCCACCTCATATCCAAGTTTTGTAACCCATATGGTCCTTGGTTCAACTACTTCCATGAGGGTTTCATCAGTCTTCACCATGAAACAGATATTAGCGGAGTACGTCTCAACAATGTTCTTTGATAACCTCTCCCTCTGCCTCATGTTTTCTTGGAAAGTTTTGAAATAACCCCAAAGTTTCTCATCTCTACCGATACCAAGACCGGTGACTGCTTCTTTGATTTGCATACCTACTGGTATGTCATGAGCCCAACGCTTCTTACCTAGGCTAGGTAGCTCATTCAAGAAGTAAAGCATTAAATAAAAAATCAAATTTCCGTATCTAAAAGTTCCTTTCTTAACTCCCTCGATCTTTCCAAGGTTCAACATCAATTCACTCCTCAACCATTCACATAAATCATATTTTGCACCATTCCTCAGCATCTGATTAGCAATAGAATTCAATCAGTTAGATTGAGTTACCTTATAACCTATTATCATGCTTGCAAATTTCACATCAGTGTCAGTGATTGTGTTGATCCTCATTGATCTACTATCAGGAGTTGCACCGGTGAGCCTCCCAACCTCAGTGTTGGGAATTTTCTTGCCAGGTTCTTGTCCGACTTTGGGTAAGCCAGTGACTTCTTGAATAGCCTCCTTGGTGATCATGTAAGGTCAATCCAGCCAAATGAACTCATTGTGAACCCTTCTTAGAATGTATCTGATGATCTCATCTTTGAATTCTGGTATGTACATAATATTGGTTAACCCTAGATCGTCAATTGCTTTGTATTTTGGCTTGATTGTTCCGGAGTCTCCCAGTATCACGGATTGATACATGTCTTTGATTTCCTCTACTCCTAGATCCTCTAGGGTGCAATGAATGTATACCCTCATATCTTCAACATACATCACGTCATTAGGAATCCTAGAAAATGCTCCCACAAAGTTTTCTTTCTTAGCAATCAGGGGAACCTCCTTGAATACGAGCCTTAGCCTATTCTTAAATTTGATAATGGTTGGATTTGCAATAGAAGTAGGAGTTGAAGATCTAGATGGCACTTTCGAAGAATACCTGAAAGTGAACGCCGGTGGAAGATTGAGTGCTTCTCAGATAACTACTCGAAATCCTTTCAGAATGCCTTTGCTCGCTCTTAATTCACCTGAAATTTGCCTTTGCTTCACTCTGGATTGCTTGAATGCTGGGTGAGTGAAAATGAATTCACTTTCCCCTTTTATCAGCAAGTAAACCCTAATCCTTCTCTGTCATAAATGCTTCACGATCTACCCTACCGAATGTTGGTTTCATAGTCCTATGCCAAGTGAACCTTAAACAATGATTAAATCAACTCTCCAGATCTCTTTTGATCTCCTCCAGGGGAATAAGCAAAATTTGCAATGAACTTTCGAACCCCTAAGGCCTATGCCTCAATTACTAATGGAATTTTCTAGCGGTGTAGTAATGGTTTGTTCTACCAAAGGAGTTACCAGTGTTGATCCATCTCCACTTGGTTCTTCAGACTTTCTAACCCATCTCTTGGTGTGATCTTGTTGTAGTTCATATACGTTCTGCTTCCCTTTCTCATTATCTTTATCATGGCTAATTGGTTGAGACTTGCTTCTACAATACTTAGCAATATTACCTATTTTGTTGCATGCATAACATGTAACATTGTTCTTTTGAATTGCTTTAACATATCCAGTGTCATTCCTTGACCTACAATGATTAGAAAAATGTCCAAAATTTCCACATGCATGACATTTAACATTCATTCTGCAATCTTCTGATCTATGACCATATTTCTTGTAATTTGTGCATTCATCGAGAACAGAATTGTAGTTTTGATTTGCTTTATTTCTACATTGTTTAGCCATATGCCCAAATTTATTGCAAACAAAACATCTACAATTGAATTTATAATCATTAGATTGCCTTACCGGTTTCCTCTAGTCTAATAAGTTCGTCACACCAGTTGTCTGATCTTCATTTGCAGTACTGGAGCTTTCACCTTGTACAAATCCAAGTCCTCTAGAATCATCAATCTGCCTTTGTCTTTTCAATAAGTCATCCAACTGTGCAGCACTAATCTTGAAATTTTCTTTAAACTCACTTACAGTATTTAGATCATCTCTCAGACTAGTTATTTGTCTTTCAAGTTCTTGTTCATTGTTCTAGGAGTGTGCTAAATCAGTTCTCAACAGATTATTTTCATGAGTCAATCTGCCACATTAATCAAATTTGTTCTTCAAAGATATAACAAGATTATCCCCCTTCTTCTTTCTATCCTCAATATCTTTTGACAACCTCATAGTCAAATCTTGCATTTCATTTTTTATGAGCATGTTTGCTTGGCTTAGTTTCTGATATTGTTCCTTAAGTGCATTTTTCTCCTCATCATCTAGGTTTTGCAAAAGTTCCTTTCTCTTGGATTGAGCTGATGATAACCTTTCTTGCAGGACAAGATTGAATTCATTTACAGAATTCAATTCATCTTGCAATTGTAAATTCTTCATCCTTTCAACATCATAATCCTCAAGATCCATCTCAAGTTTCTTTTCCATAGCCATGTTCAAATATTCCGGTTTCAGGATCTTCCTCAATCTGTTAAACTTCTTCTGAGGTACCAGGATCTAATACCAATTGTTGGGATCCAAGAACAATGAGAGGGGGGGGGGGGGGGGTGAATCAGTGTTCTATCGATAAGATAAGATTTTATCCTTTTATACCGTACACATATAAACCAGTAAACAAATAAACATATAACTTGAAGCAAATAAACCATCCACACGAATGAACACCATAACACATAGAATTTATATGTGGAAAACCTCAAAGAAGAAAAACCACAGTGGGATTTGTGACCCACAATATCATTTCAATAACCATATTAAAGGATATTACATAAAATGGGGGCCTGCACATGCAAGAAGGCACACTGCCTAGAGCACACTGGTCATCACTAAAGAGTCTCACTGACTACAAGCTTCTGCTGAAGTAAAACAATAAAAATGAACTCACAAAACACATATGTTATGCCAAATAGAGTTCTGATTCTAGCTCTACTCTATACCAGTTCATAAACCCTAAACACTACTACCAGTATCTCTTCTCCTCCAAGAATTCTTTCCAAACTATCTACAGGTCATTGAGGTAGGTGAAGAGTCCATCAACAAGGTAGTTGGTGAGTAGGTTGACATTAATGTCGACAATGTAAATCATGGGTGAGTTGGTGAGTAGGTTAAGGTAGCTGGTAGACTGTCATTGATCTTGACAGTGGTGTGAACCAACAGTGTTTGTACCAGTATGAAGGCTACAGAGAGTGATGTAGAAAAGAGTGAGAAGAGGTCAATCAAGTCAGAAGTAGAATAGAAGTGGAATCAGGAAAAGAACCAAGAAGCGTTCAACTAGTAAGCAGAGTAACCGATAACTAGGTGTAGAGACTGAATCGATAAGGCGACAACAATGAGCAAAGAAGAGTCAGAGAACCTACAGAGAATAGAGTGAGCAAAGAACTGGTAGAGATCAAAATAGGGTTAAATTGACAAAGAGATTATATGTAGAGGTTAAAAAACTCATTTGTAATCAGATTATAACTACTATATTTTTTGTATTCATTGTAATCACCGAGTTGGTGCTCGGTACAGGGGTTGGTTCTCTTTGGGTTGGTGCCCTAAATCAGTAGGGGTTGGTTCTCCTTGGGTTGGTGCCCTAAATCTGTACGGGTTGGTGCCCTAAATCATCAGGGCTTGGTGCTCCTTGGGTTGGTTCCCTAAACATTGTAATACAGTTGTTTATTGTGAGGTTGGATTGGAGCAGTAGACTCCAACAGCATTTCTCACTGAGGTTTTTCCCACGTTGGTTTTTCCTCGTACATCCAGTTTTATGTGGTGTGTCTTTTATGTGTGCATGCATTTTACATTCTGGTCTTCTCCTTGATTTAACCAATATATTCACTTAGTGTTTTGAATAGGTAACCAGTACACATATTTAGGATTAAAAGGTTAAGAGTATTGGAAACCACTGATTCACTCCCTCTCAGTGGCATCTTGTGTTCAACAATTGGTATTAGAGAATAGGTTCTCAGTTAGATAACCTTTCTCCAGCTTGGGTAGATTTTTCTTTGTGAATACAATGGTTAAATCTAAGTCAACCCCTACTCTGGTGTTTGTTGGGTCTAACTATTCCATTTGGAGTTGTAGAATGGAAGTCTACCTATCCTCCTTAAGGTATGATGTTTGGATGTTAGTTGTTAATGGTCTCTCTAGTCATGTCAATCCTTCCACCGGTCCTAAAGCAGAAAGAAGATCTAAGTGCAATGTTGAATCCATGAAAGCTATTCTTAATGGACTTTTTGGTGACGTTTCTTTATAGGTGGATAAGTGCAAGTCTGCAAAGAGTTTGTGGGTCAGATTGAAGAAACTCTCTGGGAATGAGCCTAGCACTACATAACCACTTTGTGCAAGCAAGAAGAGAAATGAAACACATGAGTTTGCAGATCAAGATAGAACAGTTAGTAGCTACAACAAAAATGGAGAAGAAACTCATCTCTTCATGGCTCAAGAGATAGATAGTGAGTTTCCCACATCAAAAAGGGATAACACAAATCAATCCTACCGACAAGATTTGTTTGGCAGTGATGAAGAAGATGAAGAAGAAATTGGGGCTCAAGTTGATCTTGAAGGGGAGCTAGTAAGTTCCCTAGATGAACTAAAAAAATATTAGAAATGGATTTAAGAATTATAAAAACTTAGTTCATGAAGAATGCAGCCAGTTGAGAAGATGTCTTGAAGAGTCAAATAAAAATATCTACATATTGACAACTCAACTAGAAGAAGCAAAAGGAATGACTGGTGAATTGAAATCAGTCTTTGATGCTAAGAACAGAAGATGTGAGGAGCTAGAGCTAGAAGTGGAGACAAAAGGTAAAGAATGTCAGAAGTTAAAAGGAAAAATGGAGAGTCTCTGGAATGACCTTGGGAAATGCCAAGATGAACTCAAGGTGAGGATCTGATATGATAGCAGCACTGATGCCTTGGATAAAATGTTGAACAACAATAACACACCAAGGATACCCGAGGATTAGGATATGAAGTCGATGAGTGCTCCACAAGAAAGGTTGCCTCCAACAAAGACATTCTATTTGTCTCCTCAAGTAAGAATGACAAGGGACAGACCTTCACAGTCAGAAATGCTCCTAGGAAATTGGGATGCCCAGTTTCCCTTCAATAAATTCAATTTACTTTCAACTCAAAAAAATCATAGCCCAACATTTTAGTCACTACAAAGGAGAATAACCTTTGAATAAATATGTCACAATTAATGCCAAATTTAATAAATTGCAATATCTTCAATGGATTGAAAATAGATTTCAACATTCAAAAAATAAATAACAACAATCTTTCATACCATTTCTCTAAGCTAAGTGAAAAAAGCTACATTTCTCTTCTTTTCAAGTGCTACTAAATCTCCACATTACTTGCATCCAATATATTTCCCACCATGGACTCTAATACCAACACTAGTAAGATGAAAAGTAAAGAAACTCACATTACAAAATACTATCAATGAACTCTCAAAATTATATTATGTGAAATATTGTGTAAACATTACATAAAATTACTTATTTTTAACTACTTGAATTAAAAAAATTTGATATATTAACAAAATATTAACATTGGCCCAACAACTAAATTGATAAATACTCACAACAATCTTACTAGAGGTGTTGTTATTGTGTTTTTTAATAGTCTCTCATTAAACAAAAATAGTTAGTTGTGTGTCCTTCTCTTACAACATGACTATATCCTAATTCTTTATTTATTTATTGAAAAAATGAAAATTACATGTTAAAAACTTGCAAGAGAAAACATTAAATAAAATCTAGCAAAGATTACAATATGACAAGCTGAAAACTTAATAAAACATTTAACAATGAAACAACTGACCTAAACAACATTATACAAAACAATAAATAGAATTCTTGACAAGGACCATACAATTAGACGTTAAAGCACAAGCATTATCATATATTTTCTTTCCAACATTCATTTTTGCAAAATTTAAGAATGGACATCTATTTTTTATTTGTATATTAGGTTGTAGTTGCAAAAAAAAATTTTAAAATAACAAAAATACTTGAAAATCATCAAGTCACTAAACATTAGCAAAGTTGTCTACTTTTTTATTGCCTAGAGTTATCGATGCAAGAAAATAGCTACAATGAGTAACTAACAAGTAAGATTTTATTGAGAATTTATTAATGGGGCACTTCCATACTGAACATAAAGGATGCAAATTGTTTGTGGAAAAGTAAAAGGATCAGTTGCAAAACTCCATCAAATAGACTCGTAAATTTCTACATCATTTGCTTCCATATCACATTGATTTTAAGAGCATAAATAAAAACAATCAGTATTTTAATGGCAAACAGAAATAGAAAAGGTAATAAATTTTACATCAGCAGCAAATAAATTTCATGCTAGCTATCTAAATTTTAGAATACGAAATTTGAAGGTAGCTCCAATTCAATTTGTTTAAATAGATGACAGAAGAAAAAAGAAAAAAAGGTATTTTTTAAATGTAAATCTTTGAGATGATGGTCGACCCAACGTCATATCTAACTTCTCATATTGCTACTTGTTACTAAAAAATAAGCATAAAATTTATAATATAGTTCTAATCGATGACAATTAAACAGACATCAAATTTAGGCCCAATTAATTCTACGCATTAAAGATTAATGTCTATCAAATTTAACCTTCAAATGTGTGCACTAACAGCCAAACAAACATCAAATTTGACTCTTTGATGCTTAGCTAAATTTGGGTTGCTGGTTATCAATGTTGAATCCTTTGGTAGCTATCTATTTTGGGTTTCGGATCCGTGAAAAATTTGAGGTTTTCAAGTCCCTTCAAAACTTGTTGTAAGGGGTTCGGGTCCCCTCAAAACTTGTTTTATCTCTAATAAAAAAAAGCATCAAATTTAACTTCTAATATTTGTGACTATCAAAAAAATATGAAATTTATTCAATTGATTTATCCTGGACATGCTAAATGCTAGTCAAATTTAATTCACTAAAGTTAGAAATGATGTTTCAACACATCAAATTCAAAATCTTTTTTTTGAAATGACAAATAAACGAATGTCAAATTTGACCTCATACTTTATAGATGATAGTCAAATGGGCATCAAATTTAAATGAATGTTTTTGGTGATGATGATCATATGGGTGTCCAATTGAATAATTAAATAATTTAATGACAATCAATTTTTACCGACACATGTACTAAGCGATGACAATTAATAACACCATAATTTCAATATATGACCAATCTAATGAACATTGAATTCACAGGAACCATTAGAAAAATCCTAGTGTTACTCTGAGATCACTCAGACTTGTAGACAAATCATTAAAAATATCAGATTTTTATCTCTTCTTCTTTCTAGATAAAATTGTCTCACATTCTTCATTAATTTGAGAGTATTTTAAGACATTTTTCTAAAGCCCCTTCCTACACAACTTCCTTTTCCTCTATGGCTTTGAATAAAACATACCATTATGAATGTACTCAATATTTTATTTATTTCAAGTAAAAATATTCATTGGATTGCCTTTAAGGTTTATACATTCAATACTTTGATATTTAACTCAAGATTCGCAAAGGAACAGTTCCAAGTTTTTTTTCCAATGTTATTGAGATAATGATAGAGAAAATATTGTAGAACAGCCCTTTATAGCTTCGTTCATAATATATAGATCTGAAGGCTAAGATGAGTTGACTGATTAGTTGTACAAAAAAAAATTGGTTGCATAAGAATCCCTTGATCAAAATCCTAATTTCATGTTTGATGAAAGGATTTTGACAATACAGATAGAAAAATGTTGTTTGTAATTAAATGCAGCCCAATTCATACACAATCTAATTCACATGTTGAATTGGTCCTAATTGGCCTCTTCCATCACCATGTTTATCACATAAATTATTTCTATTCATAAGCTTGTCTTCCATTACCATGTTTAACCTTTTTTCTTCTACCTTTTATTTCCACATTTTTTTTGTTTCTATGAAAACTCCTCTATGAGCACTACTCGATAGGCCCCTTGTATAGAATGTGAAATATTTTATTTTGAATGAATAGAAAAAAATATTGATATACTTAGAGACTTCCTTTATGTCATCTTTTAAATGGTTAGTCTAAATGTTGTTGAAGTCTATAGTTGATTTAACAATTTTTTCCTTATTTGACATCTAGATTTTAGAATTTATTAAATAAATATATTATGGATGATTTTTTTAGTTGATTGATCATGTGGTCTTAATTTGTAATCTTTATCTTATCTATCTTAATGCCTTCATTTTGCATGAAGTCCAACCGCAATGTGGTATGTCCTAACTTTGTGCTCATCTATATGATTCTTTGGGGGCCTTAGATTGACTCAAATTCAAAGCACATTTCATGCTTTTTATGATATAATTTATTATCTCTTTTGAGCTCAAGATCCTTGAATAGGTTGGGAGATACAAGTTCTAATATGGCTCTTACAAACTTGTCCTCAATGGAGACTTCCTCCTCAAAGTTGAGCTCCACTAGTCTACATATAGTAGCATCTACTTCTCGCCCTTAGTAATATCTTTCAACTCAATCGCTCTTTTATCCAAAAAATCTACAACCAAGTCTTGTGTAAAAGGTGCTTAACATGTGAGAAAGGTTTGCCACACATGGTGCTCTCCCACCTACACTATTTTCCACTCCTCTTCTTTCTTTGTGAGTCATAGCTCCATTAGTTTGTGATTCATTTGAAAGCATTTGACACAAACTATGTAAGTGGGTCAAATAAACAACTGACTAAAATTCAAGAAGATCAATGAAGAATTAGGAAAGCATGCTCAATATATTATTTTTAAGAAATGAACATCCTATGGGCCACTCCAAAATAGACGATATCCAACCAAATTTTATTACTTGAAACAATTGAGTATAATCATCCTACTTAGAGAGACTCTTTAAGGTATAGTCTATCTATTTTTATAAAATTTTGTTTATACTTAATAACCACTTTATTTACATTCTTGTCTTCAACCATTATTGTATGTATGTTTCGTCTCTTCTTCAACCATTACAACCAGTTGTGAGTGACTCAATTTTCTAATGACGTGGAATAGTTTAACATGCCTAACATTCACAATCTAGTATAACCACAACTTTGAAATAAGTGTGATAAAATAGTCAATCCATGAATGGGAGAATGAAAAGTTGTCTTTCACATATCTGCCACTAAATCTTCAAGAAACCTAATGCTTCAATCTCCATTATTCCCTAGCTTTTGTTGAATTCCACTATAACAATAGTAAAAAGTTTGTACAATCAAATGTATCAGATGAGAATGACTTGAAATTTTCTATTTATTAGCCAAAGAATGTCTCCTTCACAATCTAATATCCAACAAGAAGAATTATCCTTTTTGGTAACACATGACACCTTGTGACATAGTCTACTAGTGTAGTTACATAAGGGTTTTTTCTACTATCACTTAAGCAAGAGCCTACTTTAAAATGTGTCTCTATATTTGAGTCTACTTTACCTAGTTCACCATCACATAAGCCTTTAAGTGTATCCCAACTAGAAAGAGGAATCTCAATTCAACCTATATTAAAATCAAGGATCCCATCATCTTCATAGTTCATTTTTTCTGATGACAAGACAAGCACCCCATACTACATGTTGTGATCACTAGAAATGACATAAATATAACAATACATAACAAATGAGGCTATTATTATACATGTACACAGTGATTAACTCACACATGGTGCTCAATTGACAAGAGGAAGTGGATGCAACCTTATTGTATCCATCATCCCATTACTTGGTTCACTAATACTCACCCTCCAAATACATCCCAACTAGAAATTGGAATGTCAATGCATCCCACACTACATTGTAGGTTTTATCCTTCTAGATTCATTTTTAGCTATGTTGACAAGACAAACATCACATACTAGTTGTTGTATCCAAGTTGTGTCTTTCAAAATACAACATAAAGATATTAATGATATATCAACTACTTGCTAAATGTTTGATTTAGTGGATCCTAACTTCTACCACCTCCTTACAACTAGCAAAAATTTGTCTAAACTAGAACAAGGTAGCTCATACACACATAGTGGTTAAGTCATGCATATATCCCATGTTCACATAGTGATATGCCACAAAAGTCATAGTGAAACAATATACTAAGATGTAATAACTAAAAGAAATCATGTTTTATATCACTAGTATGTTCTTTTTAGTGTTTAAGATAAGATTCTTACACTACTAATGATAAAGGAAAATATTATAAGAGTAATAATGAATAATTAAAATGTACATTTATTTCACCTTTTAAATCACAATTTCTTTTTACTTTAAGAATTTCAACATGCATATAATATGAACTATATAAAATATAATTTATTTACACACATCATAAGTATACATAGTGGTTAAGTCATGCATACATCCCATGTTCATATAGTGATATGCCACAAAAGCCATAGGGAAACAATATGCTAAGATGTCATAACAAAAATAAATCATGTTTTATATCACTAGTGTGTTATTTTTAGTGTTTGAGATAAGGTTCTTACACTACTAATGATAAATGAAATAAGTATAACTAGAACTATAATGAATAATTAAAATGTGTTTTTATTTTCACCTCTGAATTCACAATTTCTTAAATTTACTTTGAGAATTTCAACATGCATATAATATGAACTATATGGAATATTATTTATTCACACATCATAGGCACACATAGTGATATGCCACAAAGGCAATAGGGAAACAATATGCTAAGATATTGTAACCAAAAAAATCATGTTTTATATATATCACTAGTATATTCTTATTAGAGTTTGAGATAAGGCTCTTACACTACTAATGATAAACGAAGTAATTATAATTAAGATTATAATTTCTTTTTTATTTAAGAATTTCAACATGTATATAATATTATTTATTTTAAATGAATATATTTACACAAACTTCTCTTAGCTTCAAAAATATTATTTTAAACATTTTCTACTAACAAGGCCAACCACGCGAAGGTGGAAGCTTGTTTGGCCTCCCCTAATTGACCTAAGACAACCAACACAACACACAAATACACAAATTATACACACAACACGACACGACACTATATTTTGTTTTATTTATAATAAAAATTTACATATAGTTAATATGTTGAGTCAAAATGCATTTTTAAATAATTATGGTGAAATTCTTATGTTCTCTAAATGATATATTTAGAGTAAAATTTTCTTTGTGCATTATTTTATTAACAATTTTTTTGAAATATTCATAAAACATTTAGGAAGGGGGCTTATGTTTTTTTTAAATTAGACGCATTCCACATGACCCAGCCCAACACATTTCCATCTTACCTTGGTCTTACTTAATGCCAAGTTGGAGTCAACAAGGAGTTGAGGCGAAAAAATAATTATTAATTGTGCATTATTTTAGTAACTCATACTTTTTTTTAATATATTTATAAAACATTTAGGAAGAGGGCTTATGTGTTTTTTTTACCTCTACAGTATCCGCGTGACCTAGCCCAAGGCTCATCTGTCTTACCTTGGTCTATCTTACTGCCAAATTGGGATCAAAAAGGAGCTGAGGCGAAGGAAGGGAGCTTATGTTGTGAGGCGAAAAAGGGGGCTAAAATTTATTTTTTAGAATTGTAATTTTTAAATTTAGTGTTGAGATCAAAATTAATAAATTCTTAAATAAAACATAAACTAAAAAAAATGCAAAGAAAATGAGACACAAACTTTAAAGAATGGTCTTGGCCTATTAAGAAAGGGGATTATATATATTTTTTTTAATTCAAAGGCATTCCCCACGATTCAGCCCAATACCTATCCGTCTTACCTTGATTTTACTTACTAACAAGTTGGGGCAGGAAGGATTTGAGGCGAAAGAAGGGGGCTTATGTTGCGAGGGTTATTTATAATTATCGATTGTGCATTATTTTAGTAACAATTCATACATTTTTTAAAAATATTCATAAAACATTTACAAAGGGGGCTTATATTTTTTTTACCTCTATAGTATCCCCGTGACCTACCTAAAAGCTTGTCTGCCTTACCTTGATCTTACTTACTGCCAAGTTGGAGTGAAAAAGAAGCTGAGGCAGAGGAAGGGGGCTAAAATTTATTCTCAGAATTGTGATTTTTAAATTTAGAGTTGAGATCAAAATTAATAAATTTTTTAATAAAACATAACTTAAAAAATATGCAAAAAAAATGAGACACAAACCTTAAAAAATGACTTTGGCCTATTAAGAAGGGGGCTTATGTTTTTTTTTAATTAGAAGTATTCCCCACAACTCAACCCACCGTATGTCCACCGTACCTTGGTCTTACTTACTGTCAAGTTGGGGTTAGGAAGGAGTTGAGGCGAACGAAGGAGGCTTATGCTGCGAGGGTTATTTATATGTATCGATTGTTCATTATTTTATTAACAATTCATACTTTTTTTTAAATATTCATAAAACATTTAAGAAGGGGGCTTATGTTTTTTTTTTAACCTCTAGAGTATCCCCATGACTCAGCACAAGGCCCATCTACCTTACCTTACTACCAAGTTGGGGTCAAAAAGGAGTTGTGACGAAAGAAGGGGGATTATGTTGTGAGGCAAAATTAGGGTGTTAAAAATTATTTTCATAATTGTGATTTTTAAATTTATTGTTGACATCAAAATTAATTAATTCTTAAATAAAACGTAAACTAAAAAAAAATGTAAAAAAAATGAGACAAACCTTAAAGAATGGTCTTGGCCTATTAAGAAGGGGGGATTATGTTTTTCTTAAATTGGATGCATTCCCCACGACCCAGCCCAACGTCTGTCCATCTTACCTTGGTCTTACTTACTGCCCAGCTGGGGTCAAGAAAGAGTTGAGGTGAAGGAAGGGGGCTTATGTTGCAAAGGTTATTTATAATTATCAATTGTGCAAAGATCTATAATTATCAATGGTATGGTTTGCAAGACTACATGCTTGACAATGGCTCTGGAAGTCGGTGACGATAGCTGTAGGGTGGGCGGCGGCCATCGCACACACTAAGCACGAGGTTGGGAGGTTGGAAAGGGCATTGACGGGAGCTACAGGGTGGGCGGCAGAAGTCAGCAATGGGAGCTACAGGGTGGGTGACGGGAGCTGCATGGTGGGCGGCAATAGGAGTTGCAACCATTGCATGCCCTACAAACAACGCATGCATTGCAACCATTGCATGCCCTAGGCGTGATTTCACTAAAAACATCGCATGCCCTGCAACATCGCATGTAACCATCGCATGCTACCATTGAATTCCCTAAGCGAGACCAACAGGGTCAAATTGTTTTGCATGCAACCCTAGTCATGAGGTACCAAGCCAAACAGTGGCCAAACGGTGGGTGGGCGGCAGCAACTAGCTACATCTAGAGGGATTGAGTAACCCTGAGTGATGTGGCGAGCCATGCAACTAGGGTTGCTAGGGCCTAGACCCATGGGAGTTAGGCGGGTTCTGTGGCAGTTACACGACATTATATCAGAGGATAGGCATTCTTTTAGCGGAGGCCAGTGGTTTACAAGCAGGTTGCAGGGTAAGGGGAGAGAAAGAATATTTTCGCGACATCATTTTGAATGCTGACTAGACAAAATACCATAGGCCCCTTTTGACATTTGTGAGGGGACATCACCGTGATCACTCTATTCTCTATCCAAGTCACAGGCTGATCTTGTTAATCTTCCAGGATATGTGACTTGGCCAAACAATACCCAGTTGATAAACCCCAAATTTCTTTTAACCCCAAACAATCTTCCAATAAACAACCTATGCCAAGGAGCATTCTTCAAACCAAAAGAGGTTACACAAAACTGGAGAAAGAAAACCCCTTGCACATTTCTTCCTGATTCACTAGCACAAAATTTAGATGTAGAAGGTAGTGGGCAACTCCCAAATGATTCAGCTAAAGATGGTAGCTGGGCTCCAGTCTTGCCAAAGGTCAAGAATGCTGCTAATACTGAAAAATTGGGCAAATCGGAGGGTGTGTATAAGATTGTTTTGCCAGAACATCTCATTTAGCCTCAAATAGATCTGTTACGTGCCACAATCCTCATTGGTAAACTATATTCTACTACTTCCTTTATGCAATTTTCATTTTGGGCTAAACAGAATTAGCTAGGCTTGAAGGAAATTTTTTTATGGATAAGCAATCTCTCTTTTTTATTGCCATTTTTTATTCCAAAGAACATAGAAATTGTGTGCATAGATATAAGGGGTGGTTTTGTAAGGGGGTTGGTATTATCACTTTGGCGTGGGTTCCAAATTTTAGTCTGGATTCAGTTCCCCCCCTTTTCATGCCTTTTTGGATTTCTCTCCCGGGGCTCTTGCTTGAGTATCAAGATCCAGATATTGTGGAAATTTTGGCTAATCAAATGGGTAATTTTATCAAGCATGACCTTATCCCATATGAACTTGCCCATTTAAACGTCAGGGTATGCCTATTGCTAAACCTCACAAAGCCACTTCCCAAGTCTATTTTAATGATTTCCTCCATAGGGAAATGGAATAAAGTCATTTTCATACAGGGTACTAGAGATGTTGACGACTGTATAGATAAATTGGGCCATTTTAATTCACAGTGTCAAGGATCGGGTATTGATGCAGTCAGGGTTTGCAAGGATTTTGTGACTGATTTTAATAAATGCTCCTTTTATCAGTCTGTTGCATCTCCTTCTTCTACACCAAGTGGGACAACATGTGTAGCTGACTTATCAGAGAGTCCCATACCTCTTAATAATGTTGATAATATTGCAAGATCTTCCCAGGGTGTTTAGTTATAGGCAAGTCCACCTCTTTTTGTGATTCCTTCTCAATTCTTTTCAGGTTGCATGATAGATGTTTTACTTCCAAAAGAAAAAATAGCAAGGCCCTCCAATTGGAAGAATTATCCTCAATACCAGGTTGTTATCTCTAGTTCATGTTCTCTGCAAAAACTTGTGGGAAGATACAAGAAAATATCTTTTAAGATCCACTACTCTCCAATCCTGATTGATTGGTTGTACAAGAACATATTTGCTTCCTCTCTCTTTAGGCAGGTCACTTCTTCTTTTATGAGTTTAACTTTTGTGGGACCCACAGACTCTCAAGATCAGAATATTTCTATTTCACAGAATGCAAGGGATAATTTGATTCATAGCTTGATGTTTAATTGCCAACCTTTCCATGTGGTTGATCGCAATCTTCTCACTACTGGACCCTTATCGAATTCTCCAAATATCGAATTAATGGAACATGATATCCTTATCTTTGTTGCATCGAACTTGATTGATGAAATTTCTCTTGAGGAATTCTCAAAAATTCAAAATGTCCCTTCTATTGATGCTATGCCTCTTGCTCTTGATACTTCACCACCCATTTTGGAGTTTAGTCATGTTCATCACCTTGTGGATGAACATAATTCATATTAGCCTATTCAACCTCCCACATAGATTGAATTCAATTTTTCTCAACATCTTTCTCTTGCTCAATCAGTCTCTCCATCTCCTTTGTTAACTAAAACACCCAAAAAAAGAGGTTGGAAGCCCAAGATTCTTAAAATCCAAGAAGAGATTGCAACTGGTATCTAGTCTACAATTGTAGACAAGTTTTCACCCCAACCAAGACCGAGAAGAACATGTTGTTCTTCTTGGGTGCAATGAGGATCATATCTTGGAATATCAGAGGTTTGAATGCCTCTGACAAGAGGGGGCAGATCAAGCAGCAACCGGGTTCCTCCCAAGAAAACATCATTTTATTGCAAGAAACAAAGCTTTCTGATGAAGCCTCTCAAAATATTTTTAAAAAATGGACTCTATGGGATTTCATACATGTTCCTGTAGTAGGGGCTTCTGGTGGTATTCTAACATTGTGGAATCCCAGGACAATCAAAGCAAAAATCCTTAAACCAAGGGACAAATTGGCATCTTATTCTTATTGAAAATTTTGATCTATCCTTTCTTCTCTTTAATATTTATGGTCCAATAGCTCCCCATGAGAAACTTGCTCTTTGGAATACCTTATCTTACCAAATCCATTAGCAGGGAGCTTAGAAAATCATCTTAGGAGGTGATTTTAATGTCATTTTGTCTCAGGATGAGAAACAGGGAGGCAACCCTATTACTTCTAAGGTGATTGATGACTTTAGATATTTTGTGTCTGATAATGCCCTTTCTGACATTTCACCTTCTAATGGTCAGTTTACATGGACAAATTGGAGAACTTCCCTTCAAATAGCAAGTAGATTGGATAGATTTCTCACTTCATATGAATGGATCCTTTAGAAATATACTTTCAGCTCTAATATTCTATTGTTCTCTGGATCTAACCATTTTACTATTTCATTATGCTTGGATAAACATGAAACTTCTCATCATAGACCTTTTAAATTTGAAAGAATGTGGTTTCGACACCCACACTTTCATGCTTTGCTTCATTAATGGTGGGTAAGTGCCCCCTTCTATAGGGGGAACAAAATGATTCAACTTTACATGAAAATGCAGTTTGTAAAAGCAAATATCAAAGTCTAGAATAGGGAAGTATTCAAAAACATCTTTGCAGAAAAATCAAATGTAGAGAAGGAATTAAAGGACATCAACGAACTTATCTTTTCTAATGGGATTAACCCTAAAACCTTCTTAAGGCAAAAGCATTTACAAAGATACGGGGAATAATTGTGCTCTAGAAAGGAGTATTGGAGAAAAAAATTAAGGGAGTTATGGCAAAAAGATGGGATAAAAATACTAAGTTCTTTCAGGCATCTGCAAAGATTAAGCAAGTTGCATCTACTATCTTTTCTATACATGCCTCTTCTTCGGGGATAAAATTAACTAATGAACAAGAAATTAGGGAAGAGGGTGAACTCTTCTTTAAAAATCTTCTTGCTCTTTATGCTCCTTTTGTTCCTGAGGAGTCCAGTGTCGAGGTATTGCTAGATTCCATCCCTTGTCTGATTTCACAACGTGATAATGATTATCTGATGCAACCTTTCTCTCTTGCTGAACTTCAAGAGGTGGTAGTTTTGATGACTCCTGACAAGTCTCCAGGTCCTGACGGTTTCACCATGCTATTCTTTCAAAAGTGTTGGGACATTTTAAGTTTTGATCTTTTAATGGCTTTGGAGGATTCAAGACAAAAAAAATTTATACTCAATAACTTTAGTTTAACCCATATTTATCTTTTACCCCAAATCCAACAACCCTCAATCTTTTGCAGAATTTAGACCTATCTCCTTATGTAATACTATTTACAAGATCTTCACAAAAGCTATTTATCTTCTGTTAAAATCCTTGATACCTAAAGTAATATCTCCTCAACAAGGAGGTTTTGTTCCTTGTAGGGAAACTTTGGAAGGTGTGCTTGTGGTCCATGAATCTTTGCACTCAATTAACTCTTCACAATCCCCTTCTTTCATAGCTAAATTAGACATGTTGAAAGCATATGATAAAGTATGTTGGTCTTTTCTGTTGAGAGTGCTTAAAATTTTTGGCTTTTCAGATAAGTGGTGAAAATGGATCAAAATTTGTCTCTGGTGCACATTTCTCAGTTATTATTAATGGTAACCCTTCTGATTTTTTTCAAGCCACTCAAGAAGTTAGACAAGGTGACCCACTATCACCTTTTCTCTTCATTATCATGGTTGAATCTTTTAGCAGATTGGTCAATAAACAACTGACTCTGGGTCTTTGGAAAGGGATATGCATCCCGAATACTTCAATTTTTGTCACCCACACTTTATTTGCAGATGATACGCTTCAATTTGGTTGTTCCAACATTCAATAAACAAGGCATATTAAGAAAATATTAGACATATATACTTCTGGATCTGGGCAGAAAATCAGTGCTCAGAAATCTAAACTATTCATATTTAATACTTCTGAAAAGGTGTCTAACGACATTATCAAGAGATTGGGATTTCCAGTGGATTCCCTTCCATCTTCTTACTTGGGCATTCCTTTCTTTATGGGAGCAGGGAAACCCTCTTTTTGGAATTTTGTGATTGACAGATTAAATAAGAAGAATTTATGTGTGGAAAGCTAGATGGTTATCTCTGTCAGGAAGAATCCTTCTTGTCAAAACTATTTTGGCTACAATCCAAAACTACTACATTTTAGTCCTTCAAGCCCCGAAATCTATTGTTTTCCATATCGAGAAAATTATTTGAAATTTTATTTGGAAAGGTAATCTTTCATAAGATAAAAAGATCCCACTTGTATCTCTCAACAAAATGACTACAAGTAAATCTACGGGTGGGGTTGGTCTACACGATATTTCAAAAAGGAACAAGGCCTTTGGGGGAAAGTTGGTTTGGAATGTTTATGCAAAACCACATGCTTTGTGGTGTCAAGTTATGCAAGAAAAGTATTTAGATACTCCTACCCCATCATGTATTTTTACTATCCTTGATCCTCCATCAGGCTCTGCAGTTTGGAACTTCATGATGGCTTCTAGGAATGTGATTACTAGATATTTATCTTGGCAAGTACATAATGACAAAGAAGTCAACTTTTGGCATGATTCATGGAGTGGTCTCCCCCCCCTTAATCTTGAGGAATCTCTAGTAAATGCAATCTCCAAATTTATTACTCAATGGGGATCTTACCTTTGTGATTACATAGATGATCTTGAGAAGCCTTCAAATTGTGTCATTTGGAAGAATCCAGCTTCACTCCCAATTTCCCTGGCTCAAAAGGTAAAATTTTCTTTGATTCTCAAGAACCACATCATTTTTATCTCTGGTGGTTCAGAAAAATTGATATGGTTCCCTACATAGAATGGAAAATACTCTATCAAGGAAGGGTATAAGGCAATTCATTAGATCTTGGTTCAATCCTATTCACAAAGAGCTTATAACTTCTGTTGGAATGACAATATTCTTCCCAAGGTAGGGATTTTTGCCTGGCTTGCTCTACACAAGAGAATACTTACTAGTGAGAGACTTGATAAAGTGAACATTGCACCTCCATTTGCCTATGTACTTTGTTGTGAGCATAATGAAATGTTAGATCATCTCCTCCTCCAATGTGATTTTGCTCATAATTGTTGCATGTTTGTGCTTGCTAAACTTTCCTTTAGCATCCCTCTTCCAAATAATGTATGGGATTTGTTCCAGTCCTAACCTATCTTATATTAATCCTCTCTTTTTGCAAGCATTTGGAAAGTGATCCCATCCACAGTAGTATGGTCAATCTAGAGGGAAAGAAATAAGCATATTTTTAGAAAACAGACATCTCTTCTTTCTGATGTTTTCATTTACATTGAAAAATCAGTATCAAAATTGGTTAATGCTCATGTTTTAAATCAGTTCAATCCAAATAGGGAATTTACTTCTTGGGATGGTCAAGTTATTAATTGTTGGAAGGGCATCTCTATTCCCGTATGACCTTGCTTTCCAAGAGTGAGGATTACTAAAATTGATAGAAATAAAGTGAAATGGTGTCCTCTGAATTCAACACATTTTAAATTGAATTTTGATGGCTCCTCTAAACGGAACCCGGGTGATGCAGGAGTAGGAGTATGCATTAGGGACCATACAGGGTGTGTTTTTGCTTTGAAATTTATTCCCATTCCACCGGGTACTAACAATTACACAAAGGCATATGCTTTGCTTGAAGGCATTCTACTAGTTAAAAAATCAAACATCTCTTATATTCACATCGAAGGCGACTCAGCTATTATTATCAGTGCTTGCATAAAGAGAAATATTGACAATTGGTAGATAAGATATTTGCTTGAACAAGCATGGGCACTCATTGATATATTTGTAAATTTTACTATTTCACATGTGTATAGAGAAGGAAATCGGATGGCAGATCATTTGGAAAATATGGGAAGTTCCAAGGTAGAACTTAATATGATGGGACTGAATTGTGATCTCGATTCTTTTCCAATCTTTAGAAAAATAATTTTGGAGGAGATGGGTACAGGATAATATTGTACATGGTTATGTAGATGTTTTCATAAAGATAAAAAGTTGGTATGTGAGGTATTATAATTGCAGGGTTTCGTGGTTGTGCAGTATCTGAATAATGTGAATGGATGTTGATTTGTGTATTTATGAAGCAAGGTAGACTATGGACTGCTATGTAAATGTGTACAACTTTCATGATGTTTTGGTTCGGATTTCATCTTGGTCAACATACTTCAGGAGGCATTCGACACTTCGAGATTATTTGCAGCATTTCGTATTCTGGACAGTACGAGATATATTGTACTTTTGTGGCATATTAGGGATTTAAGTTTCACAACCTTTCTATGTAATATCGAGTAAGGATCAGAGTTTTTCTTTCTGGTTCTTTTCTTTGGGAGCTCTTTGAATCAGCTTAAAGAAATATATAAATAAAATATATTAAGTGGCAATGCCATCCATTTTTTTTTTTTTTTAAACATTCATATTTTTTTTTTAAATATTAATAAAACATTTAGAAAACTGAGGCTTATGTTTTTTTTTTACATCTAGAATATCCCTATGACTCAACCCAAGGCTCATTTATCTTACCTTGGTCTTACTTACTGTCAAATTGGGGTCAAAAAGTAGCTGAGGTGAATGAAGGGGGGCTTACATTTTTTTAACCTCTAGTGTATCCTCGTGACTCAGCCTAAGGCTCATTTGCCTTACCTTGGTCTTACTTACTGCAAAGTTGGGGTGAAGAAGAAGATGAGGTGAACGAAGGGAGTTAAAAGTTATTTTCAGGATTTTGATTTTTGAATTAAGTGTTGAGATCAAAATTAATAAATTCTAAAATAAAATATAAATTAAAAAAATGCAAAAAAAACAAGACAAAAACCTTAAAAATGACTTTGTCGTATTAAGAAAGGGGGCTTATGTTTTTTTAAAAATTAAAATCATTCCCCACGACCCAACTCAATGTCTATCCACCTTACTTTGGTTTTAGGTACTGTCAAGTTGGGGTTAGAAAGGAGTTGAGGTGAAATAAGGGGGCTTATGTTGCGAGGGTTATTTATAATTATTGATTATGCATTATTTTAGTAACAATTCATTTTTTTTTCAAATATTCATAAAACATTTAGGATTGGGGCTTGTATTTTTTTTATTATTATTTCTAGAGTATCCCTATGACTCAGTCCAAGGCCCATTTGTCTTACCTTGGTCTTACTTACTATCAAGTTGAGGTCAAGAAGAAGCTGGAGCAAAAGAAGGGGGCTAAGATTTATTTTTCAAAATTGTGATTTTTAAATTTAGTGTTAAGATCAAAATTAATAAATTTCTTAAATAAAACAAACTAACAAAAATGCAAAAAAACCGATGCACAAAACTTTTAAAAAAACTTCGGCCTATTAAAAAGGAATCTTATCTTTTTTTGAAAATTAGAAGCATTGCCCACAACACAGCCCAACTCATGTCTGCCTTACCTTGGTCTGACTTACTGCCAAGTTGGGGTCAAGAAGGAGTTGAGGCGAAGGAAAGGGGCTTATTTTGCGAAGGTTATTTATAATTATCGATTGTTCATTATTTTAGTAACAATAAATACTTTTTTTTCAAAATATTCATAAAACATTTAGGAAGGGGGCTTATATATTTATTTTTTACCTTTATAGTATCCCCGTGACTCAGCCGCCTAGTATTAACATGTCATCCTTATCGACATCCACCTCTGTTGTTTGTGTTGGTTTTGGTCCAGTCAGCGACCAACCACTCAACTGGTATATACTTCATATTAGCGGTCTTCTTACCCAACTGGTCATGCAATAACTGGACAACCTTTGAACCATGTTGTCTCCTATTCTGTCGGTAGGATCACATCAACCGAGTCACCAACTTTGTCAATCCATAGCATACATCATGCTCATCTTCATTTGATGGGATCCTTTCACTTCGTCTCTTTTCTTTCTTATTGATTGACATCCACATATCACCAACCTCCAATGCCGATCTTCTAGCATGTTGGTAGATATGTTTACTGGTTGATAGTATTACTTGCACACCGATAACATCCATAGGATCACCATGTCAACAATCTTTAGTTGTGTCCAGTTCTTATCTCAATCGGTTTGTCAAAGTGACAAACTCATCACAACTTACTCTTCTTCTTCTATCTGGGTAGCTCATCATGCTTTCACTTGATGATCCAGTACATATCTCTGATCTCATACACCTAAGTCATCTTTATGTTCCACCTTGATCATCTAGTATGAGCCTTTAATCATTTACCTTAACTTCTCTGTCTTATCCCAGAGTATCATCACTTACCAGTGGGAGTACATGAACAGTTGCACTCATCCTACCAATCATCCAGTGAGAGTGGATCCTTGTCACCTACTGGCCAATAACTGGTGGGAACCAATTGTCATCACATTTCTCTCTCTCTGCTTCCGGTATTGCACTCATATGACTTTCCTATTTGAGAAAACATATCTTCAACCAGACATATGATCCAGTAAAATTTCCCACATGTCCTTGCAATCTACGGTAACACACTTTTATGTCAGTCTTCTCTTCATTAGGTGACAACATCTACATCTGGTGGGAGTCCTGCTATATGACATCAAACAAACTGCATATCGGTTGCTTTTCCTTCTTCATTAGCTCAAACTTGTTGTCTTATCGGTCACATGCATGCAGGTTGGAAACAACCTATTGCCAACATATCACTCATCGGTTGGCATTGTCATTATACCAACTATCTCCAATGTCTACTCAATGGTTAACACCAACTTATGTCTCCAACACTAACTTGTATACCAATGACTCCAATGATCACAATGATGGTTAACCTCCTCTTCTCACTAGTGACAAGCTATACTGGTAACTTGCTATACTAGTTGACATCAATGACATCATTACCAGTTGACATCAATGACATCATTACCAGTTGACATCAATGACAACACAATGCCAACAAAATCCAATGAGAAGGGAAAGCAAAAAGTTGATGATATCTAGAAGCAACATGAGAAGAGGTGGATTAGGAAGTCTAAGGATCAACCGATAGAATCAAATACCCTAGATGTTCATTTGGTAGAACAATGTATTCTTGCACTGACAACATGAAATGCATCTAGTATCTAAGGCATTAACCTTAGGGGGAGGCAAATCGATGATAAATATTGCATGACCCCCTGTTATGGTCTGAAAACCTATTTCAGATATTGGAGAAGTCAATCTGAAAGTTTACCGACCTAGATATATTGGATCTTGGATCTGGTATGATATGCCGAGAAGTATTTATGTCCATGAGGAATTAGGGTTTCGTAGGTTAATCCAGTGAGCCAAAGAATTGAGAGGTATGGTCAGTCCCTAGCTAAACACTATATTGCTTCATAAAAAGGAAGGTATGGAGCAGATGAGTAAGCCCACACCGAACACATTAACTGAAGAAGAATTGCATGCCTACATTCTTAATGGGTTGGTATCAATTTTGGGAACATTGAAAACAAGTTGGGACACTTGGGATTTTTGAAGATCTTACCCTGATATATTCAAGCACATCTAGATCCGGTAAACACAAATTTTGATTCCATTCATTCATTTTTTATTATTTTCCCCAACTTTGGCATTGTTGTCAAAGGGGGAGAGGTGTAGCATGTGAAAAATATCTTTTGGGGAAAGAAGTAGCTCAAGGGGAGGAATATACATAAGAAGGAATGTATAGCTCAGGGGGAGTAGCTTTCTGAGATCAATTTTGTGAAGATTTTGGACAGGAACCAGAACAATAGTTCAATGATTCATTTTTCACATGAGTGTTGCCATCAATGCCAAAGGGGGATATTGTTGGCAATTGACACTCATCCGAGATCATGGTGTTGTCATTGATGGAAACACACATCATTTTGGGTTGGATACTTATCCGGTATCCACTAGTTTTCAAGGATTGACATCTGACATTTAAGTAAACTAACATATTGAAAAGCAAGGGTAACCGACAAAATTAGAACTGGTATTTGGAGGCTGGCATAGGAGAAAGATCCGGTAAAAGGTCAAGCGGTAATGGTCATAAAGATTAATGTTTATATTTTTCTAGGCCGACATGTAATTATTTTGTAATATGATTGTAAGGCAACATAAGACATTCAATATGTAAGGGTATATAAGTCAGTCTATTAGATCATTTTGGGATATAGGATATATGCAATTGTGTGAGAAAGATCTTGATCGACAATATGCGAATGTGATGATCTGTAGTCATTCTTGGTTATTTGTCAAGAAGATTTGAAAAGAAAATTAGGATACCAGTAAAGGAAGGATACTAGTAGATTTTGTGCTTAAACCAGAACTCATCTAGTATATCAGATGCACACTCAGAGTTCATATTATTGATTGTAATTTAGTATTTTGTACCTATAGTCAGTGAAGCTCCTTCGTGATGAGTAGTGCGCTCTAGGAAGTGTGCCTTCCTGCATGTGCAGGCCCCTCTCATGTAATATTTATTCAACTGGCCAGTGGATAGATATTGTGGGTCACAAATTCCATTGTGGTTTTTCCTCTTTGAGGTTTTCCATGTATAAATTTATGTGTTATGGTGTTGATCATTGTGGTTGCATTATTATTACTTGTTATTTTTTTTATGCATATCGATTACTAAGTTATTTTACTAATAAGGTTAAAATTAATCATACCAAGAGAACATTGATTCAACCCCCCCTCTTAGTGTTATTGGATTCCAATAGAGGTAAGTTGACCTTGACTCAAAAAGACCAAATGAAACCATAAGATGATAGATCTTGATGCGGGAATTACCTAGTATTGTTTTGTAGTATGTTTGAAAATTGTGACGAGGACAAGCAAAGTAGCCTTTTGACTCAAATTTGCAAAATATGTATGAGGGTAATGTAAATGAAAGAAAATGATTGACTATGTGTGACCAAGATAGGTTGATTGAATAATGAACCCCTATAGGAAGCAGCCTTAGAATCTCTTTGAATCTAAAAACTTAAGTCTTTTTTCTCTTGACAAATCTTTTGCAATTTCTTAATTCTAAACACAGACCTAGTTTAAGTAAACCCAGACATGATTTTTAAAATGTTTTGCAATTTTGTCCAATTGTGAAGTTGTTGAATGTGACCAAATCTCAATGTTTTGACTTTTAGTGGCAAGAAAAACACAGCAAAACAGTGAGGACCCAATGTCTAAAGGTGTTTTTGTATTTAAATGATAAAGTGTTTCAATTTCAAGTGTGATTGTAAAATGTCCTTGTTTCTTTTGCATACACTTGGAAGACACGACAAACACAATGTTTCTTTGTTTTGTTTGAAAATGTTTGAGTGTTTTTTATCATGCAAGCACAAATCCTATGGCTGGCTAGGACAATAGTTGTTAAATCTCACTTAGGGGGTTACCCCGGGCTACACAATTTAGAGTGGATACTTAGATGCTTGATCCTACTAGCTCCATCCTCGACACTCACTTCTCTAGAGAAGCCAAACACCAGTCCCCACGAAGACTCCTTGTGGCGAACTTTGTATCTCTACTAAGAACCATAAGAATGTGACCCACTTCAGAGGTCCAACCTCCTGCACCAACAACTAGAAGGTTTTTGGCTTCCAACACAAAAAAGGTGTCTAGTAAGGGAATCCATTCAAGTGGCTATAATAAGCAGTGTGTTGCTTCGTTAAATGGAAGGTCTCCTAGCCTATAGAGGTCGCACTCTATAGGGTTTATGGGGAGTCATAACGTCGTTATAGAAGCATGTAACACCTGTTGCTTGCAACTTTTGTCACAAACACTTTTATTTATATTGGCTTCGAAGAGATTGAATTTAGTCTACTACCACTTGTGTCGTTCCCTCTCACTTGGATTTATGGGCTACTTAAGAGGAAGACCCTATAAGAAGTAAAAAAAAAAGAACTTATTGCTCAAGACACAAAAAACACTTGTTAATTTTAGAGCACCAATTGAAGTATTTTGCTAGACTAAAGAAGACAAAACAAACAATTTCAAAATCAAATCTTTGCCAAAGGTCTTGCACCAAACTTGTTAGTAGTTGTGAAATAATACCCCTACTGCAAGCACATAAGATAGGTAAATTTTTAGAAATCCCAAATGACTTTGTGAAATAGGGGCATTTGACAATACATTTTTTGACAAATTCAAAGAATTGATTTTCCAAAAGTTATTTTTTATCAAAATTAAATTCATAAGGAACAGAACACCTGTAGAATTTCAAGACATTTCCAGAAATGTAAGAAAATCTAAAAAGATTGCTAATTTTTTGTCAAAATTAATTTTTTTATAAATCATTAAAATTTCAAACTTGATCCAAAAATTTTGAATTTCGTACTGTAAACTCTTGATACCATTCTCAACCTACAAAAATAATTCCTACAAAAATTCCAAGCAGTTTGAGAGATCTAATCAAAACATTGCAAAAACCTAATTTTTAAAGATCTGATTTTTTCGTGAATTATTTTGCATCAAAATTAAATTCATAAAGAAGAAATTTCCCGAAATGTAAGAAAACCCAAAAAATTCGCTAATTTTCTCCAAAAAAATATTTTTTTTTGAAAAACTTTAAAAAAATCATAAAAAAATATAAATATGCTCCAAAAAATATAAATTTTGGACTGAGCACTCCTGATACTTTCACCAACCTGAAACCAAACTTTTATGCAAAAATTCTAAGCACTTTGTGAGATCTAATCTAATCATTGCAAAACCCTAATTTTTAAAGATCTGATTTTTCACAAATTATTTTGCACCCAAATAAAAATCACAAAAAATAGACCCCTTGTAGAATTCTGAGAACTTTCCATAAGTGTAAGAAAATCTAAAAAATAGCTAATTTTCTTCCAAAATTATTTTTTTATGAAAAATCATAAAATAATTTATAAAAAATTCAAATATGATCCAAAAAATTTGAATTTAAGATTAAACACTCTTGATACTGGCTCCAACCTGCAAAAAATATTTGATGCAAAAATCTCAAACCATTTGTAACATCTAATCAATCTCTCCAAAATCTTAATTTTGTGTCCAAAACCCTAGTTGCACAAAGTGATTCTCCAAACTGTTTTATAAAACAACAATATAGGGTTAGAAAAACCTATAAAAAAACATAGATCTAACAAAAATCCATGTCCCATTGGGTGTGCCAAAATGTATATGGTGAAAAATGATGATAATAAACTATTGTAAAACCATAAAGACTCAACCACAAACAGTCTAGGTCATACAATGAAATATTTACCAATACCAATAGAGATACGTAAGATCATGGAAATAAACAATAACAAAACAAGATATACCATTCACATGTCTAGTAGGGTTTCAATCTCCATTTCTTCCTATATCCATTGATCTTGTTTGATATATTTTCTCTCAGATTTTATGTGTGAACAAGAGCTCAACAAAGAAAGAAAATGTGATTGATAGCTTGGTTGCAAGAAGGCTTGATTGCATCATTAGGGTTGATAATGAAGAAAGCATCCTCTTATATAGAAGAAACTATAGGAAATGAAGGGACAAGATTAAGAGGTGTAAAGATAAATAGTCGACCAAGATTAAAGGGTAGGTAGATGAAATAATGAAATGATAAAGGGGGTAGGTAGTGTAGGAATTAAGAGATGAATGACATGTGTCATGGGTAGAAAAGGCTAATGAATTAATTAAATAAATAAATATCTATTTAATTAATAGATGAAGTGAGATCAATTAAATAAATAAAATATTTATTTAATTTAAGAAAAATGACAATTTAAATGAATAAAAGTATTTATTTAAATGAGAAAAAACTTAGAAGACGATTAATGAATTAATTAATAGAAGACTTAGGATAAAATAATTAAATAAATAAAAATATTTATTTAATTAGACAGGACAATTGTAGGTGTCTACACCATGTATAAATGCTCAACAACAATTAAGCACCTTATTACAAATAATGTTTTGTAACTCACAACATCTCTACACTTGAAATTGCCTAGACTCTTCTTTGCTCACAATCTTTATCCCCTACTCATTGGTGTCTACTATATGGTCTATGCAGTCAATCACGGGTCTCTAATCTCTACTCTATTATGTCCACTTTCTCTTCCCCAACTCTCTACTATATTGGTTATCTACCTTGGCTCTCCACTCTCTAGTATTTGGTTTCTGCTTTCCACCTCTATCTTCTTTTCTCTCTACTCTCAGGTCTCGGATCTTTTTTCTAAGGTCTATGTCCCTATCTTATTTTTTTTCTTTACTTGGTGTGTATTTTCTTCTGAGTTCCTCACTCCCACTATACAACCTTCTCACCTATGTGCTTCTTGTTCTTGCATTTTACACACTCTACAAGTTCTTCACTACTTGCCATTTGTAATGTAGATGTTCTAGATTTGCTTCTATGTGCCCATTTTGTGTTCTCTATTTTGCATCCGATGTTTCACTAATATTTTTCACTTCTTGGTTGTACCCTTTTTGTCTTCTTTGCTCTACCTTCTCAGTCCTTTATTCTCCCGCTCTCTACTTTATCTTTCAACTGCTTCTTGTTTCCTCTACAAATCTGAACATTCTGCATACAATCTCTTTTGCGGTGTTAGGTCTGCATTAACATCATTTTATACACACATGCGAGAATGTCTTCTCTGCAACCTCCTCTATTTTCCACTTCTTTGTATACTGCAATTTTGCAGAGGTTCTATTTCTACATGTCATGCCCAAAATTTTGGGCAAAAAAGAAAACAACAAATTTTTTATAAAACAACATAAAATACTATATATTCTATGCAAAAGGAGGGATAAATAAGTTGTCTTAACTAAAGGTTAACTCAAGGATTAAAAGAATGGTTTCTTAAAGTTGGTTTAATCAACTCAACCATTATAGCGTTAACATTTAAGGTAGACTAATTATACCCCAAAAAGGGTCGTCACAACTTAATTAATTAATTTAACTAATTTAATTAATCTTCCTTAATTAAATTCTCCAATGACTAATCAAGAGATATTAATTATCTCATATAGTATTTAATTGTTGTGGGACTATTTTAAAATAATGCTATCACTTAGTTTATTGAATTTAAATATAATTAATTGATCGATAGTAATAACGTTTTTAAATTTGTCTATAAAAATTAACTAAATCAAATATAATAATAATCTAGCCAATAACCTCATATCATTGACGAAATAAATTTCCCCATCATCAAATATGAAATATTTAATATTTGTCATTAAACTACCTCCTTAACATCTAAATAATCAAATATTTATTATTCGATATTTAAAATGTCTCCTTAACTTAAATTTAATCATTATACTATTTCAATTATCCATTAATAAATTTACCCAACTATGAGTATTAAATTTTTAAATAAATAATTATTCTCAATTATAATTCCTAAAGATAATCAACTAGATAAAATAATAATTTTAAATTGAATGGGGAAATCCCCATTTCAAATTTTTAAAAGGGATTTCCCTCTCTTTTTATCTTATTTCAATAATTAATGTCTTTTATGCTAACCCTAACTAGGGTTTATTTTAATATCTTTATATCTCCCCCCATTATTATTTTATTTTATTTTACCCTAACCCGAAATAGGGTTAAGGTTTTACTGAGCATCACTTAACACATATCTTATTTTCTTTTCATTTTAATTCTACCCTAACCCGAATTTGGGTTAGCGATTCATTGACACGTTTAATTTTGTGTGTGGGTGCAAGTGAAAGATGATAGGGGAAGGCCAAAGGTGGCCATGGCCAAAGGAGGCGGCGCTATGGAGGGAGGCTGAGGAAGGAGTGCGACGGAGTGGCGACACCACTATGTGTGTCGCTCGCACTGCGTGTGCCTCGGCCCACACAGTGGGGTCACAACCGCACTATGTGTGCTGCCCACATCGCGCGTGCCACAACCACGCACCCTCGACCCACACAGTGAGGTTGTGGCCTGCATTGTGTCTGTCGGCACGCACCTTGCCCCCCGTGTGGTACTCAAGCAAAGAAAAATAATTATTGTTTATTTTTATTTTAAATTTTTTTTGGCAATGCTTAGAATGTTTTTATCAATATGCATGATAATATATATATATATATATATATTTATGTATATTTATATATGTAAATATATATATTAATATATACATGAATTTTGACAGCAGATTATTTCAAGGTTAAAATATATATATATATTTATTTATTTATGTATATTTATATATGTAAATATATATATTAATATATACATGAATTTTGACAGCAGATTATTTCAAGGTTAAAATATGGTATAATCAGAATACTAAGGTAATAAACATTTCTTTTATTTCTAGTTTATTCATAGTTTATTAAATATACATATTTTAACATAAATGCAGCATATGTATTATTCATTTTTTTCTTCTAAAGAATAAATACAACAGTTTAGAAGTAAGGTTTAAAACATTAGGCATATATACACACATATGTATATATATATATATGCACATATGTATATATATATACACATATATATATATTGTAGTACCCCTACCGTAATCGATCTCTAACCTGGGTTTAATCGTGATTAGTTTATCGTAATATTATGATTAGTGTCAAATGTTTGATTTATCGCATAGCTTTTGATGTGGTTCTCACACTAGTTGTATGCAGGTTATTCAGTGTACCTATTTCGTGATTTTAGTATCGGACTAACGCTTTCATTAGATTTTATAAATGTATGTGTGTATGATCGTTGGTTGCAGGAGATTTCAGGTATGAAGTCGCATGAGTGCGAGGTTCGTCGTCACCTGGTTTTGCAGGTTTGAGTATACCCTTGTTAATCCCTAGAGTCAGATTAGGTGGTCGTGAGACCCCAGTTGACCTTCGTCGTGCTCAAGTGAGCATCGCCAGTCGTCGTCGGTAATCCTTGTTTGTTTGGGTTTGCGAGTCGTCTGTTTGGTTGACCTTCTCGGTTTGCGTGCATGGTGTGATTGATTAATTTGGTTATTAGTCCTTAGTAATTATTTTGAGTAAATATGCGTTTGTGCATTGATGATTAATGGATTTAATTAATCAGGGATTCGTTATGCGATTTTCGTTGTTAATGAATTGCCTGTTTTAAATTTGGAGTAAGTTTGATTAAATTACCGTTTTCGAATATTTAATGCATTTTTATATGCTGTTGAAAAGAAAGTCTGATATTTTATCGCAATAGTTTAATTGTATTTCGTTAGATTATTAATTTGAAAGGTTAAATTGATCTGATATGAGAAATCGATTGTTAAACTGAAAAGCAAGTTATATTGTTGAAAAGGATTAATTTTATGAATTATTTTGTAAGTAAAAGTTTTTATTCCAAAAAAATGGAATTTTTGGGTCAACTCCTCCATATTACCCAAATTTGGGGAAATTGGAAAGGATGGAAAAAAATTTGGAGAAGATGTTGGTTGGGAGAAAATTTTGGAGGTTTTGGGAAGAAATGATGCTGGATCTGGCAGGTGGGCTCTCCCTCAGGCATTCCAGGATTGCGTATTCAGGTAGGATTCCGAATTTGTTATTGGAAAACCAATTGATTGTCCATTTGAATTTGGCTGGAAACTTTCTTATTCCTCATTGCTGTATGGTGTTGAAAACCCCTGATTGTGTTAGGAATGGATGAATTCCATCAAGAATCTTGATGCCAAAACTGATTTCATTGGAAACGGATTTTGTATTAAATCGTATTTATTTTTAAAATCGAAATTTCTTTTCAATTTCGTGCTGGGCGTTTGTGATATTATCAGTCTGTGTGGTTGTTAAAAATAAAGGAAAATATATATCTTTTTCGAACTGTGTTACTATGGGAAAATATTTATTCATTATGCCGAGCTGGGCGTTCATTTTAGTCGAACTCTGTGTTTTTAAGTAGCAAATTAATTTTAAAATTTCGAACTGTGTGTTCGAACCTGGGCGTCACTGTTTTTGTGCTCGGACTATGTTTTGGGGATGGGAGGCGGGGAGCGGAGCTCCACCCGCTCCTCCTCCCCTCTTCCCCGCTCGCTCCCCCTGTTTCCACCCCCTACGCTGGTGTTAAGACTTTGCCCGCGGCACCCTGCGATGGCCGCAGGGCCGCGGTGGCCACAGGGCGCCGCGGACCTGCGGGCACCGCAGAGGCGCCGCCCGTAGGGTATCCCCTGCGGTTATGGTGTGGGCGGAGCTAGGGTTAGGGCACGGCCCGCCCAGCTCGCCTCCCCTGTTTTTTTTGAAACGCGTTTTTGGTTTAAGGTAAAGTTTTTTTTTTAAAAATAGTTTTTTTTTATAATGTATTTAATTAGTATTCAAAAAAAAAATAAAGAAGCTTATAATATTTTTAAATATTATTTAAAGGCTAAGCTTTAATTAGATGTTTAATGATGATTAAGGGGCATAAAAATGATAAACGTAATTGGGTATGGATTAACTTGGTAATGGAGTTTATAGGTGGATTAATTATTCAAACTTCATTTCGTGACTTTGCCCCTTTCTAATTAAGTTTTACAACTGTTATTTCGCAATTGAATATTGTGTTTTTATTCTTATCATTTGAGTAATTGAAAAGTGGTGAAACCTTTATCGTTGGGTGTTTGAATTGAACGATGTGCTTTTGGGAATGATTAGCTTCTTTAGTTTCTCCTTCTACATTTTTATTTCCGTTATTCGCATAATGCATCTAGAAGTGAAATTATGAATCTGGAGAGATTGATTTTTAGTCCAGTATGTTTATGACGTTTTGGGATGGAGATTAAATATCTTATTTTAATCGTTTAAACGGTTGTCTGAATTTTAATAATATGATTTGGTTAAAATTCCTTACGGCTTAAATTGCCTGTTCAATGCTTGAACCTTAGGAGTTAGAAAACCAAGAACAACTTAACCCTTGATGAGATAGATAACTGTAACCTATTTTTAGAACATGTAGAGAACTTGATCGATTTTAATGATTAAATCAATTTGAGGAATATTGTCCTTTCTGATTATTGCCATGCGAGTTTAATTTTCTGTATTCGCCTTTAATTATGAAATGACATGTTTTGCTTTGTGTAAAAGGACCCTGTCGTATGGATGATTTGGTGTTCCTGTTTTAGTCCTCGATTTTCGAGTTGACTGTTGTATTGTGATGTTGTCATAATTGGTCATATCCTCTTTGAGTGAGTCGAATAATGATTCGTGGCTAACCTTGGTTGTCAGGTCTCTAGTTAGAGTA